>NC_090822.1:104734038-105354430 GCF_000390325.3 Nicotiana tomentosiformis | reverse complement strand
TAATATTCGATTAGCCGTAAGAATGGCTTCCCCCCACAAGTTCTGTGGCAAACCAGAACTTATCAACAACGCATTCATCATCTCCTTTAATGTGCGATTCTTTCTTTCCGCAATCCCATTAGATTGGGGCGTGTAAGGGGCTGTTGTTTGATGAATAATTCCATATTCTAAACATATTTCTTCAAAAGGAGATTCATATTCACCACCCCTATCACTTCTTATCATTTTTACTTTCTTGTTAAGTTGCGTTTCAACTTCATTTTTGTATTGCCTGAATGCGTCTATTGCTTCATCTTTACTATTCAGTAAGTAAACATAGCAATATCGAGTACCATCGTCAATAAAAGTTATGAAATACTTCTTTCCACCGCGAGATGGTATTGACTTCATGTCACAAATATCTGTGTGAATTAAGTCTAAAGGATTCGAATTCCTTTCAACTGACTTATAAGGATGTTTAACATACTTACATTCCACACATATTTGACATTTTGATTTTTCGCATTCAAACTTGGGCAGTACTTCCAAGTTAATCATTTTCCGCAAGGTTTTATAATTGACATGACCCAAACGCACATGCCATAAATCATTTGACTCAAGTAAGTAAGAAGAAGCTGGAATATTATTATTATTTTCAACAACCATTACATTGAGATTGAAAAGGCCCTCGGTGAGGTAACCTTTTCCCACAAATATTCCATTCTTACTAATTACAACCTTGTTGGATACAAAAACGCACTTAAAACCGTGCTTAACAAGAAGTCCAGTAGAGACTAAATTCTTTCTCATTTCGGGAACATGAAGGACATTGTTCAAAGTCATGACCTTGCCAGAAGTCATTTTTAGAAATACCTTCCCATATCCTTCAACTTTTGCTGTTGAAGCATTTCCCATATAAACTGTCTCTCCGGGTTCAGCAAGAGCATAGGTAGCAAAAGCCTCTCTAACTCCACAAACATGGCGAGTGGCTCCTGAATCAAACCACCACAGTTTAGGATTTCCCACCAAGTTACATTCAGAGAGCATGGCACACAAGTTATCAACATCATCATGGTTTACTACCATGTTTGCTTGACCCCTTTTCTTGTCTTTCTTCGGAGCACGACACTCCGTAGATTTGTGTCCGGATTTCCCACAGTTGTAGCAGTTTCCACTGAACCGCTTCTTGCTTGGGTTGTATTTCGGACCAGAAGCCTTCTTCCTCTTTTTGTTAGCTTCAACAATATTTGCTCCCATTATTGTTGAATTTCCACGGCCTCTCCTTTCAGCAGCTTTATTGTCCTCTTCAATTCTCAACCGAACAATGAGATCTTCAAGGGACATTTCCTTTCGTTTGTGTTTCAAATAATTTTTGAAGTCCTTCCACAACGGAGGCAACTTCTCAATCATTGCTGCTACTTGGAATGCTTCGTTGATTACAAGACCTTCAGCAAGTAGATCATGAATAATCACTTGCAATTCCTGGACTTGAGTAATAACAGACTTGCTATCTATCATTTTGTAGTCCAGAAATTTTGCGGCAACGAATTTCTTCATCCCGGCATCTTCAGTCTTATATTTCTTTTCAAGCGCATTCCACAATTCTTTGGATGTCTCCATGCTACTGTATACATTATACAGATTATCATCCAGTCCGCTAAGAATATAATTCTTGCATAAAAAATCAGAATGCTTCCACGCTTCAATCACGAGAAAGCGTTCATTATCTGGAGTTTTATCCGGCAGATCAGGAACATCTTCCTTGATGAACTTCTGTAAACATAACGTAGTTAAGTAGAAGAACATCTTCTGCTGCCAGCGTTTGAAATCAATCCCGGAAAATTTTTCGGGTTTTTCTGCCGGTGCCAACGCCGGTGTTCGGCTTGTCGTTGCGTTGGCAGTCGCCATCGGAACAGCTTGGTTTTCGTTTTCAGTCATCATCTTTTCTGTAAAAGAATGACACAAACAAACGTTTAATACACGTTTTCAAACTGGAGTAAAAATCACGTAGATTTTAATATCCAACAAAACGCCACGAAGGCTTTACTCTCCAAAACGGGAGTACACAAAACCACAAAGGTTTTAGTTTGCAGAATAATAAGAATAACACAAGTACAGAAATAAATATTAAATTCCTTAAGATTGTTATTCCCGGTCAATATTCCTGTATTTGTAAATATTAATTCTGCAAAATATAAGTTAACGTAATGAAACAATAATAATAATGAATTCGAGCCCACTGAATTCACAGTGTTTCCTTAAGGAATTTAATCCCCTCCTAGTACCCAAGGTAATGGATTATTTCCTCCCAGGATAGAACGAATTACACACTGGTGTAGCGGTACTTCAAACCCCAGTGTTTCGGCGAACACAAAGTTCGGTAGCAAATCACACTTACAGTTGCTTTGTTTGAAGTTTAAAAACAATGCAGAACAAAGGAGGAGATACTCAGAAAATCGAATGGAAATGCTGAGAGGAAGCAATGCAATGTATAGCTAATTGTATGTTGAGTTCTTCTATCTTCCTTCAACATTGCTGCTCATTTATATAGCAACCAAGAAGGAGTGCAAGACCAAAACGTCCACCCTTCATGGTGGAGCAAGCATTAAGTGTTTGTGGAGCAAGCACTTCATGGTGTGTGGAGCAAGCACTTCATGGTGGGAAGACCATTATCCGGCTGCCAATTATCAATACACGGATTGGAAAATATCCGTTACAAATACGGATAATCTTACGTTAATATTTACTATTAACAAATAAATTTGGTCCAAAAAATTAATCAATCAATCGATCATTTGACCAAATCCAAATCCAAATCCAAATCCAAATCCAAATCCGAATCCGAATCCGAATCCGAATCCGAATCCGAATCCGTAGCCGTAGCCGTAGCCGTAGCCGTAGCCGAAGCCGAGCCGAGCGAGCGAGCGACGACGACGGCGCGAGGCTTGCTTTCTTCTTAACTCTTTAAGAGCTACAAGAAGAGCAATCATATATATACCCACCAAAAATGTCTTCCACTTCCAATATGGGACAATGTCTTATTGTTAAGAGGGGGAAACTTAAAATTTTACTCAAAATTTCATTTTCCCTCCATTTCCCATTCACCCTCATTTTAAGAATATTACATCTTAAAATAAAACCTCAACAATCCCCCACATGAATGGGGAATGGCTATATCACGGAAGTATGCATGAAAAACTGTGTGATTTACAAGCAAGGATTAATTGCATCTGGATAAGTAGGTTTCCCTTTGAACTTTCCGTAGTAAACTTATGTCGGATATACTCGGTCAATCGGTAGATTTGATATCTTTGAACCGTCGATCTTTGGTGTATACCTAGACAACCATAAGTCACACAATCAACCCTTAACCGTCTTTGGTTCTCATTGTTGTGTTCGTTTCAGCCATGAACACCGCCTGGTTCATAAGTGCGTAGAGAACTGGCCTTACAAAGTTCTCCTTGAAGCGGCTCACACTTCACACTTAAATAGGTGATTCCTAAACGTGTCATCCTGTAGATACACTATTTGATATACCCCGTATCAAATTTAGAAATCATTAAAAAGCCTTAATGCTTTATCCTTGGTACTGAACATTGTCTCATCACGAGAATGGACTAAAATTTTATTTGACAATGTTGAACCGTCATTAATGACTTTGTTTGATCTCTTTGAACCTAGATCTTGGGATCTCCAGTCTTCTAGGTAGAGTTACCGCCACAATGACTTGTTCTCGGCCATAGCCCCATTCCCCTTGATGATTTCTCAACTACCTCTCTAGTTAGGCCTTTTGTAAGTGGATCCGACACATTATCACTTGACTTTACATAGTCAATTGTGATAATTCCTCTAGAGAGTAATTGCCTAACGGTTTTATGTCTTCGTCGTATATGACGAGATTTACCGTTATACATGACGCTCCCAGCCCTTCCAATTGCCGCTTGACTATCACAATGTATGCATATTGATGTCAACGGTTTGGGCCAAAATGGAATGTCTTCCAAGAAATTCCGGAGCCATTCAGCTTCTTCACCGGCTTTATCTAAGGCTATGAATTCAGCCTCCATTGTAGAGCGGGCAATACATGTTTGTTTGGACGACTTCCAAGATACCGCTCCTCCACCAATAGTGAAAACATATCCACTCGTGGACTTAGAATCAGTTGAACCGGTGATCCAATTTGCATCACAGTATCCCTCAATCACCGCAGGGAAATTACTGTAGTGCAATTCAAAGTTCTGGGTATGTTCTAAATATCCCAAAACTCGTTTCATTGCCATCCAATGAGATTGGCCTGGATTGCTCGTATATCGACTCAGTTTACTTATAGCACAAGCTATGTCTGGTCGTGTACAATTCATGATATACATTAAGCATCCCAATACACGAGCATAATCCAATTGTGATATGCTTTGGCCTTTGTTCTTTGCTAATGCAAGATTCACGTCAATTGGAGTCTTTGCAACTTTAAAGCCCAAGTGCTTGAATTTTTCAAGTACTGTCTTTATATAATGAGATTGTGACAATGCCAGACCTTGAGGAGTCTTATTGATCTTAATTCCCAGAATTAAATCAGCAACTCCCAAGTCTTTCATATCAAATTTGCTATTGAACATACGCTTAGTAGCATTTATGTTGGCAATGTCATTACTCATTATCAACATATCATCCACATATAGGCAAACAATGACTATGTGATTTGGAACATTTTTAATGTACACGCATTTATCACATTCATTTATCTTAAAACCATTTGACAACATTGTTTGGTCAAATTTCGCATGCCATTGTTTGGGTGCTTGTTTTAGTCCGTAAAGAGACTTAACAAGTCTACATACCTTCTTTTCTTTACCTGGAACCACAAACCCTTCGGGTTGTTCCATGTAAATTTCTTCCTCCAACTCTCCATTTAAGAAGGCCGTCTTAACATCCATTTGATGAATTTCAAGACCATACACTGCAGCTAATGCTACTAACATCCGTATGGACGTAATTCTTGTAACTGGAGAGTATGTATCAAAGTAGTCTAGACCTTCTCGTTGTCTATACCCTTTGACTACGAGCCTTGCCTTGAATTTATCAATAGTGCCATCATCTTTGATTTTTCTCTTAAAAATCCATTTAGAACCCAAAGGTTTATTTCCAGGAGGAAGATCAACCAATTCCCAGGTATGGTTGTTCAATATGGATTCTATTTCACTATTGACTGCCTCTTTCCAAAACAATGATTCCGAAGAAGTCATAGCTTCTTTAAATGTTTGAGGCTCATTCTCCAATAAGAAAGTCACAAAATCTGGTCCAAATGAAGTAGACGTTCTTTGACGTTTACTACGTCTTGGATTCTCCTGATTACATGTACTTTCTTTTGTTTCTTCCCGAGGTCGTTTAGATCCTTTACCAAACGACTCACATTCCTTTTTATACGGATATATATTTTCAAAAAACTCAGCATTATCTGATTCTATAACCGTATTATTATGAATCTCGGGATTTTCTGATTTATGAACCAGAAATCGATATGCTTTACTATTTGTCGCATATCCTATGAAAACACAATCAACGGTTTTCGGTCCTATCTTTACCCCTTTGGGTTTAGGAACTTGCACTTTTGCCAAACACCCCCACACTTTAAAATAATTCAAGTTGGGCTTCCTTCCTTTCCATTGTTCATAAGGAATGGATTGTGTTTTGCTATGGGGCACTCGATTTAATATTCGATTAGCCGTAAGAATGGCTTCCCCCACAAGTTCTGTGGCAAACCAGAACTTATCAACAACGCATTCATCATCTCCTTTAATGTGCGATTCTTTCTTTCCGCAATCCCATTAGATTGGGGCGTGTAAGGGGCTGTTGTTTGATGAATAATTCCATATTCTAAACATATTTCTTCAAAAGGAGATTCATATTCACCACCCCTATCACTTCTTATCATTTTTACTTTCTTGTTAAGTTGCGTTTCAACTTCATTTTTGTATTGCCTGAATGCGTCTATTGCTTCATCTTTACTATTCAGTAAGTAAACATAGCAATATCGAGTACCATCGTCAATAAAAGTTATGAAATACTTCTTTCCACCGCGAGATGGTATTGACTTCATGTCACAAATATCTGTGTGAATTAAGTCTAAAGGATTCGAATTCCTTTCAACTGACTTATAAGGATGTTTAACATACTTACATTCCACACATATTTGACATTTTGATTTTTCGCATTCAAACTTGGGCAGTACTTCCAAGTTAATCATTTTCCGCAAGGTTTTATAATTGACATGACCCAAACGCACATGCCATAAATCATTTGACTCAAGTAAGTAAGAAGAAGCTGGAATATTATTATTATTTTCAACAACCATTACATTGAGATTGAAAAGGCCCTCGGTGAGGTAACCTTTTCCCACAAATATTCCATTCTTACTAATTACAACCTTGTTGGATACAAAAACGCACTTAAAACCGTGCTTAACAAGAAGTCCAGTAGAGACTAAATTCTTTCTCATTTCGGGAACATGAAGGACATTGTTCAAAGTCATGACCTTGCCAGAAGTCATTTTTAGAAATACCTTCCCATATCCTTCAACTTTTGCTGTTGAAGCATTTCCCATATAAACTGTCTCTCCGGGTTCAGCAAGAGCATAGGTAGCAAAAGCCTCTCTAACTCCACAAACATGGCGAGTGGCTCCTGAATCAAACCACCACAGTTTAGGATTTCCCACCAAGTTACATTCAGAGAGCATGGCACACAAGTTATCAACATCATCATGGTTTACTACCATGTTTGCTTGACCCCTTTTCTTGTCTTTCTTCGGAGCACGACACTCCGTAGATTTGTGTCCGGATTTCCCACAGTTGTAGCAGTTTCCACTGAACCGCTTCTTGCTTGGGTTGTATTTCGGACCAGAAGCCTTCTTCCTCTTTTTGTTAGCTTCAACAATATTTGCTCCCATTATTGTTGAATTTCCACGGCCTCTCCTTTCAGCAGCTTTATTGTCCTCTTCAATTCTCAACCGAACAATGAGATCTTCAAGGGACATTTCCTTTCGTTTGTGTTTCAAATAATTTTTGAAGTCCTTCCACAACGGAGGCAACTTCTCAATCATTGCTGCTACTTGGAATGCTTCGTTGATTACAAGACCTTCAGCAAGTAGATCATGAATAATCACTTGCAATTCCTGGACTTGAGTAATAACAGACTTGCTATCTATCATTTTGTAGTCCAGAAATTTTGCGGCAACGAATTTCTTCATCCCGGCATCTTCAGTCTTATATTTCTTTTCAAGCGCATTCCACAATTCTTTGGATGTCTCCATGCTACTGTATACATTATACAGATTATCATCCAGTCCGCTAAGAATATAATTCTTGCATAAAAAATCAGAATGCTTCCACGCTTCAATCACGAGAAAGCGTTCATTATCTGGAGTTTTATCCGGCAGATCAGGAACATCTTCCTTGATGAACTTCTGTAAACATAACGTAGTTAAGTAGAAGAACATCTTCTGCTGCCAGCGTTTGAAATCAATCCCGGAAAATTTTTCGGGTTTTTCTGCCGGTGCCAACGCCGGTGTTCGGCTTGTCGTTGCGTTGGCAGTCGCCATCGGAACAGCTTGGTTTTCGTTTTCAGTCATCATCTTTTCTGTAAAAGAATGACACAAACAAACGTTTAATACACGTTTTCAAACTGGAGTAAAAATCACGTAGATTTTAATATCCAACAAAACGCCACGAAGGCTTTACTCTCCAAAACGGGAGTACACAAAACCACAAAGGTTTTAGTTTGCAGAATAATAAGAATAACACAAGTACAGAAATAAATATTAAATTCCTTAAGATTGTTATTCCCGGTCAATATTCCTGTATTTGTAAATATTAATTCTGCAAAATATAAGTTAACGTAATGAAACAATAATAATAATGAATTCGAGCCCACTGAATTCACAGTGTTTCCTTAAGGAATTTAATCCCCTCCTAGTACCCAAGGTAATGGATTATTTCCTCCCAGGATAGAACGAATTACACACTGGTGTAGCGGTACTTCAAACCCCAGTGTTTCGGCGAACACAAAGTTCGGTAGCAAATCACACTTACAGTTGCTTTGTTTGAAGTTTAAAAACAATGCAGAACAAAGGAGGAGATACTCAGAAAATCGAATGGAAATGCTGAGAGGAAGCAATGCAATGTATAGCTAATTGTATGTTGAGTTCTTCTATCTTCCTTCAACATTGCTGCTCATTTATATAGCAACCAAGAAGGAGTGCAAGACCAAAACGTCCACCCTTCATGGTGGAGCAAGCATTAAGTGTTTGTGGAGCAAGCACTTCATGGTGTGTGGAGCAAGCACTTCATGGTGGGAAGACCATTATCCGGCTGCCAATTATCAATACACGGATTGGAAAATATCCGTTACAAATACGGATAATCTTACGTTAATATTTACTATTAACAAATAAATTTGGTCCAAAAAATTAATCAATCAATCGATCATTTGACCAAATCCAAATCCAAATCCAAATCCGAATCCGAATCCGAATCCGAATCCGAATCCGTAGCCGTAGCCGTAGCCGTAGCCGTAGCCGAAGCCGAGCCGAGCGAGCGACGACGACGACGGCGCGAGGCTTGCTTTCTTCTTAACTCTTTAAGAGCTACAAGAAGAGCAATCATATATATACCCACCAAAAATGTCTTCCACTTCCAATATGGGACAATGTCTTATTGTTAAGAGGGGGAAACTTAAAATTTTACTCAAAATTTCATTTTCCCTCCATTTCCCATTCACCCTCATTTTAAGAATATTACATCTTAAAATAAAACCTCAACAATGTATGGTTTGTCATTCTACTTTTTCTTATATACTCCGTCCGTGCCAAAAAGAATGACCTCTTTCTTTATTTAGAAACAATTTACCTTTATGCAATGATTTATAGTCACACAAAATATTTGTGCCTCATTTTACACCACAAATTCAAAAATCTTCTCTTTTTTCTTAAATTTCGTGTCCAGTCAAATGAGTTCATATAAATTGAAACGGATGGAGTATTAGATATTAATATTTAGAGCGATAATAAAATTATTTTTGTGTTAGCAACCATATGTTGACCTTTGTGTCAGTGTACATCACACCCTTTTGAGGTATGACTCTTTCCCAAATTACGTGAGTGAATTTGCAGGACATAAAATTAATTCTTCATAGGTTTGCTAGCAACGTCATTTTCTCCAATGGACTAAGAGATCCTTATAGTAGTGCAGGGTACGTACTTGACAAAAGTCTTTTCCTTCTTTCTATGTGGTGACATATGTTAAACTTTTATCCTCTTACATTTGTTTTTGTTTGTGTTTCTGTTTTAGGGTTTTGCAGGACCTATCAGATAGTCTAATAGCTGTCACGACGCGTAACGGTATGCCATTAATAAGAAAATATTTTTTTCTTTAGAATTTAGAATTTCTTTTTACAAACGTATCAACTATAAATTATAAGTTTAAATTCTATACATCGATGGTGTAAATCTATTTGCACAATTAAATTATTTATAAAGTAATTAATGTATTACTATAAATTATAAGTTTAAGTTCTATATATATATATATCGATCGTGTAAAACTATTTGCACAATTGAATCGCTTATTAAGTAACTATAAGTAAATCTCTATACAAACATCAATTAGAATGGTAGCTAACATGGAGAGGCAAATCGAGAATTTGAACTCTTTAAGTTCAACTTATAAGGTTTTCAACAATAAACTCATTATATTTTAAAGGTTATGGGTTCATATCTACTATTTTTATAATTTTAACGAATTTTTACTCCGTGTCAAAAGTTATGGATTCAATTGAACATGTGATTTTCACACTACATATGCCCTGCTAACATGCATGTTATTGTTTCGTCAAATTTCTTTTCATGATTTTATTTGTTTATTTTTGTAGGTTCCCATTGCCTAGACATTCTTACTAGCCAGCCAACAGATCCAGATTGGTTAACAATGCAAAGGAACAGAGAGGTTGAAATCATTGAAGGATGGATAACAACGTACTATGCTGATCTCAAAGTCCTCAAAAATGGCACAATGACCTAAAAGAAGATGTTCTAGCTAGTTTCTCATGAGTTTGATGAGTAATGAATACATGTTTAAATTAGCAACAAAAAAAAAAAAAAAAAAAAGGTTACACACTTGTTTTATTTGAAGGTGAAATAAGATCTATTAATTAGTTGGTGTTATGAAATGAATTTTATGAAACTTAAAGATCTTGACGGTACCTTATGGACAGTTCAACTCATGTCGGCTATGTCGGGAAATTTAAAATTTTCTAAAAGACACCTAGTTAATAAAGCGTTACCTTAATTGTGCATAGTGAAAATACTCTATCAGGTACATGTAGATAGTTAAATTATCTGAGTATAGGTTTTGTACGTTGTCGGTATATAATGTTTATGCGAATATGCGTCACTTGGACAAAACATATGAAATGGTTCAAATTTGTCCCTCTACTATACGAAAACGATCAATTGTACCCTTGTTATATTTTTGGCACAAAAATATCCTTACCATTTCACAAATGGCTTAAATATACCCCTTCTCTGTTAGGGCTGTCGTTAGGAGTGTGCAAATGAAACTGACAAATTATACCAACCCGATAATCCAAGTCAAACCGAAAAAAAAAACCCGACTATGATTTGGTTTGGTTTGATTTGGTTTGGTGTTGGGAAAAAATACCCAACCATGTTTGGTTTGATTTGGTTTTAACTAAAAATACAGTCAAATCGAAACCAAACTAACTCGACACTATATGTATAAAAGTTTTAAATATATTTAATACATAAAAATATTTATTGTAGTGTAGTTTATAAATATTTCTTAAGCTTTTTCATAGTTTTATCTTTTAACGTATTATTTCAAGTTTGGGCTTATATAACTCAAAAAAAATCCTAAATCAAAATCAAATCAATACTAATGCTAATAAAAAATATACAATTTAATTGTAGTATGAATGAAAATATTGTTGATATCTATTTTATTCTTTAATGCTATGTTGAGAGCTTAGGCGTACATTAGCCTTCTTGCTAATAACGTGCACTGAAAACCCTATTCCATGGCAAAGCGAGGTCGGGGAAGACCTCAGAATCAATAGGAAAGCAACGCGAGAATCACCATGGGCAAACAAACCAAGGGAAATGTGATTAACAATACTTCGTGTAAGCAAACAATAGGTGTGGCAGCAAGTTTGAGGGTTCCGGCGAACAGGAGTCCCATAACTCATCTTACTCAGTCGGCGACATCTGGATCTCAAACGGCAGGGAAGCGGAACACACCAGAAGGGAAGACAAACACTGGTACTCAATTCGATTTGGCTGGGACAGCTGAAACTCCATTTTCTCAATGAAACCTTCTGAGGAAGTGGTGAAGGATAAGGTCGCAACACCTATGAAATTGGTGAAGATTCCAAAATTAGCAGTCAACCCAGTGCAACAAGCTCGAAACCCACAGGAATCTATACCAAATCAATAAGAACCAGACCCGATTCCACAGGAAAACGAGGCAGAGAACGACCTGTCACGAAATTGGGTTGGATTGTTCCCTCGAAATCGAGTAGCTGCTAATGGTATGGCTCTGAATTTTATCCCTCCCCAAGTGATTAATGGAAAACCTACAATTGTGTTGGAGGAAGAGGAAATTAAAGAGCAAACAGAGATATGGAATAATGCACTAGTGATCTATACCATGGGTGAGTTACCTAGATATACAGTTATGAGTAACTACATATCTAAGAATTGGAATGAAGTGAGCACAACAGAATTATATCTACATGATGAAGAATTCTATATTGCTAAATTCTTAGATATTCATGATAGAAATGAGATACTATATTCAGTCCCATACACTTTGCGCAGTAGACCATTAATTCTTAAAATATGGACCCCTACATTTGATTTCCAACATGAATTTCCTCGTACAATGCCTATTTGGTCTAGATTGCCCAACCTGCCTTTGAACTGCTGGGGAGCTAAGACCTTGAGCAAAATTACAAGTGGATTAGGGAAACCTATTTTTGCGGATGAATGTACCCGAAAGCAGGTTCGCATATCTTATGCGAGGGTCCTAGTTGACATGGATGTCACTCAACCCATGCCATAGGTGTTGGACATCACAGATCCAACAGGCAGAGTGTTTTCTCAGAACATTGAGTACGATTGGAAGCCTTTGTTCTGCAAAACAATGTGTGAAATTTGGTCATGTCTGCCCTGAGGAACCAAAGAGGGTCAAAACTCAACAGCAAGGGCATGTACTAGAGAACTTGAACAAGAAGAATTCCAAAGCAAGAGGCGAGAATAAGGGTCACAAACCAGGGATGAATATGCAATGGAGACCCACAAGGGATACATATAGGGCAACATGTACCTCACCAAACAGCGGTGGTATGGGCACCTGTTAGGATGCGTGAGAAGCAACATAAGAATCTCATTCCAGAAAGCAGTCCAGTCAAGAATGATTACAATTTCCATATGCTACAAGGGAAGATGAGTCAGGGCCCACTAATAGGGGAGATGACTGCTACTGGATCTACTTCAACTCCAGGTGGTATTCATAAATCATGTGTAACTGCAGTGGTGCAACAGACAGTTGTGATGCCTAGTAAGTCTCCTGTTAGGTTGCAGAATACTTACTCACCACTTGATGGAGGAATTGTAGGGATATTGGGAGCTGGTAGACCTCCTGAGGGAGGAACTCAAATACCTGCTCAATGAATGGTGTATTGTGGAATGTGAGGGGAATGAATAAGCCTTACAAATAAGGGGAGATGTGTAAATATCTTAAGAAATTTAATATTGTGTTTGCTGGTTTGTTGGAAACTAAGGTGAATGAGAGGAACTTTGCTACTAGTATTGCTAGAGTAGCAAAGGAATGGACATTTGCTAATAATTATGTTGAGGTAGATAATGAGAGAATCTGGATATTATGGCAGCAGAACCATGTTAATGTCACTATCATAGAAAGTAATGCTCACTTCATCTTAAAGGTGACAAACGGGTGGGACGGGTCAGGAAAAATAGTGACCGGCCGGTCACCAATCCGGGCCGGGTTCCGGGTTTAACAAACCGGGCTTAACGGGTCCGGCCCCATCCGGTCAAAAATTGAACCGGAACGGTTCCGGGCCTAAGGGGTCGGGCCGGGCCGGGTTTATGTTTTTTTTTTAATTTTGTATAACTAAAGTAAAAATATATAACAAAAAAAAAATCTTATAAAAAGAGTGTTTGAATAAAAGATGCAAAGAGTTTAAAATTCTTATATTTGAATATTTCATTAAGAATTTAAGATAATAGAATACAATGAAGATGAAAAAAAAATTGCACTTATAATTTGTAAGTTCAAACTTGCAAATTAAAGTTTACATTTAACAACTAAATTAATGAAAAAAGAGTAAATTCAAAGTTTAATTATTAAATATAAATCTAGAACTTCAAAGGTTTTGCATTGCCTTAGTAAGTTCTTCATAATCAATATGATCTTCTTGGCCATCTTTTGGAATGTTAAATTCAAAGGCTTTCATAGTTTCATTTCAAATTTTCATTTCATAATAATACTTCAAATTAATCTAACAAACTAAAACATTAAGCATAATACGTCTAATAATTTAAAATAACACAAATTGTCTCAAATCAACTTAAAATCTTAAATATGAATTTCTGGAGGACGCTCGAGAAACCTCTTCATATGCCTCCTTAAACAGCCTGCGCCCTCCCACTTTCGATGAAGATTTAAGATTTGACCACAGTTCTTGCACTTTACTTTGTGAACTTCTTCATTTTCTTTTACCACCTCAAAGTGTTCCCAAACATATGAGCGCACTCTAGAATCACGGGGCATGATTTAATTTGAATTGAGAATTTGAGTTTGAGAAATGAGAGATGAGTGAAGAAATGAAGAAGAAGGGGGGTGTATTTATAGTTTTTCAAAAGGCTAAATTAGTAATTACTAAAAGTATTATTTTTTAAAATAATTGCCCAAAAAGGGCTATTCTTGCAAAAATGGTCAAATTGAACCGTTACCAACGGTCAAATGAATTTAAAAAAAAAAAATCAGAAAATCACTATTGAACCGGGTCGGGCCGGTTAATCGGTTCAACAGTAATTTTTCTTGATCGGGTTTAACCGGTCCGGTTAATCGGTAATGAAAATGTAAACGTCCTAACCTCCTAACCCTCCAAACCCAGCCCTACACGGCCCCCTACCACCGGTCTGAGCCGGTCTGGGTTAATACCGGTCTAGGCCGGTTCGGAACCGGGTCAATCCGACCCGTTAAACACATTTAGTTTGTCCATTGTCTTTTGGTGGATAGGTACTCTTTATTTTCCTGTGAATTTATTGTGATATATGCGAGAAATACTATTTAAGAAAGGAAAGCACCATGGGCTGGTTTGCAAAGCATTGGCACAAACATAACTAGACCTTGGTACCTAGCAGGAGATTTTAATACTCCCTTATGCTTGGATGATAGAATTGGAGGACAACCAGTGGTTGAGGCAGAAACTAGAGATTTCCAGCATACTATTGATTCTCTTAATCTGGTGGATATGTTTCACGACCCGAATTTTTTACTTTCGGGACCGTGATGACACCTAACATTTCACTTGCTAGGCAAGCCAACGTTAGAATATAATTAGTCATTTTGACACATTTTTTAAATTAATAAATAACAAAGAAACAAATACGGAAATAAAATCTGAAATAAAATGAATAATCCATAATAATCGAGATATCTAAATACCATCATAAGTACACGAGCTTCTAGAATAATACAAATAAGGGTGTGAATAAAATAAAGATGTTTGAAAGAAAACACACAGCTAGAATTGTAACGACCCGGCCAGTCGTTTTAAAGGTTTTAGCCATATTTTTCCATTTACTGCTCATTCTGTACTTTATAACTATTATGTGACTTGCCGGGGTAATTGGTTTGGGTCCGATGAGGTTTTAGAATGAATTGGAATACTTAGTTCCAAAGTTTAAAACATAAGTTGAAAAGGTTGGCTGGATGTCGACCTATGTGTAAACGACCCCGAAATAGAATTTTGATGATTCCAACAGCTCCATATGGTGATTTTGGACGTAGGAGCGTGTTCGAAATTTTATTTGAAAGTCCGTAGATAAATTAGGCTTGCAAAGGCTAAAATAGGAATTTAAGTTTGGAAGTTTGACCGGGGAGTTGACTTTTTGATATCGGGTTCGGAATCCAGTTTTGAAACTTTTCATAGCTTTGTTATGTCATTTATGACTTGCGTACAAAATTTGAGGTCAATCAGACTTGATTTGATAGATTTCGGCATCGAATGTAAAAGTTAGAAATTCTTAAGTTTCATTAAACTTGAATTGGGGTGATTTGTGATTTTAGCATTATTTGATGTGATTTGAGGCTTCGACTAAGTCCGTATGATATTTTAGGACTTGTTGGTGTATTTGGTTGAGGTCCCGAGGGCCTCGGGTGAGTTTCGGAAGGTTATCGGATCAATTTCGGACTTGGATTGTTGCTGGAAATTTTTTGATGCCTGTTCTGGTTTCCTTCTTCACGTTCGCGAGGGGAGTCTCACGTTCGCAAAGAGGAAATTTGGACTGGCACATTTTGTGCTTCACATTCGCGACCGAGGGCACGCGTTCGCGAAAGGTCGAGATGCAAAGCTTCGCGTTCGCGATCGAAGCCTCGCGTTCGCGAAGGGGAAATGGTCGGAAAGGATTTTTGCCTTCGCATTCGCGAAGGGCAGCTCGCGTTCGCGAAGGCCAAGCCAGACAAGGCATCGTATTCGCGAGGTTTCCTTTGCGTTCGTGAAGGGCAATGTTTGGAAGCACAATTTTGTGCTTTGCGAACGCGAGGCACTGACCGCTTTCGCGAAGAAGAAACCACTGGACAGAATGTTTAAATTCTGAAAATGGGACTTCGTCCCATTTTCCATTTTTACCAAATTGGAGCTCGGGAAGAGGCAATTTTGGGAGATTTTCAAGAAAAATATCGGGGTAAGTGTTCTTAACTCAATTTTGGTTAGATTACTTGAATCCATCACTATTTTTATCATTTAATTGGTGAATTAAGTTGGAAAAGTTTGAAAACCCTCTTGGATAAATTTGAAGATTTGAAGGCCGAATTGCTATTGGAATTTAGTCATTTTGATATAGTTAAACTCGTGGTTGAATGGTCGTTCAAATTTCGTAACTTTCGCCGGATTCCGAGACGTGGGCCCCACAGGCGATTTTTGGGTTAATTTTGAATTTTTATTGAAAAATGTAGTATTTTCTTATGGAATTGATTCTATAATTTTTGTTGACTGTATCGAATTATTATGACTAGATTCGAGCCGATCGGAGTCGGAAAATCGAGGAAAAGGCATACTATTTGACTAATTGAGCGCGTTTTGAGGTAAGTGACTTGTCTAACTTTGTGTGGGGGAAATTCTCCCCTAGGATTAGTATTGATGTGATAATTGTAATGTGTTGAAAGTCGTGTACACGAGGTTGCGAGTGTGTACACAGGCTAAATGTGGAAGATTATGTTTTTAAATTGTGTAGATCACTGTTGCATATTAATTAAATTATTTTATTTTGTTATATTCTTCATAATTAATCAGATTTTTATACTTTAAATTTGCTTGAACTTTTCCCTACTAGTTGTTTTACCTGTTTAGTTGAAACTTGGTTCCTTTTATTCTGTGCATTATTTGAAGGTCGAATTTCTTTAAAAAAAATATTTTTTAAAAAAAGTATTTTACATTTAAATTTTTTTGATGTTAAGTCAAGATGTTAAATTTGTGAAAGTGTTATTTTTGCTGAATACTTTGTGAAGATTTTTGTATTCATTGTGAATGAGTCGTGAGCTCCGTATTGTGGAAATAATGGATATTATTTTACTGATTGTGATTGAGCCGTGAACTCTTTATTGTGAAAAATATTCTTTTTGTTGAATTATTTTGGCAAGTTAAAATATTTGGGCACTTGAGGTACAAATTGTGATATATTATAATATTGATATGCATGCGGTGGTATAAGGTTTGGGTGTTGAAATGCATGCGGTGAGATAAGGGTGGATTGATACGCGTGGCTAGTAGGAGAACTACTAGAAGTCATGTGGTATGATAAGAGTGGATAAAACGCGGGATGCTATTTCGGAAAAAAATATTTTCTTTAAAATTAAATGTGAAGGCTCCCGTGGTAATATAAGAAAATGAGATATTGTGAATTTATTTATGATTTGGGACTACGAGGCAGTACCTCGGGAGTGCCCTTGTTGATATTTCTTTATGGTTGCATTTGCCTTTGGTTATTTTGGTAATTTCTTTAAAGTTGTGAATTTCTGTTTTCGTCCCGCGAGGTATTATTTTCTCTTATTTTATGTAATTTAATAGTGACATACTACTTACTTGATTCATTTGGATTGTCATTTATTGTTATTATATTGTTAAACATGTCACCATGTCTTTTATTATTCCAGTAGGGCCTGACCTAATCTCGTCACTACTCTACCGAGGTTAGGCTTGGCACTTACTAGGTACCGCTGTGGTGTACTCATACTACGCTTCTGCACATCCTTTTGTGTAGATTCAGGTACATCTTACCAGCCTAGACATTAGTGAACTACCTATGTACGGAGACTTCGAGGTATATCTGCCAGCGTCCGCAGACTCCGGAGTCCCCTTCTATCCTTATTATGTTGTTTTCCCTATTCACATTAGACTCTGATGTATAAAGATATTCGTACTACTTCTTTAGAGCTTGTGACTTGTATTTCACCGGGTTTTGGGAATTTCTTTATGTACTGAGAGGTTGATATTTTAAAAGTTTTTAATTGTTATTTTGATTATTCCGCATATTGATAGGCTTACCTAGTCTTAGAGACTAGGTGCCATCATGACATCTTACGGAGAAAAATTTGGGGTCGTGACAGTTGGTATCAGAGCTCTAGGTTCATAGGTGTTATGAGTCACAAGCAGGTTTAGTAGAGTCTTGCGGATCGGTACGGAGACGTCTGTACTTATCTTTGAGAGGCTATAGAACTGTTAGGAAATATTCACTTCTTCGATTCCTTATCGTGCTTATCTGTTGACTTCAAAATTTTAAACCATTGTCTTTCTATTCTCTCACAGATGGTGAGGACACGCACAACTGGATCCGAAGATCAGACACTTGTTCCCCTTGCTGGAGCCGCAAGAGGTTGGGGCCGGGGTAGAGGCCGATCCAGAGGCCGAGAAAGACCATGTGGTGCAGCTAGAGCACCTGCACAAGCTGCTGCAGCAGAGCCACCAGTAGCTCCAGTTGGAGAACAGGCACCTGAGACGCCTGTTACTACCCCTGCACTTCAGGAGACTCTTGCCTAGTTTCTGAGAATGTTTGGCACTCTAGCTCAGGCAGGGTTAATTCCACTTGCTCCTGCCATATCTCAGGCTGGGGGAGGAGCACAGACTCCTGCCGCCCATACCCCAGAGCCACGAGCCCAAGTTGACCATGCCCCAGAGGTTATACCAATGCAGTCAGTTGTCCCAGTTCGGCCTGAGGTTAGGATAACAGTTTCAGAGGGGGAGCAGCTCAGGCTCGAGAGGTACAAGAAGTACCACCCTCCCACTTTCAACGGTTTAGCTACAGAGGATGCTTAGGATTTTCTTGAGGAATGTCACTGTATCCTCCGTACCATGGGTATTGTGGATTCCAGTGGGGTTTCTTTCACAGCATTCCAGCTTAAAGGAGCGGCCTTCCAGTGGTGGCGGGCATATGAGTTGGATAGTTTGGCTGAGGAAGCTTCACTTACTTGGACTCAATTTTCTGATATGTTCTTGAGGGAATATGTTCCTCAGAGTCTTAGAGATGCATGGCGTGCAGATTTTGAGCAGTTGCGCCAGGGTTCTATGACCGTGTCAGAGTATGCGGTCTGATTCAGTGATTTGGCTAGGCATGCACCAGCCTTAGTTGCTACTGTTCGAGAGCGGGTTCATAGATTTATTGAGGGTTTCCACCCTAGTATCAAATTCAGTATGGCCCGAGAGCTAGAGATGGGCATCACATACCAACATATGGTGTCAATTGCTAGGAGATTGGAAGGTATACGGACCCGGGAGAGGGAAGAGAGGGAAGCTAAGAGACCCCGAGATTCTGGAACATATAATAATTCTCGTGCCCCAGCTGTAGCCCGTCATGGTAGAGGCTATGTGAGTCGTCCTATTCATTCAGCACTTCTAGCTTTCAGCGGTATTCCGGCTACTCCCAAACCTCAGGTTCCATATTATGCATCGCCAGTGTCTACAGTACCTCTTGTACGGGGTGCTTTCACCAGGCAGTCTAGTCGATCATGCCTGAGCTAGTCCCAGCATCCACATCCTTCGAGATCTTATTTTGAGTGTGGTAACACTCGTCATATACTGAGGGATTTCCCCAGATTTAGGAGGGGTGCACCTCCACAGATTTCTCAGGCCCCACCCATTCCACAGGGCCCTCAGGCTTCTCAGGCCATAATTACTGCACCAGTTGCCACTCCACCTGCACATCCAGCCAGAGATGGAGGTTGGACAGGTAGAGGTTGCCCTAGAGGCTGAGGCCAGACCAGATATTATGCCCTTCCTGTTAGGACGGAGGCAGTTGCATCTGATTCTGTTATCACATGTATTATTCCGGTCTGTCATAGAGATGGATCAGTCTTATTTGATCCATGTTCAACTTATTCTTATGTGTCATCTTATTTTACCCCGTATTTGGGTGTATCCTGTGATTCCTTGAGTTCTTCTATTTATGTATCTACACCCTAAGGTGAATTTATTATTGTGGACCGCATGTATCGATCGTGTTTAATTATTATCAGTGGTTTTGAGACCAGAGCTGATTTATTATTGCTCAGTATGGTAGATTTTAATATTATTTTGGGCATGGACTGGTTGTCGCCCTATCATACTATTCTTGATTGTTACACCAAAATGGTGACATTGGCTATGCCAGGTCTACCGTGGCGAAAGTGGAGAGGTATCTCGGATTATGTTCCTAGCAGGGTTGTTTTATTTCTTAAGGCTCAACGGATGGTTGAGAAGGGGTGTGATACGTATCTAGCCTATGTGAGAGATGTTAGTGTTGATACTCCTACTGTGGAGTCAGTTCTTATAGTAAGGGATTTTCTTGATGTATTTCCCGTGGATCTTCCGGGTATGCCACCCGACAGGGATATTGACTTTGACATTGATTTGTTACCGGGCACTCAGCCCATTTCTATTCCACCATATCGTATGGCCCTAGCAGAGTTTAAAGAATTAAAATAACAATTATAGGAGTTGCTTGATAAGGGCTTCATTCGGCCCAGTTTATCCTTGGGGTGCTCCTATCTTATTTGTGAAGAAGAAGGATGGTTCTATGCGGATGTGTATTGATTACCGTCAGTTGAACAAGGTTACAGTGAAGAACATGTATCCATTGCCATGTATTGATGACCTATTTGATCAGCTTCAGGGTGCCAGAGTGTTCTCTAAGATCGACTTGCATTCAGGCTATCATCAGTTGAAGATTCGGGAGCCAGATATCCCGAAGACTGCTTTAGGACTCGGTATGGTCATTATGAATTCCTTGTAATGTCATTTGGGCTAACCAACGCCCAGCAATATTTATGCACTTAATGAATAGTGTATTTCAGCCCTATATTGATTCTTTTGTCATTGTGTTTATTGACGACATTCTGGTGTATTCCTGAAGTCGGGAAGATCATGAGCAGCACATGAGGACTATGCTTCAGACTTTGAGAGAAAAGAAGTTATATGCAAAATTTTCAAAGTGTGAATTTTGGCTTGATTCAGTGGGATTTTTGGGTCATATAGTTTCGTGCGAAGGAATCAAGGTAGATCCGAAAAGTATTGAGGCAGTGCATAGTTGGTCCAGATCGTCCTCAGCTATGGAGATCCGGAGTTTCCTTGGTTTGGCAGGGTATTATCACCGATTTGTAGAGGGTTTCTCTTCTATTGTTGTATCTATGACCAAATTGACAAAGAAGGGTGCTCCATTTAGGTGGACCGAGGAATGTGAGGAGAGCTTCCAAAAGGTCAAGACAGCTTTGACTACAGCCCTAGTATTGGTATTACCTACAGGTTCAGGGTCTTATACTGTGTATTGTGATGCGTCGCGTATTGGTCTCGGCGCAGTGTTGATGCAAGACGGTAGGGTGATTACCTACGCGTCTAGAAAATTAAAGGTACATGAGAAGAATTATCTGGTCCACGACCTTGAGTTAGTAGCTATTGTTCATGCCTTGAAGATTTGGCGGCATTATTTGTACGGTGTCCACTGTGAGGTCTACACCGATCACCTGAGTCTACAGTATCTGTTTAAACAGAAGGATCTTAATTTACGACAACGGAGATGGTTGGAGTTGCTTAAGAATTATGATATCAACATTCTCTATCATCCTGGGAAGACCAATGTAGTGGTTGATGCCTTGAGTCGTAAGGCGGAGAGTTTGGGCAGCTTAGCATATTTACCGGTAGTAGAGATGCCTTTAGCCTTGGATGTTCAGGCCTTGGCCAACCAGTTTGTTAGATTGGATGTTTTAGAGCGGGGCCGAGTTTTGGCTTGTGTGGTTTCTCAGTCTTCTATTTATAATCGTATCAGGGAGTGTCAGTATGATGATGCTTGTCCTTAAGGATACAGTTCGGCACGGTGATGCCAAGGAAGTCACTATTGGAGATGACGGTGTATTACGGATGCATGGCAGGCTATGTGTACACAATGTAGATGGCTTGCGTGAGTTGATTCTTCAGGAGACTCACAGTTCGCGGTACTCCATTCATCCGGGTACCGCGAAGATATATCAGGACTTGAGGCAACATTACTGGTCGAGGAGGATGAAGAAAGACATAGTGGAGTATGTGACTCACTGTCTAAATTCGCAACAGGTGAAATATGAGCATCAGCGGCTAGGTGGGTTGCTTCAGAAGTTAGAGATTCCGGAGTGGAAATGGGAGAGGATCACTATGGATTTCGTTGTTGGACTCCCACGGACTCAGTGGAGGTTTGATGCAGTCTGGGTGATTATGGATAGGCTGACCAAGTCAGCTCATTTCATTCCTGTGATGACTACCTATTCTTCTGAGCAATTGGCTCGAATTTATATCTGTGAGATCGTCAGGATTCATGGCGTACCGGTATCCATCATTTCTGATCGGGGTACACAATTTACATCATGGTTCTGGAGGGTTGTACAGTAGCAGTTAGGTACTCGAGTTGAATTGAGCATAGCATTTCACCCTCAGACGGACGGACAGTCCGAGCGCACTATTCAGATACTAGAGGATATGCTCCGCGCTTGTGTGATAGATTTTTGGGGTGCTTGGGATCAGTTCTTGCCACTTGCGTAGTTTTCCTACAACAACAGCTATCAGTCGAGCATACAGATGGCACCGTATGATGCTCTATATGGTAGGCGGTGTTGGTCTCCAGTGGGTTGGTTCGAGCCGGGCGAGGCTAAATTATTGGGCACATATTTGGTTCAGGATGCCTTAGATAAGGTGAAGGTGATTCAGGATCGACTTCGCACAGCCCAGTCCAGACAGAAGCATTATGCGGATCGGAAGGTTCGCAATATTGCATTCATAGTTGGAGAGCGGGTCTTGCTCTGGGTTTCTCTTATGAACTGCGTTATGAGGTTCGGGAAGAAGTGAAAACTGAGCCCAAGGTTCATTGGTCCCTTTGAGGTGTTGCGGCGAGTTGGGGAGGTTGCTTATGAGATTGCCTTACCTCCCATTCTAGAAGGAGCTCATCCGATATTCCATGTTTCTATGCTCCGGAAGTATCACGGTGACCCGGCCTATGTGTTGGATTTCACCTCAGTCCAGCTAGACAAGGATCTATCTTATGTTGAGGAGCCAGTGGCTATTTTGGACAAGCAGGTTCGAAAGCTGAGGTCAAAGAACATTGCTTCCGTGAAGGTTCAGTGGAGGGGTCAGCCGGTCGAGGAGGCGACTTGGGAGACCGAGCAGGATATGCGCAACCGTTATCCTCATCTTTTCACCACTTCAGGTATGTCTCTATGCTCGTTCGAGGACAAATGATTATTTTAAGAGGGGGAGGATGTAACGACTCGGCCAGTCGTTTTAAAAGTTGTAGCCTCGTTTCCCCATTTACTGCTCATTTTGTACTTTATAACTGTTATGTGATTTGCCGGGGTAATTGATTGGGTCCGATGAGGTTTTTAGAATGAATTGGAACACTTAGTTCCAAAGTTTAAAACTTAAGTTGAAAATATTGGGTGGATGTCGACCTATGTGTAAACGATCCCAAAATAGAATTTTGATGATTCCAATAGCTCTGTATGGTAATTTTGGACTTAGGAGTGTGTTCGGAATTTTATTTGAAAGTTCGTAGATAAATTAGACTTGAAATGGCTAAAATAGGAATTTAAGTTTGGAAGTTTGACCCGGGAGTTGACTTTTTTATATCGGGGTCGGAATCCAGTTCCAAAATTTTTTATAGCTCTGTTATGTCATTTATGACTTGCGTGCAAAGTTTGAGGTCAATCGGACTTGATTTGATAGGTTTCGGCATCAAATGTAGAAGTTAGAAATTCTTAAGTTTCATTAAGCTTGAATTGGGGTGATTTGTGATTTTAGCTTTATTTGATGTGATTTGAGGCTTCGACTAAGTCTGTATGATGTTTTAGGACTTGTTGGTGTATTTGGTTGAGGTCTCGAGGGCCTCGGGCGAGTTTACGAAGGTTATCGGATCAATTTCGGACTTGGATTGCTACAGGAAATTTTCTGATACCTGTTCTGGTTTCCTTCTTCACGTTCACGAGGGGAGTCTCGCGTTCGCGAAGAGGAAATTTGGACTGGCACATTTTATGCTTCGCGTTCGCGACCGAGGGCACGCGTTCGCGAAGGGTCGAGGTGCAAAGCTTCGTGTTCGTGATCGAAGCCTCGCGTTCACGAAGGGGAAATGGCCGGAGAGGATTTTTGCCTTCGCATTCGCCAAGGGAAATGTTTGGCAGCACAATTTTGTGCTTCGCGGACGCGAGGCACTGACCGCGTTCGCGAAGAAGAAACCACTGGACAGAATTTTTAAGTTCTGAAAATAAGACTTCGTCCCATTTTCCATTTTTACCAAATTGGAGCTCGGGAAGAGGCGATTTTCGGGAGATTTTCAAGGAAAACATCGGGGTAAGTGTTCTTAGCTCAATTTTGGCTAGATTACCCGAATCCATCACTGTTTTTATCATTTAAATGGTGAATTAAGTTGGAAAACCCTCTTGGATAAATTTGAGGATTTGAAGGCCGGATTATTATTGGAATATAGTCATTTTGGTATGGTTAGATTCGTGGTTGAATGGGCGTTCATATTTCGTAACCTTTGCCGGATTCCGAGACGTGGGCCCCACAGGCCATTTTTGGATTAATTTCAGATTTTTATTGAAAAATGTAGTATTTTCTTATGGAATTGATTCTATAATTTTTGTTGACTGTATCGAATTAATTATGACTAGATTTGAGCCGATAAGAGTCGTAAAATCGAGGAAAAGGCATACTACTTGACTAATTGAGCACGGTTTGAGGTAAGTGACTTGTCTAACCTTGTGTGGGAAAAATTCTCCCCTAGGATTGGTATTGATGTGATTATTGTAATGTGTTGAAAGTCATAGACACGAGGTGACGAGTGTGTACACGGGCTAAATGTGAAAGATTATATTTTTAAATTGTGTAGATCACTGTTGCATAATAATTAAATTATTTTATTTTGTTATATTCTTCATCATTAATCAGATTTGTATACTTTAAATTTGCTTGACCTTTTCCCTGCTAATTATTTTACCTGTTTAGTTGAAACTTGATTCCTTTTATTCTGTGCATTATTTGAAGGTCGAATTTCTTTTAAAAAAATATTTTTAAAAAAAGAAGTATTTTACATTTAAAATTTTTTGATGTTAAGTCAAGATGTTAAATTTGTGAAAGTGTTATTTTTTGCTGAATACTTTGTTAAGATTTTTGTATTTATTGTGAATGAGTCGTGAGCTCCGAACTGTGGAAATAATGGATATTATTTTGCTGAATATTTTGTGAGACTTTGTACTTATTGTGATTGAGCCGTGAACTCCTTATTGTGGAAAATATTCTTGTTGTTGATTTATTTTGGAAAGTTGAAATATTTGGGCACTTGAGGTGTAAATTGTGATATATTGTGCTATTGATACGCATGCGGTGGTAGAAGGTTTGGGTGTTGAAACGCATGCGGTGAGATAAGGGTGGCTTGATATGCGTGGCTAGTAGGGGAACTACTAGAAGTCATGCGGTGTGATAAGGGTGGCTAAAACGCAGGATGCTATTTCGGGAAAAATATTTTCTTTAAAATTAAATGTGAAGGCTCCCGCGATGATATAAGGAAATGAGATATTATGAATTTATTTATGATTTGGGACTACGAGGCGGTACCTCGGGAATGCCCTTGTTGATATTTCTTTATGGCTGCATTTGCCTTTGGTTATTTTGGTAATTTCTTTAAAGTTATGAATTTATGTTTTCGTCCTGCGAGGTATTATTTGCCCTTATTTTGTGTAATTTAATGGTGACATACTACTTACTTGATTCATTTCCATTGTCATTTATTGTTATTATATTGTTAAATATGTCACCGTGTCTTTTATTATTCCAGTAGGGCCTGACCTGACCTCGTCACTACTCTACCGAGGTTAGGCTGGGCAGCTACTGGGGTACCGCTGTGGTGTACTCATACTACGTTTCTGCACATATTTTTGTGCAGATCCAGGTATATCCTACCAGCCCAGACATCAGTGAGCTACCTGTGTACGGAGACTTCGAGGTATATCTGCAAGCGTCCGCAGACTCCGGAGTCTCCTTCTATCCTTATTATGTTGTTTTCCCTATTCACATTAGACTCTGATGTATAAAGATATTCGTACTACTTCTTTAGAGCTTGTGACTTGTATTTCACCGGGTTTTGAAAATTTCTTTATGTACTAAGAGGTTGAGATTTAAAAGTTTTTAATTGTTATTTTGATTATTCCGCATATTGACATGCTTACCTAGTCTTAGAGATTACGTGCCATCACGACATCCTACAGAGGGAAATTTCGGGTCGTGACAAGAATAAAGTAGACGGGGACTTCAGAACTGCGGACGTTGTGTAGTTATACCTCAAGTCTCCTCTGGGTAGCTGAAATCCGAGCAAGTCTATAGTACGCCGCTGGGACCAACTCCGAAATCTGCACAAGAAGTGCAGAGAGTAAAATTAGTACAACCGACCCCATGTACTGGTAAGTGTCGAGCCTAACCTCGACGAAGTAGTGACGAGGCTAAGGCAGATCACTTATATTAACCTGTACGTAATAGTATTAATAACAACAATAATAAAAATAAATCAGGTAACTCATTATAACAGTTGAAGCCAACTCAACAGTCATAACCATTTATTATTTCAATCAATTTCCGTTGCGGCGTGCAACCCGATCCCACAATATATTCACATTCAACTTTGTTGCGGTGTGCAACCCGATCCCATTATATCTTTTCAATCAATTCTGTTGCGGCGTGCAACCCGCTCCTCTAATATATTCATTTCAATCAATTCTGTTGCGGCGTGCAACCCGCTCCTCCATTATATTCATTTCATTCAATTCTGTTGCGGCGTGAAACCCGCTCCTCCATTATATTCATTTCAATCAATTCTGTTGCGGCGTGTAACCCGCTCCTCCATTATATTCATTTCAATCATTTCTGTTGCGGCGTGCAATCCGTTCCTCCAATATATTCACTTTCATTTCCATTGCGGCGTGCAACCCGTTCCTCCAATATATTCACTTTAATTTCCGTTGTGGCGTGAAACCCGCTCCTCCAATATATTCATGTACCAATTCTTATAAAAGAAATTACTCCAATAAATGCAACTATTAATATGAAATTATAAGACAACAAGCATACAATAATTATTATTTATTAGAAATAAGTTATGACAAGTAGCAATTAATTATTGAAATTAAGGATGTACTAGGCACTTTAATAATTATTATGCTAAACGTCAAGTAGCAATTAAGTCACATTAATCAAATAAGCATATAGCAATTATAGCATGGATTCAAGGCATGATATTGATCAAAGAACACGAGAGAAACAATTAATATAATAATTAATTCATGATTTAAAACGATTTATGATTTTTCAAGTAATTATGCAAACAATTAATTTGACGACGTATAGACACTCATCACCTCGCCTATACGTCATTCACATGTATTTCACATAACAAATAATTTAAGGGTTCTATTCCCTCAAGTCAAGGTTAACCACGATACTTACCTCACTTTACAATCAAATTCAATATTGCCTTACGAATTCGTATCTGAAATCCTCAAATCTAGTCATAAACAATTTAATATACTCAATATAAATCGTAAAATTAATTCCATATGAATTTACTAATTTTCCGGATTAAAATCTGAAATTCATCTCAAAAATTGATAGTGGGGCCCACATCTTGAATCTCGGAAAAACTCACAAAATCCGAATACTCGTTCCGATACGAGTTCAACCATATAAAAATTATCGAATTCCGACATCGAATTGGCTTTCAAATCTTCATTTTACATTTTTGAAAGATTTTATAAAAATCTGATTTTTCTTCCATAACTTCACGGATTTATGATGTAAATGAGTATGGAATCATGAAATATAATCAATATAGGATAAGAAAAACTTACCACAATATTTTTCCCGTGAAAATCGACCAAAACTCTCCTTACCCGAGCTCAAAATGTTGAATAATGAAAAATGGGACGAAATCCCATTTCGAGAACTTAAGTTCTGCTGTCAAGGAATTTCTTCTTCGCGAACGCGATAGCACCCTCGCATTCGTGAAGCACATTTTTGTGCTGCCCCAGATTTCTTCTTTGCGAATGCGAGGTCAGTCTCGCGAACGTGATGCCTTGCCAAACTTGGCCTTCGCGAACGCGGTCTCCCCTACACGAACACGAAGCCTTATCGCCTGGTGCCCGGCCAGGCCTCGCCCTTCTACGCGAACGCAAATGCTTCCACGCGTTCGCGATGAACACTGCCCTCTTCCCCTTCGTGAATGCAAAGAGTAAATTTTGCTTGCCTCCAGTTCTTCTTCGCGAACGCGAAGAATGAAATCATACAGTGCATCAGAAAAATTCCAGCAGAGTTCCAAGTCCAAAATTCAACCTTTTAACCATCTGAAACTCACATGAGGCCCCCGGGACCTCAACTAAATACACAACCAAGTCCTAAAATATCATACGAACTTAGTCGAAACCTCAAATTACATCAAACAACACTAAAAACATGAATCACACATAGATTCAAGCCTAATGAACTTTGGAACTTCCAATTTCTACAAACGACGCCAGAACCTATCAAATCAAATCCGATTGACCTCAAATTTTGCACACGTCATAAATGACATAACAGACCTATGAAAATTTTCAGAACTCGAATCCGACCCTGATATCAATATAAGTCAACTTGTGGTCAAACTTTAAAATCTTTAAGCCTTTAGGCTTCTAGTCTTCGCCAACTGACGATAATTCAAGCTAGGGACCTCCAAATTAAATTCTAGGCATACGCCCAAGTCCCAAATCACGATACAGACCTACCAGAACTGTCAAAATACTTATCCGAGTCTGTTTTCTTAAAATGTTGACCAAAGTCAACTAAGTTGGGTTTTAAGGCTCTATTTCGCATTTTAATCAATTTTTCATATAAAAACTTTCCGAAACACTAAGTTGAGTTTTAGTGCTTTTTGAGGTCTTATAACACATAATTAATTATTAAATTTAAAGATGACATTTTGGGTCATCACATTCTCTACCTCTAAAACAAACGTTCGTCCTCGAACGGAATTAGAAAAAGTACCTGAGCTTGTAAAAAGGTGTGGATATTTACTCCGCATGTCCGACTCGGACTCCTAGGTAGATGCTTCTACCGGCTGACCTCTCCATTGTACCCAAACTGAAGGATAACTCTTAGACCTCAATTATCGGACCTGCCGGGCTAGAATAGCTACCGGTTCCTCTTCATAAGTCAAATCTTTGTCCAATTGGACTGAGCTGAAATCTAGTACATGGGACGGATCACCATGATATTTTCGGAGTATAGACACATGGAACACCGGATGAACTGCTGATAAACTAGGTGGTAATGCAAGCTTGTAGGCTACTTCACCCTCCCTTTCAAGAATTTCGAAGGGTCCTATATACCTAGGGCTCAACTTGCCCTTCTTTCTAAACCTCATTACACCTTTCATAGGTGAAACTCGGAGCAATACTCTTTCTCCAACCATGAATGCAATATCATGAACTTTATGGTCGGCATAACTATTTTGCATAGACTGAGCTGTGCAAAGTTGATCCTGAATAATTTTGACCTTTTCCAAGGCATCCTGTACCAAATCGGTACCCAACAACTGAGCCTCTCCCGGTTCAAACCAACCAACTGGCGAACGACACTATCTTCCGTATAATGCCTCATATGAAGCCATCTGAATGCTCGACTGATAGCTATTATTATAGGCAAACTCCACAAGTGGCAAGAATTGGTCCCAAGAACCTCCAAAGTCTATAACACAAGCGGTAAGCATATCTTCCAATATCTGAATAGTGCGCTCTGACTGTCCGTCTATCTGTGGATGAAATGTTGTACTCAACTCAACCCGTGTGCCTAACTCACGTTGTAAAGCCCTCCAGAAGTGTGAGGTAAACTGTGTACCTCAATCTGAAATAATAGACACGGGCACACCGTGAAGCCGGACAATCTCACGAATGTAAATTTCAGCTAATCGCTCTGAAGAATAGGTAACTGCCACTGGAATGAAATGTGTTGACTTGGTCAACCTGTCCACAATGACCCAAATTGCGTCAAATTTTCTCTGAGTCTGTGGGAGTCCAACAACAAAATCCATAGTGATACGCTCCCATTTCCACTCAGGAATTTCTAACTTCTGAAGCAAACCACCAGGTCTCTGATGCTCATACTTAACTTGCTGACAATTTAGACACCGAGCTACATATGCAACTATATCCTTCTTCATTCTCCTCCACCAGTAATGTTGCCATAAATCTCGATACATTTTGGCGGCACCTGGATGAATATAATACCTGGAACTGTGTGCCTCTTCAAGAATTAATGCACGAAGCCCGTCAACATTAGGCACATAAATACGACCCTGCATTCGCAGAACTCCATCTTCCCCAACAACAACCTATTTGGCATCACCGTGCTGCACCATGTCCTTAAGGACAAGAAAATGAGGATCATCATATTGCCGCTCTCTGATGCGCTCATATAAAGAAGACCGAGCGACTGTGCAAGCTAGAACCCGACTGGGTTCTGAAACATCTAAACTCACGAACTGATTAGCCAAAGTCTGAACATCTGCAGCTAACAGCCTCTCACCAATAGGAATATACGCACGACTGTCCATACTCACAACCTTTCTACTCAAAGCATCGGCTAACACATTGGCCTTTCCGGGGTGATACAAAATGGTGATATCATAGTCTTTTAACAACTCCAACCATCTTCTCTGTCTCAAATTAAGATCTTTTTGTCTGAAAAGATACTGAGGGCTACGATGATCACTAAATACCTCACACGAGACACCGTAGAGGTAATGCCTCCAAATCTTCAGCGCATGAACAATGGCTGCCAATTCTAAGTCATGAACATGATAATTTTTCTCGTGAACTTTCAATTGTCGCGACGCATATGTAATCACCCTGCCATCTTACATTAATATTGCACCAAGCCCAATGTGAGATGCATCATAATATACTGTATAAGATCCTGAACCTGTGAGTAATACCAATACTGGCGTCGTAGTCAGAGTAGTCTTGAGCTTCTGAAAGCTCAAATCACACTCGTCTGACCATCTGAATGGGGCACCTTTCTGGGTTAGTCTGGTCAATGGGCTTGCTATAGATGAGAACCCTTCCACGAACTGACGATAATAACCTGCCAAACCCAAGAAACTCCGGATCTCTGTAACTGAAGTAGGTCTAGGCCAATACTGAATAGCCTCAATCTTCTTAGGATCCACCTTTATGCCTTCTGCCGATACAACATGCCAAAAAAAGGCAACTAAGTCTAACCAAAATTCACATTTTGAAAATTTGGCGTATAACTGATTATTTTTCAAAGTCTGGAGCACACTCCGAAGATATTGCACATGCTCCTCTCGACTGCTGGAGTAAATCAAGATATAATCAATGAATACAACCATAAATGAATCCTGATAGGGCTTGAACACCTGATTCATCAAATCCATAAATATTGTTGAGGTGTTGGTAAACCCGAATGACATCACTAAGAATTCACAATGCCCATATTGGGTCCGAAAAGTTGTCTTAGAGACATCAGATACCCTAATCTTTAACTGATTTTAGCTAGACCTCAAGTCAATCTTCGAAAACACCTTGGCACCCTGAAGTTGATCAAATGGATCATCGATTCTTGGCAATGGATACTTGTTCTTGATAGTAGCCTTGTTCAACTGCTGATAATCTATACATATCCGCATTGAACTATCTTTCTTCTTTACAAATAACACCAGTGCACCCCAAGGCGAGATGTTGGGTCTAATGAATCCCTGATCAAGCAAGTCTTGTAACTGCTCCTTCAATTCCTTCAACTCCGGCGGGGCCATACGGTATGGTGGGATAGAAATGGGTTGAGTGCCTTGAGCTAAATCAATACAGAAGTCAATATCTCTGTCGGGTGACATCCCCGGCAATTCTGCAGGAAATACTTTTGGAAATTCACAAACAACTGGTACTGAGTCCATAGAAGGAACATCCGCACTGGGATCGCAAATATAAGCCAAATAGGCTAGACACCCTTTCTCGACCATACGCTGAGCCTTCATATAAGAAATAATCCTGCTGGTAGAATGACCAAGAGTTCCTTTCCACTCTAACCGAGGTAACCCCGGAATGGCTAGGGTCACCGTCTTAGCATGACAATCCAATATAGCATGATACGATGACAGCCAATCCATACCCAAGATGACATCAACTAGTCTCAAGACTACCAATAGTAATCACACACAAAAGACAGACATAGTCTACTACAACAGAGTCTCTCACCGGTGTATATACACATACAGAAGCACTCAGAGAATCACAAGGCACAACCAAATATGAAGCAAAATAGGAGGACACATAGGAATAAGTAGATCCTAGATCAAATAAAACTGAAGCATCTCTATAGCAAACTGGAATAATACTTGTGATCACGGCATCAAATGACTCGGCCTCAGGCCTAGCTGGAAAAGCATAAAATCGGGGCTGGGCCCCACCACTCTGAACCGTGTCCCTAGGACAACCTCTAACTGGCTGGCATCCACCTCTAACAGCCTGACCTCCACCTCTAGTTGCCTGACCCCTACCTCTAGCTGGCAGAGCAGGCGGTGAAGTAACCAGTGCCGGTATGATGGCACGAGAATCCTGCCGAGATCTGTAACTCGACAACCTAGGGCAATACATACGGATGTGACCAATGTTCCCACACTCATAGCATACATCCTGCTGCCGTGGCTGCTGAAGCTGAAGTTGCCCCGAACGGGACGGATAACCATTGTAGTGACTCTGGAGTGGTAGTGCACTGATAGGAGCTGAATGTGCACTAAATGTTGGCTGCCCAGAGTAAGGTATAATAGGACCGTGACTCCCTGAAGCATCGGGAGATGCCTGAAGTGCTGAATGAAATGGTCTAGGAGGATGGCCTCTACCAAAATTACCCCTGCCTCCAGACGAGGCACCACTGAAACCACCGACCTAACGAGGCCTCTTATCAGACCTCTGCCCTCTCTCTTGTGCAAGAACCATCTCGATCCTCCTCGTGACATTAGCAGCCACCTGAAAAGAAATCTCGCTTCTGGCATCCTTGGCCATCTGAAGCCCGAAAGGGTGAGTGAGTCCCTCTCACTCTCTCTCCCTCAGTAGGTAGTAAAAGGAGAGCATGATGGGCTAAATCCACAAAACGGGATTCATATTGGGTAACAGTCATACTGCCCTACTGTAGACGCTCAAATTGCCTACGGTAATCCTCTCTCAATGTGATAGGGAGGAACTTCTCTAGAAATAGCCGTGAAAACTACTCCCAGGTCAATGCAGGCAATCCAACTGGTCTAGTCAATGTATAATCTCTCCACCACCTCTTGGCGGAATCCGTCATCTGAAATACAGCAAAATCGACCCCATTGGTCTCAATTATACCCATGTTCCACAACACCTCATGGCAGCGGTCAAGATAATCCTATGGGTCCTCAAAAGGTGTACCACTGAAGTGAACTAGAAAGAGCTTGGTAAACTTATCCAGTCTCAATAAGGCCTCAAAAGACATGACAGGCCTATCACCGGTCTGTGCCGCAATAACTAGCTGAACTACCCCAACTGGCGGGGCTGCTGGAGCCTGATTCTGGGGAGCCATCTGCTCCAGAGCGGGAGTAGTGGGAGTTTGTGCTCCTCCCCCAGCCTGTGAAACTGCTGGTGCCACTGGAAATGTACCATTCTGAGCCACACCCTCCATAAGACTTACTAAATGGACTAGAGCGTCCTGAAGTACTGGAGTACCTATAAATCCTTTCGGTACAGTCTGAACTGGAACCTCCTCTTGAAGATCCACCTGAGGTTCTACAATAGGTGCGGCTACTCGAGCTCTAGACTGAGCTCTACCTCTGCCTCGGACTCTAGCACGACCTCGACCTCTACCCCTGGCCATAGTTTCCACCAGGGGCTCTGATCCCTATCCGTCGATAGGTGTATTATGTGTTCTCGCCATCTGCGAGAGAATAAGAATAGAATGGTTCAATTATCGATGATAGAATAAAATCGCACGACAGGATAAAAAGGAAGTGATATTGTTCCTAAACTTCATAACCTCTGAAAGATAAATACAGACGCCTCCGTACCGATCCTTCAGACTCTACTAAGTTTGCTTGTGACTCGTGAGACCTATGTAACCTAGTGCTCTGATACCAACTTTTATGACCCGAATTTTTTACCTTCGGGACCGTGATAGCGCCTAACATTTCACTTGCTAGGCAAGCCAACGTTAGAATATAATTAGCATTTTGACACATTTTTTAAATTAATTAATAACAAAGAAATAAATGCGGAAATAAAATCTGAAATAAAGTGAATAATCCATAATAATCGCGATATCTAAATACCATCCTAGAACTGGAGTCACAAGTGCACGAGCTTCTAGAATAATACAAATAAGGGTGAATAAAATAAAGTTGTCTGAAATAAAAAACACAGCTAGAATAAAGTAGACGTGGACTTCAGAACTGCGGACGTTGTGCAGTTATACCTCAAGTTTCCTATGGGTAGCTGAAATCCGAGCAAGTCTATAGTACGCCGCTGGGACCAACTCCGAAATCTGCACAAGAAGTGCAGAGTGTAGTATCAGTACAACCGACCCCATGTACTGGTAAGTGTCGAGCTAAACCTCGACGAAGTAGTGACGAGGCTAAGGCAGGTCACTTACATTAACTTGTACGCAATAATAGTAATAACAACAATAATAGAAATAATCAAGTAACTCATTTTAACAGTTGAAGCCAACTCAGTAGTCATAACCAATTATTATTTCAATCAATTTCCGTTGCGGCGTGCAACCCGATCCCACAATATATTCATATTCAATTCTGTTGCTGTGTGTAACTCGATCACATTATATCTTTTCAATCAATTCTGTTGCGGCAAGCAACCCGCTCCTCCAATATATTCATTTCAATCAATTCTATTGTGGCGTGTAACCCACTCCTCCATTATATTCATTTCATTCAATTCTGTTGCGGCGTGTAACCCGCTCCTCCATTATATTCATTTCAATCAATTCTGTCGCGGCGTGTAACCCGCTCCTCCATTATATTCATTTTAATCAATTCTGTTGCGGCGTGCAACTTGTTCCTCTATTATATTCATTTCAATCAATTATGTTGCGACGTGCAACCCGTTCCTCAAATATATTCACTTTCATTTTCATTGCGGCGTGCAACCCGCTCCTCCAATATATTCATTTACCAATTCTTATAAAAGAAATTAATCCAATAAATACAACAATTAATATGAAATTATAAGACAACAAACATACAAGAATTATGATTTATTAGAAATAAGTGTTGACAAGTAGCAATTAATTGTGAAAATTAAGGAAGTAATAGGCATTTTAATAATTAGTATGCTAAACGTCAAGTGGCAATTAAGTCACATAAATTAAATAATCATGTAGAAATTATAGCATGGATTCAAGGCATGATATTGAGCAAAGAACATGAGAGAAATAATTAATATAATAATTAATTCATATTTTAAAACGATTTATGATTTTTCAAGTAATTATGCAAACAATTAATTTGACGACGTATAGACACTCGTCACCTTGCCTATACGTCATTCACATGCATTTCGCATAACAATAATTTAATGGTTCTATTCCCTCAAGTCAAGGTTAACCACGACACTTACCTCGCTTTGCAACCAAATTCAAGAATCCAATAGACCTTTCACTCGCGAATTCGTGTTCGAAATCCTCAAAAATAGTCATAAACAATTCAATATACTCAATTTAAATCGTAGGAATTAATTCCATATGAATTTACTAATTTTCAGGATTAAAATCCGAAATTCATCTCAAAAATCGACAGCGGGGCTCACGTCTTGAATCTCGGAAATACTCAAGAAATCCGAACACCTGTTCCGATACGAGTTCAACCATACAAAAATTATCGAATTCCGACATCATATTGGCTTTCAAATCTTCATTTTACATATTTGGAAGATTTTATTAAAAACTGATTTTTCTTCCATAAATTTACGGATTTATGATATAAATGAGTATGGAATCATGAAATATAATCAATATAGGATAAGGAACACTTACCCCAATATTTTCCCTTGAAAATCACCCAAAACTTGCCTTACCCGAGCTCAAAATCTTGAATAATGAAAAATGGGACGAAATCCCATTTCCAGAACTTAAGTTCTAATGTCCAGGAATTTCTTCTTCGCGAACACGATAGCACCCTCGCGTTCGCGAAGCACATTTTTGTGCTGCCCCAGATGTTTTCTTCACGAACGTGATGCCTTGCCAAACTTGACCTTCGCGAACGTGGTCTCCCCTATGCGAACGCGAAGCCTTATCGCCTGGTGCTCGGCCAGGCCTCGCCCTTCTATGCGAATGCGAATGCTCCCACGCGTTCATAATGAACACTGCCCTCTACCCCTTCGCAAACACGGTCCCCTCTTCGCAAATGCGGTCCCCTCTTCGCGAACGCGAAGAGTAAATTTTGCCTGCCTCCAGTTCCTCTTCGCGAATGCGAGACCTCTATCGCGAACGCGAAGAAGGAAACCAGACAGTGCATCAGAAAAATTCCAGCAGAGTTCCAAGTCCAAGATTCAACCCGTTAACCATCTGAAACTCACCCGAAGCCCCCGGGACCTCAACCAAATATACAACCAAGTCATAAAATATCATACGAACTTAGTCAAAACCTCAAATTACATCAAACAATACTAAAAATATGAATAACACATATATTCAAGCCTAATAAACTTTGAAACTTTTAATTTATACAAACGACGCCGGAACTTATCAAATCAAGTCCGATTTGACCTCAAATTTTGCACACAAGTCATAAATAAAATAACGAACCTATAAAAAATTTCAAAACTCGAATCTAACCCCGATATCAATAAAAGTCAACTTGTGGTCAAACTTTGAAATCTTTAAGCCTTTAGGCTTCTAGTTTTCGCCAACTAACGATAATTCAAGATAGGGTCCTCCAAATTAAATTCCGGGCATACACTCACGTCCCAAATCATGATACGAACCTACCGGAACTGTCAGAATACTGATATGAGTCTGTTTGTTCAAAATATTAACCAAAGTCAACTCAGTTAAGTTTTAAGGCTCTATTTCATATTTTAATCAATGTTTCATATAAAAACTTTCTGGAAAATTATACGAACTACGCACGAAAGTCAAAAAATAATGAGTAGTAATTTTTGAGGTCTTAGAATACAGAATTAATTATTAAATTTAAAGATAACCATTTGGGTCATCACAATATGAAGGCTACTGGTAAGTTCTTTACTTGGACTAATGGACATGTATGGAGCATAATGGATAGAGCTTTATGCAATAGTGTGTGGATTTTGGAGTATAGTAACATTACAGCTCAATATAAAGAGAACCATTTCTCTGATCATTCACTCATACACATAGAATTCACAACTAATAAGCCTTAAGGTAGGAAGACATTCAGATTTATCAATATATTAGCTGAACATGACAAGTATCTACCATAAGTAGCCTCAGTATGGAGTCATACTATTCAGGGGTCCTATATGTATCAGGTGTGGTAGAAGTTGAAACTTTGCAAAGAGCCTCTGAAGCAGTTGATGCATGAGGAGATGGGGTAGTATAGATAACAAAGTAAATGAAACTAGATATAAACTGCAGCACATCCAGTCCCTCCTAACCGTGCAAATTGACAATACTATTTTGGAGTTGGAAAAGTCTATATTAGGGGATCTGAATAAATGGCTAGCATTTCAGGAAAAAAATACGAAAACAGAAATCCAAGGCTCACTGGATAGCTGAAGGAGATGGCAATAATAAATACGTTTTCTCTTGTATGAAGGCTAGGTAAAGTTTTAACAATGTAGTTGTGCTGAAAGATGATAATGGAAACCTACTTCAATAATATAAGGATATTTAAAAAGATTTCCTACAGTTCTACAGCAACCTCTTAGGTTCAGCTACTGAGCACATCCCTGGTGTGGATCTAAATATTATGAGAAAGGGTACAAGCTTATCAGAATCACAACAACAAAATATGACCAAAGAAATCACAGATACTGAGATTAAAGAGGCTCTATTCGAAATAGAGGACAACAAGGCCTCTGAAATAGATAGCTTCAATGCTTGTTTTTTCAAGAAAACTTGGAACATCATAGGGGGTGATATTTGTCTGGCAATACAAGAATACTTTCAAGGGAATATGATGCTGATGTCTATAAACAATACAGTGGTAACCTTGATCCCAAAAAATCTCACCCTGAAACAGTGAGAGACTTCAGACCAATTGCATGTTGTTCCATATTGTATAAAATCATATCCAAGGTGATTACTAAGAGATTGAAAAATGTGATTGATGTACTGGTAGGACCTAGCCAGTCAGTTTTTATCCCAAGAAAGTTGATAGCTGATAACATTATCTTAAGCCATGAGATGGTCAAGGATTATACCAGAAAACACTTGTCTCCTTATGATCAAGGTGGATTTACAAAAAATATATGATTTGGTTGAGTGGAACTTCATTAGATACATACTTATGGAACTTGGATTTCTCAGTATTATGATATCATGGATCACGACATGTATTACTACTGTTAGCTATACTTTCTTAATCAATCCTCACTTGGCAGACACTATGCAGGCTAAGAGGGGACTAAGACAAGGGGATCCTATGCCCCCTTATATATTTGTCCTCTTAATGGAATATTTGAACAGATGTTTGGCGACATTGGCAGAAAATCCTGATTTTAATTTTCATCCTAGATGTGGAAAGTTGAAGATTACACACATTTGCCTTGCGGATGATATCCTATTATTTGCTTGAGGGGATGTGCTTTCTGTTCAACTTCTTAGGGACAAATTTAATATCTTCTCAGCAGCTTCAGGATTAAAGGCTAACATGTCAAAAAGCCAAATATACTTTGGAGGGGTGGATGAAGCCACCAAATAAGCTATTCTGCATCTATTAGGATATGAGTTAGGAGAGCTCCGTTTCAAATATCTTGGTGTACCATTGTCTACCAAGAAGTTTACCATTGCACAATGTAAGCCCTTAGTTGGGAAAATCACTGTAAAGATCACTACATGGATGGCTAGAAGCTTATCTTATATTGGTAGACTCCAGCTCATAAGGGCGGTATTGTTTGGTGTTCAAGCTTATTGGACACAATTATTCTTACTCCCTCAAAAGATAATTAAGCTTGTTGAGGCTATATGCAGAAGCTATCTGTGGACTGGCGAGGCTAGCTTCTCTAAAATGGCATTGGTGGCATGGGAAAAAATTTGTTTGCCTAGGAGTACAGGTGGCCTCAATGTATTGAATATGAGGCTCTAGAGATCTATGTAAGCTGTTTTGGGCACTTAGTCAGAATAAGGAGAAGTTGTGGATTGCCTGGATCCACACATATTATATAAAGAAACGGGATGTTAACCTAGTGGAAAGCCCAAAAACTGCATCTTGGATGGTTAGGAAAATCTTTAATATGAGAAAGCACATGCCTGACATGAATGTTCATAATCAGATTGTTCAGTAAGGCAAATTTCAAATTTCTGCTATTTATATATGCTTAAGAGGTGATGCCAGTACTGTGCCATGGAGAAACCTGATCTATCATAATGTCTAATGTCTCAAACAAGTATTCATTCTATGGATTGCACTACATAGTAGATTGAGAACAAAGGAAGTGATGTTGGGCTAGGGTATGAATGTGGATGCAACATGTGTCTTATGTAATGTAGATGATGAATCTGCTAACTACTTATTCTTTCATTGCTCTTATGTAAGAGGTGCTTGGCAAAAAATTTGGAGTGGATGAAATGGAGAAGAACCATACTTAGTTGGGAACAGGAATGGCCTTGGGTGTTGCAAAACTCAAAGGGTAAAAGTGCACAAGGCAAGCTACTTAAAGTTGGGTTTGCTGCTATAGTATATGATGTGTGGATCGAAAGAAACGGAAGAGTATTTCAGAACAAATGCAGGGACCCAGAGGCTCTAGTACGCTCACTGAAGACTGCTCTATATATTAGAGTTAGAAACAATAGAGTCTTATATGAGTATGTGAGTTCTTTATAGTAGAAATTGTGTCTAGAATGGGATGTTGTAGAGTAGACAATGGCAGGGATGTTGTAGAGTAGAAATTTTTAGTTTTTCCTGGTTTAGATAAAATGTATAACTTATTTTTCTTTTAGTGATTAGTCATGTAAATAATAGTACTTATTAGTCGTAATTTTAAATTATATTTGTTTTCATTATGGCTTATTAATAAATTTATTTTATGTGATTTTATTATCTTTATTGTTGAATATTTTGGTACAATGCCATGACGCATCTCATATTTATGTTATTTTATTGAAAAATACCTTATATAGTTTTGTCTTACTTGGATTAAAAAAATATTTGGAGCACAAATTTTAAGTTTGTGCTATGAAGACTTTATGGAAGAAACAAAATCGAAAAAACCCGAAAAATCCGAGAAAAAACGAGATTAAAAAAACCAATTTTTATTGGTTTGGTTTGATATTTAGATTTAATAACCCGATACAATTGATTTGGTTCGATAATTAGAAAATCCGAATCAACCCGAACTATGCACAGCCCTAATTGTCGTAGGTGGACTACCAATCCTCATGGCACTAGCATTTTGGTGAGGTTGACACCACATGGCATGCCACCTCACCATCCTAACCCATTTACCCCCCTCCATTTCTTCTATCACTAGCACCTCCTATATATCCCTTCACCACAACCATCACCATCAACTACTACTGAGTCATCTTCGTTCGCTGCGAATTTGCCATCTATTTCTCCGGCGAAACCAGGTTGTAGCCTATAGGTTCTCTTTTTTGTTCCAGCGATTTTAGCGCTAGAAAATGTGAATAGAGTTGCAATTCGACTTCATAGAGAAATGCTTAAACTTTCGCTTGGCATAGTTCCTTGAGATTTTTACAAGTTGATTCGCATGCTAATTACTAATTCTTAAATGATAATGATGGCTTCAACTCTTATTGAAGCTTATAATTAAAGGTTACAAAATTTTCAAGTCAGTTACCTATGACCTCTAATTGTCCGGAAACCGATTTCCACTCTCGCCATTTATAATTAACCAAATAACTAAGCCTCAACTCCAAATTAATTGATGGAGTATATGTTATCTGTATATATCCATCAAGTCCTTCACATTCTCACAATTTCCAATCAATTGTGTTAAGATACCTGTAAATCCAAATGAATTATGTTAATAGCTCACGTTGTTTTGAAGGGCAGAAAACTAATCTCTTTTCATTCTTATGCACTGGATTATTAATATTACATTATGTCTACGTGTGCTTCTGTTGTTATATTAAGAATTTGTTTTTCTTTTACATAAGAACTATAACACTTAAATTGATGATCGATATTTGAGTATATTGGTCTAAATGTTGATGGTTGTGGTGGAAGGTGCTAGTGATAGAAGAAATGGAGGGAAGGGGGTAAATGGGTTGGGGTGGTGAGGTCATGTGGTGTTCACCTCACCAAAATGTTAGTGCCATGGCAGATTTGGAATCCGCCTAGGACAGTCCTAACGGAGGAGCGGTATATTTGAACCATTTGTGTAACGGCAGGAATTTTTTTGTGCCTAAAGTATAACCGAGGGTAAATTGATCCTTTGCGCATAATAGAGGGATAAATTTGATCCTTTTCCCTTCTTTAAATTAGCGCAAGTTGTACAATTAAGAATTTTGATTATGCATTGTGAAAATACTCTATCAGGTACTTGTAGATAGTTAATTTCGCGAATAGAACTAACATAAATAGGTTGGACCGATCGATAAGGAAGAAACGCTTTTGATGTCCATTCTTCAGTTCATATATTTAATCCCGAAGGATTGTTTTTTGATTCTGGACCACGAGAATTATTTCTTTAGATCTCCATCTTTTTACCTGTAATAGATATGGGTATATATCCAGATTTCGTTCTTTCATCAGCAATTGACAAGGTCGGAGTTATTCAATCTAATTGTTCTTTATAAATAATTTGGATGACTGAAATAAAAAAAATTAAAAAAACTTACGTTTTGCTTTTAAAAACATTCCTTGGACAATGAAAAAAATTAGGAAATCGTTTTGTTTGTAGTATATTATTATTTTGATTAACGGAGTTCATTATATTACTAGTTAAACTGTTGAAATAGATACATGAAATTAAAGGGGATATAAGGATCCCCTGTCGAATCCGGAAATTAAGCCAAAATATTAAGACTATTAATATTACAATCCAAAACAAGTCTAGAAAAGGTAGTTCCTAGGATGTCTGCTCAAAAAGCTTTATTCGCAAACATCGGAGGAACTACTAACATAGTCAATTTTCCAAAAATTGCCTTCCTAGCTACTTCCTTTGCTAGAAGATCAGCTACTCTGTTCTGTTCCCTGTAGTTGTGCTTGACCATTATCCTGTCCATCCTTTAAATCAGCAACTCGTACTCATAGATAATATGATGGTAAATGTCATTACCCATGTTAAGTATTCTTATAACCTCGGTAGAGTCGGTGGCTATTTCAAATGATGTGAGATTCCTTTGTTCAGAATTTTGCAAACCCCGTAGAAGAGCTGTTAGTTCAGCATGAGTGTTAGAGTTGTGTGATAGGTTATTGATCACGCCCAACTATACCTTATAAAAAGGACTAAGCGGTCGTTGCAAATATAATCCGGTTTATAAGTCCGGAGTCGAATCCCACAGGGAATTAACGTATTAATCATAACTTTTAGTTTAGCAAGAATCCAAATAATCAACTTCCAACAAGATTGAATAATGACTTGAGTGTTTACTAATAATTAACAAGGTAATTAAAAAGCTGTAAATTTTTATTACTAACAAAGCAACTATTATAGACAAGATTAGGAAGATCTAGAGTTACGACTTTCCCTCTTATCGGAATCCTCCCTGTAACGTCTGCTACAAATTCGCCTAGATACTCTCTACCGATCGTGAGCACTTTAGGTGTCGTAATTCGCTTGCGAGTAAATACAACAATTTACTAAATGTATTCTTCCGAATTATGCTAGCTAGCACTAGTTTACCGCTCACTACAATCGCACCAAGGTTTCGTTATTCCTAAACCCACCTTTAAACCCTCCGTATTGGTCCCTCATATACGTTAGGAGTGATGTTATTCAATGAGTACCTAAACGTGTACCCTTTTCCGAGTAATACACACTAAATAGGCATAGCCGATTGAGGGCCCTTCAATCAACCACAATAATCCTGTAGTTGAACAAGTAGAGAAAATTTCAATGGAAAATTTATATTAAACACAACAAAGATTCATCCTCCAAGAGGTTCCATCAAACCCTAGAATAAAGAGTTTAGCTACTCATAATTATTTTCACAATTACAACATAAGAATTCATCATCAATGATAAAAAAAGAGAGAAAGAAAGATAAAAACTCATTTCCAAATCTTCCGTCTTGCTCCTTGCCTGTTCTTGCCTTCAAAGTTCTTCTAAAAAACCAGATACCCTCTTTTTGGGTGAGCTGTGCTTCATATAGGTCAAGGATGGTCGCCTCTAGAATTATAATTTTAGCCTTGGAATATTTTTTTCTCGGAGGGACGTGTGTGGCCGCGCACCTGGGCAGGTGACCGTGCATTTGGCCGCGCACTTTGGCCAGTTTCTGCCTGACTTGCACGGCCCAATGTGCGGCCGCGCACCAACCACGCACCTGGGCAATCTCATGCACTCTTCTTCGTTCTTCTTTTTTTAAGTGTGCTAACCTCCTTCGATCCTCAAATGGGATTCCAATTTATTCCATAAGCTTTTACTTTGCCTTCAATCCTCCATATTAGCTCCAAAACGCTCATTAACTTCATCATAGCCCGGAATTTCTCCTGCAAAGCCTAAAGTTCTCAATCAGAGCAATTTATTATCATTTAGCGCTCAAACATTAATAAAGTGCAGCCAATTTAGAGTGCTAATAGTGGTCAAACTACATAATTATAGCCTACTATCAAGACTTCACACTTAAACCATTGCTAGCCCCCGAGCAATCAAACCACACACTACATAGACACAACTTCACTAAGCGACTTTCCTAACTCGTCACACCAAGAATATTTCACATAGATTAAGTACAATAGTGTAACATCTTCTCCTCAAGAGTTGGCTCACAAGTACCACGCATTACTCCCAACTTACTCACTTACTATAACACAGAGGTCAAGAATTACCTTCCTTCATGAATCAAGTGCCTGCTCACAACAAAAGAGACTCGTCCCACAATTAATAAAATTCACGAACAATGAAGAACTTCAAAATAGACAGAATTCACTCACTCTCAGAAACGATACTTATGTGCCACAAAAGATGCTCCATAGACTTGCCCGTAGTGTACTACTCTACTAATCGAGTTCATTCAGTCAAGGATCAAGTAGGACTTTTTACTGGTTGTAATGTAGGCTACGGGGCGGGTAGGATACATTTGTATAAAAGAGTGACTCAACCTCCCTAAGCACTTTGCTACATACACTTTAGCAGTCAGAACCCCACACTTATGTCAAACCATACTCCACTTTCAACTCAATATACATTAACTCCCAATTATTTAAGCACACTTACATCAAGAATCACCACTTATCAAGAAATATATATATATATATATATATATATATATATATATATAATTTTTTATTCCACTTCAAGTGACTCTTATTTTTTCAAAACATATATATATATATATATATATATATATATATATATATATATATATATATATATATATATATATATATAAATTTATTCCACTTCAAGTGACTCTTATTTTTTCAAAACGGTGCACCTTTCTCCTTGTTTTATTAGTTCCACTCAAAAGCCAAACCAACCACCCCACACTTTAACTTTTACCAAGTTCAAAACTATTCAAGTGCTTTTGCGAGGTTAAAGGGTTCAAATAGATGGCTAATTCAAACAAAAAGGTAAAGCCTGTAATGTGGTTGCCAAAGAAACAGGATTGCGGCTCAAAGGGTTTAACTACGATACATAACAATTAGGTGGGTAAGATATACATATCTAGCTCCACAAAGAAACGCCTATATCACTTCCAAGACTGAACAAAACTACTATTTCACTTTGCAAACAAACGGGGCAAGTTCTAGACATCAAATAAAATGCACAGAATACAACAAACCTCACACACACATGGCACATGACTCACTCCAGATTGGATCATCAAAACACTCTAGTCAAAGCACTTAAGCCAATTTAAGAACATACAATTTAAGGCACATATACAAGAGTCAACAATTGAACCTAAGCGACACATTACCGCACTCGCTATTCTCAAGGCATAACGAAGTTGAGAGACCCTGTTTTCATTTCAGCCTATAGCCCACTGGTTCTTACTTCTAAAAAAAATAAAAACTAAATACACCTGGTTCAAACGAAACCCTTGGAAAAGAACCGTGACCCAAAGAAAAACAAGGGGGAATTGATACACTCCTAACAAAAGAAATTATTTTTTTTCTTCGACTTTAATCCCTCAAGAAACCCGTCGAATGATATCCATCGTCGGGACAAATCGAAACTTTTGATTTTTTTTTTATATATATATTAAATTAACCAACAAAACTAACACTACTCTACATTACTATATACATACAAAATATCCCCCACCCCATACTTTAAATGGTGGCATGTCCCCATGTCACACAAAAAATATTTGCAAGGTAAAGGAAACTTCCCTGGGAACGTCAGTCCTGGTCGGAGATAGTGCCGGGGTCAAGATGGCAAGCCCTGCCAAGCGCACGCAGCCATACTATAACCTTTCTCTCAAATTTTGCATTTTGGGTAGCCAGTGCATCAACTCGAGCCCCCAAGTCCGTGACAGAAGTCTGTAACCTTGCCATTTCATGCTCTAAGGCCGCCATCCTCGTGCCTCTTCTGACCACGGATATTCCCTCAACCTCAGCAACCTGCTCGTGCGGGGGTGACACAGCCTTAGCCTGCCCTTCGTATCCCTCATCTGGCGCATCAGACTCATCGCTATTTGCTTTGATAGGTGCCACAGGATCCTTCCCAATGGTCACTTTATCAGCCCGAAACTTCTGTTCTTTTTTAACTTTTCCATCCAAGTTCCTGTTCTCCGGTACACATACAGCCCGGCATAATCTAGTGATTAGGGAAGGAAAGAAAAACCCATACCTCTGCACTGGACAACGAATGAACATTTCGTCATGAATAACCTTAGCCACATCAAAATCGTGGACATTGATAAAGCAACAGATCAGTGCAGCTCGGGGACCATTCGCCCCAGTGGTGTTAGAAGAAGGCAGCAGGCAACTATTGATGATATAAAGCCAACACTTCCCTTCAAAGGTGAGTGAAGCCGAGTGAAATTTCCGCCCCTGCGTAATCCACACTACGTCTTTGTTTGGCACACAGATTGTTCTAAAAAATAAATTCCAGGAGGTTGGTTCTCTACTATATGTATCGTAATAGTCTTCCTCCCCACCAAATACTGGCAACTGGTAAGCCCTCCTAATGGCGTCGATAGATGCATCCACATTTTTCTGTCATACCGTGCAGACATGGTCCACATGTTCCGAGCAGTTCGCGTAGAACTCCCGCACAACCATTAAATTGGCGTCATCATGTTCTTCAAAGAAAATACCCATCTCGCGTCGAACCAATTCCTGATACATAGTGGGATATTTATTCTGGAGGAACCCCATATTAATTCCTCGTTCCGGTATGGGTTTCTTAGGGGCCTTCTGACTAAAACGTTCCTGGGCTGAGCTGGATACAAACCTTGTGCTGTCAAACTGAGGCGCATTGGTCAAGGCCCGTGCCCAGGATGAGCCTGCATGACCACTAGAAGAGGCGCATGTGGTTCGTCGTTTCTTGGAAGGCGTCATACTAACTGAAACAAATACCACTATTAGTAAAAGGCACGATGTGTGAACCAAGAGCGGTTACTCAGACCTCACCAGCACAATTGGTCACAAAATTACATTCACGAACTCACTGTGGCATTTATACAAACACTTGATGTGCAAGTGCATCCAAACTCCCCAAACACCCAAGTATAACCTCAATTCCACCACAAATATACCAACATCTAATCCAACCTAACAAGATGAGATTCAACTATCACCTCACATACAAACAAGTATACTAGCAATACAAAGAAAAGAAAAGAACAATAATGAATTCTACGACAATACAAAGAAAAGAAAAAAAAAAATAATAATAAATAAAAACTAACTAAATTAAGAGGGAAACAGAAACCATGGCACTTACCTGAGGGAACTTGTAAGGATTTTGGTTGGGAAGTGATTGAGTGGGAGAGATGAGGGGAAAGTTTTGATTTTGAAATTAGGGAGAAGGGAGGGTTTGGGCGTTTGTTTGTTGTGTTTAGAGGGGGGGTTCCAGAATTAGGAAAGGCGAATGGGGGGTCGGGTATTAATAAAAGAAAAAAAAATAAAGAAGAAAGAAAAAAATAAAAATTAAACTAATTAAATACCCTACAAAACGACGCCCAGTGCGCGGTTGGTGCGCGGCCGCGCATGCGTGACAGTGGGGGTCCAAAAATACGCTGCCACATGTGCGGTCTGTGCGCGGCCGTGCATGTGTGACAGTGGGGGTCCAAATATGTGTGGTCGGTGCGCGGCCGTGCATGTTTGTCTTTCCAACTTTTCCACTTGAGCCACTTTTAGCCCCTCTATGGATTGATTTCTTCACCCTGAGTCATTCCAACGCGCACAAATTCATCCCTTCACATTGATAAACCTGTCAATACTTCCACAGTTTAAAATCAAACACGAAAAATAATGAAAAGATAGAAAAAACAATATATATATATATATATATATATATATATATATATATATATATATATATATATATATATATGCCTCCCAAGAAGTGCCTTATTTAATGTCGCGGCACGACGAATTACAACAAACCCATGGGTTGCCTCCCAAGAAGTGCCTAATTTAACGTCGCGGCACGACTCGGGTTATCTCTTATCATGAATCTTTCAAGTACATGGTCGAGATCATTTTATCTTCCTCAACCATGCCCTGGTAATGTTTTAGCCTTTGTCCATTAACTTTGAACTTGCGGGAGCCATCTTCCGAAGTAATCTCGACGGCTCCAGTTGGATGAGTCTCTACAACACAAAATGGTCCCGACCATCTTGACTTCAACTTGCCTGGAAACAACCTAAATCTTGAGTTGTACAGCAATACCATATCTCCATTTTTAAAGTTCCGCTCAATAATATTCTTGTCGCGCATCATCTTCATTCTCTCCTTATATAGTTTTGCGCTCTCAAAAGCCTGGTAGCGAAACTCATCAAGCTGGTGCAACTTGATGACTCTACTTGTACCCGGCTCTTCTATGTCGAGATTCAACTACCTCAATACCCACAAGGCTCTATGCCACAACTCCACAGGTAAGTGACACGCCTTCCCAAACATAAATTTGTACGGTGACATGCCAATTGGAGTTTTCAAAGCGGTACGATAAGCCCAGAGTGCATCATCTAACTTTCTCGCCCAATCTGTTCTTGTGGCATTCACAATCTTTGTCAACGCGCTCTTTATTTCTCTGTTCAAAACTTCCACTTGCCCACTCCTTGGGGATGATATGGGGTGGCAACCTTGTGGCGTACACCATACTTTTCTAGCAACTTGGCGAAGGCACGATTACAGAAGCGAGTGCCTCTATCACTGATTATTGCCCTTGGGGTGCCGAATCGGGTGAATATATTCTTTCTCAAAAAAAACAATTACCCCCTTTGCATCATTTGTAGGGAGCGTTGCAGCCTCCACCCATTTTGACACGTAGTCCACCGCTACGATTATGTACTTGTTGCTATATGAGCTGATGAAAGGCCTTGTGAAATCGATTCCCTATACGTCAAACACTTCTACCTCCTGAATTGGGTTCATAGGCATCTCATATCGGCGGGAAATATTCTCGGTTCGTTGGCATTCGTCACAACCCTTCACCCATAAGTGTGCATATTTGAACAATATTGGCTAGTAGAATCCCGACACCAGCACTTTCGCAACTGTCCTTACTCCCCTGAAATGGCCACCATATGGTGACGCGTGGCAAGCCTACAAAATAGAAGATTGGTCTATCTCGGGGATACATCTCCGGATCATGTTATCAACACAAATCTTGAACAGATAAGGCTCATCCCAATAATACATGTGACAGTCACGAAAGGATGTTTTCTTTTGGATAGAGGAAATGTCATAGGGGACAATACCGCTCGCCAGGTAGTTTGCTATGTCTGCATACCATGGCGCCTCCTCCATTACCACTGCTAGCAATTGTTCATTCGGGAATGTCTCTGTTATATCTTCTACCTCTAATTTCTTTTCAGCTCCCTCCAACCTTGAAAGGCGGTCTGCCACTTGGTTCTCTTCCCCTTTCCTATCGCGGATCTCCAAATCGAATTCTTGTAGCAAAAGAACCCAACGGATTAAGCATGGCTTTGACTCCTTCTTTGCTATCAGGTACTTAAGCGTTGCATGGTTAGTATAAACAATCACTTTTGAACCAATCAAATAAGACCTGAATTTGTCGAATGCAAACACCACAGCCAACATCTCTTTCTCAGTCACGGTATAATTGAGTTGTGCACCGCTTAGTGTTTTGCTTGCATAGTAAATTGGGTGCACCAGTTTATCCTTTCGCTGCCCCAGAACTGCTCCTATAGCATAGTCACTCGCATCACACATGAGCTCAAACGGTTGCTCCCAGTTGGGTGCAACGATGATTGGTGCAGTCACCAGTCTCTTCTTCAGCTCCTCAAATGCTAACCTGCAGTCATCAGAAAACACAAAGGAGTGATCATTTTCAAGGAGTTTACATAAAGGGTTAGCATTTTTAGAGAAATCCTTTATAAATCGCCTGCAGAAACTGGTGTGCCCATGGAAACTTCTTACTGCCTTGACCAAAGTGGGCGGTGGAAACTTCTCAATCACGTCAACCTTAGCATGGTCGACCTCAATACCCTTATTGGACACTCGATGCCCCAACACTATATCTTCTTGTACCATAAAATGGAACTTTTCCCAGTTCAGCACTAAATTTCTTTCCACACACCTTTTCAACACTCTTCTTAAATTGTGAAGACAATCTTCGAATAAATCCCCCACCACTGAGAAATCATCCATAATGACTTCCATAATATCTTCAACCATATCAGTAAAAATGGCTAACATACACCTCTGAAAGGTGGTCGGTGCATTACATAGGCCAAACGGCATTCTTCGAAAGGCAAAGTTGCCATACGAACAAGTAAATGACGTTTTCTCTCTATCCTCAGGGGCTATTGAAATATGTTTGTACCCTGAATATCCATCCAAAAAGCATAAGTGAGACCTCTCTGCCAATCTATCCAACATTTGGTCAATGAATGACAAGGGAAAATGGCCTTTTCGGGTGGCCGTGTTCAGTTTTCTATAATCCATGCAAATTCGTCAACCCGTGACTGTACGAGTCGAGATCAACTCATTATTCTCATTTTGCACTACAGTCATTCCACCCTTCTTTGGCACACACTGAATTGGGCTGACCCAGTTACTGTCGGAGATGGGGAAGATGATTCCTGCATCTAACCACTTGATCACTTCTTTCTTCACCACTTCTTTCATGTTAGGGTTCAGCCTTCTTTGATGTTATCTGGAAGGTTTGTACCCATCTTCCAGTAGAATCTTATGCATACAAAATGCCGAGTTGATCCCCTTAATATCTGCAATGGTCCAGCCAATTGTAGTCTTGCATTCCAATAACACCTGCAAAAGATGTTTTGCCCGCACGTCTAATAAACTGGATGAGATAATAACAGGTAAAGTGGCTTTAGGTCCCAAGAAGGCATACCTGAGGTGAGACGGTAACTGTTTTAGCTCCAACTTTGGTGTCTCTTCAATTGATGGCTTAGCTGGAGGTGTTTTTCTTTCTTCTAAGTGTAAGGGCTCGAATTCGAGCTCTCTTTTCCAGTACCCTCGCCTTTCAATGGCCAAAACCCACTCTGCTAAGTCCCCACCATCCATTTCTTCTAAGTTTATGAGGCATGTTGCTAGAGGGTCTTTTGCATTCAGAGTCTTATCTTCCTCCTCCAAAATCACATCCACAGCCTCTATCAGAGAGCAGTTAGCAATGTCACTGAGTCACCGCATAGATTTCTACACATTGAACGTTATCTCTTCATCGTTCAGTCTTATCTTTAGCTCCCCAGTTTCACAATCAATTAGATCTCTCCCAGTGGCCAAGAATGGCCTCCCCAAAATTATGAGAATTTCCTCGTCAACCCGACAGTACAGAATGACAAAATCTGCCGGAAACACGAACTTTCCAACCTGCACCAGCACATCATCAAGTATACCCGAGGGCCTCTTCACCATTCGGTCAGCTAGCTATAGTAACATGGATATGGGTCTTGCTCTTCCAATGTCTAACCTTTTATAAATAGCCAAGGGCATCAGATTTATGCTCAAACCCAAATCACAAAGTGCCTTAGCAAAAGCATAGTTGCATGTTGTGCATGGAATTGTGAAACTCCCTGGGTCAGACAGCTTCTCAGCTATGGGTCTCGTCACAACAGCACTGCATGTTTGAGTCAGTGTAACCGTGGCCAAGTGTTGAAAGTCAAACTTACGAGACATCAAGTCCTTCATTATTTTAGCATAACCAGGCATGTCCTTCAAGGCATCAATCAATGGGATGTTCACCTGGATTTGCTTCAACATCTCCATGAATTTCTTATACTGCTCATCTTTCTTATATTTGGCCAATCTCTGGGGGAAGGGTGCTGGAGGCCGCTTCTTTCCTATGGTTTGAGTTTGAACCTGCTCTGGCTCTATTTTGACTTCCTTCTCTTTCACTAACTCAGTTTCCTTTGCAATCTCTTTTTCTTTGCTAGATTCAGCTGGTGCATGTTATACCGTCACCTCTGTTAACCCTGTCGAATCATCTATATCGATTGGTACTGGCACAAGTATTTCAGTTGTTCGGCTTTCGCGAGCAATTTCTTGTTCTAGATCAAGATCTCTACCTTTCTTAAACTCATTGCCATAAGCTGTTTCGGGCCCTATTCTTTTGGATTGACTTGCGTGTCTGCAGGTAGCGTCCCTTGGGGATGATTGCTTAGAGCCATAGAGATTTTCCCTAACTAAATCTCAATACACTTTATCGCTGATTCATGTGAGTCTACTCTCTCTTGCATTTTTCCAGTAGACCCAATCAGTTGTTGCAACATTCTGTTGTTGCTATCCAGTATTCTCTTAAGTTCAGTAAACCCATCGTCTTGTCTCACAATCTGTTGTTGTTGAGGCTGTTGATAAGCTAGCTACTGATTTTGCTGATTGTAGCCCTGTTGTCTTTGGTATGGCACAACTTGACCCTGTGGTCTCATGGCTCCAGGATTGTTACCATTATTGTATTGTTATTGTGCTGGTCTATGCTGCTGATTCTGCTGCCCCCAATTCTGACCACCTTGCCATTTTCCTCATCGTTGGCCACATAGTTCATATTCTCCTGATGGTTCTGGTTGTCACTTTCTGCACTCCAGGAGCATACATAAGGTTGGTTGATGCATGGTGTACATAAACCCCCATTAGTCGCGTCAACTATGTGAACCTGCTGTTTTTGGCCTGATTCATCAATCGTTTTGGTGAGGATACTCATTTGCGTCATCGGAGTGGCCATATTTTTAGCTATGGAGTTGTTTGGATCCAAAGCCACTGAGTAAGCAACAGGAGTGATCATAGAGTCTCTTGTCATCCATCTTGAGTTTTGAGCCATTTATCGAGTAAAATCTTGCATTCTTTGAATGATTTTCTCAAAAATGCTCCTCCTGCTGAAGCATCAACATTGGCCTTCAAGATGTCTACCAATCCCATGTAGAACCTTTGCCCCAACATATGATCTGGAATGCCATGATTAGGACACTTAACTAGCATACCTTTGAACCTCTCCCACGTTTCTTGTAGTGTCTCTGTTGGTCTCCGCCTGAAGCTCAATATCTCGTCAACTTGTTTGGTAGTCTTATTAGGTGGGTAGAACTTGTTCAAAAATTGCTTGACTAATTCCTCCCAAGTAGTGATGGAATTTATGGGGAGTGAATTGAGCCAAGTTTGAGCCTCTCCCGCCACCAATAATGGAAAGAACAACAGCCTTATTGCTTCTGGTGTCACATTTGGTTGTCTTTGCGTGACACATATCGATAGGAAATTTTTTAGATGCTGTTGAGGATCTTTAATGTAAGATCCTGAGAACAATCCCTTGTTCTGCAACAAATGTAGCATATTGTTTGTGATTTGGAATGATTTCGCTTATATCTGAGGGACTGCAATTGCTGTTGCCAGATTTTTGGCGGTGGGTTGTGCCCAATCATACAAGGCTACTTCCGGTACAAGAGGCATCACACCCTCATTGTTTGGTTCATTCGCATTGTATCTGTTGTTGTTTGGACTTTCTATTCCGTCATCCATTTCTGGTTCGATTTGTTCTGTTGAATTCTGTTGTTGTTTGTCTTTCTTGTTCGCACGATTCAATGCCTTGAAAACTTTCTCAGGATCTGATAATGCGTCGAGAAACTCACCAGTTCTTGAGGAGTTTCTAGGCATGCACATGTAACACCCAAGACTACAAATGTTAGAAATTCAATATATTTAGTTTAAGATGAAGAAAATTGACTACACTAAGAATTCTAGCTCTTCTTTTGCTGAAATTAATAACATCGTTAAATTCCCCAACAACGGCACCAAAATTTGATCACGTCCAACTCTGCCTTATAAAAAGGACTAAGCGGTCGTTGCAAATATAATCTGGTTTACAAGTCCGGAGTCGAATCCCACAGGGAATTAACGTATTAATCACAACTTTTAGTTCAGCAAGAATCCAAATAATTAACTTCCAACAAGATTGAATAATGACTTGAGTGTTTACTAATAATTAACAACGTAATTAAAAAGCTATAAATTTTTATTACTAACAAAGCAACTATTGTAGACAAGATTAGGAAGATCTAGAGTTACGACTTCCCCTCTTATCGGAATCCTCCCTGCTGCGTCTGCTACAAATTTTACTAGATACTCTCTACCGATCGTGAGCACTTTAGGTGTCGTAATTCTCTTCCGAGTAAATACAACAATTTATTAAATGTATTCTTCCGAATTACGCAAGCTAGCACTAGTTTACCGCTCACTACAATCGCGCCAAGGTTTTGTTATTCCTAAACCCACCTTCAAACCCTCCGTATTGATCCCTCATATACATTAGGAGTGATGTTGTTTAACAACTACCTAAATGTGTACCCTTTTTCGAGTAATACACATTAAATACGCATACCCGATCGAGGACCCTTCAATCAACCACAATAATCCCGTAGTTGAACAAGTAGAGAAAATTTCAATGGCAAATTTATATTAAACATAGCAAAGATTCATCCTCCAAGAGGTTCCATCAAACCCTAGAATAAAGAGTTTAGCTACTCATAATTGTTTTCACAATCACAATATAATAATTCATCATCAATGATAAATAAGGGAGAAAGAAAGATAAAAACTCATTTTTGAATCTTCCGTCTCGCTCCTTGCCTGTTCTTGCCTTCAAAGTTCTTCTAAAAAACTAGATACTCTCTTTTTGGGTGAGCTGGGCTTCATATAGGTCAAGGATGGTCGCCTCTGGAATTACAATTTTAGCCTTGGAATATTTTTTCTCAGAGGGACGTGCGTGGCCGCGCACTTTGGCAGGTGATCGTGCATCTGGCCGCACACTTTGGCCAGTTTCTGCTTGACTTGCACGGCCCAGTGTGCGGCCGCGCACCTGGGCAATCTCTTGCACTCTTCTTTGTTCTTCTTTTTTTAAGTGCGCTAACCTTCTTCGATCCTCAAATGGTATCCCAATCTATTCCATAAGTTTTTACTTGGCCTTCAATCTTTCATATTAGCTCCAAAATGCTCCTTAGCTTCATCATAGCCCGGAATTTCTCCTGCAAAGCATAAAGTTCTCAATCAGAGAAATTTATTATCATTTAGCGCTCAAACATTAATAAAGTGTAGCCAATTTAGAGTGCCAATAGTGGCCAAACTGCATAATTATAGCCTACTATCAGCTGCCTATGTAACCTAATACCCAGTCACCACTAAAATCCCTTAAGATTCCCTTAGTCCCTGCTTTACCTGGATGACCTAAAGTTGCACCATCAGTGTTAGAGTTGTTTGTAGTATCAGGGATGGCTCTAAAGCTAGGCCAGTGTAACGACTCGACTTGTCGTTTTGAGTAATTACTCTCCTTTATACTATTTGAAGTCTTGAATAGTTTCATATGATGTATTATGACGTGTGTAAATCGTCGGTTTTGATTTTCTGGTGTGTCGGGATTAGTTCGGAAGAATGAATTTCATGTTGGAAGCTTAAATGAAAAGGGTTGACCGGAGTTTGACTTTTGTGCAAACGATTCCGGAATAGAATTTTGATGTTTCCAATAGCTTTGTATGGTGATTTTGGACTTAGGAGTGTGTCCGGATAATTATTTGGAAATTCGTAGTTAAATTTAGCTTGAAATGACGAAAATAGAAAATTTAAAGTTTGAAAGTTTGACCGGAGAGTTGAATTTCTGATATCGAGGTCGGAATCATATTCTGGAAATTGGAATAGCTTTGTTATGTCATTTATAACTTGTACGCAAAATTTGATTTCATTCCGGATTGATTTGATATGTTTCGGTGCGAGGTTTGAAAGTTAAAAGATTTAAAGTTCATTAAGCTTGAATTGGGGTATGATTCGTGGTTTTAATGTTATTTTATGTGATTTGGGGTATCGACTAAGTTCGTATGATGTTTTAGGACTTGTTGGTATATTTGGTTGAGGTCCCGAGGGCCTCGGGTGGATTTCAGATGGTTAATGGAATTTAAGTTGGATATTCCTAGAATGTTCGACGTCGATTCTTCAAGAATGCATGGTATCACATTAAGCAAATGAGCTCCAAATTCAGTTTTTGAAGTATATAGAAATTACAGAGCCATAGCAAAAAGAATCGTTAAATTCGGACATCGTATGAGAGAGTTATGCCCATTTCCGTGTCGGGATAAAATTTCCCATTGTTAGCATCCAGGGTAGCATGGGATGCTATCCCTGGCACTAGGACTTCTGGAGTTCTGGAAACGGCGCCACAGGCAGCGCCCCACGCCACCTGTGGTGCCCGAACAGTAAAAATCCCTATAAACGGGAGGTTTTTGCCATTTTTGACGAAAATAAAGTTTGGGAGCTCGGTTTGGGCGATTTTCACAGGCAAATTTCACCACACAACTTGGGGTAAGTGTTCTTGACTCCCTTGTGATTATATTTCATGAATTAATCTTCGTTTTCGGCGTTAGATTATTAAACTTTTAAGAGAAATCGGAGGAATTTTCTACAGTTTCATAAAATAAATTTTCGAGATTTGAATATCGATTCGGAGTCGGATTTGAGTAAAATTAGTATGGTTGGACTCATAATTGAATGGGTTGTCGGATTTTATGAATTTCGTCAGATTTCGAGATGTGGGCCCCACTGTCGAGTTTTCTAGCGAAGTTGGGAATTTTTGTAAATTGTTAAATTGTAAGCATTGCAGTATATTTTGATTAATTTGCACGTTGTTTGACTAGTTTCGAATCGTTTGGCTTGGAATTGAGGAGATAGGGACGCGTTCGGAGGTTGATATGTGCAGAGTGGAATTTCTAGAGCATTGTTTAGCTTGCTCGGTTTTGGATTCGACTTGCTCGAGGTAAGTAATATCTCTAATCTTGGAGATGAGAGTATGAACCCTGATTATACATATTATGTGAATTGTTTGGAGGTGACGCACATGCTAGGTGACGGGCGTGTGGGCGCGCACCGTAGAAATTGAGACTCGGTTGATTCTGTAGAGTTGTATAGTCAATTAACTTGTATTTTTTCAGGTATTTTTATGTGTTAGAGAAACTGAGTTGTGACTCATGTTAGAAAATCATGCTTAGGCAAATATTGATATTATTGGGGCCCACTGAGGTTATTTTTATTGTCGAATTATATGTTTAAACTGTAATTTCATACCTAGTCATATTCATTCATTGCATATCATATCTCAGTATCTGTTGTTATTTATTGATATATCATATCATCATTTTGAGCTAGTTTCATGACATTGCGAGCCCGAGAGACTGGAGAGATTGATGACTGAGTGAGGCCGAGGGCCTGATTTTGATGTTATTCATACTATAGCACGTGAGTTGTCTGTGTAGCATGTGAGTTGTCCGTGCAGCATATGAGTTGTCCGTGCAGATTCAGATATTGATACTATAGCACGTGAGTTGTCCGTGCAACATGTGAGTTGTCCGTGCGGATTCAGATATTGGTACTATAGCACGTGAGTTGTCCGTGTGGATCCAGATATTGATACTATAGCACGTGAGTTGTCCATGCAGTATGTGAGTTGTCCGTGCAGATTATAGCGCTTGGGCTGAAGGAGCCCCTCTGGAGTCTGTACACACCCCCAGTGAGCGCAGGTACCTATTGAGTGCGAGTGTCGAGCGATTGGGAGGATTGAGTAACTGTGAGGGCTGAGTGACTGGGAGGACGGAGTGAAATGATACTCTAAGAGTATGCATATGGTTCTATTACTGAGTTGCATCGCATTGACATGCACACTTGATATACAGGCATAGAGATGCATTTTTTCTCATATTGTACGATATTGCATCATTCATGACTTCACATACTCATTGACATGTAGGCATAGAGATGTAATTTCCTCATGCCATTTGAAGATGAAACATCCTATCTGTTGTTGAAAAGTTTTTTGGGAAAAAAATCACATTTTTTACAAAACGTACTCATATTTTGGTGATTTCGGTAAAAGATTTGGGTTTTCGCTGATATACTTGAAAAGCAGGCCTATTTTTCTGGAACTGTGAACGAGCTGAGCATTTTATCTCTGAGTTACTTCTTTTATTACTTCCATTATGTTGTTATGAATTATTGTTGGCTATTGGTGTTGGACCCCGACTTGTGTTCCAGCTCGTCACTACTTTCAACCTAAGGTTAGATTTGTTACTTATTAAGTATATAGGATCGGTTGTGCTTATACTACACTTCTGCACTTTGCGTGCAGATATTGGATGTTGATGTTGTTGTGATCGACGAGAGCTGGATTTGAAGACGTACCTGCGTTCTGGTTGTAGCTGCCTCTTGTTCATGGTAGCCTTAGATTTATAAAAAAAATCTGTTTATGTACGTTTCGAACAGATGATGTATTTATTTCATACCAGCTTTGTAAATTCTAATCTTAGAAGCTCATGATTTATACTACCAGTCCTTGGGGAGTGTATTAGAGTAAGTTAATTATCAATTGAATCAGATTATTGTTATTTGGCTTACCTAGCGGGTGAGGTTAGGTGCCATCACGACTAGTTGGATTTTGGGTCGTGACAGCGAGTGAGGTCATTGCCTTAGGCCCCCAAAATATGAAGGCCCAAATTTACTTTAAACTCTTATATTATTATTATTATTATTATTATTATTATTATTATTATTATTATTATTATTATTATTATTATTATTATTATATAATTATATAATTAATTACTATAAAGCAAAGTATTACAATATATTATTTTTGTTATCTGATTGAGGTTATTTTATGCCAATTAGTTTATAAATTATGATAATTTTCTCACTAATTACTTAGTATATTTGCTTCACTCTTCAATTTTAGTTTTATCTTTTTTATATAAGAATTAAGTTATATATATCAATAATATAATGAATTTATTTTATAATCTTCTCCAAAATTGCATGAACATAAAAGCGTTCATGCACCGATTTTCTTTGAGTGTAATTCAACATATTTTATAAGGTTATTTACAATTTATTTTAAATAATTACCAATAAGCGCTACTAATATATAATGAACTACACTTATCGTTTAAATTGATCAGAAGGAGTAAATATTTTTACACCATCCATTCTCAAAAGTTAAACTATTACGTTATGTACGTTTATTTCATTTTCTTGATTGTGATGATAGCCAAATTAAAATTTTCACTTTGAGTTCTAGACCTCAATATCCGATAATCCACCACTTTATTCTTTGTGCTCTTCTTCCTAGTTTTGTTTTTTGAAATTCGCTATATTTTGTATTAAATGATTAATTTATTGTTTAGAAAGAAAATTTTGTTGTTAGTGTAAAAAATTTATAAAATAAATTTAAGGGTCTCTCAATATGATTTCGCCTTAGGCCACAAGATCCGTTGAGCCGCCCCCGTGTAGTATTACTTTCTCAACTGCACGGATGCTACTCAAACTATTGTGTTGTCTCAAGTTTCAGTTTATTCTTGGATGGAACAACTTTTATTTATGTTTTCTTGGGATCAGATTATATATTTTGGTAGTTTTTATCTTCTGTGATATATTGCCATAGTTGAATTATTTTGAAGTTACGAAAATTTTAGCTTTTGTACATCAAAATGAAACTTAGTCCGGATGTCCATAAGTGAAATTATCTTGAGGAATTTCAGAAATGACTATTGTTTAGTGGCTATTAACTTCCTATAGCTATCATATACATAATTATTTTCCGTAGTTACCTTCAGTTGTTATGGTAATATATTCGATGTCTTCGAGCTACTGTATTCATGAATACATTAGCAAAAATCGGCTAAAAATAAAGCAGTTTAGCTGTCAACCGACGTATTCACATGTATTCATACAATGTATTCATGAAAACAACGTAATAATAGGTCTCTCCAGTTGTTTAATAATGGAAAGCTGCTAATTTAACGGGATACACTCCTAACATAACTCACCCAAATCAATTATAACACACAACATTATCAATCCAATTAATGAGAAGATTTATGAGACTCTAAACACCAAAAAACATAGCATTCTTCAGAGTTTCAGTCCCTCTTTTTTTTCTGATACAGTTCGAGTTTTTTTTTCTGACATTGTTCGAGGTTCTGCTTAAAATTGATACAAGTATCTACAAAAATATTTTAAAATTCGATTTTATGTATATGAATACATCATGTATTTATGCCGGATACAACTTGTAATAGTAACATACTGCCTGCATATTTCATAATAAACCTAGTGCTTGTATTCTGTTATATCTAACAGTTGTGTTCAATGTATTCAAGTTTATTTTTGTATTCACAATATTTTATTTATTCCTAATACATGGTATTACTGCTTTTTTGAGTATATTTCATTGGTTATATTCATTGATTTTCTATTTATATTTAGAGAATTTTACTGTATTTCACGGTATTGTTATTTTAAATACATATGGATACAGTTAGGTTAAAAATACAAATGAATACAGTTAGATTGAATGCATAACTAATTGATGAATAACATCAAAATGATAGAACTAACAATGTATTTAAAAATGTTGTTGTAAGAACTCAAATACATATAAATACATCGAAATACAACATTCAAAAATCACTGTACAAAATAAAAATCAGTGTATGCCTTATCGAATACATATAAATACATCTAAATACAAGAAGAGAAAACCACTGTAGAAACTAAAAATCAATGTATGCGGACTCGAATACATATAAATACATATAAATACAAGAAGAGAAAATCACTGTAGAAACTAAAAATCAATGTATGCGGACTCGAATATATATAAATACATCTACAATTAGGGTCATTGCGTATTTTTGCTCTCCTTTCGGCTTCAATGGTTGCTGATGAACCTGCAAATACAGGTTCCTCTTGAGTGATTTTCAAATCGAAAGATTTTCCTTCGAAATTGAGTGCTTTAGTGGGTATTCTGCAGAAAACCTAACAATGGTGAATATTTTTTTTAAAACAACTGTTGAAGAGAAAAAGAAGAAGCTTTAACCGGCCAAAAATCCAAAAATTTTAGTGGTGAGTGGTGAAAGCACGGGGCTTTTCGGATTTGAAAACGTGAATGATGAAAGTTTCATGACCGTCGGATTGGACAGAAATGGTTACCGAAGTGAGGCAGAAAGAGATAATAATGAAAAACAATGAAAGAGAGGAAATTGCCACCATTATAGATCGTCTGTCGGAGAAAACCAAATTTCTGGTTCATATAGCAAAGAATGAGAGAGAGATCGTGGAGAGAGAGATCGCGAAGAGAGAACGAAGATACTATGCGTGCTTTTGGGAAAGAATAAACTGAAAGAATGAGAGAGAAAAATATTAGACAACATATTTAATGGCTTAACAGTAGAAAGTGGCCATAAATACATATTTTGCTATAAAAACTAAAAAGTAGCTATAGAAAATAATATTTTAAAAGGGTTTTTATTTATAATAAATAGGGTGTAAAGTTGTGATGATTCGATAGGTCATCTTTAAATTTAATAATTATTTATGTATTCTCAAACCTGAAATAGCACCATTCAGCTTTCCTCGACTTGCGAACGCAGTCCGTAAATTTTTTTCGGAAAGTTTTTTATGTGAAAAATTGATTAAAATGTGAAATAGTGCTTCAAAACTCATTTGAGTTAACTTCGGTCAATGTTTTTAGTAAACGGACCTGGATCAGTACTTTGACAGTTCCGGTAGGTCCGTATCGTCATTTGGGACTTGGGCGTATGCCAGGAATTTAATTTGGAGGTCCCTAGCTTGAGTTATCGTCATTTGTTGAAAATTGGAAGTTTGAAAGCTTATAGATTCCAAAGTTTGACAATAAATTGGCTTCTATTGATATCAGGGTCGGAATCCAGTTCTAAAAATTTTTATAAGTCCGTTATGTCATTTATGACTTGTGTGCAAAATTTGAGGTCAATCGGACTTGATTTGATAGGTTTCGGCATCGAATGTAGAAGTTAAAAATTTTTAAGTTCCTTAAGCTTGAATTGGAGTATGATTCATGATTTTTGCATTGTTTGATGTGATTTGAGGTTTCGACTAAGTTCGTATGATATTTTAGGACTTGTTGGTGTATTTGGTTGAGGTCCCGGGGACCTCGGATAGATTTCGGATGGTTAACGAAATTTAATTTGGATATTCTATAATGTTTCGACGTCGTTTCTTCAAGAATAAGTGGTATCACATCAAGCAAATGAGCTCCAAATTCAGTTTTGATTGAAGCATTAGATCTGTATTGAGATTTCAGAACCATAATAAAAAAGAATCGTCGAATTTGGACATCGTATGAGAGAGTTATGTCCATTTCCGTGTCAGGATAAAATTTCCCGTCGTCAGCGTCCAGGGTAGCGTGGGGTGCTATACCTGGTGTTGGGACTTCTGGAGTTCTGGAAACGGCACCACAGGCAGCGCCCCACGCCACCTGTGGCACTACAGACATAAAACCCCTACAAAACGGGGAGTTTTTCCATTTTTAACAAAAATAGAGTTGGGGAGCTCAGTTTGGGTGATTTTCAAAGGGGTTTTCACAAATTCGAACTGGGTAAGTGTTCCTTATCATATATTGATAATATTTTATAAATCCATGTCTATATTCATCATTTATTTTGGATTTAGATGGAAGAAATTGAATTTTTTGTAAAACTTTCCAAAAACAAAAATTTAGGATTTGAAAGTCCATTTTGACATTGGAATTTGATAATTTTTGTATGGTTGGACTCGTCTCGGAACGGGTGTTCGGATTTCATGCGTTTTTTCGAGGTTCGAGATGTGGGATCCATTGTTAGTTTTTTTAGTTGAATTTTGTATTTTAATTGGAAAATTTAGTATTTTCATATAGAATTGATTTCTATAATTCGTGTTGAGTATATTGAATTGTTTGTGACTAGATTTGAGGCATTCGGACACCAATTCGCGAGGCAAAGGTTTATTGGATCTTGAGTTGGTTGCAAATCAAAGTAAGTGTCGTGATTAACCTTGACTTGAGGGAGTAGGACTTATTTGTCTATTTTCTACGTGATTTAATGTGCGGGTACAACGTATATGTGAGATGACGAGTACTTATGCATTGTGGTTGATTCAAAGCATGCGGGTGGAATTTGTTTATTATAAATAATTGCCTATTTAATTAAGATATTTCTGCTTAAGTTATTATTATTTATTGGATCATTTTTCATGAGATTATTGCTAGTTTAATTATTGTTAAATATTTTGGAAGGTGAAGTCGGTATTCTGGTATTGAATTGATTGATAAGTATGTATTCCCACATTTAAATACTCTTCCGCATTTATATTATTATTTTTATGGTAAGAAAGAGTGTAAAATCACGAAGGGTGATACCGTGCCATTTATATTATTTATATTGTCCTTGCCATGGTGAGAAAGAGTGTAAAAACACGAAGGGTGATGTCGTGCCATTTTCAAAGAGTGTAAAAGCACGAAGGGTGATGCCGTGCCAGAAGAGAGTTAAAATACGAAGGGTGATGCCGTGCCAAAAGAGAGTTAAAGCACAAAGGGTGATGTCGTGCCAATTATTATTATTTATTTATCAATTTATGGGAAGAATGAGAGTAAAAGCACGAAGGGTGATGCCGTGCCATTTTCATATTATCAGCTTCTCATTTTTTTGTTGTTGAATTAATTGGCTGCTACGTGACACTTCTCCTACTTAAATTATTATATCATCCCCCTTCGCATGTTCCCTCCCCAGTTATAAATTGTTATTTATTGTGTTATTGTTGCTTCGTGTTTGTATATACTTGTACAGGTTGTTTATGTATGTGTCTTATCATAGCCTGGTCACTACTTCATCGAGGTTAGGCTCGACACATTGCGTCCGCAGCTCTGAAGTCCCCTTCTATCTTATCTTAGCTTTGTATTATCTTTCAAATAGATTGAATTTTATTCAGACCTTTATTTATATTATTCAAGTAGCTTGTGCACTTGTGACACCAGATTCGGGGATGTATTTTGATGATTCGGTAGTTATAGTCTTTCGCACTTTATTTTAGTAATTAAATTCTGTTTAATTTAATTTGTTTAAAATGATTAAGATTATTCTAACGTTGGCTTGCCTAGAAAGTGAAATGTTAGGTGTCATCATGGTCCCGAAGGTGGGAATTTCACGTCGTGACAAGTTGGTATCAGAGCACTAGGTTACTTAGGTCTCATGAGTCACGAGCAACCTTAGTAGAGTCTGAAGGATCAGTACGGAGACGTCTGCACTTATCTTCCAGAGGCTATGAAGTTTAGGAACAATATCACTTCTTTCTTATTTTGTCGTGCGATTCTTATTCTATCACCAATGATTGAACCATTCTATTCTTATTCTCTCGCAGATGGTGAGAACACGTAATACGCCTACCGACGGACAAGGATGAGAACCCCCGGGGGCAACTATGACCAGGGGTAGAGGCCGAGGCTGAGGCCGAGGTCATGCCAGAGGTAGAGGTAGAGCTCAATCTAGAGCTCGAGTAGCAGTACCCGTAGTGGAGCCTCGGGTGGATCTTCAGGAGGAGGTTCCAGTTCAGACCGTACCCATTGGACCAGTTCAGGTCCCGGAAGGATTCATAGCTACTCTAGTACTTCAGGACGCTCTAGTCTGTTTGGTGAGCCTTATGGAGGGTGTGGACCATAATGGTACATTTCCAGTGGCACCGGCCATCTCACAGGCTGGGGGAGGAGCACAAACTCCCACTACTCCCGCTCCGGAGCATATGGCTCCTCAGAATCAGGTTCCAGCAGTCCCGCCAGTTGGGGTAGTTCAGCTAGTTGTTGCGGCACAGGCCTGTGATAAGCCCGCCATGTCTTTTGAGGCTTTATTGAGGTTGGACAAGTTTACTAAGCTCTTTCCAGCTCACTTCAGTGGTACATATGTTGAGGACCCACAGGATTATCTTGACTGATGCTATGAGGTACTGCAGAACATTGGTATAGTTGAAACCAATGGGGTCAATTTTATTGTATTTCAGATGACGGGTTCCGCCAAGAGGTGGTGGAGAGATTATATGTTGACCAGACCAGCTGGGTCGCCTGCATTGACTTGGGAGCGGCTCTCACGGCTATTTCTAGAGAAGTTCGTCCTATTACATTGAGAGAGAATTACCGCATGCAATTTGAGTGTCTCCAGTAGGGCAGTATGATTGTTACTCAGTACGAGACCCGTTTTTTGGATCTAGCCCGACATGCTCTCCTTTTACTTCCTACTGAGGGAGAGAGAGAGTGAGGAGGTTTATTGATGGACTCACTCACCCTATCAGGCTTCAGATGGCCAAGGAGACCGGAAGTGAGATTCCCTTTCAAGCGGCTGCTAATGTTACTAGAAGGATCGAGATGGTTCTTGCACAGGAGAGAGGGCAGGGGTCTGATAAGAGGCCTCGTCAGTTCGGTGGATTCAGTGGTACCTCGTCTGGAGGCAGGGGTAATTTTGGTACATGCCATCCTCCTAGGCCATTTCATTCAGCGCTCCAGGCATCCCTCAGTGCTTCAGGTGGTCGCGGCCCTCATATTTCTCATTCCGACCAGCTAGCTTACAGTGCACCACCAGCTCTTATTAGTGCACCGCCGATCCAGAGTCATTAGAGTGGTTATCTAGGTAGACATGGACAGTTTCAGGGTCAGCAGTCACAACAGCCGATATCTTGTTATACTTGTGGTGATCCAAGGCACATTGCTAGATTTTGCCACAGGTCACAGGGCAGCATGCATCAGGAGGGTTGCTATGATTCCAGCACCAGCTGTTCCGCCACCCGCCCAGCCAGCTAGGGGCAGGGGTAAGACAACTAGAGGTGGAGGTCAGGTCGTTAGAAGTGGAGGTCGTCCCAGGGACACAGTTCAGAGTGGTGTGGCCCAGCCCCGATTTTATGTTTTTCTAACTAGGCCTGAGGTCGAGTCATCTGATGTCGTGATCACAGATATTATTCCAGTTTGCCATAGAGATGCTTTAATTTTATTTGATCCAGGATCTACTTATTCTTGTATGTCCTCCTATTTTGCTTCATATCTGGTTGTGCCTCGTGATTCTCTGAGTGCTCTTGTGTGAGAGTCCACACCGGTGGGAGATTCTGTTATGGTAGATCATGTATATCGTTCGTGTGTAGTTACTATTGGGAGTCTTGAGACTAGCATAGATCTTCTACTTCTTGATATGGTAGATTTTGATGTTATCTTAGGAATGGATTGGTTGTCACCTTATCATACTATATTGGAATGTCATGCCAAAATGGTGACCTTAGCCATGCCGAGGTTACCTCGAATAGAGTGAGAAGGGACTCCTGGCCATTCCACCAATAAGGTTATCTCTTACGTGAAAGCTCGTCGTATGGTCGAGAAAGGGTGTCTAGCTTATTTGGCTTATATTCGTGATCCCAGTGCAGATGTTCCATCTATGGATTCAGTCCCAGTTGTCCGTGAGTTTTCAGATGTATTTCCTGCAGATTTGTTGGGGATACCACCCGACAGAGATATTGACTTTTTTATTGATTTGGTTCCGGGCACCCAGCCCATTTCTATTCCAACATACCGTATGGCCCCGCCAGAACTAAAAGAATTGAAGGAGCAGTTATAAGATTTGCTTGATCAGGAATTCATTAGAACTAGCGTCTCGCCCTTGGGTGCACCAGTGTTATTTGTAAAGAAGAAAGATGGTTCAATGCGGATGTGTATATATTATCGGCAGTTGAACAAGGCTACTATCAAGAACATGTATCTGTTGCCAAGAATTGATGACTTATTCGATCAGCTTCAGGGTGCCAAGGTGTTTTCAAAGATTGTATTAAGGTCTGGTTACCATCAGTTGAATATCAGGGCATCTGATGTCCCTAAGACAGCTTTTCAGACTCGGTATGGGCATTACGAATTCCTAGTGATGTCATTTGGGCTAACAAATCCAGCAGCATTCATGGATTTAATGAACCGGGTATTCAAGTCGTATTTGGATTCTTTTGTGGTTGTATTCATTGATGATATCTTGATTTACTCCACCAGTCAATAGGAGCATGAGCAACATCTTCGGATTGTGCTTCAAACTTTGAAAAATAAACAAATATATGCCAAATTTTCAAAATGTGAATTTTGGTTAGACTCAGTTGCCTTTTTGGGGCATGTTGTATCGGTAGAAGGCATAAAAGTGGATACTAAGAAGATTGAGGCAGTTCAGAATTGGCCTAGACCTACTACAGCTACAGAGATCCCGAGTTTCCTGGGTTTGGCAGGTTATTATCGCCGGTTTTTTGAGTGTCACGACCCAATTTCACCTATAGGTCATGATGGCGCCCAACAATACAGCTAGGCAAGCCAACCAGTGATTTAAAATAACCAAGAAAATAAGCAACTCTTAATTCAACCAATGTGTGTGCCAAGACTTGGTATCACAAGTGTATAATCATTCTAGTAGATTATACAAAACCTCAAATACTGTCTGAAATAAAAATAGACAGAATGTAAATATAAGAAGAGAACCGGTAGCTGCAGAACGGCTCAGAAAGGCAGCTCACCAGTATGCCTCTGGATAATGTGGGTGTAAAGCGATAGGCCCCCCACTAGTACTTGCCTCGGGTCCTGCATAAAAAGTGTAGCAAGTGTAGTATGAGTACGTAAACAACGTGTACCCAGTAAGTATCAAGCCTAATCTCAAAGTAGTAGAGACGAGATGGCCGACTTTGACACTCACTATGGGTCAATAATAATAATAAAAATAAAATTAGAATATCTAAATTAGCATGATTCACAAAATATAACAATAATTTATTTAACCAGCAGAAATAATTAAATTCCTTCAAATGCAACAATTCTCAATATATTAATTAAATTCCCTCAATTCCAAGAAATTTCCAAATTTATCAATTAGCCTCATTTACAGGAATAACAATAATTCCTTAACAAGCAGGAATAATAATTCTTTAAATTTCAAAGATTTTCAATTTATCAATTAGCTTCACAAGCTACAATAAACTATCAAAGTATCGTGTAATTATTATTATTAAGCATGATTTCTGTCGAGGTCGTTCGGCCCGATCCAGAGTGTCGTGTACACTAACGAGGGACGTGCGGCACGATCCATAAATGCATCTATCCTGCCGAGGCGTTCGGCCCGCTCCAAAGAAAGGAGGACATTTTCTTATGTACCTCCGGAAAGAGAATATATTTATTATAAGATAAATTCGGGAGGAAGAACATTTTTTCTTAACAATTAATTAATTTAAACAGAAAAATCAAGCATATGAGAATTTCATCCTTTAATATTTTTATCTAAACAATTCACTATATATATATATATATATATATATATATATATATATATATATATATATATATATATATATATATATATATATATATATATATATATATGTGTGTGTGTGTGTGTGTGTGTGTCAAATAATATTAATTAAACAAATAATATAATTTACACAAATAATTCATGCTTTGAGTCCTAAACTACCCGGACTTTAGCATTAATAGTAGCTACGCACGGACTCTCGTCACCTCGTGCGTATGTAGCTCCCTCAATTAGCAACAATTATTTAATTTAATCACCTATGAGGTAATTTTCCTCTCACAAGATTAGACAAGAGACGTACCTCAATTTGCTCCAATTTAATCCACTAGAAAGTCTTTTTCCTCGATTATCCAACTCTGAATGGCTTGAATCTAGCCAAAATAATTCGATACAATTACTAAAAATTATAGGAATCAATTCCATAAGAAAATACTACATTTTTTAATAAAAATGCGAAATTAATTAAACATTCGCCCGTGGGGCCCACCTCTCGGAATCCGACAAAAGTTACGAAATCCGAAAACTCATTTAATTATGAGTCCAACCATACCAGTTTCACTCAAATCCGACTCCGAATCGATATCGAAATCTCAAAAATTAGTTTCTATGAGATTTCTAAAAATTTCCCAAATTTCAATCTCAAAATACTAATTAAATGGTGAAAACAATGATATATTCGTGTATATTTTCTAAATCTGAGTTAGAATCACTTACCCCAATGTCTTTTCCTTGAAAATCTATCAAATTTTGCCTCTGATCAAGCTCCACTTTGTTAAAAATGGCGAATGGGACGAATGCCCTCTTTTATAATTCTACCTAGGTAGCCCTCGATCCTCGACCTCGATCGTGGTTCGATCATGGCCTCGATCATGGCCTCGATCGTGGCTTCGATCATGGACTCAATCCTCGGCCTCGATCATTGTTCGATCATGGCCTCAATCATGGCCTCGATCATCGGCCTCAATCGTGGCCTCGATCTTGGGCTCGATCTTGGGCCAGAATTTCCAGCAGAAAGGAAAAATTGCAGCAACTGGTTTAAGTCTAACTTTTGATCTATTAACCATCTGAAACTTACCCGAGGCCCTCGAGACCTCAACCAAATATACCAACAAGTCCTAAAATATCATACGAACTTATTTGAAACCTCATCACATAAAACGACGCTAAAACCACAAATTATGCTCCAATTCAATCTTAATGAAACTTAAAATTTTCAACTTCTACATTCGATGTCGAAACCTATCAAATCAAGTCCGATTGACCATATATTTTGCACACAAGTCATAAATGACATAACGGAGTTATGAAAATTTTCGGAACTGTATTCCGATTCCGGTATCAAAAAGTCAACTCCCCGGTCAAACTTCCAAACGTAAATTCTTGATTTAGCCATTTCAAGCCTAATTTCACTATGGACTTTCAAATAAAATTTCGATCACGCTCATAAGTCCAAAATCACCATACGGAGTTGTTGGAATCATCAAAATTCTATTCCGGGGTCGTTTGAACATAATTCGACATCCGGTCACTATTTGAACTTAAACTTTTAATTTTTCATCAAAATTTCATATCTCGGGCTAGGGACCTCAGAATTTGATTCCGGGCATACACCCAAGTCCCAAATCACGATACGGACCTACCGAAACTGTCAATATACTGATCCGAATCCGTTTGCTCAAAATGTTGACCAAAGTCAACTCAGTTGAGTTTTAAAGCTCTAATTCACATTTTAATCCATTTTTCACATAAAAACTTCCCAGAAAAATTTTACGGAATGCGCATGCAAGTCGAGGAATGATAAATATTGATTTTTGAGGTCTTAGAACACATAATTAATTATTAAATTTAAAGATGACATTTTGGGTCATCACGCTCTCCGCCTCTAAAACAAATGTTCATCCTCGAACTGATTTAGAATTATACCTGAAGTGCTGAATAAGTATAGATATCTGCTCCGCATGTTTTCCTCAGCCTCCCAAGTCGCTTCCTCGACTGGTTGGCCCCTACACTGGACTTTTACTGCAGAAATCCTCTTGGACCTCAACTGGCGAACATGTTTATCAACAATGGCAATTGGCTCCTCTTCATAACCCAAGCTATTATCTAGCTGAACTGTGCTGAAGTCTAACACATGTGATAGGTCGGCATGATACTTCTGGATCATAGATACATGGAAAACTGGATGAACTCCCGATAGGTTGGGAGGCAATGCAAGCTCATAAGCAACCTCCCCAACTCGTCTCAACATCTCAAATGGGCCTATAAACCTTGGGCTCAACTTGTCCTTCTTCCCGAATCTCATGATTCCCTTCATCGGTGAAACCTTTAAGAGAACTTTTTCACCCATCATAAATGATAAATCTAGCGCTTTCTGATCTGTGTAACTCTTCTGTCTGGACTGTGTTGTACGAAGTCACTCCTGAATCAACTTTACCTTTTCAAAGGCATCTTTCACCAAATCAGTACCATATAATTTAGCCTCACCGGGATCAAACCATCCAATGGGCAAACGGCATCGCCGACCATATAAAGCCTCAAATTGAGCCATCTCGATGCTGGATTGGTAACTGTTATTATAAGTGAACTCAGCCAAAGGCAAGAAACAATCCCACTGACCTCCAAAGTCAATCACACATGCCCTGAGCATATCCTCCAAAATCTGAATTGTCCGCTCTGACTACCCGTCGGTCTGCGGATGAAAGGTTGTGCTAAGCTCTACATGGGTCCCCAACTCACTCTGTACTGCTCTCCAAAAATGTGAAGTAAACTGAGGGCATCTATCTGATATTATAGAAATTGGCACTCTGTGCAACCGAATTATCTCCTGAATATATATTTGGGCCAACCTCTCTGAAGTATACGTAGTCACAACAGGAATAAAGTGTGCCGACTTGGTCAACCTCTCAACAATGACCCAAACTGCATCAAACTTCCGCAAGGTCTGTGGCAACCCAACTACAAAGTCCATAGTGATGCGTTCCTATTTCCACTCTGGTATAGTCATCTGCTGAAGTAGGCCACCTGGCCTCTGGTGCTCATATTTAACTTGCTGACAATTTAGACACCTAGCCACATACTCAACTATGTCCTTTTTCATTCATCTCCACCAATAATTCTGCCTCAAATCATAATACATCTTGTAGAACCTGGATGAATAGAATACAGAGAACTGTGTACCTCCTCTAGGATCTTTTTCCTAAGTACATCCACATTGGGAACACATAGACGATCCTGGAGTCGCAGAACACCATCTGCTCCAATAGTAACTTCCTTGGCACCACCCCGTAGTACCGTTTCTCGAAGAACCATTAAGTGTGGATCATTATACTGGCAAGCCTTGATCTACTCAAACAATGAAGACTGAGCTACAACACATGCAAGAACTCAGTTGGGCTCTAAAATATCCAATCGCACAAGTTTGTTGGCCAAGGACTAAATATCCAAAGCTAATGGCCTCTCCTCTGCTGAAATGAAAGCCAAACTACCCATACTCTTTGCCTTTCTACTCAAGGCGTCTGCAACCATATTTGCTTTGCCCTGATGATATAGGATAGTAATATGATAATCTTTCAGTAATTCCAGCCATCTGCGCTGCCTCAAATTTAGGTCCCTCTGCTTGAACAAATGCTGCAAACTACGATGATCAGTGTAAACTTCACAAGACACCCCATAAAGATAATGCCTCCAAATCTTTAGAGCATGAAAAATCTCAGCTAACTCCAAATCATGTACTGGATAATTCTTCTCGTGGGGCTTCAGCCGACGTGAAGCATATGCAATAACTCGCCCTTCCTGCATTAATACACAACCCAAACCAACGCGTGAAGCGTCACAATATACTATATACATCCCCGAACCGGAAAGCAATACTAACACTGGTGTTGTAGTCAATGATGTCTTGAGCTTCTGAAAACTCGCCTCACAATCATCGGACCATCGGAACGGAGCACCCTTCTGGGTTAATTTGGTCAAAGGTGCTGCAATAGATGAAAAACCCTCCACGAACCGACAATAATACCCTGCTAAACCCAGAAAACTCCTGATTTCAGTCGCCGAAGTGGGACGATGCCAATTCTAAACTGCCTCAATCTTTTTAGGGTCAACCTTAATACCTTCGCCCGATACAATATGCCCCAAAAATGCTACAGACTCTAGCCATAATTCACTTTTGGAGAACTTAGCATATAGCTTTTGTTCCCGCAGCGTCTGAAGCACTACTCTCATATGTTGCTCATGCTCCTCCTTACTGCGCGAGTAGATCAAAATGTCATCAATGAAGACAATGACAAATGAATCAATATATGGCCTGAATACCATGTTCATCAAATCCATAAACGATGTCGGGGTGTTAGTTAAACCGAAGGACATAACCAGAAACTCATAATGACCATATCTATTCTGAAAAGCAGTCTTCGGAACATCCTGAATCTTCAACTGATGGTACCCCGACCTCATGTCAATCTTAGAGAACACCCTAGCACCTTGCAACTGGTCAAATAGATCACCAATACGCGGCAACGGGTACTTGTTCTTAATAGTGACTTTGTTCAATTGGCGGTAATCAATATACATCCGCATTGTTCCATCCTTCTTCTTCACAAATAATACCGGTGGACCCTAAGGCGATACACTCAGTTTGACGAATCCTTTGGCTAGTAACTCTTCAAGCTATTCTTTCAATTCTTTCAATTCTTTCGGAGCCATGCGATACGGTGGGATAGATATAGCCTGGGTATCTGGAGCCAAGTCGATACAGAAATCAATATCACGATCAGGTGGCATACCTGGAAGATCTGAAGAAAATACATCGGAGAACTCCCGAACTACAGGCACTGATTCAATAGTCGGAGTCTCTGTAGTATTATCCCGAACATAGGCTAGATAAGCCAAATAACCCTTCTCAACCATGTGTTGAGCCTTTATAAAAGAAATAACTCGATTAAATGAACTATCAAACGAACCCTTCCACTCCAGCTTAGGAAATGCTAGAATAGCCAAGGTAACAGTCTTGGCATGACAATCTAGAATAGCATGATATGGAGATAACCAGTCCATGCCCAGAATAATTTCAAAATCGGTCCTCTCAAGCAATAAGAGATTTGCTCTAGTTTCATAACCACAGAATGTAATAATATAGGACCGGTAGATCCAGTTTACAATAACAGAATCGCCCACAGGAGTGGACACATAAATAGGAGTACTCAAGGACTCACGAGAAATGCCCAGGAATGAAGCGAATAGAGATGACACATGTGAATATGTGGATCATGGATCAAATAATACTGAGGCATCTTTGCTGCAAATAGAAATAATACTTGTAATCACAGCATCTGAGGCCTCTGCATCTGGTCTGGCCGAAAAAGCATAGAATCGAGCTGGAGCGCCAACTGGCTGGCCTCCACCTAGCTGACCTCCACCTCTAGGACGGCCTCTACCCACCTGTCCTCCACCTCTTGGTGGTCGGACAACTGGTGAAACAACGGGTCTAGTAATCATAGGTTGCTGGCCATGTTGCACTAGCTTACCCTAAAGCTTGGGGCAAAATCTCCGTATGTGACTAGGATCCCCGCACTCAAAACAACTCTTCGGTGCGATGGGCTGCTCACTAAGAGTCTGGCCCTGGGGAACTGAATACCCACTGGGAGGACCCTGAATAGCTGGTGGGCGATAAAAACTCTCTGGTATAGCACTGAGATAGGGTCGCACTGGAGCACCTCGAGGAGGTGGTGGTGCTAGATATGGGGGCCTGCTGGACTGCCCTCTCACGAACTGACCTCTGCCCCCAAACGGAGCACCTCTGAACTCTCCAAAATACCTAAACCGCTTATCTCTAGTAACCTGCTCTCGGCTACGCTGACGTACACCCTCAATCCTCTGGCTATCTCTATGACTAGCTCATAAGAAGTACCCATCTCAACCTCTCGAGCCATAGTGGCCTGAATGCCAGTATGTAAACCAGCTACAAACCTTTGTACTCTCTACGGAGTATCATAAGTGCATGGCGAGATAATTCAGAGAACCTCGCCTCATAATCGGTCACTGACATCTGACCCTGCTGGAGTTGCTCAAACTGAAACCTTAACTCTTCCCTCTAAGAGGGTGGAATATACCTGTCCAGGAAGATACGGGTGAACCTATCCCAAGTTATGGGAGGAGAATCTGCTGGTCTGCCAAGAACATAAGACTGCCACCATCTACGGGCTCTGCCCTCTAGCTGAAAAGTAGCAAAGTCTACCCCACGAGACTCCAATATCCTCATGTTGTACAGTCTATCCTTGCACCGATCAATGAAATCCTGGGGATCCTCGTGTCGCTCACCCCCAAAGACAGGAGGATGTAGTCTAGTCCATCTGTCCAATAGTTTATGCGGATCAGAGGCTGCAGCTGGCCTGAGCTCAGGTGTAGCTGCTGCCACTGGCTGGGCTCCACCCACGGGTAGTGCACCATGGATTTTATATACAGCAGTTGCTTGTCCATGAGCCTGCGCGAAAGGGGTCTGTTCTCCCCCGCCCGCCTGAGAAGTGGTTGGGTCTACCGAAAATAAACCGGCCTGAGTCATATTGTCCATGAACCGTAGCATATGACCCATGACATCCTGAAATCTCGGTGCAGATGTAGGTAAGTATATCTCCAGATCATCTTTGACTCCCAGTTAATTTCAGTTATTATATTATCAGTTTAGTTTTAGCTTTCAGTTATTTTATTGCCTTACATACTCGATACATTATTTCATACTGACGTCCCTTTTCTGGGGGCGCTGCATTTCATGCGTGCAGGTTCAGACAGACAGATGGGTAGACCTCCTCAGTGGGTGTTTCCCGAGTTCAGCCTGATCGGTAAGCTCCACGTCTTTCAGAGTTGCCAGGTCTAGAGTTTTGTGTACATCTTATGTATTTCTGTATATATGTTATGGGTAGGTCGGGGGCCTGTTCCGATCATAGTACATCTATCAGTAGAGGCTTGTAGACATATCCTGTTGGTTAGTGCAGTATGTTGGGTTTGTAGGCCTGGCATGTATAATTTGGTGGTTTGTCAGCTGTAGTAGCTATGACGGCCTTGTCGGCCTAGCTTTATATTGATGTTTAGTTAGCGCTAGTTTCCATTCAGTTTTATATTTTGGTTCGCAAATTATCTTGCAAGGTGGCCCCATGGCCAAAGTATGACATTATATGTTCAGAGTCCTTTAGTCGCAATTTGGTACGCCAGGTTAGGTGAGGCACCGGGTGCTGGTCTCGTTCCTAGGTTCGGGGCGTGACAATAACCAGGTCTATGAAACAAGATATAGCAATATTCGTAAGTTCGACAAAGTACCGAGCAAAGAACTTCAGTACACCTATAGATGCCAGAGGGACACCTTGTCAAGTTCTGTATATGTTCACAAAGTGAGGCCTAGAGATTGGCTAAAAGCAAAAAAGGAGAGAAGAGTCGTATAGGCACACATACAAGGGCAAAGTCGTACATGCTGCATGATAGAAGGTAGCAACAGTTATGAGATTGGAAGGATTCCGACCATAAGTTGTGGTGTGAGCAAGAGGCCTAAAGGGGGGAATGTCCTGGCCTTTGGAATTATTCACAGAACAATTGCCTAGATGGAAAGGAGAGAACTAAAGTATTCGGAACACATAAGTTATGAAAATGATAAGTGCATCAGTCAACATTTAAGGACAAATGTTCCAAACAGGGGAATGATGTTACACCCCATATTTTCGTACGTGAAAGTACACCATAAGTAAGTTGATGAAAGCTCGGAAATGAGATGTTATATCCCGCATTTTCGTACGTTAAAGTTTCGTCGTAAGTTAATCGACGTAAGCTCGGGAATGAGATTATTTTGAAGTTCTAAGTATTATGCTATTTCAAACAAGTGATAAGTAAATTTGTGATGGTGAAAGGGTAAGCGAATCGAAGAAAATGAATTTCGTCGAAGTTTGACATTTTGAGATAAAATACGATCCAAGCTACAATAGTATTTATGGACTAGTGTCATACAAGGTACCACATGACCATGATAGCAATATATATATAAAGTGTGTTAAAAGTGAGTAGTATTATAAGTAATTTGAGATAATTCTTAATTATATGAATAATTGGGTAATTATTGATTTTTAGTGGGAGATTACCATGTAATTAAGGTGTTTAGTGGATAAGATTAAGGGTAACACCATCCCCAACATGGCAGCCACATGGAAATCCATTAAGTGACTCTTGAATCACCATGCAAGGTGGCAACACTTCAAGATATGAGCACATTATCTCTTTAGGTTGAAGAGTGTTATCTTTGGGTTGAAGAATGTTATCAAAAGACTTCTTTAATTCACAAAAATGAAGACATTTACATCTTCAAAGTGACAGATAGCTTCATAAAGAAAAGTTATACAATATTGTGATCAAATTCATTAAGAGAGATGGATTACAAATTCAGCAAGGTAACGATCTTAAGCAAAAATTTCATACAAAATTATATTGCGTAATAGCAACGGGATTTTGCGATTCTAAGGGAGTACGGTACAATCTTTCTCAAGAATATCATACGGAGTTTCCCTACTTTGATCCGCCATTACGTGTTGTCGCAATAGACGCGTGTTAGAGGAATTGTCAAGAGAATCGGTCCAGGTATCTTAAGGATATCCCTTCTTTCTTTTGGCATGATCCATACGATACAAACGAAACGAGCAAATGCATAACTTCCATAAATGACTCTATTCATAGAAATTCTAGAGATGCTTATGTTCTTGATTTCTCATGTGTCCTATTATTCTATCATCTGTTCATGGGTCTCAGAATATATGCAAGTTGATAAAGTTTGCTTCATGATATTAATCAAAGGCATAATGGTCTTATGACATTCTGAGAAATGCTATTGGCGTACTTCTCATGCATTGCATTCATTTACATTGACCCATGCCATATGGTGTTATATACGCGTATATATGTATATTATATGTATATGGGATATGGGAAAAGGTTACGGCGTTATATACGCACCACTACCTGATCAACTGGTATACGTTGATGATTTGCCCACAGTGGCCGAGATGATATGATGGGATGCCCTCAGAGGCTTGATGATGTTATGAACGCATGAAATTGTAAATGTTAATGATTCACAGAGTTGATCAGACTTACATGATGAGTCTCTTACTCCATGATTCTCTCATGTCTATTATTTATTGATTTTCATTCCTTACATAGTCAGTACATTATTAGTGCTGATGTCCCTTTTGACTGAGGACACTACGTTTCATGCTCGCAGGTCTCGATAGACATGTCGAGAGTCCTCCAAGTAGGCTATCAGCTCAACGAAAGATGTTGGTGTGCTCCATTTGCTCCAGAGTTGCTTGTTTGGTCAGTATGATTTAGATGTGTATTGTTTGGTATGGCGGGCTCATATCCCAACCTTTATGATAAGTATGAACTCTTAGAGGCTTGTAGATTGATGTCACGTATACGGATACTTGTATGGCATTGTCGGACTATATATTAAGTATATAATGGATTACATTGGCCTTATAGGCCCGTATGTCACGGGTATGAGTTTCTATATCAAGTTGGGTCGTTCTATGTCGGGTATTCCCTCATGTTTACTCTGGTTATCTCATGATGTCCCTTCTAGCCCACTTACCTATGATGATGTAATAAGAAATATACTTTACATTGGTACTCGGTTGAGTAAAGTACCGGGTGCCCGTAGCGGCCCATCGGTTTGGGTTGTGACAGTGTTGAAATCGGAACATTTAGTTCCTTAATATTGTCTTAAAAGGGGTAAGTTTGACTTTGGTCAATATTTGTTGTAAATGACCTCGGAATCGGGATTTGTCGGTCTTAATAGGTTCGTATGATAATTTTGGACTTGGGTGTATGTTCGAATCGGGGTTCGGATGACCCCTGAGAGTTTCAATGCTTAATATTGAAGGTTGGAACATTGGAGTTTTTTCAAGTTCTTTAATTTTGGTTTGGAGCAGATTTTAGTGTTATCGAGGTCTGATTGGCATTCCAAGACCAGTAATGGTTTCGGGTGGGGATTTATTACTTGCCCACAAAATTTGGCGTCATTCCGAGTTGATTTGATAGGAATCGGACGCGCGGAAGTGTTTCTAGAAGTTTTTGGAGTTTAATAATTGGATTCATGCGTTTTGGCATCCAATTCGCACTTCTAGATGTTATTTTGGTGTTTTGAGCATGCGAGCGGGTCCGTGTTATGTTGTTGGTTGTGTGAGTGTTATTGGATGGGGTCTTGGGGGCCCCGAGAATGGATCAGATTGGAAATCGAACTTGGAATTGGCTTGAGGGACTGCTGGTGCACCAGTTCTGGTGCGTCCGCACTTGCGAGATTTTTGAAGTAGGTGCGAGCTTGCAGGTGCATGATTTTGATAGAAAAAGCGGGTTTGGATGAGTGGTCAGTGGCCCACAGAAACGGAGGTATTTCCGCAGAAGAGGCCTCGCTTCTGCGATGAACTGGTCACAGGTGCGAGAAGGGGCTGGCCAGGCCTGGATCGCAGGTGTGATGCAGTTTCTGCAGATGCGGGAGCCCGTCCATAGAAGAGAAGGCAGATGCCCTGGGCTAGGACTGCACCTGCGATGGATTTTCCGCAGGTGCGGCGCCGCAGATGCGTCCCTGGATCCGCAGAAGCGAAAATCACTGGGGCAGTTAGGTTCATTTAATGTCGTGACTTAGACAATTTTAGCTCATTTCTTTCATCTCTTGGGCGATTTTGGAGCTCTTTGAAGATGGGTTTTCACCTAGTACTTTGAGGTAAGTAATTTTTATATGAGATGAGTTTAATACATGTATTTTGGGTAGAGTTTTAGCATATATAGTGTAGAAATTATTGGTTTAGTTGGAAAACCTAGGTTTTGATAAAAATGGGATTTAACCACGAAAATGATTATGGAATTGGGTGAAAATATATATTTGAGTTCGTGAGGTTATAGGTAATAATTATCTTTGAAATATTTTGGAATCCGGGCATGTGATATTCCAATTTGGATTGGTTAATTACTCTAATAGCTAAATTATTAACTTTTGAGTTTAACTTGACTAATTTATATAACATTTGGCTAGCTTCGGATTGTTCGGCACCAAGTTAAGGCCTTAGAGTTAATTTGTGGGCCGGAAAGTGAGCTTTGAAACGAGGTAAGTCTCTTGCCTAACCTTGTAAGAGGGAATTTGCCCCATAGGTGTTTGAAATTATTATTTGCTTCTAATTGTGGGGGCTACACATGCACGAGGTGACGAGAGCCATGCGTAGATACTAATTTTGCTTAAGTCTGGGTAATTTTAGGACCCAAACTAAGAAATACTTGTATTGTTTGCACTCTAAATTATAGTGAAACTTGATAAAGAATTCGTAAAGGACGAATTTCACTTACTCGAGTTTTGGCGGGTTACTTGACCATTAATAGAAATTGTGCCTCTTTGTGTATAAGCCGTGTAATAGATTTTAAATCAGATGTTCATAAAGTATTCTCTTCTTGTGGAGCGGGCAGAATGCCTGGGCAATATAATAGATGCATCTATGATTCGTGCCGCTCGACACTCGGCAATGTACACATTATTCTGGATCGGGCCATACAACCTCGGCATAAATCGTGCGTGTTAATGCTTGGAGCCCGGACACACTTGATATTATTTTCATGAATTGAGGGGTTATAATTATTTAATTGCCTGAAATTTAGATGGAATTAGTATGTGTTAGTGGAAGACTTTTGGAATGCACTATTAGCTAAAGAATCATTTAATCACTGTTGCTATTGTGTTAATATTATTATCCACATTTTCTATGCTTATTTAGCAATTCATGTCTTTCATTGTTAGCCCATAGTAAGGGTCGATGTCGACCCCTCATCACTACTTCTTCGAAGTTAGACTGGATACTTACTAGGTACATGTTGTTTATGTACTCATGCTACACTTCTACACTAATCGTGCAGGATCTGAGGCAGGTGCATCTGGCATTCACCTCAGCGCGCACCCCTGATACCTTGAGGCTTAGTGTTGAGCTGCTTTCTGAGTCTGTCCTGCAGCACCCACAGTCTCTCTTTTGCATTTTATTTTCTGTCTACTCTACTTCAGACAGTAGTTTAGTGTTGTGTATATTCTACTAGTTACTCGTACACTTGTGACACTAGGTCTTGGAACACACGCTAGTAGACTTTATGGTTTTTGAGCATTTATCTCACTGCATTTACTCTTACATTGGTTTTCGCCTTATTTAATTAAATTTTCTACTCCTTATTTTCCTATTAATGGAATTCAACCACTTTGGAATTATTAAAAGGAACAATTACATGGTTAGATCATCGTTGGCTTGCCTAGCGGCGACGTTGGGCGCCATCACGACCTATAGGAAAAATTGGGTCGTGAAAGTTTTGAATAATAATTCATATGGTCATGCTATACGGATAATATCATGTAACTAAAAGAATTATAATAGATAAAACTAAAGACAAAAACATAAACAATAATTTCAAGAAATAAATAAAATATATGAAGATATAATTTAACTTATTTTGTAGTAATTTTAATTAAAAAAATTAAACTTTCATAATAAATACAAGCAGAAAGAAGAATTAATTTAAGTTTGTCACGACCCAATTCCCACTATAGGTCGTGATGGCGCCCAACATCGTCGTTAGGCAAGCCAATAGTGAACTACCAACTTAATTATCCATTTTATTATTTTCGACATCGTGAATTTTATTAGATAAAGAAATTAACGCATTAAAATCATGAAAAATTACAATTTAAATAGAATAGATAATAAAAGTGTGTAAATGCTAAGAAAAACCACAAACAAATTCTAGAACATCCAAAAATCAGGTGTCACAAGTGCATGCGTATTTACTAAGGAGTACAATGATAATACAACATCCGTCTGGGATATAAAATAAATAACAACAACAACAAGCCCAGTAGTTTCCCACAAGTGAGGTCTGGCGATGGTAAGATGTACGCATCCTTACCCCTACCCCTGGAAGGGCAGAGAGGCTGTTTCCGAGGGTAATTGCAACAAGTAGGAATAATAGCAAGAAACAATAAGATCGAATCCAAGAATACAGTCAAACTCTAGGTAGTAATAGCCATCTATGAATAAAAGATATCATACTAACTCTAATGCTAGAGAACTGAGTAAGACAAAGAGAAACGCTCGACTACCTACGAACCTTCTACCCTAATCTTTGACCTCCACACCCTCCTGACTAGGGCCATGTCCTCAATCAGCTCCAATTATGCCATGTCCCGCCTAATAACCTCTCCCCAATATTTATTAGGCCTACCTTTACCTCTCCTGCTACGCACCGAGGCTAACAGCTCGCACCTTCTAACTATGCTTCTATACTTCTCCTCTTAACATGCCTGAACCATCTCAAGACATGATAAAATAAATAAATAAGATGGAGTCTATGAGGGCTGCGATGCGTAGCATAGAGTAAACCTCACCATAAAGTCCCCTCAGCATCTGCGCCTACGTGCCAAGATGACCATCAAAGAACATGTCAGATCCTACACATTTAGTGCAGAAGTGTAGCATGAGTACGTAAACCAATGCGTACCCAGTAAGTATCTAGCCTAACCCCGAAGAAGTAGTGATGAGGGGTCGACATCGACACTTACTAGTGGTCCAATAAATAAAAGGTACATGAATATTAGGTAGGCATGGAATACCTACTAATGGCGTGAGAGGCAATGATTAAATGACCATTTAACAAAATAACTATTTAAAAATCCCCAAATATTAGGTGCTAATCTCAACAAATGAGGGCCAACATGTAGTTATGATTTTTCAAGTCATGAAAGACATATCAAGTATAATCGGACTCCAAGTGATAAAACACACGAGTTATGCCGAGGTCGTACGACCCGATCCATAATAATCATGTACATACACTGCCGAGGTCGTATGACCCGATCCGTGGATATATCCCATAATATATATATATATATATATATATATATATATATATATATATATATATATATATATATATATATATATATATATATATATATATATATATCACTGAGGCGTTCGGCCTGATCCACAAAAATAGATAAACTCTTCGGATTTGCGAATTATGTATTTACAACTTCAAGGTAAGACCATAAAAGAATATAAATTCTCATCAAGATTAACAATCTGCCAAATCTTTAGATAATGAAGCACGATTTAACATTATCTTTAACCAAATTCTTACTTATTAATTCAAGGAATTTAAACTAGAAAATTGAGTTCAAATAGTACAAGTAATAGCATAATAAAGGCCCACGTCTACCCAGACATAACATGAATCTAGATACGTATGGACTCTCGTCACCTCGTGCGTACGTAGCCCCCACAACAAGTAGCACATATAAAATACATCACCTAGGGGGTAGCTTCCCCTTCACAGGGTTAGACATGAGACTTACCCAACTCCGAAGTTCCAATAACCGGCTCTAATGCCCCTCTAAATACTCAATTCAAAGCCAAACGATCTGAAATTAGTCAAATAACGTGCAAACCAATAAAAAATATGCTCCCACATTCATAATTAATTAATTTATTACAATTTTCAATTCTGCTAGAACAACCCTCGGGCCCACATGCCCGGATTCCAAAAATTCTTGAAGATAATCAATACCCATAACACCACGAACTCAAATATATAATCTAGTCCTAATTCCATGTCCAATTTCGTGGTCAAAATCAAAAATATCAAATTGTATGTTTTCTTTTAAAATCCCACAATTTCCATAACTTTTCATGTTTAAATCCATATATAAACCATGTATTGAACTTGCAATATGTGGGAATCACTTACCTCATGTTAGATGATAAAAATGTCACTCCAAAATCGCCCCCAAAGCCGCTCCAATGAGAGAAATGAGATGAAATGAGCCAAAACCCGATTTGGCTAGCATATATTTTTCCCAGGCGATTTCCGCACCTGCAAAACTACTTGCGCTTCTGTGGCTCCGCTTCTGCGGAAGCGACCTCGCAGATGCGACTTCAACTAAGGTGCAAAGTTTCTGCTTCTACGGACATTTAATCGCAAACGCGCATCCGCTTTTGCGGAAGCCACCCGCATCTGCGGTCTCCCCATCTCGAGCAACACTCCGCACCTGCACGCCCATGACTGCACCTGCAGCTCCGCAGGTGCCCTACAACACCCACACTTGCGATCTTCCTGCCCCAGACCAATTCTGCTTCTGCTCTCCTTTGCCCACATCAGCGAACCCGCATGTATGGTAAATTCCTCACACCTGCGAATCCAACTAGCCTCAATCCTGACCGCTCTTGTGACTCCTGGTTCGCTTCTGCGATCTCGCACCTGTGGCCAAAACCTCGTAGGTGTGATCACACCAGAAGCCTTATGCTTCAACAATTCTTTAAGTCCACAACTCGATCCGATTCTAATACGATTCGCACGTGAGTGACCCAGACCCCATCCAACCATACTAACGCATCCTAAAACATGATACTAACTTAGTAAAAGCCACAAATCACGTCAAACAACATCAAAACTAAAAGTCGACGGTCAAAACCTTTCTTTCGACTTTCAAACATTCAAACTTTGCCGAACACGTCTGAATTACACTTAAAAATCCTGGAATGACGCCAAACTTTACGTGCAAGTCACAAATCACGATACAAACTTATTCCAAGGATCGAAATCCCAAACAAACATTGATAACACCAATTTCCAATTCAAACCAAACTTAGAAGATTCAAAAATCTTCAAAATGCCAACTTTCCACAATAAGCGTCGAAATACTCCCGGACCACCTGATATTCAACCCAAAGATACGCCCAAGTTCGAAATCATCATACGAACCTATTGGAACCTTCAAATCCCGACAACACATACAAGTCATAAAACATGAAGTGAAGCTACTCAAGGCCTTAAACCGCCAAATGACGCGCTAGAGCTCCAAACAATCGGTCGGATGGTTACATTCTCCCCCACTTAAACATGCGTTCATCCTCGAACGTGCCGAGAAGTGCTCCAGAGTTTCCCAAAATCATTGTTTAACACCTCGTGCACCTGCTTGTGCCACCACAACCCATGTGAGAACATTTTCTCGAGCCATATTGAAGATCATTCCTTCTACCTTATCCCACAAGACTTAAAACCAAATTCCAACATCCGGAATTATCTACGAGGCCTGATTCTAATATACGGACACTGTATCAATCTCAACCTATTATACCTGTAAGGCCCCATTAAAATATTTCTAATGATTTAAGATTTTATAGTGTGCCAGCGGTATTTGGGAAAAATGTATTTGAGTATTAAAGGAGACCTATGGGATATAGTCACATTATTCTGAAATGATAACGTATGTTTAAGGTGTGTTGGAACATACTAAGGAGTTTTGTGAATGGAAAGAATCTGTGTGGAACAAGTTGGATACATTAAGTGGAAATGATGTTTCAATTAGCACAAAACCCGACTTCAAATGAATAAAACACCCACAATATAAAGACTTAGGAGGTGATCTACCTGTCAAATTAAATCCCTTTGAGTGTAGTTTCCAACGCATCAAACCGTTCATCATGTGGATATTTGTATAGAAAGTTATGGCCATTTTACCGGACTTATGCCATATGCGTGCCATAATGCATGCCCGTACATATTGGAGGGTATTTTTCCGTGTGTGCTTGGCCAGATGTGCGGTCACTTGCCCAGGTGCTCAACCGTGCATGTAGGTGCCATAAAAATACCCCCAAGGCCCGGGAGAGAGAGTGGCTACGTCATTTCTTCAAGACTAGGGCTTTCCCTCCATCACCCATCCGGCCAAGACTTCCAATACACACCTAAGGTGAGGAGTTTTTAAATGTGTTTTTATATTGATTTCACTTCTCAATCACTAGTTACAAGAAGGTTTTGATTAGATTCCATATGATTTCTTCAAAATCTCAAGAACATCCCAAAAGTTGTCTTTCAAGATTTGGTCTACAATAAGTATGTCTACTACCTCTAACTAATTCATGGTGATTATTTACGTATGAGATATATGTTAGGACTTATGGGATGGTGATCGGAAGCCACAAATGCCTAACCTAGATTGTGGTGGTATTGTAGAAATTGTAAACTGAATTTATTTATAAGATTTATGGGTTGGGAGTGAATTGTTAGGCATTCATGTGCTAATGGAAGTTGTGGATGTCCTAGAGATGATTGTGAGGTGAATCATTGATATGGAAGGTGGTTGTTAGGTGAAGAAATTCCATTGGAGGAGGTTGTAGAAAGATATGCATACTAGATGTTTGATAAAAAGTCTAAATGACTTAAAGTATAGAAATCTTGCTAATATTGGTGAAATTGTGTTGCATTTTTGTAGGTTGAAGTTGTTTAGTGTGGTGGAACATCATAGTATTATTAAGGGGCGAATTCCAGGTATGTTGGCTAAACTACTCTCTTAGAATTGAATTCCATGATGTTCCCGTAAGTTTCAAGCATGGTTGGCTCAAGTTCCTAATTCCTATGTTCCGAGTTATTCCTTATAAACTTGACTATTCCGAATGAGCCTTATTTCAAAAGATATATGTTCAAAGTACGGGTTGTGTATTAAAGTGTTATGGCTTTGAGTCGTGTTCCAAATGAAAGCTAGTATGCCAAATTGTGTGAGAAAAACTCGATATGCTTAAGACTCTTAATTGCTCATATGTGTACCTCAAGTCTTGATTGGAAATGCCTTATTGTTGATAATCTATAAAAATGCTCGAAAGTGAAAGAAGTGAGTTGAAGATATAAAGTGTGGTCACCGTGCCAAGAATGAAAGTTATACTTGTGGCTAGAGGTGCTAATGAAATGAAATGATGTGAGAAATATTATGAAATGAGCCTTGATTCAACTGTTCCAAAATTACTTCAAAAGTAGATTTGCCTAAAAGCTTATGTTCTCTAGTTATGCCTCAATGTGGTTGTTTTAACTAATGCTATGCTTTGTGAGTATTTTCAATGTTTTTTGTATTCTTACATATTCGTGAGTGAAAATTGTGTATTGCCCTTTTTGGGGAAAAGTATTTCAAGAATAATAGGTGTGTTACTTGTTTATGATTTTAACTTGCGCATCGATTGCCAATCATTTACTCCATTTATTGGTGAGAAATTTATTGTGCTTAAATTCTTCATTTCTAATGAACTTAAAGTTGTGATTTCTAGAATATTATATATGTTGATATTTATGATGACTATCCATGAAAGGAAACAAATTAAAGTGTGAAATATGAAATACGGCCACCGTGCCATGAATGATGAATCATATGTATGGCCAGGAGAGCTAATGAAATGATGATGTTGTAAGTAGTTGAAAGTACCAATGAAGCTATATACGTTATGAAAGGTTCTGAGGTAAAATGCAATATGTACTTCTGTTTCCTTTGTATGCAAATCAATTTTTTTTCAAGAGTATCGATAGCCACCGAGGAAGGGTAGGTTGAAATAACCTAACCTCAAAACTACACGTTTCGGTGTAGGAGTGGATTGTGATTATTTCCCTTATTTTGGATGAGATTGATGTGATAAAATTATTCCCCTTATTTGGGATGAGATTGATGTGATAAAATTATTCCTCTTAATTGGGATGAGATGATTGATAGAAAAGGATGATATCAATCCACACGACATTGTGGCGAGATGGCCTAGCCGATCAGGTCGTGATCGGATGCCATGTCGCACACATGTTGGTGATTGTGCAGGAAATTGTAATTGAAATTTTGATCGAGATTGTGACTGTGGTTGATGTCCTGGATGAGACGGCCTATCCGATCGGGTCATGATCGGACTCTGTTCTAAAAGTACGGTGGTATTGTGAACAGTGGTATATCGGTGTTAAAGATCTCCCAACCAAAAGTAATACTATTATTTTCGTATATTGAAAAATTGTAATGTTTCAGCTTGGCATCTGGATATCATTGGTTGTTACTTATTGATTCCATTGTGTTTGCCCTTTTTATATTGGTGTTCTATTTTGAATGAGGAAATTTATATTTACATACTAGTACTATTCCATATGTACTAACGTCTCTTTTGTCGGGGGCGCTACATCTTCAATGGATGCGGGTGGTTCAGCAGCGGGTAGTTTTGATCCTCGTTAGCAGTTACTCCCTATTCAGTAGGTTTTGGTGAGCCTTACTCTATTTCGGGCCTGGTGTCATTTGATGTTATACTGTGTTTTGAGGTATAGCCGGGGCCTTGTTGCTGGCACTTCCATACTACTCTTCTGTTGTACTTATAGGCTCCGTAGACAAGTTGTGGGTGGTGTTTAATGTTGGGAATTGAACTAGATGTGTTGGTATTTTTGGCAAACATATTTTTCATTATATCTATAAACTTTTAATAATTTGGAAATTATAAATGAAGCTGCTAATGGAAATGAAATGGGAGTTGTTAATGAAATCTTTTCAGTGTTTAATTAATGGAGTATATCTCCTCTTTATTCATGGATGAGTTTGGGTAGAAGGAAATCTAACAGGCTTGCTCAGTCGGGTTATCTAGGTTGAGTGCCGATCGCGCTCCCCGAGGTCGGGGCATGACAGTACCAAATACGATCGTGCACCCACGCTGAAATCACACAGTGTACCGCATAACTCGTATGCCCATAATAACATCCTCCAACCGTAGAATCTGTAAAATCACTAACCTGATGTCGTAGTATACTTCATGATGTGCATAAGCCCTGCTCCAACCCTCGCGACACTTCAATGATGAAAGCGACTTGTAGAAGCTCATAACTGCCTACCAAATCAATAACTCATGGAGTCTCTTCGCTTGGCAAGAATCATTGCCTCATTTTGAACTGATTAGTGACATTTTCCTTCTAATATACATTATATAAATATGATTGCACTAATTCCAATTCCAACAACCTCGTCTCACCTAGTACAAGCTGCTCGGGCAATAAGCCACCTCAAACACAACCTAAAATCTCATATGATGCCATCAAAGTGCCAACAAGCCACAACTCGAATATGACCAATAAGGAATAACAAACCTGAATACAAGATTATCCGACCTGTGCAACGAAAAAAACAACCAAACCCATGCTATGAACCTATCTCAGAGGTGAAAATAAAACACACAAAATAAGTATAAGGGACGGTACTCAACTGTAATGACCCGGCCGATCATTTTGAGTATTCTAGCCCTGATCCCCTAATTGATGCTTCTTCTATGTTATATTGTGATTTTGTGACTTGCCGGGGTGTTTGGTTTTGGTTTCGGGTGAGTTTCGGAGTAAAATGGGACACATAGTCCCTAACTTGGTAGTTTAGGTTGTAAAAGTTGACCGTAGATTGGCTAGTGTGAAGATGACCCAGGAATGGAGTGTGAAGATGACCCAGGAATGGAGTTTTGACGATTCCAATAGCTTCGTATGGTGATTTTGTCTTCGGGAGGTGTCCGGATATTTATTTGGAGGTCCGTAGGTCATTTCTGCGTGAATTGGCGAAAGTTGGAAAATGAGAGATTTTGGAAAGTTTGACCGAGAGTTGACTTTATTAATATCGGGGTCGGATCCCGATTTCGGAAGTTGGGATGGGCCCGTAATGTCATTTATGACTTGTGTGTAAAATTTAGAGTCAATCGTAGTTGTTTTGGTATGAATCGGCATTGGTTTCCGAATTTGGAAATTCATAGTTCATAAGCTTGAATTTGGGTCGTGACTCATAGAATTTGTGTTGTTTTATGTAATTTGACTTCGAACGTGTTCGTATGATGTTTTTGGACTTGTTGGTATACTTGATTATGGTCCCAGGGGCCTCAAGTGTAATTCGGACCATGTTCGGCGCATGTCAGATCATTTAGGAATGGCTAGAGTTCTGGTTCTTCTCAGTTCTGGTTTCCTCTTATGTGATCACGAAAGAGGGGCCGCAATCGCAAATCTCTGAGACTGGAAGTCGTGGATTGGTTCTATGAGATCGCGAGATAGATTATGTGATCGCGAAGCTTGGAAGGTCAGTGCATCGAGAACGCGTGAGTGGTGTCGCGTTCACAATGAAGGAAGGGGAGGCCTGGGAAGGGGGATGCATTGCTCTATGCGGTCGCAAATGGGTGCACACGATCGTGCAGCTTTGGAAAGTTTCCCACCGCATTCGCGACCAGACATCTACGTTCGCGCGTAAGGTTTTGTGCTGATGGATTTTTTGTTCTTCGCTATCGCGAAGGAAATTCCGCGATCACGATGTGTAAATCACTAGGCAACAGACTTAAGTTTCAAAATTGAGGGTTTATTCCATATTTCACATTTTGGACTTAGAGAGCTCGGTTTGAGGCAACATTTTGAGGGATTTTCAAAGATATCATTGGGATAAGAATTCCTAACTCGATTTTGGTTAAATTATTCAAATCTATCATTGTTTTTATCATGTAATTAGGGATTGGAGTTGGAAAAATTGGGGAAAAGTGGTAGAACTTCTTAGACTAAATGTTTGAGTTTTGAAAGGCGAATTAAGGTCAGATTTGGGTAATTCTTGTATGGCTGGAGTCGATATCGAATGTGTGTTCGGATTTTATAATTTTTGTTGAGTTTCGAGACACGAGCCCGAATATGACTTTTGGGTTGACTTTATAATTCTTCGCAAAGATCGTAATTTTCATTGTTTGAATTAGTTTCCTACAGTTGTATTTATATAATGAAATTGTTTTGGCTAGATTCTAGTTGATTGATTTAGCATGGTTTGAGGTAAGTGGCTTGCCTAACTTTGTGGGGGGGGGGGGGGATTGGTGTTTTTTGTGATAATTGTGATGTGTAAGAGCTGTGTATGCAAGGTGACGAGTGTGTACACGGGCTAAATGTGGAAATTGCCGGTGTTTAGCTATGTAGATTCCTTTCATGCTTAATTGAGTTACCTTAACATGTTATAGCCATCCTTTTTAGTCTAATTTCACATGTCTACTTGTCTTATCTCTTACTTGCTAATTGCTCTACATGTTTAGTTAAAATTCTTTTTTCCTTATTCCATATTCATTATTTAACTATTGAATTCTTACTTCAAATTGCTATTTCTTGGAATATCTTGTTGTTGAAATTGGTATTGAGTTGAAAAGGCTAAATTCCTATTGAGGCAAAGGTTTAAGATGTGAAATATCATTCTATTGAGTTATTCTTTTGATTATTATTGTTGAGACTTTGTGTATATTGTGGTTGAGCCGTGGGCTATCAAGCCCGCACGTTCGGCCATGAATCACAATGTATAGCTTAACACACCGAAGGAACCCATCATTTCCACAACATGGTGATTTAAGCCATAACTAACTGATTCAACTTCTCCCAATTTACTCTTGACTTGCCCTTGGAATACTAATCCTATTTAAACATATACTGGACCTCAAACAACACTCGTCCCGAGTGACCCAAATCAGGAGACCACATCGTCTCGATACCCAAAAGCCATCTCATACCCTCCTCGTGCACTCCATAGTATATCTAACTGGTACTCCCGATCTGGAAGGCCTTCTGCGCATCTGAAGTTGTCTCCCTAACACTGCACCGTAGACCTGATGATAACATAGAAATTTCCCAAGTATTCTTCACACTCTGCTGCAAAACCAAGTCCTCAGCCACATAACGAACCCAAAATTCTTAGGCACCACGCTTTAATTCTTGAACTCACTAGAACCATTGCTGAGAGTCACCCACTCTGACCTAGTCCTGATTATATAACCAACCACTGATACTCTGCTAGCATATGAGCACTTCCAAAGAAACAATCAGACGAATTCTTTTCCTTACACATCACATACACAAGAAACATAAACTCTAAGTCATCCAAAAATATGCACATGAATCGATAAAACCTTTCTCATAGATGAGGAACAAGACACACAAAAATAATTATAGTGAACCATACTCAACATCTAACTGTTACAGCGTGCAACCCGATCCATACATGATACCGTTGCGGCGTGCAAATCTATCCAAACACCATGCCTGTGGCGTCGTGCCACCCGATCCACACATAACAATCAATAAGGAGATACCCATCGAGATAAAATGCTCATACCAATGGAATGCCCAAATATCTCCCACAAGCACGCCAAGTGCATAAATACGGCCCTAGGGAGAAGGACAACACCACACGCTACAAAAATTCAAGCACGACTAAGGTGCAATAGCGACAAGCTACACTTGACTACAATACGTGTGAATAATCAAGCCGCCTCACAACTCACATGGCATAATAGACTATTACATAGGATAGTGGACGACAGGTATAACATCCAATGCCCAAAGACTCCTCCATAAGCAATGCTATGCTGAATGAACACCTTTGAATTAATGTAAGTCATACATTCACATTAGATATACTAACGAACCTCAAGCCGATTTTGATCATCCCATACTGGGCCAATAACCTTTCAAAGACCCACAATGACCCTATTCATGACACATACGAGCGGTCATCAAATCCGGAACAACTCTCACAACCCGCAATCAAAGGACCAAAGCGCCTCTCAGTCATAACCTCTCCCATTGGTGACAGTACCAAAATCTCCATACCTGATTTCAATCTCTATCAATCGAATGACTAACAAGTCACACTTATACGATCTTCCCATGGGATATACTCCCACAAACTTCTGCATCGAGTAGCAAAATCTGAACATCAATGGCCATCGACCATGCTATTTCTGTAATGCCAATTAAGAATCCACAAACAAATGCACAATGCCTCTTCTGCAGAACTCCATCCTTAGGCGACATTAAGATAATGCCAGCTTACTCTGAACATCTAAATCCTTTCCCTGACCCTATGAACTGGTGACGTTCTTATCAATACCAAACTGTAACCTTGATCATCAGCTTAGAATCTCCATGCCGCTCACTGCACCTATCATGCCGCTACGCAAATTTCATCATAACCCCTGAACCACCAGTAGAATAACCACTTCATTAGCTAGAACCCCTTTTACCCAACTCATTTCAGAAGAACAATTGTAACACACAACCGAATTTCCATAACCGCAGAACCATGCTGATTCTAGCCCTAGCTAACTGACTCAGCTTTTCCCCAATTTACTCTTGACTTGCCCTTGAAATGATAGTCCTATTCAAACACATAACAGACCTCAAACAACACTCATCACAAGTGACCCAAATCACGAGACCACGTCGTCCCGATACCCATAAGTCATCCCAAACCCTCCTCGTGCACTACATAGTATCTCCAACTAATACACCCGCTCTGAAAGACCTCATGCAAATCCGAAGTTGTTTCTCCCATTTCTCTAACACTGCACTGGAGACCCGATGATAACATAGAAATTCCCAAAGTATTCTTCACATTCTGCTGCAAAACCCAATCCTCAACCACATAACGAATCCAAAATCTTTAAACACCAAACTTTTATTCTTGAATCCACTAGGACCATTGTTAAGAGTCACCCACTCCGACCTGATCCTGAGCACATAACCAACCACCGGTGCTCCGTTAGCAGATGAACACTCCCAAAGAAGCAACCAGATGAATTATTTTCCTTGTACATCACATGCACTAGAAGCAGAGACTATTAGTCATCCCAACACCTGTACATGAATCGATAAGCCGAGAGGTAGCACATATTCCTCAAGTCCTTTGCCCGAATTACCTTTGAGGTTTCCTTTCCTTAGTTATATTTAGTTTACCAATGGACCGACAACCAGAAACTGCACAGGCACGCCACCACATGACCCAATCATAAATAGTGGGCTCCCCCACTTAGCTTTACGCTACAATCAGATAGATTCAGACTCCATAATGACCTCTTCTGCCCAGTTACCGTGATCTCACACCGTTGCTCGGCCAAAATTCTCATAATTTCTTGTTTCACCAATCATAACACATCCCGAATTATCAGCCATCATCGCACGCTCAACTCCTTAACAATCGTACCATCTTCTTCAAGCGATCCAAGCTCACATCGCAGTACATGAATACCATGTTGGTCCTAAAGTAGAACTCTTCGTAGGAACCTCATCAAAACCATGCAACCGCTAACCTGCTCATAGGAGATAGCCCACCTGTGTAACCTCATAACGACCTCCTCCAACGTCATTGCTATGGTTACATCCATCATGAAATCAACTAACCTCCCTGGGTCCTCATTGGTCCGCTAGCAGCAAGAATCCCTTTAATAATTAACATCACCTGAAGGTCCAACAACGTGTTGGAAACTCAAAGTCGTATTGCACCCAAGACAATGATTGAATACCTCACTTTTTCCTGTACTCAATCAAGCCTTCCTCGTCACTTTCAAAATTTTCTAAGCGTAGAAACCACCTCAGAGATCATCTCCCTCGAACTATCAACACTGGAAACACCGACTTTATACTGAAGTCGCAATACACAACTATCCCTGGTACATTCCCCTTAGGTTCCATCTCACAACACCGTTACTTGAGGCAACAAATAAAGACCGACATGCTGATGAGTCTCAATGCATTCAACCAAGGACGACGTCACCCCAAAATTAACAAAAATTCCACCAAATTTGGAGGTATCAAGTCTCGACCATAGGCAATACCAACACTGTGCAAAAATGGAAGAATACTCCTTCATAAGGCGACGCTAATGGTCCGCCCACATTCATAGAGAAAAATATCTTGTACCGCATCTGTAGCATATTCACAACTTGTCGATGCCCAATTGATAACAAGCACTCCACATCATATAAGAATGAGTAAAAAGGAATGAAAGAATAAGCTCCAATGGAATCAAATCACACAACGAGGAATCAAGAATGGAAGTGCTCCTAACAACTCTGTAGCCTCTCGAAGATAAGTACAGACGTCTCCATACTGATCCGCAAGACTCTATTAGACTTGCGCGTGACTCGTGAGACCTAAGTGAACCTAATGCTCTAATACCAAGTTGTCACAACCAAAAACCCATTATAGGTCGTGATGGCGCCCAACATCACCGTTAAGCAAGCCAACGATGAACTACTAACTTAATTGTTTATTTTATTATTTTTGAAATCATGAATCTTATTATATAGAGATATCAATGCATCCAAAATCGTACATACGTATGATTTAAGTAAAATATAAAGCAGAAGTGTCTCAATTGTAAGAAAACTCATAAAAGAATTCTAGAACTCCCCAAAACTAGGTGTCACACGTGCATGAGTGTAACGAACCGACCGGTCATTTTGGTATAATTGGTTGAGGTCTCGGGGGCCTCAGGTGGATATCGGATCGTTAACGGATTGGAATTTGGACTTGGGAAATGGGCGAAGCATCAAAATTGCTAGTGTCTGGTTTCCTTCTACGCGTTCTTGAAGGAATTCTCGCGTTCGCGTAGAGAAAGTTGAGGGCTGTTGGGATTTACGCTTCACGTTCGCGAAGAAGGAATCGCGTTCGCGATGTGTTACTCTGAGGCATGAGAGGTTGTGCTTCACGTTCGCGTAAAAAGGATCGCGTTCGTGAAGGTCTGGCCTGGTGTGCTTCGCGTTCGCATGAGGAACCTCATATTCTCGTAAGAGAAATATTGGGGCAGTGACTCATGTGCTTTGCCCCATTGGTGCCGGTCTTGGGGCGATTTTGGAGCTCCATCTTCATCATCTATGTCAAGGTAAGTGATTCCCACCTATTTCAAGTTAAATACATGGTTTATATATGGATTTAGACATGGAAATTAGAAGAAATTGTGGTGTTTTGGTAGAAAACCTAGAATTTGATATTTTTGGAATTTAACCACGAATTTGGATAAGGAATTGAGAATAAATTATATATTTGAGTTCGTAGTGCTATGGGTAGTGTATTCCTTCAAAATATTCGGAATCCGGGCACGTGGGCCCGAGGGTTATTTTATCAATTTTTCGAGTGGAGTTGTAAATTATTGTAAATTGAATTGTGTGAGTATTAGAATATATTTTTATGGGTTTGTACAATTATTGACTAGTTTGGAGCGTTGGGCATCAGTTTGAACTGTTGGAAAGGCTTGGGAGCCGGCTATGGAACTTCAGAGCGAGGTAAGTCTCCTTTCTAACCTTGTAAGAGGGAATTAACCCCATAGGTGAATTAAATCAATATGTGCTTCTATTTATGGGGGCCACGTAGGCATGAGGTGACGAGAGTCCGTGAGTAGATGCTATTATGCTTAATTCCGGGTAGTCTAGGACCCAAAAGCATGCTATTGTCACACCCCGATCCTGGGGGCGAGATCGGCGCCCGGTGCCTCATATATCCTTGCATACCAACTTGCGATTCAGGAATTCTGGACATATAATGTCATACTTTGGCCAGGGCCCACATTGCAAGAATATTTACGAAGCAAAATATAAAACTGAATAGAGACTAACGCTGACTAAATGTCAACATAAAGATGGGCCGGCAAGGCCGTCATAATTACTATAAATGACAAGCTAACAAAATATACATACAGGGCCTACAAGCCCAACATACTACACTAACTGACAGGATATGTCTACAAGCCTTTAATGATGGATGTACTATGATCGGAACAGGGTCCCGACCTACCCATAACCTATTTACATACATACACAAGATGTACACAAAATTTCTAGACCCGGCAACTCTGAAGGACGGGGAGCTTACCGATAAAGCTGAACTCGGGAAACACCTACTGAGGAGGTCTGAACCTGCACGCATGAAATACAGCGCCCCCAGGAAAGGACGTCAGTACGAAATAGTGTATCGAGTATGTAAGGCAATATACTGAAAGCTGAAATTGAATTGATAATATAATAACTGAAAGCAATTGGGGTCAAAGATAATCTAAAGATATGCTCACCTGCTGATACTGACTCTATTATAGTAAGTAAAATAGTTGTCCAGCCTTATAAGGCTCGGTATATATATATATATATATATATATATATATATATATATATATAAAAAACTGCTTTATCGTAGTAGGCTCGCTCATAGGCGCTCGGCCACAGTAGGCTCGATATATAACTTACCATCTGATCAGAGGTTGCCCCATAGGGGCCTGCCCATCGATTATAGCTCGATGGTAATGAAAATACTGTAATACTGTATATATAGGTTCTCTACTCTCATGACTGGAAAAAAAAAATACTCAACTGAATATGAAGTCCCGATAAGGAGAATATTGTAACTTACATGACTAGGAAAATATATGTAAATTCCGGGATATGAATTTTTCTTTATTCCTCGTTATCAAACTCTTGTAATTACGAGATCATGCCAAAATGAAGAAAGGGCTTAGCCTTAACATACCTGGATTAGGGAAAAGTCCGTATGATGTTCTTGGAAAAGGTTGCACCGTACTTCTTTAGAATCGCAAAATTTTATGTTGCTAAGATTTCAATAATTCTCGTTGGATTTGTTTGTGTAGGAATTTGAAGAATCACATTGCTAGTGTAATGTTTAGAATCTGATTTGAAGTGTTTTTAAGAATGAAATTTGTTGAAAACTTGCTAAGTGTAGCGTCTGTTTGAAAGACTTCTTACAGAAACTTGCTAGATTGAGTGTTCTTTAAGTCCAATGAAGCCAAATACTAAATGACTTACACGTACTCACTTATGATGCCACCTTTCAATTAAGATCATTAGTCACTTATTTTAAATGGAGGGGCTGCCTTAGTCATTATCATATATATCCCTAATTAATTAGGTGATATCCCATTACCTAATAATTAATTAATTACCCACATAATTAAGAATTATCTCACCTTACTTAAAATACTACTCATTTTTAATACACCTTATACATCATACTATCGTGGTCATATGGTACCATGTATGACACTAGTCCATAAATACAGGGTAATATAGCTTTGACCGTATTTTATTCCAAATTGCCAAACTTCGATGAAACTCATTTTCTTCTATGTGCTTACCTTCCCTCCTTCAAGAATTTTACTCATCACGTATTTGAAATAGCATAATGCTTATAATCCCAAAATAACTCCATTCCCGAACTTACGTCGATTAACTTACGATGAAACATTAATGTACGAAAACGCGAGACGTAATAGCTATACTTGCGATATTTGTAACCTCATCGTCAATGTAAATTGCTTAAATCATATCGAACTTGGTTAATGAATTTCCAAAAGTTTAAACATCATTTTCTTGACTTTTAAAGAGAAATTGTCTGTTCTTAGATAATTGCCCCTTGATGAATTCTTGATTGATTGTTTGAATGTGTTATCTTTTGTGAAACGGGCCGAACGCCTTGGTAGATTCGATAGATGCATCTATGGTTCGTGCCATTCGACCCTCTGGCAGTGCACAATTTAAATATTATGTTGGACCAAGCCGTACGACCTCGGCATGATTTGTGCATACTTGTATTGCTTGCCTTGAAATTTATAAAAAATAATATTGCCTCTCTGGCCTGAGATAAATTGATAAATGATGAAAAGGAAATTTGGAAATCCCCTATTTACAAAGAGAATTATTTACCTGCTTCAGTTACTGAGTTTACAGTTGCCTTATAAAAAATATCATAAATTATCATGTTACCGGTATATTATTGTTGGCCATAGTAAGTGTCTGAGTCGACCCCTCGTCACTACTTCTTTGAGGTTAGGCGGGATACTTAGTAGGTACACGTTGAATTACGTACTCATACTACACTTGCTGCACATTTTTGTGCAGGTGCATATATGTCTAGAAGCCTTGCGGGCGTAGAGGTGTGGTAAATGTGGAGACTTAGGTGAGCTGTATTTCCATCTACGATCCGCACCCAGCAGAGTTACTTATGTATTTTCCTGTCTAATTTGTATTCTGCACAGATGTTGTATTTTATTTTATCTTCCTAGTTGATGCTCATGCACTTGTGACACCGTGTTCTGGGATGATTATGGGATATTTAGTATTGAAATTGGAAAACGTTAATATTATTTCTTAAATTTCATTTGTTACTAGTTAAAAATGAAGGAAATTTATGTTTTCAGAAGTACTTTAATGGATTATGGGTCGTGACAACATGGTATCAGAGTAGTAGGTTTACTTAGGTCTCACGAGTCTTGAGCAAGGCTAGTAGAGTCTTGCGGATCGGTACTGAGACATCTGTACTTATCTTCGAGAGGCTACATGGTTGTTAGGAGCACTTCCCTTCTTGATTCCTCATCGTGCGATTCGATTTCCTTTGCGGCTTATGCCTTCATTTCCTTCCAATTCAATCTTATGCGACGTAAAGCGCTTTTCATAAATCAGGAATCGAGAAATTTTAATGATACTATAGATGTGGTGCAGGATGTTTCTCCCGACTTATTTGATTGGGCTAATGTCATCGCCTTGCGGAAGACCACTCTGTCGTTTCAGCTCAGTATCAGTATTACCTAAGGATTTGATATTCTATCGTACAGTGTTCATGTGATGGTAGGATGCTTGTCTATGCGTCGAGGCAGTGAAAGACTTGAAAGAAGGTTCTTCTCAGTGCATGATTCAGAGGTTCAATGTTTTATTTCAAGCAAAGGAAAGGCAACTGGACTAAGAATGTTCAGATTTGGGTTGATGGAGTAACGAGACTTGGTATTTTCGAGCGTGGTGGAATTTTCATCTGCAATGTGGTGTCGCCACCCTTGATAGAATGTGTTAAGTTCGCCGGTGTTTTTTCCTTCGGGGCAAAGTAGTGTGAGATGGTGCCGGAGAAGCGGTTGTCAGAGACAGCAGAGTGTAGCAATTTCGGGATCAAATGGGTACTTCTAATGTTGACAGCTCGAGAAAGATGAACTTTGGAAAGGTCTAAAGTTTGTAGAAATCTAGTTGTTCAAATGCTATAGAGATAGATTTTGATTTAAGGCAACAACTGGGCAGTAAAGGATGAGGAAAGACATGTGGGAGATGTCTTGCGGTGGTTAAATTTCTAAAAGGACAAGGGTGAGAAACATGAGTCGTGTAGTTGCTTAAAGGAGTGGGTTCGACCAAAGTGGGAGAGTGGCAAGGTAGCATATGGGTGATGTGGTAGTATAACTACACATCTTGAGGAAAGTTTAGAGTGATTAGGGAATTATGGTGGATGGTGACTTGGTATACGGTCTTAATTTTGGAATATTGGCTTCTATATTAAGGAAGATTGGGTGTGATAGGAGGGAGTTGCTTAATATGAAGAGGAATGAAACATGACTTTGGAGTGGAATGTATCGTCGCACCTTTAGTTGATGTCAACCTAGAGCGAACGGACTTGTACAGCTGGTGAGTGAGCACATGCTCAGAAGGGTTTATTGGTTTCATAGTAATTGTACTGGGTGCAGCATCGTTGAAAGAGGTTGGCATGGAATTTCTATAGGTGGGATATCTCCTGTGAGTATGGTTAGTGATTGCGTGGAGTTGATGAAGCTTCTATGAAGAATTGTACTGGCTATCCGGCAAAAGGTCGAATAAGTAAATATGGCTAGTTATTCAGAGTGTTCATGAAGGGTGTAATAGAAATATTTCAAGAAATTTGGTGGGTTGATTATGTAAGATCATGTCCATGATGAAGAAATAATCTTGGTTCGTTCCAGAGTTAGGTGGATTGTAGCTTCAATCTAAATGGGAGAGCCCCGCCGTCTATGATTGGATTGTGTAGTTGTCAACTTGTGCGGTTTCTGGTTATCGGTGTATAGGTGGGTTATTACGACTAATGAAAAAAACATTAGTGATAATTTGAGCAGAAGATTTGGAGAAGGTGTGCTATATTTTGTCTTATCGATTCATGTTCAGTTTTGGGAAGATTCAGGGTTTCTGCTTCTGGTGGTAATAATGTACCAGTGAAAAGAATTCAGTCAGATGCTTCTCGAATAGGGGGTTCAAGTGCTAGCAGAGCACTAGAGTTTGGCTTATATTCGGGCCAAGTCAGAGTGGGTGACTCTCAACAGTGGTCCTGGTGGGTTCAAGAATTTCAGTATGTCGCCTAAAGACTTGGAATGTTTTATGTTATCACCCATATGGAATCAAACTTATGATGAGAACGAGGTAAACCCGTGATAAAGTCCATGTTTATTGCCTCCCATTTCCATGTCGGGATCTCTATAGTCTGCATTAACCTTTCGGGCTTCCGGTGCTCTATCTTCACCTGCTGGTAACTAGGGCACTGAGAGACATACTCAGCAATGTTCTTCTTTATATCGTTCCACCAATACATATCCTTAATGTCATGATACATCTTCGTCGATGTCACGCCGCAAAACCGAGGAGCACGACCGGCGCTCAACCGAGTGAACCCGACCGAGCAAGCCTGTTAGATTTCATTCTATCCAAACTCATCCATGAATGGAGATAATACATATTATCATTAATTAGACGAAAATGTGTTCATGTCTACAATACCAATTCAATTCCAATAGTTTCATCATTTTTAAAGTCTCAAATGGACTAGTAATACAACCACAACATAATATAGTTTGTCTTTCCCCAGCACCAATACACAACCCACACTATGTCTATGGAGCCTCTATAGATAAAGAAGAGTACAATGATAATGCCGGCAATAAGGCCCCGGCTATACCTCAAACAGAATACACAAAGTACAAAAGATTCATGCCCCCGGAATGAAGTGGGGTTCACTAAGTCAGCTGGGAAGAAGGTGCACTGCTATCACTGACCAATATCTCCTGTTGTGGAGCCACCTTCATCCATTGAAAGATGCAGCGCCCCGACAAAAAGGACGTTAGTACTGTCGAATAACACTAGTATGTATAACTAAACACCCTCTCAATAGAATGACAAATAATACAAATAAGATTATCATAATATTAATGAAAGCCTTAATTAACATCAAACCTCAATTTAGGATCAAGACACTATTTAAATTAATTTACATATCTCACATTGGGAGATTTTTAGTATCAATATACCATTTTCCACAATACCATTATTCACAAAGCCATTATTCACAAAACCAGTACCACCGTAATCTTAGCACGGAGTCTGATCACAACCCGATCAGCTAGGCTATCTCATTAGAGACATCAACCACAAAATATCAATACCACCGTCTCTAACATGGAGTCCGATCATGACCCGATCGGCTAGGCTATCATTAGGGACATCAACCACAATTACCATTTCAATTACAATTTCTAGCACAATTACCACCATGTATGCGGCATGGTGTCCGATCACGACCCGATCGGCTAGGCTGTCTTAATCGAGACATCAACCTTTTTTATATCAATCATCGCATTTCATAATACTTTCACATCTTTTCATTTCATTGGCACTAATGGCCATAATTATAAGATCATTCTTGGCACGTTGGCCATAATCAATATTTTATGCTCACCTTATCAATTTAAAATATCATCCTCATCATCAACAACAATTACAATTCAAATCAAGGTGTGTAGTACACGTGTAAGCAATTTAGAGTCTAATGCACATAGAGATATTTCACAAAATTTGGCATAATAGCCTTCATTTGAACTTGGCTTATAGTCGAAACATTATAAATGCACAGCCCATATTTTAACACATCCTCAATTGGTAACATAACATGAATAAAGCATTTAGGATGCTTGTCGAATATATATCTTTCAACCTAATCTTACTCGGAATGGCCAGTCTCATGATGAATCACTCGGGACTTACATAATTTACATGAATATCATGGGATTCAATTCCAAGAGAAGAGTTTAGCCAACATACCTCACTTGAGCTTCCTTAAACTATAAAACGTTCCGGAATGCTTAGCAACTTCAATCTATTATAGAAATATAACAAATTGAATCAAAATTTGGAAGATGATCATAGTTCTAGCTCACTTGAGCATTTTATCAAACACTAGGTGTGCATAAGGTTTCAATGTCCTTTTTATGAAGGATTCCATCATCCCACAACCCAATCGTTATCATTTTTAGCTCAACAATCTTCCTACACCCTTTGATAACACATGCATGTAAAATAAACAACTCTCATGCCCAAATATTATCTTGCTAGTTACCCATTTTCAGAAGATTTCGAAATTAGGGTTTAGGGTGTAGAATCTTACCTCTAGGATAAAGACCTAGTGAGCTTCCCTTCTTAATCTTCCAAAACATGAGCAAGAATTGAAGAAAAAAATATTAAAGAACACTTTCTCACTCTAGGGCACTCTCTCTCACTCTAAAATATCAGATTATGTCTCAAAATGGCCCAAAGAGTGTATTTAACGAAATAGGGTCGGGTTTTAAAAACCCAAAAATGGAGCTCCGGAACAAGGTGTGCGATTGCATAACCGATATGCGGACCGCATATCGGTCGCATAATTGATTACAAAATAGCCAAAAGAATTGTCCGTGTATTCGGTCACTATGCGGTCCGCATAACTGTTATGAGGTCGCATATTGCACCGCATAACAGTTATGCGGTCGCATAGTCGACCGCATAGTTGCTTCCAACTGACCCAATTAACTGCCTCACTTTGCGGCCATTATGCGGTCCACAGAGTGGTTCTGTGGTCGCATAATGAACCGCAGAAATGCACTTTTCCACCAAAATTTTTCCTTTACTTTCAGGTGCATTGTTCTACAATCCTCAAACACGTAAGCCTAGTCCGGCACCATAAAACATTATTTTCTTTGCAAATTTTTCGGGCTTTACACTTAAGTTCTTCAAAATTTTCCGGATGATTGGAGTACCACGAATGATGTGCCTCTGACATAATCCTGTCTCCTAGCCCTGCTACATCTGGAACACACAAACAACCCCTATATCTAAGAACCCCATCTCCCTTGAGCTCTAACAACGGCTCCTTCTGCTGCGGAACTCGCTCTCTCAACTTGACCAACTCTGGATCCTCGTACTACCTCTCCTTTACTTCAGTTATGAGGGATGATTTTGCAGTATTTTGGAGTACAACTCCACCATTGCCAGAGTCTACTAACCGAACCCCCAAACAAGCCGATTGATGAATCTCTCTGGTTAATTGTCTTTTTCTGGCCTCTACATGTGCTAAGCTACCCATAGATCGGTGACTTAAGGCGTCTGCTACAACATTAGCTTTCCTTGGATGGTAGAGAATGTTAACATCGTAATCTTTTAATAACTCAAGTCATCACCTCTGTCATAAATTCAACTCTCTTTGCTTGAAGATGTATTGTAGGCTTTTATGATCTGTGAATACATCAACATGAACACCATATAGATAATTCCGCCATATCTTAAGTGCATGGACAACCGCAATTAATTCGAGGTCGTGGGTCGGATATTTCCGCTCATAATTCCTTAACTGCCTTGAAGCATACACAATTACTTTCCCATGTTGCACCAGGACACACCCTAACCAGACACCTGAGGCATCACAATACATGGCATAACCATCTGGACCCTCTGGAAGTGCTAGAACTGGCGCTGAACTCAACCTATTTTTAAGCTCCTGGAAACTCCGCTCACAAGCCTCTGTCCACTGAAACTTAGTTTCTTTCTGCGTCAACTTCGTTAATGGTGCTGAAAGAGAAGAAAACCCCTTTACGAACCTCCGGTAGTATCCTGCTAAGCCTATAAAGCTACGAATCTCTGTCGGAGTGGTAGGTCTAGGCTAGGATTTCACAGCCTCAATCTTCTGAGTGTCTACCTGTATACCTCCATCGGATACAATGTGCTCCAAGAAGCTACAGACTTCAACCAGAACTCACATTTAGAAAACTTAACATATAATTTATTATCATAGAGGGTTTGGAGCACCGCTCGCAGGTAGTCCACATGATCACCCTCTGAACGTGAATAAACCATAATATCATCAATAAAGACTATCTCAAACAGATCTAAATATGGCCGGAATAGGCTGTTCATCAAGTCCATAAATATGGCAGGTGCATTCGTCAACCCGTAGGACATGACAAGGAACTTGAAGTGGCCATATCGGGTCCTGAAAGCTGTCTTGGGAATATCTCTCTCTCGAACTCTAACCTAGTGGTACCCCGACCTCAAATCTATCTTTGAAAAGCATCTAGCTCCCTGCAACTGATCAAACAAGTAGTCTATCCTTGGAAGTGGATACTTATTCTTAATAGTTACCTTGTTCAGTTGTCTGTAATCGATACACATCCTCAGCGAGCCGTCTTTCTTCCGTACAAATAGTGCCGGTGCACCCCAAGGTGAGGTATCGGGTCTAATGAAACCTTTCTCCAGTAAATCTTTTAACTGCTCCTTCAACTCCTTCAATGGATATTGGTTGAATTCCCGGAAGCAAATCGATGCCAAAATCAATCTCTCGCTCTGGAGGAATACCTGGAAGTTCATCTAGGAATACATCTGCGTACTCTTTTACTACTGGAATAGACTGAAGTGTAGGAATCTCTGCATCCACATATCTAACTCGCACAATATGATAAATGCACCCTTTTGCGATCATTTTCCTCGCCTTCAAATAAGAAATAAACCTACCTCTGGGTGTCGCTGTATTACCTACCCACTCAAGGACTGCCTTACCCGGAAAATGAAATCTAGCTATCTTTGCTCGATAATCAACTGTGGCATAGCAAGCTGCCAACCAGTCTATTCCCATGATAGCATCAAAATCCAATATCTCTAGCTCAACTAGGCCGGCTGAGGTTTGACGACCACAAACTGACACCGTACAACCTCGTTAAACCCGTCTAGCGATAATCGATTCTCCAACCGGTGTAGATATCACAAAAGGATCACTTAGTATTTTTGGCACTATAGCTGACTTTCCCACGACAAATGGGGTAATACATAATAAAGTAGATCCTGGGTCTATCAAGGCATAAGCATCGTGAGAGCAAATGGTCAACATCCCTATCACAATGTCTGGTGAGGATTCCTGGTCCTGTCGACCCGCTAACGCATAACTACTATTCTGGTTACCACCTGAACTGAAACTTCTACCTCTGCCTCAACCTTTATCAGCCGAAGACTGAGACTCGTGCCCTGAAGGATGCATAGACATAGATGATCCTGTTGCTAAATTCTCTGGTTGCACCATACTCACAGAATCTCTATTTGGGAAATCTCGCATCATATGCCCCGGACGTCCACATGTATAACAAGCATTGGAACCGGCTCGGTATTGGCCCAAGTGTCCTCTATCGCAGATGGCACACCACGGCGGAAATATCCATGTCTGCCCCGAAACTCGTTGTTGCTACAAACCTGATGCCGGGGAGCTTTCACCTGGTCCTGACTGAGTATAGCGGTTATACCTATAACCCTATAGCTGAGGTGGAAGAGTTCTAGGTGGTCGTTCGAAGTACTGGGGCCTGTAACTACGCTGAGACTGCTCCTGAGACCTAGAAAATCTCATCCTCTTACGCTGCCCTGGGTCAGTCCTCTCCGTAGCCTGCTGCCGATGCTTATCCTTTTCTATATTCTGGCAAATGCCTGAATCTGGGAGATATCCATACTATCCTGTAAAGTAGCGGTGGAACATGCCTCGGTCAACTCTGGGGCCAACCCTGCTATAAACCTGTGGATACTGTCCCGCATAGTAGCAACTATAGATGGTGCATTTCTGGCCAATGAGTCAAAACGGAGACTATACTCTCAAACACTCATATTGCCCTGCTTGAGGGATAGAAACTGATCGGCTCGGGCCTATCGGATCTCTCGCGGTAAGTACTGGTCAAGGAAGGCATCTGGAAAATTCTCCCAAATAGCAGGAGGTGCATCACGTCCCTTGGACCTTTCCAATCCCTCGTACCAAAGGATGGCTATATCTCGGAGTCGAAAAGATGCTAGATCAACTGCCTCTTTCTCAGTGGCATGCATAACTTGAAATATCATGTGAAACTGATCTATGAAATCCTGTGGGTCCTCCCTCTGATCTGTCCCCGTGAACGCTGGGAGACTCAAAGCAATAAACTCTCGGACCCTTGAACTCCCAGATCCCTCAGAAGGTCCTGCACTAACGGATGCCCTAGCCTGTTGTTGGGTAGCTACCAACTGTGCCAATAAATGCACCGCACTCCTCAAGTCCTGATCTGATGGAAGCGGAGGGGGAACTGGATGTGCGGTCTCCCTAAAAATCTCCTCAGGTGGCGGAGGAGCCGGTAATGGCTGAGTAGGGGTCTCTCCCTGGGTCTCCGATTGGGCCCCATCTACTGGGGGTACCCTGCTAGTCCCCTCACCTACTATTGTTTCTCTCCTCTGGCTAGCCGTAGTCTTCCTAGTTACCATCATCTGTGCATGCGGCCAACACGTAACTTTAACTAAAATTTCCTATAACTCAGTTCTACAACACGATTTAGATTTGAAAGAAGGGTAACTAACTCCTAAATTCCCTGTAGTCCTTTGCTTAAATAATGTGGTGCACCACACATCTATAAACAAGACCCTACTAGACACGACTTGTAGACTTCCTAGGACAGAATTGCTCTGATACCACATTGCAAGACAATTTGCAAAGAAAAGTATAAAACTGAATAGAGACTAACGTTGACTAAATGTCAACATAAAGCTGGGCCGGTAAGGCCGTCATAACTACTATAACTGACAAGCCAACAAAATATACGTACAGGGCCTACAAGCCCAACATATTGCACTAACTGACAGGATATGTCTACAAGCCTCTACTGATGGATGTACTATGATCGGAACAGGGTCCCGAACTAACCATAACCTATCTACATACATACATAAGATGTACACAAAACTTCTAGACCCGACAACTCTGAAGGACGGGGAGCTTACTGATAAAGCTGAACTCGGGCAACACCTATTGAGGAGGTCTACTCGTCTGTCCGTTTGAACCTGCACACATGAAATGCAGCGCCCCAAGGAAGGGACGTCATTATAAAATAGTGTACTGAGTATGTAAGGAAATATACTGATAGCTGAAACTGAACTGATAATATAATAACTGAAAGCAACTGGGGTCAAAGATAATTTGAAGATATGCTCACCTGCTGATACTGACTCTATTATAGTAAGTAAAATAGTTGCCCGACCTTATAAGGCTCGATATATAAACATAATTGCTTTGCCATAGTAGGCTCGCTCATAGGCGCTCGGCCATACTAGGCTCTGTATCTCGGCCAACTGGGCTCAATAATAGGCGCTCGAACATAGTAGGCTCGGTATATAACTTACCATCTGATCAGAGGTTGCCCAATAGGGGCCTGCCCATCGGTTATAGCTCAATAATAATGAAAATACTGTAATACTGTATATATAGGTTCTCTACACTCATGACTGGAAAAAACGAAATACTCAATTGAATATTAAGTCCCGATAAGGAGAATATTGTAACTTACAAGACTAGGAAAATATACGAAAATTTCGGGATATGAATTTTTCTTTATGCCTCGTTATCAAACTCATGTAATTACGAGATCATGCCAAAATGAAGAAAGGTCTTAGCCTTAACAAACCTGGATTACGGAAAAGTCCGTATGATGTTCTTGGAAAAGGTTGCACCGTACTTCTTTAGAACCGCAAAATTTTACGTTCCTATGATTTCAATAATTCTCGTTGGATTTGTTTGTGTAGGAATTTGGAGAATCACGTTGCTAGTGTAAGGTTTAGAATATGATTCGAAATGTTTTTCAGAATGAAATTTTTTGAAAACTTGCTAAGTGTAGCGTCTGTTTGAAATGCTTAAATTAGGAAGATGTTATAAGACTTCTTACAGAAAACATGCTAGATTGAGTGTTCTGTTTGAAATGGTTGAATTAGAAAAAATGTTATAAGATCTCTTACTTTGTTTCTTTAAGTCCAATGAAGCCAAATACTAAATGACTTACACATACTCACTTATGATGCCACCTTTCAATTAAGATCATTAGTCACTTATTTTAAATGGAGGGGCTGCCACATTTAGTCATTATCATATATATCCCTAATTAATTAGGTGATATCCCATTACCCAATAATTAACCAATTACCCAAATAATTAAGAATTATCTCAACTTACTTAAAATACTACTCATTTTTAATACACCTTATACATCATACTATCATGGTCATATGGTACCTTATATGGCACTAGTCCATAAATATAGAGTATTATAGCTTGGACCATATTTTATCCCAAATTGCCAAACTTTGACGATACTCAGTTTCTTCTATTTCCTTACCTTCTCTCCTCCACGAATTTTACTCATCACGTATTTGAAATAGCATAATGCTTATAATCCCAAAATAACTACATTCCCGAACTTACGTCGATCGATTAACTTAGATGGAACATTAACGTACGAAATTGCGAGACGTAACAGCTATACTTGCGATATTTGTAACCTTATCGTCAATGTAAATTGCTTAAATCATATAGAACTTGGTTAATGAATTTCAAGAAGGTTAAACATCATTTTCTTGACTTTTAAAGAGAAATTTCCTTTTCTTGGATAATTGCCCCTTGATGAATTCTTGATTGATTGGTTGAATGTGTTATCTTTTGTGGAACGGACCGAACGCCTCGGTAAATTCAATAGATGCATCTATGGTTCGTGCCATTCGACCCTCTGGCAGTGCACAATTTAAATATTATGTAGAACCAAGTCGTACGACCTCGGCATGATTTGCGCGTGCTTGTATTGCCTTCCTTGAAATTTATAAATAATGATATTGCCTCCCTGGCCTAAGATAACTTGATAAATTATGAAAAAGAAATTTGGAAATCCCCTATTTACAAAAAGAATTATTTACCTGCTTCATGTTACTGAGTTTACAGTTGCCTTATAAAGAAAATCATAAATTATCATGTTACCGGTATATTATTGTTGTCCATAGTAAGTGTCTGGGTCGACCCCTCGTCAATACTTCTTTGAGGTTAGTCGGGATACTTAATGGGTACACGTTGAATCACGTACCCATACTACACTTGCTGCATATTTTTGTGGAGGTGCATATATGTCTAGCAGCTTTGCGGGCGTAGAGGTGTGGTAAATGTGGAGATTTAGGTGAGCTCCATTTCCATATACAATCCGCACCCAGCAGAGTCCCCTTCAGGGTTACTTATGTATTTTCCTGTCTAATTTGTATTCTGGACAGAAGTTGTATTTTTCTTTATCTTCCTTATTGATGCTCATGCACTTGTGACATCGTGTTCTGGGATGATTAAGGGATATTTAGTATTGAAATTGGAAAACGTTAATATTATTTCTTAAAGTTCATTTGTTACTAGTTAAAAATGAAGGAAATTTATGTTTTCAGAAATACTAAAACGAGAATTTAATTGACTAATTAGTGTTGGCTTGCTTGAATGTGGTGTCCGGCGCCATCACGGCCTTTAATGGATTTTGAGGCGTGACAACATGGTATCAGAGCATTAGGTTCACTTAGGTCTCACGGGTCATGAGCAAGGCTAGGAGAGTCTTGAGGATCGGTACAGAGACTTCTGTACTTATCTTCGAGAGGCTACAGGGCTGTTAGGAGCACTTCCCTTCTTGATTCCTCATCGTGCGATTCGATTTCCTTTGAGGCTTATGCCTTTATTTCCTTCCTATTCAGTCTTATGCGACGTGAAGCGCTTTTTATAATTCCGGAATCAGGGAATTTTAATGATACTATAGATGTGGTGCAGGATGTTTCTCCCTGCTTATTTGATTTGGCTAATGTCATCGCCTTGTGGAAGACCGCTCTATCATTTCAGCTCAGTATTAGTATTACCTAAGGATTTGATATTCTATCACACAATATTCATGTGATGGTAGGATGCTTGTCTATGCATCGAGGCAGTGAAAGACTTGAAAGAAAGTTCTTCTCAGTGCATGCTTCAGAGGTTCAATGTTTTATTTCAAGCAAAGGAAAGGCAATTGGACTAAGAATGTTCAGATTTGGGTTGATGGAGTAATGAGACTTGGTATTTTCGAGCGTGGTGGAATTTTCATCTGTAATGTGGTATCGCCACCTTTGATGGAATGTGTTAAGTTCGTCGGTGTTATTGCCTTCATAAATTTTCCTTCGGGGCAGAGTAGTGTGAGATGGTGCCGGAGAAGTGGTTGTCAGAGACAGCAGAGTGTAGCAATTTTGGGATCAAATGGGAACTTATAATGTTGACGGCTCATGAAAGATGAACTTCGGAAAGGTCTAAAGTTAGTAGAAATCTAGTGGTTCAAATGCTACAGAGATAGATTTTGATTTAAGTCAACAACTGGACAGCGAAGGGTGAGGAAAGACATGTGGGAGATGTCTTGCGGTGGTTAAATTTATAGAAGGCCAAGGGTGAGAAACATCATTGAAAGAGGTTGGCATGGAATTTCCACAGGTGGGATATCTCCTATGAGCATGGTTAGCGATTGCATGGTGTTGATGAAGTTTCTACGAAGAATTTTACTGGCTATCCGGTAAGAGGTCGAACATGTAAATATGGCTAGTGATTCAGAGTGTTCATGAAAGGTGTAACAGAAATATTTCGAGAAATTTGGCGGGTTGATTGTGTAAGATCATGTCCATGATGAAGAAAGAATCTTGGTGGGTTCCAGAGTTAGGTGATTGTAGCTTTAAGCTAAGTGGGAGAGCCCCACTAGCTATGATTGGATTGTGTAGTTGTCAACTTGTGCGGTTTCTGGTTATCGGTGTATATGTGGGTTATTACGACTAAGGAAAGAAAACATCAATGGTAATTTTAGCAAAGGAGTTGGAGAATGTGTGCTATATTTGGTCTTATCAATTCATGTTCAGTTTTGGGAAGATTTAGGGTTTCTGCTTCTAGTGGGAATAATGTATCAGAGAAAAGAATTCAGTCGGGTGCTTCTCGAATAGGGTATTCACGAGCTAGCAGAGCACTAAAGTTTGGCTTATATTCGGGCCAAGTCAAAGTGAGTGACTCTCAACAGTGGTCCTAGTGGGTTCAAGAATTTGAGTACAACGCCTAAAGACTTGGAATGTTTTATGTTATCATTGGGTATGTGGTGCAATATTTAAGGATGGGATAAAATGACTTAGGATTCATAGATGAATTATCAGAAGGGGGTGTACCAGTTGAAGATGCGAATATGCACACAAGGAGGGTGCGAGATGGTTCATGGGATTTGAGGCAACGTGGTCTCGTGAGATAAGGTCACTCGGAATGAGTACTGATGTAGATTCGTGATGTACTGAAAAGAGCTGTTATTATTTGTAAGGCAAGTTAAGAATAAATTAGGAAAAGACGGGCCGGCTAGCAATGGTCTAATTGGTTTGATAGTTACTATGATCGGCTCCTTCAATGCGTTGAGTTATGGGTGCGATTTGAGACGGTGCGTGAGAAGCTTAAAGACCACCGTAATTGACTTTATCTGGGTGAATTCAAGTGTTATGGCATGTTATGGGTGGATGTATCCCAGAAGAATCATGATGGTTTAGACCACTACTCGATATTTGTATTTTGCTGCGGTTTGAGAATTTAGTTGTGTGTTGCATTGGTTCTTCTGAAATGAGCTAAGTAGAAGGTTCCTATATGATGAAATGTGTACCTATTGGTGGTTCGGGAGTTATGATGGAATTCTAGTACTCTCGCATATTGGCATGATTAGGTGCAGTGAGCAGTATGGGAGTTGGAAGTTAAGGATCAAGGTTGTGGTATTGACAAGGATGTCACGGGCTCGGACGAGCACGAAAAGAATTTAGATATTAGGAGTAGGCTGGTATTGTCTTCAGCATCACCTAAGATCGGCTTCTTGTGTAAGATGCTTTATGAATTGATTTGCAGATCCTTGATTCGCTTTACAACATTAGTGTGGCCAATGGTATGAATGTACAGACTTGTTACCTGGTGCGGAAGGTCATGGGAGCGTATCCCACGGGAAGATTGTATAAGTGTGACGTGTAGTCACTTGATTGATTGAAGAATTGAAACCAAGTATGAAGATTGTGTCGATATTGCTAATTCGGGAATTTATGCCTGGAGGTCGCTCAGTACATATGGTTGTGGACTGTGGAAGTTTGTTACGGTTATGATGGTTGTTCTTGTGTGTTATGCGAAAAAAGGGTTATTATGGATCCTTGAAAGGTTATTAGCCTAGTACGGTGCGATCAGAATCGTCTTGAGGTCTGAGAATGGATTTAAATATGAATATGGGCTCTATATTAGGCCGGATGGGTTTGTTTCAGCATAGCGCTCCTTATGGAGGAGTATTCTGGCGTTGGATGTTGTTTCATCGACGACTATTTCATGTAATACTATATTATGCCGTGTGAGCTGTGAAACGGCTTGATAAATTTCTTATGTGTTGAGGTTCCGCGTAAATATGGTTTTATGCGAGCAAGATGGATCTCGAGATTCAGATCATATATCGCACCATTGTTGTGCTTGCGTTTTGTATTGTCTGGCGTTGTCGGTCCTCCCAGGGACGGTATTATGCACTTAGCGTGCTTGTGTCCGCTATTCGGATATTTTGTAGTAATGAGCATTCTAGCTCGGTAAGTATTTCCTTATAAATATTTTTGTGCGGATTGGGTGGCACGCCGCCACAGGTATGTTGTTTGGATCGGATTGCACGCTGCAATAGTGTGATGTTGGGTACAGTCCCATATATTCTATTTTGCGTGTTTTGTGTCCCATTTTCTAAGGAAGGTTCGTGACACCTTTTCGGTTGTCTAATTAGTTATGTGGATTGAGTAGTCCCTTCCAAAGTTCGTTTTTCTTATGTATCGCAATCGAGTCCGTAGCTTGTTAGCACATTGTGGCATCATATGAGGATTTTACCATGTCTGAGGTGGCTTATTGCCTGAGCAGCTTATACTAGGTGAGACGAGATTATTAGATCCGGGATCAGTGCGATCAAATTATATGAAGAATAGCAAAGAGAAAATACCATTATTTGGCTATAATGGGGTGATGATTCTAGTCAGGAGGAGAGACTGAATGATTTGTTGACTCGGCAGTTGGTTATAAATTTCTACACATCTCTTCCATCGTGGCGGTATTGCAAGAGTTAGAACCAGACTTATATATGTCATGAGGTGCTTGGTGAACATCAGATTCGGGGAGTGTCGGCAATTATGATCATAGAATGTTATTATGGTCATATGAATGTTGCGGTGCATGGTGTGAATTCAGGAAAAGTATGCATTCATGTTCTGGTACGTCGTGTGGTGATTGATACGGTATTCGTATGTTAGAAGCAGTTATGGCAGAGAATTTCAGATGTTGGAACTAGGCTCTAAGTCTTCTTTGCCTAAATAAAAGAGAATATCTTCATATTTGATCGAGCTAATATGCTCAACTGAGTTGTGGTAGCACGGGTAGGTGCACGAGGTGTTAAACAGTGATTTTGGACAACTCCAGCATAGTTCTTAGCACGTTCGAGGATGAACATATGTTTAAGTGGGAGAGAATGTAACGACTCGACCAGTCGTTTTGAGCTCTAGCGCGTCGTTCAGTAGTTTGAGGCCATGAGAAACTTCACTTCAGGTATTACGACTTGTACGCATAGTAGGAATTGAAATTTCGGAAGTTCAAAGTTGATTTGGAAAGAAAATTCTCATTTTGGAAGCTTTAAGTTGGAAGAATTGACTACGGTTGAATTTTTAAGTAAATGAACTCGTAATCGGGATTTGAAGGTTCCAACATGTTCGTATGGTGATTTTAGACTTCGGCGTATGTCCGGATCAGGTTTTGGATAACCCGGGAGCATTTCAGCGCCTATTGTGGAAGTTGGCATTTTGGAAGAATTTCATAAAATTGGGTTGAAGTACATTTCAATGTTATCGATGTTCGTTTGGGGTTCCAAGTCTGGGAATAGCTCCATATGGTGATTCTGGTATTGGGAGCGCGCCCGGATATGAATTTAGAGGCCCGTATGTCATTTTGGGGTCATTTGGCGAAAGTTAGAAATTTGAAGGTTTTTGGGAAGTTTGACCGGGAGTGGACTTTTTGATATCCGGGTCGGATTCCGATTCGGGAAGTTGGAGTAGGTCAGTAATTTCAAATATGACTTGTGTACAAAATTGGAGGTCAATCAGATGTAATTTGATAGGTTTCGGCACCAAGCGAAGAAGATTGAAGTTCTAAAGTTCATAAACTTAAATTGGAGTGCAATTCTTGGTTTTAGTATTGTTGGATGTGATTTGAAGGCTCGACTAAGTTTGTGATGTGTATTGGGACGTGTTGGTATAATTGATTGAGGTCCCAGGGGCCTCGAGTGGATTTCGGATCGTTAACGGATTGAAATTTCGACTTGGGCAATGGCTGAACCATCAGAATTGCTGGTGTCTAGTTTCTTTCTACGCGTTCGCGTAGAGGAAGTTGAGGGCTGTTGGGATTTACCCTTCGCGTTCGCAAAGAAGGAATCGTGTTCGCGAAGGGTTACTATGAGGCATGGGAGGTTGTGCTTCGCGTTCACGTAAAAAGGATCGCGATCGCGAAGGTCTGGCCCGGTGTGCTTCGCATTAGCGTGAGGAACCTCGCGTTCGCGTAAGAGAAATGTTGGGGCAATGACTCGTGTGCTTCGCGATCGCGAGGAAGGTTCCGCGTTCGCGAAGAAGAAGGGCAACATCTGGGCAGATTGTTTTAAACGGGAGTTTTGACCATTTTCACTTCATTTCCTCCATGGGAGATGGTCTTGGGGCGATTTTCGAGCTCCATCTTCATCATCTGTGTCAAGGTAAGTGATTCCCACCTGTTACAAGTTAAATACATGGTTTATATATGGATTTAGATATGGAAATTAGTAGAAATTGTGGGGTTTTGGTAGAAAACCTAGAATTTGGTATTTTTGGAATAAAACCAAGAATTTGGGTAAGGAATTGAGAACAAATTATATATTTGAGTTCGTAGTGCTATGGGTAGTGTTTGTATTCGAAATATTCGGAATCCGGACACGTGGGCCCGAGGGTTGCTTTATCAATATTTTGAGCGGAGTTGGAAATTATTGTAAATTGAATTGTTGTGAGTATTAGAGTATATATTTATGGGTTCGCACAATTATTGACTAGTTTGGAGCATTGGGTATCGGTTTGAACTGTTGGAAAGGCTTGGGAGACGTCTATGGAACTTCGGAGCGAGGTAAGTCTCCTTTCTAACCTTGTAAGAGGGGATTAACCCCATAGGTGAATTAAATCAATATGTGCTTCTATTTGTGGAGGCTACATATGCACGAGGTGACGAGAGTCCGTACGTAACTGCTATTATGCTTAAGTCCGGGTAGTCTAGGACCCAAAAGCATGCTATACTAGCGATATTTGTAACCTCATCGTCAATGTAAATTTCTTATATCATATTGAACTTGAGTAATGAATTTCAAAAAGGTTAAACATCATTTTCTTGACTTTTAAAGAGAAATTGCCTTTTCTTCGATAACTGCCCCTAAATGAATTCTTGATTGATTATTTGAATGTGTTATCTTTTGTGGAACGAGTCGAACGCCTCGGTAGATTCAATAGATGCTTCTATGGTTCGCGTCATTCGACCCTATAGTAGTGCACAATTTAAATATTATATTGGACCGGGTTGTACAACCTCGACATGATTTGCGCATGCTTGTATTGTTTGCCTTGAAATTTATAAATAATGATAGTGCCTCCCTGGCCTGATATAAATTGATAAATTATGAAAAAGAAATTTGGAAATCCCCTATTTACAAAAAGAATTATTTACATGCTTCATGTTATAAAGTTGATAGTTGCCATATAAAAACAATTTATAAATTATCATGTTACGGGTATATTATTGTTGGCCGTAGTAAGTGTCTGAGTCGACCCCTCGTCACTACTTCTTTGAGGTTAGGTGGGATACTTATTGGGTACACATTAAATTATGTACTCATACTACACTTGCTGCACATTTTTGTGCAGGTTCATATATGTCTAGCAGCCTTGCGGGCGTAGAGGTGTGGTAAATGCGGAGACTTAGGCGAGCCACATTTCCATCGACGATCCGCAGCCAACAGAGTCCCCTTCAGAGTTACTTATGTATTTTTCTGTCTAATTTGTATCCTAGACAGATATTGTATTTTATTTTATCTTCATAATTGATTCTCATGCACTTGTGACACTGTGTTCTGGGATGATTAAGGGATATTTAGTATTGAAATTGGAAAACGTTAATATTATTTCTTAAAGTTCATTTGTTACTAGTTAAAAATGAAGGAAATTTATGTTTTCAGCAATACTAAAACGAGAATTTAATTAACTAATTAGTGTTGGCTTGCCTGGCGGTGGTGTCCGGCACCATCACAACCTTTAATGGATTTTGGGTCGTGACAATGAGCATCTACTAGGAAGTACAATAACAAAACATCATCTCTCTGGAATACAAGGTAGACAGGATAATGTAAATAATTGTGATGGAAACGTTGTGTGCTGCGAATCGTGGCGTGGAATACAACTCGTCATAGAGTCCCTTTAGTAGTTGCGCCTCCGCGCCCAAGCAAGCACCAAGCGAACCTGTCAAATCATGCACATTTAGTGCATAAGTGCAACATGAGTACGTAAATCAACGTGTACCCAGTAAGTATCTAGCCTAACCCCGAAGAGGTAGTGACTAGGGGTCGACATTGACACTTATTAGTGGTCCAACAAATCAAATATAATAAAGTAGGCAAGTATAAAACATGGTAGGTAACAATGAGTACATGTAAAGGCAAATAATACGGTCTACAACTGAACAGTGAACACAAAGTCATCAAACATTGGATACCTATCAAATGGAGTACGTAATGGTCAACACCAAATAAATGGTCACATCTCAAGTTTGGAAAATTCATGAATACGTGGACTTATTATCAAGTATTTCGTGCGATTCTGTCGAAGCCAGTGGCCCGATCCCATAAGAGTGCTTTTATAGAAATACCAAGGCGAACGACCCGATCCCATAATAATATGGTACATGATACTACTGAGGTGAACAATTCGATCTCATAAGAATATGATACTGTCGAGGGGAACAACCTGATCCTATTGGAATATGATACTGTCGAGGACAACGATCCGATCCCATAAGAGTGTGAAACTGCCGAGGTGAACGGCTTGATCCCATAAAAATATGATACAGTCAAGGCGAACGACCCGATCCCATAAGAGTGTGCTACATGATACTGCTGAGGCGAACGACCTGATCCTATAAGAGTATGTCATGAAGTTGCCGAGGCAAACGACCCGATCCCATTAGAATATGAAGCTTTTACGAGTCTTTGACACCACTCACGAATATATGTGTGAGTTATGAGATTCAAGAAACTTTTCCGATGGATACACACAATGCAGAAGAAATCAGTAAGGGGAGTACAATTTCTACGACTGAACAAGTATCTTGTCAAGTATCTAAAATAGATAGTCAGTTACTTTATGCGAGTCTAATCTCAAGTCATAATGGGAATTAAAGCAATTGAACAAGCAAGAATAATGCAAATAATAAAATTAAAGCATTGCATGATCTAAGTCTACCCGGACATAATCATGAATTGTAGTATACGCACATACACTCGTAACCTCATACGTGTGTAGCTCCTACAACATGTAGCACATAACAAATGTAACACCTACGGGATAATTTTCCTATCACAAGGTTAGGCATGAGACTTACCTCGCTCCGAAATCCGATAATCGGCTTCACCGCCTTTCTAACACCTCAAACTGATGCCAAACGATCCAAAACTAATCAAACAACATGCAAACCAATCAAAATATACTACAGTACTCGTAATTTAACAATTAGAAATAGGTTCCCAACTTCTCAAGAAAAGTCAACAAAGTCAATCACCTGGCCCACGCATTCGAATTTCGAAAATTATCAAAAATAATTATTATCCATAAGTTATATAGTTTATATTCCAAAAACCATCCAATTTTGTCTTTGAATTGAACCTCAAATCAAGGATTAACCATCTCATAACTTTGGGGCTCAAACTCCCAATTTCTACAATCCAAACACGGATAAAAATGAAAACCAGCGAAACTAATCATTGAAAAACATCAAAATAAAGGTAATATATTTACCCCCTTGTTGTGACGAGAACAACGTCGTGACAATCACCTCAAACGGAGCTCTAGAACTCAAGATATGCTCCAAATACTAAAATACTCGGGTTGTCCATTTAAAACACTGTCCAGGCGATTTTTGTTCTTCACCTTCACGGGACACCATCGCGTTCACAAAGTGAAATTTTTTGCATTGACCGGTCAACCCAAATTTCCTTCTTCGCGTTCGCGAAGAACAAAGTCTGCGCTAGAAACCAGTAATCTTTCTCGACACGGAAATGGACATATCTCTCTCATAAGACCTCGGAATTCAACGATTCTTGTTGCTAAGGTTCCATAATTACGATGAGGATCTAAAGGACAAAACAAAATTAGAAATTCTAAACCTTCAAATTTCCAACTTTCCACAATAAGCATTTAAATGCTCCAGGACCACCCGATACTCAACTCGAACATATGCCCAAGTCCGAAATCATCATACGAACCTATTGGAACCTTCAAATATCGATTCCGATGTCATTTACCCAAAGTCAAACCTTGGTTAACTTCCAACCTAAAGCTTTCGAATTGAGAATTTTCCATCTGAATCAACTCTGAACTTCCCGAAATTCAATTCTGACCACGTGTACAAGTCATTGAACATGAAGTGAAGCTTCTCAAGGCCTCAAACTGCCGAATAATGTTCTAGAACTCAAAATGACCGGTCGGGTCGTTACATCATTATCAATTGATCTTAAAACATGGTACACCACTCCCTGATGTCATTACTGTTCATTGATCTGAAACATAGGGTACACCACTCCTTGATATAATTCTTAGACATAGGTTACACCATGCCCTAGTCTTCTCACCAGTATAGGGTACACCAATCCCTAGCTGTATTTTCCAACAAAGGGTTTACCACTCCTTAGTTGATATTTTAGACATAGGGTACACAACTCCCTAGTCTCCTTACCGGTATAGGGTACACCAATCCATAGCTATGTTTTCCAATATAGGGTACACCACTCCTTAGTTGAGTTAAGCTTAAACACAGGGTACACCACTCCCTGACATCATTGTTGATTGCACTTAAATGCAGGGTACACCACTCTTTGATATCATTCTTAGACATAGGGTACTCCACTTCCTAGTCTCCTTACCAGTCTAGGGTACACCATTCCCTAGTTGATGACATTTTAGTCATAGGGTGCACCACTCCCTAGTCTCCTTAGAAGTATAGGGTACACCAATACCTAGTTGTGTTTTCTAATATAGTGTACACCACTCCCTAGTTGATAATATTTTAGACATAGGGTACACTACTCCCTAGTCTCTCTACCCATATAGGGTACACCAATACCTAGCTATATTTTCCAACATAGGGTACACCACTCCCTAGTTGAGTTGAGCTTAAATGCAGGGTACATTACTCCCTGATATCATTATTGATTGCGCTTAAATGCAAGGTACACCACTTCTTGATATCATTTTTAGACATAGTGTACACAACTTCCTAGTCTACTTACCAATCTAGGGTACATCAATCCTTAGCTGTGTTTTCCAACATAGGGTACACGATTCCCTAGTTGATGATATTTTAGACATAGGGTACACCACTCCCTATTCTCCTTACCAGTATAGGGTACACCAATCCCTAGCTGTGTTTTTCAATATAGGGTACACCACTCCCTAGTTGATAATATTTTAGACATAGGGTACACCACTCCTTAGGCTCTTTACATGTACAGGGTACACCAATCCCTAGGAAACACATCCTGCACCACGTCTGCAATACAACCACTAATACTCAATTCCCAATTGATATGAGCGCCCCACGTCGTGCAAGATTGAGTAGGAAGGATATAAAGGCACATGCCTCAATGAAATCAAATCATACTATGAGGAATCAAGAAGGGAAGTGCTCCTTACAGACTTGTAGCCTCTCGAAGATAAGTACATATGTCTCTGTACCGATCCGCAAGACTCTACTAGACTTTCTCATGACTCGTGAGACCTAAGTGAACCTAACGCTCTAATTCCAAGTTGTCATGACCCAAAATCCACTGAAGGTTGTAATGGCACCTTACACCGCCGTCAGGCAAACCAACGGTGATTGATCAACTTAATTACTATTTTTTGTATTTTGAAATCAAAATTTTCTTTAATTAAATAGTATGAAATAGAATTTACAGGGTAAAATGATAATATTACGTGAACTACAATGATGAACAACCCGTAGGAACCCCCAAAACCCGATGTCACAAGTTCATGAGTATCAACTAGAAAAAATAATAAAATACAACATCTATCTGGAATACAAATTAGCCAGGAAAATATAAATAACTCTGATGAATGCTCTACAGGTTGCCGATTGTAACATAGAATGCAGCTCACGGTAAAGTCCCTGCAATAGCCGCGTCTTTACGCCCAAAAGACCTCCAGACATATATGTACCTACATAATAAGTGCATCAAGTGTAGCATTAGTACGTAAATCAATACTTAATAGTTGTCTAATAGGACAAATACAGTAGAAGTAGTGACGAGAGGTCGACATCGACACTTACTAGTTGTCTAATAGGACAGATACAGTAGAAGCAAACAAATGTAAGTCAGAGTAAATAAACGAAATAACAAGTACAAATATGTGGTAAAATTCTCCTCCCAGCAATAACTCAAGCTCTCGGCTAGTAGTTACCTCCTCAAATGGAGTATATATATAATGGACTTCACGAGATAGGTCCTCACAGTTCAAATCAGGAAAACTCACAGATATATTGGCTTCTTGTCAATTATTACACACAATTTCATAAGAGTATTTTATAGAAATGTCGAGGCGTACGTCTTGATCCATAATAATATGTGCACTGTCGAGGGTCAAACGACACAAACCATAGATACATCTATTTTATTGTCGAGGCGAACGACCCGTTCCTATGAAAGTGTGATACATAATCCTGCCGAGACGAACGACCCGATCTCATCATAATGTGCGCACTGTCGAGGGTCGAACGACACGAACCATAGATGTATCAATTATACTGTCGAGACGAACGACCCGATCTCATTAGAATAAGAATCTTTAACGGGTACTTGACCCCACTCATGAATAGACGTGTGAGTTATAAATTTGTAAGGGAAACCTTTCGATGAAAACGCATAACATGGGAAAACTTCATAAGAGGAGTACAATTATTCCGTGTCTAATCATGAACAATTATTCCGTGTCTAATTCCGTGTCTACAATAGCAAGTATATCACTATACACAAATCTAGTCTTAAGTCGCAACGTAAAAATGAAGGAATTTAATAAACAAGAAACAACTCAAATAGTACAGTTATATCAAGGCGAAAACCTAAGTCTACCCGGACATAACATAAGTCTAGCTACGTACGGACTCTCGTCACCTCGTGTTTACGTAGCACCCGCAACAAGTAGCACATATCAAATACATCACCTACGGGTAGTTTCCCCTCACAGAGTTAGACAAGAGACTTACCTCGCTATGAAGTTCCATAATCGACTCCAAAGCCTCTCTAACACATCAAATCGATGTCCGTCGATCCAAATCTAGTCAAACAATCTGCAAACCAATCAAAATATACTTTAATACCCATAATTAATCAATTTAAACAATTCCCAACTCCGCCCGAAAAGTCGATAAAGTCAACCCTGGGGCCCACATGCCCAAATTTCGAAACTTATCGAAGATAAACTTTACCCATAGCACCACGAACTCAAATATATAATTTATTCCAAAATCCATGTCCAATTTCGTGGTTAAATTCCAAAAATACCAATTTCTAGGTTTTTCTTCAAAATCTCAAAATTTCTACTAATTTCCATGTTTAAATCCTTATAGAATCCATCTATTTAACTTACAATAGGCGGGAATAACATATCTTGCCATAGATGATGAAAATCACCCCTTGAATCTTTCCAAAAATAGCCTAAACCAAGAGAGAAAATAAGTGAAATGAGCAAAACCCCATTTTTTAACAATCTACCCAGCCGACTTTCCGCACCTGTGGAACTTCTTGCGCATCCGCAGCTCCGCTTCTGCGGAAGCTTCCTCGCAGATGCGACTTTCCCCAAGGCCAGATTTTTTCGCTTCTGCGGCCATCCATCTGTAGGTGCACATTCGCTGCTGCGAAAATCCTCCGCACATGCGTGCCCATGACTGCACATGCGGCTTAGCAGGTGCGTTACAGCACCCGCATCTGCGATCATCCAGCCCCTGACCACTTCCTCTTTTGTGCTTCTTTGCCCGCAGGTGCGGTGAATTCTTCGCACCTGCGAATCCCATCCAGCCTCACTCTCTACCGCTTCTGAAAACCCTTGGGCCGGTTCTGCAGTCTCGCACCTGCGGCCATAACCTCGCAGGTGCGATCGCCCCAGAAGCCTTAAGCTTCAGCAGTTCCTCCAAGTCCAAACTCGATCCGTTTCCAATCCGATTTACACTCGAGGCCCCCGGGACCCCGTCCAAACATACCAACACATCCCACAACATAATACAGACTTATTTGAAACCTCGAATCACGTCAAACAACATCAAAATTATAAATCGATGACCAAAACCTTTCTTTCAACTTTCCAACCTTCAAACTTCGTCGAATGCGTCCGAATTGCACTTATACATCCTGGAATGATGCCAAACTTTATGTGCAAGTCACAAATCACGATATGAATCTATTCCAAGGCTCAAAATTGCGAACAGACATCGATAACACCAAAATTCATTTCAAAATCAAACATAAGAATTTCTTAAACTTCCAAAATGCCAACCTTCCATAATAGGCACGGAAATGCTCTTGGGTAATCTGATACCCAATCCGAACACACGCCGAAGTCCAAAATTATCATACGAACCTATTGGGACCTTCAAATCCTGATTCCGAAGTCCTTTACTCAAAATTCAAACCTTAGTTAGTTCTTCCAACTTAAAGCTTCCAAAATTAGAATTTTCTTTCCAAATCAACTCCGACCACATCTACAAATCATAATACCTTAAGTGAAGCTACTCAAGGCCTCAAACCGCCGAACGGCGCGCTAAAGATCAAAACGACCGCTCAACTTTCAAATTCCCATGCCGCTTACTGCACCTATCATGCCGCTACGTGATAATAAACTTATTCACCATAACCCTTGAACTACTAGTTGAATAACCACTTCATTGGCTAGAAACCTTTCACTTAGCTAATTTCAGAAGAACTAATGCAACAAGCAACTGAATTCCTAATTCGCAGAAAATATAAACCTCATGTCGTGATCTAAACCGCCATGACTCTTCCGGAATCCATTTACACAACAAGTCCATTTGAATCAAATACCTCCTAATTCAATCACGTTATGGTGGTTGTTAAGACCGCACGTACAACCACAAATCAAATTTATAACTTCACACACTGAAGAAACTGATCATTGCCACAATCATGTCGATTCAACCATTACTAACCGACCCAACTTCTTTCAATTTACTCTTGACTTGACTTAGAAATAATAATAGCTCCATTCACAACATAACGAACTAAATCTGCACTCATCCCGAGTGACTCGAATCGCAAGACCACATCGTCTTAATACCCATGAATCATCTCATACCTTCCCCAAGCACACAATAACATCTCCAACTGGTACACCCATTCTGCAAGACCTTCCGCGAATCCGACGTTAGTTTTCCCTTTCCTCTAATACTGCACCGCATACCCGATCATAACATAAAATATTCCAAGTCTCGTTCGTCATCCACTGCGAAAACTCACTTCTTAAAAACATAACGGACCCGAATATAACCAAACTCTAATGTTCTGCTAGCACATGAACATCCTCTCAAAGAAGCAATGGGCTAAATTCTTTTCCTTGTACGTCGCATTCACTAGAAACACAAACTCTGAGTCTTTCCAAAACGTGAACATGAATCGATAAATCCAAATAGTTACACATCCATCAATTTATTTTCCCGAATTACCCTTGATATTTTTATTTTCTTAGTCATAATAACCCACCAATGCACCGATAACCAGCAGACAACCAGGCGATCCAATCGCAAATGGTGGGGCTCCCCCACTTAGCTTTAAACTACAATTATATAAACCTAGAACCCACAAATATTTCTCCTTCGCAATTACCATGATCTCGCACATTTAACCCACCAAAATTTCTTGTAGTTGCTTATTAAACTTTCTATGAACATCTCGAATTATCATCCATAATCGCATATTCAACCGTTTGTCGGGTAGTAAGTAGAACTCTTCGTAGAAACTTAATCGGAATCACGCAACCGCTAACCTACTCACAGGAGATCACCCACATGTGGAATTCCTTACCGACATCTTCCAACGAAACCGCATTGAGTACAAGTACCACGAAATCAGTAAACTCTCCCGAACCCATGATCGTCCACTAGTTGTACAAGTCCATTCATTCCCCATTGACATCAACTAAAAGTGCAACAACACATTCGAAACTCAAAGTCATTTTGCATCCCAACGATAATCAAGTTTTTACACCCCTCTTCATTTCAAGCAAGCTCCTTTCTGCCATATTCAATGTTCCTCAATACAGTAGCCACCATCCCAAATAAAGTCCGTAGACCTAGTCACCTTTCCACCATGATCCCCAAATCGCATCTAAACTTTTCTCAAGGCATGTGGCTATCCTACTACAGAATCCATATGCTACTTTGCCACCCTCACTTCGGTTAAACAATATTATTTAAGCAACTTCTCGACATCTTCTTTTCATACTTTACCTGCTAGAAATTCAACCACCACGAGACACCTCCCACCATGTCCTTCCTCATCCTTCGCTACCCAAATGATGCCTCAAATCGAAACCCATCTCAGTAGCACCTAAACTAATAAGTTGCTACCAACTTTAAACCCCGTGGAAGATCATCTTTCTCGAGTTATCAACATTAGAATTACCAATTCAATTTAGAATCGCTACACACTGCTATCTCTGACAACCGCTTCTTAGGCTCCATTCCATAACACCCTGCCCTGAAGGCAAAAATCAAAGAAGACCATAACACTGGGGAACCCTAATACATTCGAACAAGGATGATGATACCACATCATAAAGGCGTATCCCACCATGCTCAAAATATCAACTCTCGTTACTTCATCAACCAAACCTGGACATCTATAGTCCGGTTGTCTTTCCTTCGCTGGAATTAAACGATGAACCTCTAAATCATGCACCGAGAAATCCTCATTTCAAGCCATTCACTGCTTCGACACATAAACAAGCACCCTACTATTACACCATCATTGTGCCATAACAACGTATGAACATAATAGCAACATGTGCATTGCCTCAACACCATAGGAAATACATATACTGAGCCAAAACAACAGAACATCCATCCGCAAGGCGACGATAATAGCCCGTCCAAACACATAGGGAAACATATTTTGCACCATGTCTACAGTACTAACACAATTACTCGATGCCCAATTGATAACGAGTTCCCCATGTTGCGCAAGATTGAGTAGGACGGAAATAAAGGCACAAGCCTCAATGGAATCAAATCGCACGATGAGGAACCAAGAAGGGAAATGCTCCTAACAACCCTATAAACTTTCGAAGATAAGTACAAACATCTCTATACCGATTCGCAAGACTCTACTAGACTTGATCATGACTCGTGAGACCTAAATGAACCTAACGCTCTGATACCAAGCTGTCATGACCCAAAATCCACTAAAGGTAGTGATGGCGCCTAACACCGCCGTCAGTCAAGCCAACGATGATTGATCAACTTAATTACTCATTTTTGTATTTTGAAATCATAATTTTCCTTAATTAAATAGTATGAAATAGAATTTACAGGGTAAAATGATAATATTACGTGAACTACAATGATGAACAACCCGTAGGAACCCCCACAAACCCGGTGTCATAAGTGCATGAGCATCAACTAGGAAAAATTAATAAAATACAACATCTGTCTCAAATTCGAATTAGACATGAAAATATAAATAACTTTGATGGAGGCTTTGCAGGCTGCAGATTGTAATATGGAATGCAGCTCACGGTAAAATCCCTACAATAGCCTCGCCTTTGCGCCCAAAAGACCTCCATACATATATGTACTTGCACAATAAGTGCAGCAAGTGTAGCATGAGTATGTAAATCAATATGTACCCAGTAAGTATCTAGCCTAACCCTAGAGATGTTATGACGAAGGGTTGACATCGACACTTACTAGTGGTCCAATAGGACAGATACAGTAGAAGTAAACAAATGTGAGTCACAGTAAATAAAATAAATAAGAAGTACAATTACGTGGTAAAACTTTCCTCTCAGCAATAACTCAAGCTCTCAGCTAGTAGTTACCTCCTCAATCGTAGTATATATATATAATGAACTTCACCAGATAGATCACCATAGTTTAAATCAGAAAAACTCACAGATATACTAGCTTCTTGTCATTTATTACGCACAATTTCATAAGAGTATTTTGTAGAAATGTCGAGGAGTACTACTCGATCCATCATAATATATGCACTGTCGAGGGACGATTGACATAAACCATAGATACATCTATTTAAATCCTCTCTATACATCCATAGATACCAACTCCAAAGTCTATCTAACACATGAAATCAATGTCCGTCGATCCAAAACTAGTCAAACAATGTGCAAATCAATAAATATACTCTAATATTCATAATTAATCCAAACTATTCCCAACTCCGCCTGAAAAGTCGATAAAGTCAACCCTGGGGCCCACATGCCCGGATTTCAAAATTTATCAAAGATAAACTTTACCCATAACACCACAAACTCAAATATATAATTTATTCCAAATTCCATGTCTAATTTCGTGGTTAAATTCCAAAAATACCAATTTCTAGGTTTTTCTTCAAAATCTCAAAATTTCTACTAATTTCCATGTTTAAATCCTTATAGAATCCATATATTTAACTTACAATAGGCGGGAATAACATACCTTTCCATAGATGATGAAAATCACCCCTTGAATCTTTCCAAAAATAGCCTAAACCAAGAGAGAAAATAAGTGGAATGAGCAAAACCCCATTTTTTAACAATCTACCCAGCCGACTTTCCGCATCTGTGGAACTTCTTGCGCATCCGCAGCTCCGCTTCTGCGAAAGCTTCCTCGCAGATACGACTTCCCCCAGGCCAGCTTTTTCCGCTTCTGCGGCCATCCATCCATAGGTGCGTATCCGCTTCTTCGAAAATCCTCCGCATTTGCGGACTCCCCATCTCGAGCACCACTCCGCACCTATGCGCCCATGATCGCACCTGCGTCTCCGCAAGTGCGCTATAGCACCCGCACCTACGTTCATCTAGCCCCAGACCACTTCGGCTTCTGTGGTTCTCCGCCTGCATCTGCGAGCCCGCAGGTGCAGTAAATTCCTCGCACCTGCGAATCCCATCCAACCTCACTCCCTATCGCTTTTGCAACATCACGACATCCTACGGAGGGAAATTGGTGTCATCACATTGACTAGGTGTCATTACGACATCTTATAAAGGGAAATTGGGGTCGTGACAAGATGGTATTAGGGCTCTAGGTTCATAGGCGTTACGAGTCATAAGCAGGTTTAGTAGAGTCTCATGGATCGGTATTGAGACGTCTGTACTTATCTTCGGGAGGCTATGGAACTATTAAGAAAACATCACTTCTTTGATTCCTTATCATGCAAAATTATTGACTTCGGGGTTCTAAATTTATGTATATCGATTCTCTCACACATGGTAAGGAAACACACAACTAGATCAGATGACCAGACACACGCGCCCCCTGCTAGAGCCTTGAGAGGTCGGGGCGGGGGTAGAGGGCGAGGACGTCCACGTGGTGTAGCCAGAGCTACTGCATGAGATACTACACAGGAGCCACCAGTAGCTCTAGTGGGAGAGAAGGCACCTGAGATGCCCGGTACTGCCCCAGCACACCAGGAGACTCTTTCCTAGTTTCTGAGCATGTTCGGCACTTTATCTTAGGTAGGAATGATCCTACTTTCTCCTGCCAGACTCCCGCCGCCTGTACCCTAGAGCAGTGGGTCTAGGTTGACTAGGTCCCAGAGGTCATACTAGTGCAACCGATCATCCCAGTTCAGCCCGAGGTTAGGGAAACAACTTCTGAGGGGTAGCAGCTCAGGCTCAAGAGGTACAAGAAGTACCACCCTCCTACTTTCAGCGGTTTGGCTTCAGAGGACCTCTAGGTTTTTCTTGAGGAGTGCCACCATATCCTCTGCACTATGGGTATTGTGGAGTCTAGTGGGATTTCTTTCACTACATTCCAACTTAAGGGAGCGGCTTATCAATGGTGGCGAGCATATGAGTTAGGTTGTCCGACCGAGGCAGCTTCACTCACTTGGAATCAATTCTCATATATGTTCTTGAAAGAGTTTGTTCCCCAGAGTCTTACAGATGCATGGCGCATAGAGTTTGAGTAGTTGTGCCTGGGTTCTATGACCATATCGGAGTATGTAGTCTGGTTCAGTGATTTGTCCACACATGCATCAGCCTTGGTTACCAATGTTAGAGAGCGAGTCCATCAATTTATCGAAAGGCTCAACCATGGTATCAGATTTAGCTTGGGCCGAGAGCTAGAGATGGACATCGCATACTAGAAGGTAGTGGAGATCCCTAGGAGATTGGAGGGTATATGGGCCTGGGAGAGAGATGAGAGGGAGGCCAAGAGGTCTCAAGAATTTGGCACACGCAGTGGTGCCCGTGACCCAGTTGCAGCCCGTCATGGTAGGGGCTATGTGCGTCTCCATGTTCATTCAGCACTTCCAACTTCCAGCAGTATTCCGGCCACTCCTAGGCCCCAGGTTCCCCATTATGCACCGCCATTGTCTAGTCCACCTCCTGCACAGGGTGCTTTCAGTGGTTAGTCTAACCGATCATGCCCGAGCCAGTCACAGCATCCACATCCTCTGAGAGCTTGTTTTGAGTGTGGTGACACTCATCATATGGTGCAGGATTGCCCAAGAGTTAGGAGGGGTGCACCTCCATAGACTACTCAGGCTCTGCGTATTCCACCGGGTCCTCAATCCATGGTTACCGCACTAGTTGCCACTCCACCTACATAACTAGCTAGAGGTAGAGGTTGGGCAGGTAGAGGTCGCCCTAGAGGAGGAGGCCATGACAAATATTAAGCTCTTCCTCCTAGGACGAAGGCAGTTGCATCCGACTCAATTATCACAAGTATTTTTCTAGTTTGTCATAGAGATGCATCAGTCTTATTTGATCCAGGCTCCACTTATTACTTAGTGTCATCTTACGTTGCTCCATTTTTGGGAGTATCCCGTCATTCCTTGAGATCTCTTGTCTATGTGTCTACACTTGTGGGAGATTCCCTTGTTGTTAACTGTGTATATCTATTATGTGTAGTTGTTCTTGGTGGTTTTGAGACCAGAGCTGATCTATTATTGCTTAGTATGGTAGATGTTGATGTTATTTTTGGCATGTACTGGTTGTCGCCATATCATACTATCCTTGATTGCCACGCCAAGACGGTGATGTTGGTTATGCCAGGTTTGACATGGTTAGAGTGGAGAGGTACTTTAGATTATGTTCCTAGTAAGGTTATCTCGTTTCTAAAGGCTCAGCAAATGGTTGAGAAGGGGTGTGTGCGTATCTAGGATATGTGAGAGATGCCAATATTGATACTCTTACTATTGAGTCAGTTCCGGTAGTGAGGGATTATCCGGATGTATTCCCGGTGGATCTTCCGGGCATGTTTCCCGACAGGGATATCGATTTTGGTATTGATTTATTACCGGGCACTCAGCCCATCTCTATTCCACCATATCGTATGTCCCCATCAGAGTTGAAGAAATTAGAAGAGCAGTTGCAAGAGTTTCTTGATAAGGGTTTCATTCGGCCCAGTGTATCACCTTGGGGTGCTCCGGTCTTGTTTGTAAAGAAGAAGGATGGTTCTATGGGCATGCGTATTGATTATCGCCAGTTGAATGAGATTATAGTGAAGCATATGTATCCATTGCCAAGTATTGATGACCTATTTGATCAGCTACAGGGTGCCAGAGTGTTCTCCAAAATTGACTTGCGTTCAGGCTATCATCAGTTGAAGATTCCGGAGCCAGATATCTCGAAGACTGCCTTCAGGACTCGGTATGGTCAATACGAGTTCCTTGTGATGTCTTTAGGGCTGACCAATGCCCCAGCAACATTCATGCACTTGATGAATAGTATATTCCGACCCTATCTTGACTCATTCGTCATTGTGTTTATTGACAACATTTTGTGTACTCCTGGAGCCAGGAGGATCATGAGCAGCACATGAGGATCGTGCTTCAGACCTCGAGAGAAAACAAGTTGTATGCAAATTTTTTAAAGTGTGAATTCTGGCTTGATTCAGTGGTATTTTTGGGTCATGTAGTGTCAATTGAGGGGATGAAGGTAGATCCGAAGAAAATTGAATCCCAGACCGTCTTCAGCTACTGAGATCCAGAGTTTTCTTGGGTTGGAAGGGTATTACCGTCGATTCGTAGAGGGTTTCTCATCTATTGCTGCACCTATGACCAAATTGACCCAGAAGGGTGCTCCGTTCAGGTGGATAGAGGAGCGTCAGGAGAGCTTTCAAAAGTCCTGGACTGCTTTGACTACAACCCCTGTGTTGGTATTGCCTACGGGTTTGTGTTCTTACACTGTGTACTATGATACATCGTGTATTGGTTTCGGCGTGGTGTTGATGCAGGATAGTAGGGTAATTGCCTACGCGTCTAGACGACTGAAGTTGCATGAGAAGAACTATCATGTCCATGACCTTGATTTAGTAGCTATTGTTCATGCCTTGAATATTTGGTGGCACTATTTGTACGGTGTCCCTTGTGAGGTCTATACCGACCACCGGAGTCTACAACATTTGTTCAAATAAAAGTATCTTAACTTGCGGCAGTGTAGGTGGTTAGAGTTGCTTAAGGACTATGATATCACCATTCTATATCTTCATTGAAGGGGAATGTAGTGGCCGATGCCTTGAGTCGCAAGGCAGAGATCTTGGGCAGTTTAGCATATCTACCGATAGCAGAGAGGCCATTAGCCTTGGATGTTCAGGCCTTGCTAAACCAGTTTGTTAGATTGGATGTTTCGGAGCTGAGTCGAGTTTTGGCTTGTGTGGTTTCTCGATTTTCTCTTTATGATCGTATCAGAGAGCATTAGAATGATGATCCCCAACTGTTTGTCCTCAAGAACATAGTTCAGCATGGCGATGCCATGGAGGTCACTATTGGAGATAACGGTGTATTACAGATGCATGGCAGGCTATGTGTGCACAATGTGGATTATTTGCATGAGGTGATTCTCCAGAAGGCTCACAGTTCGCGATACTCATTCATCTGGGTGCCGCAAAGATGTATCAGGACTTGAGGCAACACTATTGGTGGAGGCGGATGAAGAAGGACATAGTGAAATATGTAGCTCGATGCCTAGACTGTTAGCAGGTGAAGTATGAGCACCAGTGGCCAGGTGTATTTCTTCAGAGGCTAGAGATTCCAGAGTGGAAATAGGAGTGGCTTGTTCAGATATTGGATGATATGCTTCATGCGTTAGTGATGGAGTTTCGGGGTTCTTGGGATCCGTTCTTGCCGCTTGCAGAGTTTGCGTACAACAATAGCTACCAGTCGAGCATTCTGATGGCTCCGTATGAGGCTTTGTATGGGAGACGGTGTCGGTCTCCGGTAGGTTAGTTTGAGTCAGGTGAGTCTAGGCTACTGGGTACAGACTTGGTTCAGGATACTTTGGAGAAAATTAAATTGATTCGGTATTGACTACGTACATTCCAATCCAGGCAAAAGAGTTATGTGGATCAGAAGGTTTACAACGTTGCATTCATGGTTTAGGAGAGGTTCTTGCTCCGGGTTTTGCCCATGAAGGGTGTTATGTGGTTCAGTGGAGGGGTCATTCAGTCGAGGGGGCAACTTGGGAGACCGTGCATGATATGCGTAGCCGTTATCCTCATCATTTCACCACTTCAGGTATGTCTCTATACTCATTTGAGGACAAACATTTGTTTTAAGCGGGGGAGGATGTAATGACCCAGCCGGTCGTTTTGAGTATTTTAGCCCATATCCCCTAATTTATGCTTCCTCTATGTTATTTTGTGACTTGCCGGGGTGTTTGTTTTGGTTTTGGGTAAGTTTAGGCTGTAAATGTTTACTGTAGTTTGAATTGTGTGAATATGACCGGGGAATGGAGTTTTGATGGTTCCAATAGCTTTGTATGGTTATTTTTGTCTTAGTAGCATGTTCGGATATTTATTTGGAGGTCTGTAGGTCATTTCGGCGCGAATTGGCAAAAGTTGGAAAATAGGAGATTTTGAAAAGTTTGACCGTGAGTAGAATTTATTGATATCGGGGCCGGATACCGATTCGGAAAGTTAGAATAGCTCTATAATGTCATTTATGACTTGTGTGTAAAATTTAGGGTCAATCGGAGTTGTTTTGGTATGAATCGGCATTGGTATCGGAATTTGGAAGTTCATAGTTCATAGGCTTGAATTTGGGTTAGGATTCATAAAATTTGTGGTTTGATGTGATTGGACGCTTCAAGCGTGTGCTTTAGGACGTGTTGGTATGCTTTGTTGAGGTCCCCGGGGGCCTCGAGTGTAATTCGGACCATGTTCGGCGCATGTCAGATCATTTAGGAATGGCTGGAGTTCTGGTTTTCTCATTTCTGGTTTCCTCTTATGCGATCGCGAAAGAGGGGTCGCGATCCCGATCGCGAAGCTCTGAGACTGGCAGGCATGGATTGGTTCTATGTGATCGTGAGATGGCTTATGCAATCGCGAAGCTTGGAAGGTCAGTGCATCGTGAGCGCGTGAGTGGTGTCACGTTCGCAATGAAGGAAGATGAGGTTTTTTGGGTTCCGAGGCGCGGGTCTGTGTTTAACTTTTGGGTTGACTTTATAATGTTTCGCAAAGATCATAATTTTCATTGTTTGAATTAGTTTCCTATAGTTGTATTTATACAATGAAATTGTTTTGGCTAGATTCGAGCCGTTCGGAGTTGGATAATCGAGGGAAAGGACTTCTAGTTGATTTATTTAGCATGGTTCGAGGTAAGTGGCTTGCCTAACTTTGTATGGGGGAAATCCGGGGGGGGGGCGAAATTTCCCCATATGATTGGTGTTGCTTGTGATAATTGTGATGTGTAAGAGCCATGTACGCAAGGTGACGAGTGTGTACACGGGCTAAATATGGAAATTGCCAGTTTTTAGCTATGTAGATTCCTTTCATGCTTAATTGAGTTACCTTAACATATTATAGCCATCCTTTTTAGTCTAATTTCACACGTCTACTTGTCTTATCTCTTACTTGTTAATTGCTCTACATGTTTAGTTAAAATTCTTGTTTCCTTATTCCATATTCATTATTTAACTGTTGAATTCTTACTTCAAATTGCTATTTCTTGGAATATCTTATTGTTGAAATTGCTATTGAGTTGCAAAGGCTAGATTCCTATTGAGGCAAAGTGTTAAGATGTGAAATATTATTCTATTGAGTTATTCTTTCGATTATTATTGTTGAGACTTTGTGTACATTGTGGTTGAGTCGTGGGCTCTTTATTGTGAAATTCTGTTATTGTTTGGTTTCTCTAGCAAATTGTGATATTGGGAACTTGAGGTGCAATTTGTGATATGTTGTGATATTTATATGCATGTGGTGGTATAAGATATGGGTGTTGAAACGCATGCGGTGAGATATGGTGGGCTTGATGCGTGTGGCTAGTAGGGGATCTACTAGAAGCCATGTGGTGTGATATGGTGGGCAGAAACGTGGGATGCTATTTCAGGAAAAATAATTTTCAAAACTAAATATAAAGGATCCCGCGGTAATATAAGGAAAGATTGTGATTTATTTCTGTGACTTGAGACTACAAGGCGGTACCTCGGTTGTGACTCTTGCTGACCTTTCCCCATTCTTTTGCACTTGTCTTTGTTTGTTGTTTCCATAGCATTTTATTAATTGTCTTTCTCCATGTTGCACTATCAACTTATTTCTGTGTAGTTATCCTTGTTATGTTATTCGTTGTTTCAATTTCATTACTGTCATTATTACACTGCCTACATTTGTTCAGTCTTTTATTTATTTTATGTAGGCCCCTGACCTGACCTCGTCACTACTCTATCGATGTTAGGCTTGGCACTTACTGGGTACCGTTGTGGTGTACTTATGCTACTCTTCCACACATCTGTTTGTGCAGATCCAGGTACTTATTACCAACCCAGGCATTAGTTGGGATTCTACTGCGGAGACTTCTTGGTATACATGTCAGCGTTCGCAGGCCTCGGAGTCCCCCACTCTCTAGATCTATTATTTCATTATTCCTTTATATATAGACATGATGTATAGGATTATCCAGTATTCATACATAGAGCTTACGCCGGGTCTCGGGATTTGTATATGCTGAGTTGTAACATTTGTTTAATACAGTTGTTGAGTTTGAGACTTATATTTATTATTATTTTAATTATTCCGCATGTTATTAGGCTTACCTAGTCTTAGAGACTAGGTGCTGTCACGACATCATACGGAGGGAAATTGGGGTCGTGACATCAACATCACACTGTTGCAGCGTGTAACCCGATCCAAACATGATACTGTTGCAGCGTGCAACCCGATCCAAACATGGTACCGTTGCAACGTGTAACCCATTCCAAACATGATACCCGTGGTGGCGTGCCATCCGATGCACACACATACAATCAATAAGGAAATACCTACTGAGCCAAAATGCCCATACCTACGAAATGCCCAAATGTCGACCACCTGCATGTTAAGTGCTTAAACACAACCCTGGGGAGACAGATAGCGACATGCTACAAAATGCCAAGCACAACTAAGGTGAAATAAACGATTTGCATCTTGAGAGCCATCTTGCTCCCATAACACCACAAGCTACATGGGATCACAACACATGTGTGAATAGTCAAGCCGTCTTACAATCCATATGGCATAATAGAGTATTACATAGAATAGATGATAACATGAATAACATCCAACACCCAAAGACTCCTACATAAGCAATGCTATGCCGAACGGACCTCAAGCCAATTCCGATCATCCCATACTGGGCCAATAACCTTTCAAGGATCCACAATGACCCTATTCATGACGCATACGAGCAGTCATCAACTTCGGAACAAGCTCCCACAGTCCACAAACAAAATAATAGAGTGTCTCTCAATCATAACCTCTCCCATTGGCGACAATACCAAAATCTCCATACCTGATTTCAAACTATAACAATCGAATGACTAACACGTTATACTTACACGATCTTCCTGTGGGATGTACTCCCACAATCTTCCACAACAGGTAGTAAAATCTGAACATCAATGGCCATCGACTGTGCTATTTTAATACTACTAGCCAAGCATCCAAATTTCAATACCTAACACTCCTACCACAAAACAGACCATCCTCAGGCTGCCCGACAATAGTGCCAGCATACACTAAACATCTAACATCCTCCCCCGCACCTCTGAGCTAGTGACATTCTTATCAAAATTGAACCGCAAACTTGATTCTCGACTTCCAATTTCCATACCGCTCACTGCACCTATGATGCCGCAATGCGAGAGTCCAAGAATTTCATTATAATCCCTGAACCACAAGTAGATAAAAACTTCATTGGCTAGAACCCCTTTCACTCCACTCATTTCAGAATAACAATTTCAACACATAACTGAATTCCCATAACCGTAGAAAATGCAACCCTCCGGTCGAAGTCTAGACCGTTATAACTATTCCGGGATCCATTTACACCTAACAAGGCCATCAGAATAAAATACCTCCAAATCAATCAAATTATGGTGGCTATCAAGCCCGCACATTCGGCTATGAATCACAATGTATAGCTTGACACACCGAAGGAACCGATCAGTTCCACAACATGGTGATTCAATCCATAACTAACTAACTCAACTTCTCCCAATTTACTCTTGACTTGCCCTTGGAATACTAATCCTATTTAAACATATAAAGGACCTTTAAAAACACTCGTCCCGAGTGACCCAAATCAGGATACCACATCGTCTCGATACCTATAAGCCATCTCCTACCCTCCCGATCTGAAAGGCCTTCTATGAATCCAAAGTTGTCTCTCTAACACTGCACCGTAGACCTGATGATAACATAGAAATTCCCCAAGTATTCTTCACACTCTGCTGCAAAACCGAGTCCTCAGTCACATAACGAACCCAAAATTCTTAGGCACCACGCTTTAATTCTTGAACCCACTAGAACCATTGCTGAGTGTCACCCACTCTGACCTGGTCCTGATTACCTAGCCAACCACTGATGCTCTACTAGCACATGAACACTTCCAAAGAAACAATCAGAGGAATTCTTTTCCTTACACATCACACCCACAAGAAACATAAACTCCGAGTCATCCAAAAATATACACATGAATCGATAAAACCTTTCTCAAATGTGAGGAACAAGACACACAAAAATAAGTATAGGGAACCGTACTCAACATCTCACAGTTTCAGCGTGCAACCCGATCCATACATGATACCGTTGCAGCGTGCAACTCTATCCAAACACCATGCTCGTGGCGTCGTGCCTCCCGATCCACACATAACAATCAATAAGTAGATACCCATCGAGATAAAATGCTCATACCTATGGAATGCCCGAATATCTAGAACAAGCATGCCAAGTGCATAAATACGGCCCTAGGGAGAAGTACAGCGCCACGCACTACAAATACTCAAGCACGACTAAGGTGCAATAGCGACAAGCTACACTGGACTACAACACGTGTGAATAATCAAGTCGCCTCACAACTCACATGGTATAATAGAGTATTACATAGGATAGTTGACGACAGGTATAACATCCAATGCCCGAAGACTCCTCCATAAGCAAGGTTATGCTGAATGAACACCTTCGAATTGATATAAGTCATACATTCACATTAGATATACTAACGGACCTCAAGCCGATTCCGATAATCCCATACTGGACCAATAACCTTTCAAATACCCACAATGACCCTATTCATGACACATACGAGTGGTGGTCAAATCCGGAACAACTCTCACAACCCGCAATCAAAGGAACAGAGCGCCTCTCAGTCATAACCTCTACCATTGGCGACAATACCAAAATCTCCATACCTGATTTCAATCTCTATCAATCGAATGACTAACATGTCACACTTATACGATCTTCCCATGGGATATACTCCTACAACCTTCTGCACCGGGTAGCAAAATCTGAACATCAATGGCTATCGACCATGCTATTTCTGTAATACCAATTAAGAATCCACAAACAAATGCACAACGCCTCTTCCACAGAACTCCATCCTTAGGCGACATTAAGATAATGCCAGCTTACTCTGAACATCTAAATCCTTTCCCTGCCCCTATGAACTCGTGACGTTCTTATCAATACCGAACTGTAACCTTGATCATCAGCTTCCAATCTCCATGCCGATCACTGCACCTATCATGCCGCTACGCAAATTTCATCATAACCACTGAACCACCAATAGAATAACCACTTCATTGGCTAGAACTCCTTTCACCCAACTCATTTCAGAAGAACAATTGTAACAAGCAATCAAATTTCCCCAATTTACTCTTGACTTGCCCTTGAAATGATAGTCCTATTCAAACACATAACAAACCTCAAACAACACTCATCACGAGTGACCCAAATCACGAGACCACGTCGTCCCACACGCTCAACCCCTTAACAATCGTTTCATCTTCTTCAAGCGATCCAAGCTCACATCACAGTACATGAATGCCATGTTGGTCCTAAAGTAGAACTCTTCATAGGAATCTCATCAAGACCACGCAACCGCTAACCTGCTCACAAGAGATAGCCCACCTATGTAACCTCATATCGACCTCCTCCAACGTCATTTCTATGGTTACATCTATCATGAAATCAACTAACCTCCCTAGGTCCTCACTGGTCCGCCAGCCACAAGAATCCCTTCAATCCTTAACATCACCTGAAGGTCCAACAACGTGTTGGAAATTCGAAGTCGTATTACACCCAAGACAATGATCGAATACCTCACTTTTTCCTGTACTCAATCAAGCCCTTCTCGTCACTTTCAAAATTCCTAAGCGTAGAAACCACCTCAGAGATCATCTCCCTCAAACCATCAACACTGGAAACACCGACTTGATAGTGAAGTCGCAAAACACAACTATCCCTGCTACATTCCTTATAGGTTCTATCTCACAACATCGTTCCCTGAGGCAACAAATTAATACCGACATGCTGATGAGTCTCAATGCATTCAACCAAGGACGGTGTCACCCCAAAATTAACAAGAATTCCACAAAATTTGGAGGTATCAAGTCTCGACCATAGGTAATACCAACACTGGGCTGAAATGGCAGAATACTCTTTCACAAGGCGACGTTAATGGTCCGCCCACATTCGTAGGGAAAAGCATCTTGTACCGCATTTGTAGCATCTTCACAACTCATCGGCGCCCAATAGATAACAAGCACTCCACACCGTATAAGAATGATTAGGAAGTAATGAAGGCATAAGCTCTAATGGAATCAAATCACATGACGAGGAATCAAGAAAGGAAGTGCTCCTAATAACCATGTAGCCTCTTGAAGATAAGTACAGACGTCTCCATACTGATCCGCAAGACTCTACTAGAATTGCTCGTGACTCGTGAGACCTAAGTGAACCTAACGCTCTGATACCAAGTTTACACGACCAAAAATCCACTATAGGTCGTGATGGCGCCCAACGTCGCCGTTAAGCAAGCCAACAGTGAACTACCAACTTAATTGTTCATTTTATTATTTTTGAAATCATGAATCTTATTAAATAGAGAGATCGATGTATCAAAAATTGTACATACGTATGATTTAAGTAAAATATAAAGAATAAGTGTCTCAATTGTAAGAAAAATCATAAAAGAATTCTAGAACACCCCAAAACTCGGTGTCACAAGTGCGTGAGTGTAACGACCCGACCGGTCATTTTGATCTCTAGCATACTGTTCAGCAATTTGAGGCCATGAGAAACTTCACCTCAGGTATTACGACTTGTACGCGTGGTCGAAATTAAAATTTCAGAAGTTCAGAGTTGATTTGGAAAGAAATTTCTCATTTCAGAAGCTTTAAGTTGGAAGAATTGACTAAGGTTGAATTTTGAGTAAATGACCTGGGAATCAGAATTTGAAGGTTCCAACAGGTTCGTATGGTAATTTTAGACTTGGTCGTATGTCTGGATCAGGTTTTGGATAACCTGGGAGCGTTTCGGCGCATATTATGTAAGTTGGCATTTTGGAAGAATTTCATAAAATTGGGTTGAAGTACATTTCAATGTTATCGATATCCCTTTGGGGTTACAAGTTTGGGAATAGCTCAGTATGGTGATTCTGGTATTGGGAGCGCGTCCGGATATGATTTTAGAGGCTCGTAGGTCATTTTGGGGTCATTTGGCGAAAGTTAGAAATTTGAAGGTTTTTGAGAAGTTTGACCGGGAGTGGACTTTTTGATATCGGAGTCGGATTTCGATTCCGGAAGTTGGAGTAGGTCCATAATGTCAAATACGACTTGTGTGAAAAATTTTAGGGTCAATCATATGTAATTTGATAGCTTTCGGCACCGATCGAAGAAGATTGAAGTTCTAAAGTTCATAAAGCTTGAATTGGAGTGTGATTCATGGTTTTAGCGTTTCTTAATGTGATTTTAAGGCTCGACTAAGTTCGTGATGTGTATTGGGACGTGTTGGTATAATTGGTTGAGGTCACGGGGGCCTCGGGTGGATTTCGAATCGTTAACAGATTGGAATTTGGACTTGGGCAATGGGTGAAGCATCAGAATTGCTGGTGTCTGGTTTCCTTCTACGCGTTCGCGAAGGAATTCTCATGTTCGCGTAAAGGAAGTTGAGGGCTGCTGGGATTTACCCTTCGCGTTCACGAAGAAGGAATTGCATTGGCGAAGGGTTACTATGAGGCATGTGAGGTTGTGCTTCGCGTTCGAGTAAAAAGGATCGTGTTCGCGAAGGTTTGGACTAGTGTGCTTCACGTTTGGGTGAGGAACCTCATGTTCGCGTAAGAGAATTGTTGGGGCAGTGACTCGTGTGCTTCGCGAACGCAAGGAAGGTTCCGCGTTCGCGAAAAACAAGGTTAGCATCTTGGCAGATTGTTTTAAACAGGATTTTTGGCCATTTTCACTTTATTTCCTCCATGGGAGCCGGTCTTGGGGCGATTTTGGAGCTCTATCTTCATCATATATGTCAAGGCAAGTGATTCCCAACTATTGCAAGTTAAATACATGGTTTATATATGGATTTATACATGGAAATTAGTAGAAATTGTGGGGTTTTGGTAGAAAATCTAGTATTTGGTATTTTTGGAATTTAACTGCCAATTTGGGTAAGGAATTGAGAACAAATTATATATTTGAGTTCGTAGTTCTATGGGTAGTGTTTGTCTTCGAAATTTTTGGAATCCGGGCACGTGGGCCCGAGGGTTACTTTATCGACTTTTCGAGCGAAGTTGTAGAGTGTTGTAAATTCAATTGTTGTGAGTATTAGAGTATATTTTTTATGTGTTTGTACAATTATTGATTAGTTTGGAGCATTGGGCATCGTATTGAACTGTTGGAAAGTCTTGGTAGCCGGCTATGGAACTTCGGAGCGAGGTAACTCTCCTTTCTAACCTTGTAAGAGGGAATTAACCCCATAGGTGAATTAAATCAATATGTGCTTCTATTTTTGGGGGCTACATACGCACGAGGTGATGAGAGTCCGTGCGTAGATGCTATTATGCTTAAGTCCGGGTAGTCTAGGACCCAAAAGCATGCTATACTTGCGATATTTGTAACCTAATCGTCAGTGTAAATTGCTTAAATCATATAGGACTTGGTTAATGAATTTCAAAAAGGTTAAACATCATTTTCTTGACTTTTAAAGAGAAATTGCCTTTTCTTGGATAATTGCCCCTTGATGAATTCTTGATTGATTGTTTGAATGTGTTATCTTTTATGGAACGGGCCGAACGCCTCGGTAGATTCAATAGATGCATCTATGGTTCGCGCCATTCGACCCTCTAGCAGCGCACAGTTTAAATATTATGTTGGACCGGGCCATACGACCACAACATGATTTGCGCATGCTTGTATTGCTTTCCTTGAAATTTATAAATAATGATATTGCCTCCCTGGCCTGAGATAAATTGATAAATGATGAAAAAGAAATTTGGAAATCCCTTTTTTACAAAAAGAATTATTTACCTGCTTCATGTTACTAAATTTACAGTTGCCTTATAAAAACAATTCATAAATTATCATGTTACCGGTATATTATTGTTGGCCATAGTAAGTGTCTGAGTCGACCCCTCGTCACTACTTCTTTGAGGTTAGGCGGGATACTTACTGGGTACACGTTGCATTACGTACTCATACTACACTTGCTGCACATTTTTGTGGAGGTGCATAGATGACTAGTAGCCTTGCGGGTGTAGAGGTGTGGTAAATGTGGAGACTTAGGTGAGCTGCATTTCCATCTACGATCCGCAGCCAACAAAATCCCCTTTAGAGTTACTTAAGTATTTTCCTGTCTAATTTGTATTCTGGATAGATGTTGTATTTTATTTTATCTTCCTAGTTGATGCTCATGCACTTGTGACTGTGTTCTACGATGATTAAGGGATATTTAGTATTGAAAATGGAAAACGTTAATATTATTTCTTAAAGTTCATTTGTTACTAGTTAAAAATGAAGTAAATTTATGTTTTCAGAAATACTAAAACAAGAATTTAATTAACTAATTAGTGTTGTCTTGCATGACGGTGATGTCTGGCGCCATCACAACTTTAATGGATTTTGGGTTGTGAATACATGGTATTAGAGCACTAGGTTCACTTAGGTCTCACGAGTAATGAGTAAGGCTAGTAGAGTCTTGCGTATCGGTACAGAGACGTCTGTACTTATCTTCGAGAGGCTACAGGGCTGTTAGGAGCATTTCCCTTCTTGATTCCTCATCGTGCGATTCGATTTCCTATAAGGCTTATGCCTTCATTTCCTTCCTATTCAATCTTATACGACGTGAAGCGCTTGTCATAAATCGGGAATCGAAGAATTTTAATGATACTATAGATGTGGTACAGGATGTTTCTCCCTGCTTATGTGATTGGGCTAATGTCATCGCCTTGCAGAAGACCGCTCTGTCATTTCAGCTCAGTATCAGTATTACCTAAGGATTTGAGATTCTATCGCACAGTGTTCATGTGATGGAAGGATGCTTGTCTATGTGTTGAGGCAGTGAAAGACTTGAAATAAGGTTCTTCTCAGTGCGTGATTCATAGGTTCAATGTTTTATTTCAAGCAAAGGAAAGTCAATTAGACTAAGAATGTTCAGATTTGGGTTGATGGAGTAACGAGACTTAGTATTTTCGAGCGTGGTGGAACTTTCATTTGTAATGTGGTGTCGCCACCCTTGATGGAATGTGTTAAGTTTGCCGGTGTTATGGCCTTCATCAATTTGCCTTAGGGGCAGAGTAGTGTGAGATGGTGCCGGAGAAGCGGTTGTCAAAGACAGTAGAGTGTAGCAATTTCAGGAACAAATGGGTACTTCTAATGTTGACGGCTTGTTAAAGATGAACTTCGGAAAGGTCTAAAGTTAGTAGAAATCTAGTGGTTCAAATGCTACAGAGATAGATTTTGATTTAAGGCAACAACTGGACAGCAAAGGATGAGGAAAGACATATGGGAGATGTCTTACGGTGGTTAAATTTCTAGAAGGCCAAGGGTGAGAAATAAGAGTCGGGTAGTTGCTTAAAGGAGTGGGTTCGACCAAAGTGGGAGAGTGGCAAGGTAGAATATGGGTGATGTGGTAGTATAACTACACGTCTTGAGAAAAGTTTAGAGTGATTAGGGAATTATGGTAGATGGTGACTAGGTATACGGGCTTAATTTGGAATATTGGCTGCTATATTGAGGAAGGAGGGAGTTGCTTAATATAAAGAGGGATGCAACATGACTTTGGAGTGGAATATACGCACCTTTAGTTGATGTCAATGGGGAGCTAACGGACTTGTACAGCTAGTTAGTGAGCGCAGGCTCAGAAGGGTTTATTGGTTTCAAAGTAATTGTACTCGGTGCAGCATCGTTGAAAGAGGTTGGCATGGAATTTCCACAGGTGGGATAACTCCTGTGAGCGTGGTTAGCGATTGCGTGGTGTTGATGAAGCTTCTACGAAGAATTTTACAGGCTATCCGGTAAGTTGTCGAATATGTAAATGTGGCTAGTGATTCAGAGTGTTCATGAAGGGTGTAACAGAAATATTTTGAGAAATTTGGCAGGTTGATTGTGTATGATCATGTCCATGATGAAGAAAGAATCTTGGTGGGTTCCAGAGTTAGGTGATTGTAGCTTCAAGCTAAGTGGGAGAGCCCCTCCGTCTATGATTGGATTGTGTAGTTATCAACTTGTGCGGTTTCTAGCTATCGGTGTATAGGTGGGTTGTTACGACTAAGGAAATACAACATCAGTGGTAATTTGAGCAGAGGATTTGGAGAAGGTGTGATATATTTGGTCTTATCGATTCATGTTCAGTTTTGGGAAGATTCAGGGTTTCTGCTTCTGGTGGGAATAATGTACCAGAGAAAAGAATTCAGTCGGCTGCTTTTTTAATAGGGTGTTCACGTGGTAGCAGAGCACTAGAGATTGGCTTATATTCGGGCCAAGTCAGAGTGGATGACTCTCAATAGTGGACCTGGTGGGTTCAAGAATTTTAGTACAACGCCTAAAGACTTGGAATGTTTTATGTTATCACTGGGTATGCGGTGCAGTATTTGAGGATGGGAGAGAATAACTTCGGATTCATAGAGTAATTATTAGAAGGGGTATACCAGTTGAAGATGTGAATATGCGCACAAGGAGGGTGCGAGATGGTTCATGGGATTTGAGGCAACGTGGTCTCATGAGATAAGGTCACTCGGAATGAGTACTGATGTAGATTTGTGATGTACTGAAAGGAGCTGTTATTATTTGTAAGGCAAGTTAAAATAAATTGGGAAAAGACGGGCCGGGTAGCAATGGTCAAATTGGTATGATAGTGACTATGATCAGCTCCTTCAATGTGTTGAGTTATGGGTGCGATTTGAGGCGGTGCGTGCGAAGCTTAACGACTGTCGTAATTGACTTTATCTGGAGGCATTCAAGTGTTATGGTATGTTATAGGTGGATGGTTCCCAAAAGAATTATGATGGTTTATACCACTACTCGATATTTGTATTTTGCTACGGTTTTAGAATTTAGTTATGTGTTGCATTGGTTCTTCTTAAATTAGCTAAGTAGAAGGTTCCTATATGATGAAATGTGTACCTATTGGTGGTTCGGGAGTTATGATGGAATTCTGGTACTCTCGCGTATTGGCATGATTAGGTGCAGTGAGCAGCATGGGAATTGGAAGTTAAGGATCAAGGTTGTGGTTCGGTGTGGACAAGGATGTCACGGGCTCGGACGAGCAGGAAAAGAATTTAGATATTAGGAGTAGGCTGGTATTGTCTTCAGCGTCACCTAAGATCGGTGTCTTATGAAAGAGGCTTTATGAATTGATTTGCAGATCCTTGATTCGCTTTACAGCATTAGTGTGACCGATAGTATGAATGTACAGACTTGTTACCTGGTGCGGAAGGTCATGGGAGCGTATCACATGGGAAGATTGTATAAGTGTGATGTGTATTCACTTGATTGATTGAAGAATTGAAACCAAGTATGAAGATTGTGGAAATATCGCTAATTCGAGAATTTATGCCTGGAGGGCACTCAGTTCATTTGGTTGTGGATTGTGGAAGTTTGTTACGGTTATGATCGTTGTTCTTGTGTGTTATGCGAAAAAGGGTTATTATGGATCCTTGAAAGGTTATTATCCTAGTACGGTGCGATCAGAATTGGCTTGAGGTCTGTGGATGGATTTAAATATGGATATGGGCTCTATATCAGGCCGGATTGGTTCGTTTTAGCATAGCGCTCCTTATGGGGGAGTATTTGGGCGTTGGACATCATTTCGTCGATGGCAACTTCATGTAATACTATATTATGCCGTGTGAGCTGTGAAACGACTTGATAAATTTTTTATGTGTTGAGGTTCCGCGTAGCTATGGTGTTATGTGAGCAAGATTGCTCTCGAGATTCAGATCATATATCGCACCTTAGTTGTGCTTGAGTTTTGTAGTGTATGGCATTGTCGGTCCTCCCAGGGACGGTATTATGTACTTAGTGTGCTTGTGTCTGATATTCGGATATTTTGTGCGGATCGGGTGGCACGCCCACGGGTATGTTGTTTGGATCGGATTGCACGCCGCAACAGTGTGATGTTGGGTACAGTCCCCTATATTCTATTTTACGTGTTTTGTGTCCCATTTTTTAGGAAGGTTCGTGACACCTTTTCGGTTGTCTAATTAGTTAAGTGGGTTGAGTAGTCCCTTCCAGAGTTTGTTTTTCTTATGTATCGCAATCAAGTCTGTAGCTTGTTAGCACATTGTGTCACCACATGAGGCTTTTGCCGTGTCTGAGGTGGCTTATTGCTTGAGCAGCTTATACTGGGTGAGACGAGATTATTAGATCCGGGATCAGTGCGATCGGATTATATGAAGGATAGTAAAGAGCAAATACCATTATTTGGTTATAATGGGGTGATGATTTTAGTCAAGATGAGAGACAGAATGATTTGTTGACTCGGTAGTTGGTTATGAATTTCTACACGTTTCTTCCGTCGTGGCGGTATTGCAAGAGTTAGAACCAGACTTATATATGTCATGAGGTGCTTGGTGAACATCAAATTCAGGGAATGTCGGCAATTATGATCAGATAATGTTATTATGGTCATGTGAATGTTGCGGTGCATGGTGTGAATTCAGCAAAAGTATGCAATCATGTTCTGGTACGTCGTGTGGTGATTGATACGGTATTCGTATGTTAGAAGCAGGCATGGCAGAGAATTTCGGATGTTGGAACTAGGCTCTAAGTCTTCTTTGCCTAAATAAAAGAGAATATCTTCATATTTGATCGGGCTAATGTGCTTAACTGAGTTGTGGTAGCACGGGTAGGTGCACGAGGTGTTAAACAGTGATTTCGGACAACTCCAGCATAGTTCTTAGCACGTTCGAGGATGAACGTATGTTTAAGTGGGAGAGAATTTAACGACCCGACCGTTCGATTTTTAGCTCTAGCGCGTCATTCAGCAGTTTGAGGCCATGAGCAACTTCACTTCAGGTATTACGACTTATACGTGTGGTTGGAATTGGAATTTCAGAAGCTCAGAGTTAATTTGGAAAGAAATTTCTCATTTCGGAAACTTTAAGTTGGAAGAATTGACTAAGGTTGAATTTTTGAGTAAACGACCTCGGAATCGGGATTTTAAGGTTCCAACAGGTTCGTATGGTGATTTTAGACTTGGGCGTATGTCCGGATCAGGTTTTGGATAACCCGGGAGCGTTTCGGCGCCTATTGTGGAAGTTGGCATTTTGGAACAATTTCATAAAATTGGGTTGAAGTACATTTCAATGTTATCAACGTCTGTTTGGGGTTCCAAGTATGGTAATAGCTCCGTATGCTGATTCTGGTATTGGGAGCGCGTACGGATATGAATTTAGAGGCTCGTAGGTCATTTTGGGGTCATTTGGCGAAGTTAGAATTTTGAAGGTTTTTGAGAAGTTTGACCGGGAGTGGACTTTTTGATATCGGGGTCGGATTCCTATTTCGGAAGTTGGAGTAGGTTTGTAATATCAAATACGACTTGTGTGCACAATTTGAGATCAATCGGACATAATTTGATAGGTTTCAGCACCGAGCGAAGAAGATTGAAGTTCTAAAGTTCATATAGCTTGAATTGGAGTGAGATTCATGGTTTTTTCATTGTTTGATATGATTTGAAGGCTCGACTAAGTTCGTGATGTGTATTGGGACGTGTTGGTATAATTGGTTGAGGTCCCAGGGGCCTCAGGTGGGTTTCGGATCGTTAACGGATTGAAATTCTAACTTGGGCAATGGCTGAAGCATCAGAATTGCTGGTGTCTGGTTTCCTTCTACACGTTCGCAAAGGAATTCCCGTGTTCGCGTAGAGGAAGTTGAGGGCTGATGGGATTTACCCTTCGTGTTCGCGAAGGGTTACTATGAGGCATGGGAGGTTGTGCTTTGCATTCGCATAAAAAGGATCGCGATCGCGAAGGTCTGGCCCGCTGTGCTTCGCATTCGCGTGAGGAACCTCGCGTTCTCTTAAGAGAAATGTTGGGGCAGTGACTCGTGTGCTTCGGGACCGCGAGGAAGGTTCCGCGTTCGCGAAGAAGAAGGGCAGCATCTGGGCAGATTGTTTTAAACGGGATTTTTGGCCATTTTCACTTCATTTCCTCCATGGGAGACGGTCTTGGGGCGATTTTGGAGGTCCATCTTCATCATCTATGTCAAGGTAAGTGATTCCCACCAATTGCAAGTTAAATACATGGTTTATATATGGAATTAGACATGGAAATTAGTAGAAATTGTGGGGTTTTGGTAGAAAACCTAGAATTTGGTATTTTTGAAATTTAACCACGAATTTGGGTAAGGAATTAAGAACAAATTATATATTTGAGTTCGTAGTGCTATGGGTAGTGTTTGTCTTCGAAATATTCGGAATCCGATCACGTGGGCCCGAGGGTTGCTTTATCGATATTTCGAGCGGAGTTGGAAATTGTTGTAAATTCAATTGTTGTGAGTATTAGAGTATATTTTTATGGGTTCGCACAATTATTGACTAGTTTGGAGCGTTGGGCATTGGTTTGAACTGTTGGAAAGGTTTGGGAGTCGGCTATGGAACTTCGGAGCCAGGTAAGTCTCCTTTCTAACCTTGTAAGAGGGAATTAACCCCATAGGTGAATTAAATCAATACGTGCTTCTATTTGTGGGGGATACATATGCACGAGGTGACGAGAGTCCGTGCGTAGGTGCTATTATGCTTAAGTCCGGGTAGTCTAGGACCCAAAAGCATGTTATACTTGCGATATTTGTAACCACATCGTCAATGTAAATTTCTTAAATCATATAGAACTTGGTTAATGAATTTCAACAAGGTTAAACATCATTTTCTTGACTTTTAAAGAGAAATTGCCTTTTCTTGATTAACTGCCCCTAGATGAATTCTTGATTGATTGTTTGAATGTGTTATCTTTTGTGGAACAGGTCGAACGCCTCGGTAGATTTAATAGATACATCTATGGTTCGCGCCATTCGACCCTATGGTAGTGCACAGTTTAAATATTATGTTGGACCGGGCCGTACGACCTCGGCATGATTTGTGCATGCTTGTATTGCTTGCCTTGAAATTTATAAATAATGATATTGCCTCCCTGGCCTGAGATAAATTGATAAATGGTGAAAAAGAAATTTGGAAATCCCCTATTTACAAAAAGAATTATTTACCTGCTTCATGTTACTAAATTTACAGTTGCCTTATAAAAACAATTCATAACTTATCATGATACCGGTATATTATTGTTGGCCGTAGTAAGTGTCCGAGTCGACCCCTCGTCACTACTTCTTTGAGGTTAGACAGGATACTTATTGGGTACACGTTGAATTACGTACTCATACTACACTTGCTGCACTTTTTTTGTGCAAGTGCATATATGTCTAGCAGCTTTGCCGGCGCAGAGGTGTGGTAAATGCGGAGACTTAGGTGAGCCGCATTTTCATCTACGATCCGCAGCCAGCAAAGTCCCCTTCAGAGTTACTTATGTATTTTCATGTCTAATTTGTATTTTGGACAGATATTGTATTTTATTTTATCTTCCTAATTGATGCTCATGCACTTGTGACACCGTGTTCTGGGATGATTAAGGGATATTTAGTATTGAAATTGGAAAACGTTAATATTATTCTTAAAGTTCATTTGTTATTAGTTAAAAATGAAGGAAATTTATGTTTTCAGAAATACTAAAACGAGAATTTAATTAACTAATTAGTGTTGGCTTGCTTGACGGTAGTGTCCGGCGCCATCACGACCTTTATGGATTTTGGGTCGTGACAATGAGCATCTACTAGGAAGTACAATAACAAAACATCATCTGTCTGGAATAAAAGGTACATAGGATAATGTAAATAATTGTGATTGAAACGTTGTGTGCTGCGAATCGTGGCGTAGAATACAACTCATCATAGAGTCCCATCAGTAGCTGCACCTCCGCGCCCAAGCGACCACCAAATGAATATGTCAAATCATGCACATTTAGTGCAGAAGTGAAGCATGAGTACGTAAATCAATGTGTACCTAGTAAGTATCTAGCCTAACCCCGAAGAGGTAGTGACGAGGGGTCGACATTGACACTTACTAGTGGTCGAGCAAATCAAATATAATAAAGTAGGCAAGTATAAAACATGGTAGGTAACAATGAGTACATGTAAAGGCAAATAATACGGTCTACAACTGAACAGTGAACACAAAGTCATCAAACATTGGATACCTCTCAAATGGAGTACGTAATGGTCAACACCAAATCAACGGTCACATCTCTCAAGTTTGGAAAATTCATGAATATGTGGACTTCTTATCAAGTATTTCGTGCGATTCTGCCGAAGCGAGTGGCTCGATCCCATAAGAGTTCTTTTACTGAAATGCCGAGGCGAACGACCCGATCCCATAATAATATGATACATGATACTACCGAGGCGAACGATCCGATCTCATAAGAATATGATACTGTCGAGGCGAACAGCCCGATCCCATAAGAGTGTGGTACTGCTGAAGCGAACAACCTGATCCTATTAGAATATGACACTGTCGAGGCAAACGGCCCGATCCCATAAGAGTGTGAAACTACCGAGGCGAATAGCCTGATCCCATAAGAATATGATATAGTTGAGGTGAACGACCCGATCCCATAAGAGTGTGTTACATGATACTGTTGAGGCGAACAGCCTGATCCTATAAGAGTATTTCATGAAGTTGCCAAAGAAAATGGCCCGATCCCATTAGAATATGAAGCTTTTACGGGTCTTTGACACCACTCACGAATATATGTTTGAGTTATGAGATTCAAGAAAATTTTCCGATGGATACGCACAATGCAGAAGAAATCAGTAAAGGGAGTACAATTTCTACGACTGAACAAGTATCTTGTCAAGTATCTAAAATAGATAGTTCGTTACTTTATGCAAGTCTAATCTCAAGTCATAATGGGAATTAAAGCAATTGAACAAGCAAGAATAACGCAAATAATACAATTAAAGCATTGCATGAGTCTAAGTCTACCCGGACATAATCATGAATTGTAGTATACGCACGTACACTCGTCACCTCATACGTGTGTAGATCCTACAACATGTAGCACATAAAAAATATAACACCTACGGGGTAATTTCCTCATCACAAGGTTAGGCATAAGACTTACCTCGCTCCGAAATCCGATAATCGGCTTCAACGCCTTTCTAACACCTCAAACCGATGCCAAACGATCCAAAACTAATCAAACAATATGCAAACCAATCAAAATATACTCCAGTACTCGTAATTTAGTAATTAGAAATAGGTTCCCAACTCCTCAAGAAAAGTCAACAAAGTCAACCTCCGAGCCCACGCATTTGGATTTCAAAAATTATCGAAAATAATTATTATCCATAAGCTATATAGTTTATATTCCTAAAATCATCCAATTTTTCCTTGAATTGAACCTCAAATCAAGGATTAACCATCTCATAACTTTGGGGCTCAAACTCCCAATTTCTACAATCCAAACACGGATAAAAATGATAACCAACGAAAATAATCGTTTACAAACATCAAGTGCAGGTAAGGTGTGATAAATGACCTGCATCTCGAGAGCCATCCTGCTCATATAACAGCACAAGCTACACATGACCTCAATACATGTGCGAATAATCAAGCTGTCTCAATCCGAAACAACTCCCACGATTCACAACCAAAGGAATAGAACGCCTTCCAAGCATAAACTGTCACATTAACGATAGTACCAAAACTCTCTGTACTTGGTTTCGATATTTAACAATCAAGTGACCAACAAGTCACACTTATAGAAATATCCCCGTGATGTACTATCCCATGACTTTCCGCCCATGTAGCAAAGTACACACATCCATACCACCAACCGTACTAATTCTGTAAAGCAATTCAAGAATATGCAAATCAATATACCAAGCCTCTTACACAGAACGTCGTTCTCAGGTGACACTAAAGAAAATGCTAGCTTACTCTGAACATCTGAATTCTCCCCTACACATCCGAGCTTGTGACATTCTTGTTAACAGTGAACCGCAACCTTGATCCTCAACTTTCAAATTCCCATGCCGTTCACTACACCTATCATGCCGCTACGCGATAATAAACTTATTTACCATAAACCTTGAACTACTAGTCGAATAACCACTTCATTGGCTAGAAACCTTTCACTTAGCTAATTTCAGAAGAACCAATGCAACACGTAACTGAATTCCCAAACCGCAGAAAATATAAACCTCAAGTCGTGATCTAAACCGCCATGACTCTTCCGGAATCCATTTACACAACAAGTCTATTTGAATCAAATACCTCCCAAATCAATCACGTTATGGTGGTTGTTAAGCCCGCACGTACAACCACAAACCACATTTATAACTTCACACACCGAAGGAACTGATCATTGCCACAATCATGCCGATTCAACTATTATTAACTGACCCAACTTCTTTCAATTTACTCTTGACCTGACTTAGAAATAATAATACCTTTATTCACAACATAACGAAATCAATCCGCACTCATCCCTAGTGACCCGAATCGCGAGACCACATCGTCTCAATACCCATGAATCATCCCATACCTTTCTCAAGCGCACAATAGCATCTCCAACTGGTACACCCATTCTACAAGACCTTTCGCGAATCCGACGTTATTTTTCCCTTTCCTCTAATACTGCACCGCATACCCGATGATAACATAAAATATTCCAAGTCCCGTTCGTCATCCACTATGAAAATGCACACCTTAACCACAAAACGGACCCGAAATCCTTAGGCACTTCACTTTAATTCTTGAACCCACTAGGACCGCTGTTGATATTCACCCACTCTGACCTGGTCCCGAATATAACCAAACTCCAACGTTCTGCTAGCACATGAGCACCCTCTCAAAGAAGCAATCGACTGAATTCTTTTCCTTGTACGTCGCATTCACAAGAAGCACAAACTCTGAGTCTTCCCAAAACCTGAACATGAATCGATAAAGCCAAATATAACACACATCCATCAAGTTCTTTGCCCGAATTGCCCTTGATGTTTTTATTTTCTTAGTCATAATAACCCACCAATGCACCGATAACCAGAAACTGCACCAACAGACAACCAGGCGATCCAATCACAGACGGTGGGGCTCCCCTACTTAGCTTTAAGCTACAATTATATAAACTAGAACCAAAGAGATTTCTCCTTCACAATTACCATGATCTCGCACATTTAACCCGCCAAAATTTCTTGTAGTTGCTTATTAAACTTTTTATGAACATCTCGAATTATCAGCCATAATCGCATATTCAACCTTTTGTCGGGTAGTAAGTAGAACTCTTCGCAGAAACTTAATCGGAATCACACAACCGCTAACCTACTCACAGGAGATCATCCATATGTGGAATTCCTTACCGACATCTTCCAACGAAGCTGCATTGGGTACAACTACCACGAAATCAGTAAACTCTCCCGAACCCATGATCGTCCACTAGCTGTACAAGTCCATTCATTCCCCATTAACATCAACTAAAAGTGCAACAACACATTCGAAACTCGAAGTCATTTTGCATCCCAACGATAATCAAGTTTTTACACCCATATTTATTTCAAGCAAGCTCCTTTCTGCCGTATTCAATGTTCCTCAATACAGTAGCCACCATCCTAAATAAAGTCCGTAGACCTAGTCACTTTTCCACCATGATCCCCAAATCGCACCTAAACTTTTCTCAAGGCATGTGGCTATCCTACTACAGAATCCATATGTTACTCTGCCACCCTCACTTCGGTTAAACAATATTCTTTAAGCAACTTCTCGACATCTTCTTTTCATACTTGACCTGCTAGAAATTCAACCACCATGAGACACCTCCCACCATGTTTTTCCTCATCCTTTGCTACCCAAATGCTGCCTCAAATCAAAACCCATCTCAGTAGCACCTGAACTAATAAGTTGCTAACAACTCTAAACCTCGTGGAAGATCATCTTTCTTGAGTTATCAACATTAGAATTACCAATTTGATTCGGAACCGCTACACACCGCTATCTCTGACAACCGTTTCTTAGGCTTCATTCCATAACACCCTGCCCTGAAGACAAAAATCAAAGAAGACCATAACACTGGGAAACCCTAATACATTCGAACAAGGACGATGACAACACATCACAAAGGCGTATCCCACCATGCTCAAAATATCAACTCTCGTTACTTCATCAACTAAACCTGGACATCTATATTCTGATTGTCTTTCCTTCGCTGGAATTAAACGATGAACCTCTAAATCATGCACCGAGAAATCCTCATTTCAAGTCATTCACTGATTTGACACATAAAAAAGCACCCTACCATTACACAATCACTGTGTGATAACAACTCATTAACATCATAGCAACATGTGCATTGCCTTAAAATCATAGTAAATGCATATATTGAGCTGAAACGACAGAACCTCCTTCCGCAAGGCGACAATAATAGACCGCCTGAACACGTAGGGAACACATTCTGCACCACGTCTACAGTACCACCACAACTACTCGATGCCCAATTGATAATGAGTGCCCCATGTCGGGCAAGATTGAGTAGGAAGGAAATAAAGGCACAAGCCTCAATGGAATCAAATCGCACGATGAGGAATCAATAAGGGAAATGCTCCTAACAACCCTGTAACCTTTCGAAGATAAGTACAAACATATCTATACCGATTCGTAAGACTCTACTAGACTTGCTCATGACTCGTGAGACCTAAGTGAACCTAACGCTCTGATACCAAGCTGTCACGACCCAAAATCCACTGAAGGTAGTGATGGTGCCTAACACCGCCGTCAAGCAAGCCAACGATGATTGATCAACTTAATTACTCATTTTTGTATTCTGAAATCATAATTCTCCTTAATTAAATAGTATGAAATAGAATTTACAGGGTAAAACAATAATATTACGTGAACTACAATGATGAACAACCCGTAGGAACCCCCAAAACCTAGTGTCACAAGTGCATGAGCATCAACTAGGAAAATTAATAAAATACAACATCTGTCTGGAATACAAATTAGACAGAAAAATATAAATAACTCTAATGGAGGCTCTACAGGTTGCGGATTGTAACATGGAATGCAGCTCACGGTAAAATCCTTGCAATAGCCTCGCCTTTGCGCCCAGAAGACCTCTATACATATATGTACTTGCACAATAAGTGCAGCAAGTGTAGCATGAGTACGTAAATCAACGCATACCCAGTAAGTATCTAGCCTAACCCTAGAGATGTAGTGATGAAGGGTCGACATCGACACTTACTAGTGGTCCAATAAGACAGATACAATAGAAGTAAACAAATGTGAGTCACTGTAAATAAAATAAATAAGAAGTACAAATACGTGGAAAAATTCTCCTCTCAACAATAACTCAAGCTCTCAGCTAGTAGTTACCTCCTCAATCGTAGTATATATATAATGAACTTCACCATATAGATCGTCACAGTTTAAATCAGGAAAACTCACAGATATACTAGCTTCTTGTCATTTATTACGCATAATTTCATAAGAGTATTTTGTAGAAATGTCGAGGCGTATGACCCGATCCATCATAATATGTGCAATATCGAGGGTCGAACGGCATAAACCATAGATACATCCATTTAAAACCTCTATATACATCCATAGATACCAACTCCAAAGTCTATCTAACACATCAAATCGATGCCCGTCGATCAAAAACTAGTCAAACAATGTGCAAACCAATCAAAATATACTCTAATACTCATAATTAATCCAAACAATTCCCAACTTCGCCCGAAAAGTCGATAAAGTCAACCCTGGGGCCCACATGCCCGGATTTTGAAACTTATCAAAGATAAACTTTACCCATAACACCACGAACTCAAATATATAATTTATTCCAAATTCCATGTCCAATTTCGTGGTTAAATTCCAAAAATACAAATTTTTAGGTTTTTCTTCAAAATCCCAAAATTTCTACTAATTTCCATGTTTAAATCCTTATAGAATCCATCTATTTAACTTACAATAGACGGAATAACCTACCTAGGCATAGATGATGAAAATAACCCCTTGAAGCTTTCCAAAAATAAACCAAACCAAGAGAGAAAATAAGTGAAATGAGCAAAACCCCATTTTTAAACAATCTGCCCAGCCGACTTTCCGCACCTGCGGAACTTCTTATGCATCTGCAACTCCGCTTCTATGAAAAATTCCTCGCAGATGCGACTTCCCCCAAGGCCAGCTTTTTCTGCTTCAGCGGCCATCCATCCGTAGGTGCGTATCCGCTTCTTCGAAAATCCTCCCCATTTGCAAACTCCCCAGCTCGAGCACCACTCTGCACCTACGCGCCCATGATCCCACCTGCGGCTCCGCATGTGCGCTACATCTCCCGCACCTGCGATCATCCATCCCCAGACCACTTCCGCTTTTGCTCTTCTCCGCCTGCATATGCGACCCCGCAGGTGCCGTAAATTCCTCGCACCTGCGAATCCCATCGAGCCTCACTCCCTACCATTCTGCGACCCTTGGGCAGCTTCTGTGGTCTCGCACCTACGGCCATAACCTCGCAGATGCGATTGCACCAGAAGCCTTAAACTTCAATTGTTCCTACAAGTCCAAACTCGATCCGTTTCCAATCTGATTCGCACTGGAGGCCCCCGAGACCCCGTCAAAACATACCAACACATCCCACAACATGATACGGACTTAGTCGTACCTAAAATAACGTCGAACAACATCAAAATTACAAATCGATGGCCAAAACCTTTCTTTCAACTTTCCAACCTTCAAACTTCTTCGAACGTGATTGAAATTAAACATCCTAGAATGATGCCAAACTTTACGTGCAAGTCACAAATCATGATACGAACCTATTCCAAGACTCAGAACTGCGAACAGACATCGATAACACCAAAATTCATTTCAAATCAAACATAAGAATTTCTTAAAGTTACTAAATGCCAACCTTCCATAATAGGCGGGGAAATGTTCCCGTGTGATTTGACACCCAACCAGATCATACGCCCAAGTCATAAATCATCATACGAACCTATTGGGACCTTTAAATCTCGATTTCGAAGTCGTTTACTCAAAAGTCAAACCTTAGTTAATTCTTCCAACTTAAAGCTTCCGAAAATAGAATTTTCTTTCCAAATCAACTCCGACCACACGTACAAGTCATAATGCCTGAAGTGAAGCTACTCAAGGCCTCAAACTATTGAATGACTCTTAAATTAAATGAAATAATCCCATTTCAATAATGTCACCTAAATTGGAAACAAATATTTCCTCCCTAAAAAGGAGGTGTGACAATAGGAATTGAAGAAGTATTTTTGGAACTCTTTATATAGAAATTGTTGTTGCACATATTTTACAAACATATCCTCACATGCTTGGTTATTGTTCAAGTTTAAAAAAATGAGATTTGCAGTATGAAATTTGTGCGCTAGGACAAAGAGATCCTTGACGTTGTAGCTTTGATATAGAAAGGCTTTATTTCATATGCGTGGATGTTGGTCGAGTGTTAAGTTTTACATTTCCCCATTGTCCAGATACGAAAGATATCGCGACTCAATACAATATTCCTCCAAAATTCGGTGTCATTGAGTTCATGAGTATTTATACAATATCATAGTCTGAAACACTATCTAGGAGAGTATAACAGTACAAATAGAACTAAATGATAAAGGAGGAGAGTCAAGGACTGCAGACACCAAAGCAGTTACCTCGAGGATCTCCGAACTGACTAGTAGCTCCAAAGTCAGCAACCACTATTCCCACAAAAACCTGGATCTACACACGAAGTGCAGGGTTGTAATGACCCGGCCATTCATTTTGAGAATAATAGCCCCGATCCCCTATTTACTGCTTTCCTTGTATCTTTTTCTGTATATGCGACTTTGCTGGAGGTTTTGTTGTGGCTTCGGAGTGAATTGGGACACTTAGTCCCTAAAACAGAAGCTTAAGTCTTAGGATTTTGACCGTAGTTGGAACTGTGTGAAGATGACTCCATAATGGAGTTTCATCAGTTCCATTATCTCCGTATGTTGATTTTGGGCTTAGGAGCATGTCCTGAAAATTATTTGGAGGTTCGTAGTGGAATTAGGCTTGAAATGGCGAAAGTCAAATTTTTGGAAAGTTTTACCGGGGGTTGAATTTTTTATATCGGGGTTGGATTCCGATTCAGTAAATTAGAATAGGTCTGTAATGTCAATTATCACTTTTGTGCAAAATTTGAGGTCAATCAAACGTGATTTGATAGGTTTCGGCGTCATTTGTAGAATTTGGAAATTTTGAAGTTGATTAGGCTTGAATCTGTGTGTAATTCATGTTTGTGAAGTTGTTTGAGGTGATTTGAGAGTTCAACTAAGTTTGAATTGGGATATAATACTTGTTGGTATGTTTGGTTGACGTCCCGGGGGGCTCGGGTTGATTTCAGGTTGTTAACGGACCAAGGTTCGAAGTTGAGGAATTGCACAAGGTTTGCAATTGCTGGTGTAATCGCATCTGCGGATTGGGTACCAGAGATGCGAGCTCGCAGAAGCAAGAAAAGAGACCGTAGAAGCGGTCAGGGATGCTTGGGTTAGGGGCCACAGATGCGGCCATGCGCGCGTAGAAGCAGTTTGTGCAGGCGCAGACATTATGCATAGATACGGAGATTGGCGTAAGTGCAAGGGCTGTTCCGCAAATGTGGTTGGCGCAAAAACAGGCAAGGGGTGCACCTGCGAGACTGCGGAAGCGGTCAAGTTGCCCCTGGTGCGAAAGTCCTGGGCAGAGTCTTTAAATACGAGATTTAGCGATTTTTACTTTATTTCACCATTTTTCAGCTCGAATTTTGGAGGTTTTGAGAGGATTTTCAAGGGGATTCTTGAGGTAAGTTCCTTGTGTTCATTTTTCTTCAATAATTATGTTTCCCCACTGATTTGCCACCTAGATAGTGTATTTTTATGTGTAATTTGGGGGTTTGAGGATCGGGATTTGGAGAGTTGGTTTTGAGGATTTGAATGACCAATTGGTGTTGGATTTTAGTAAATTTGATATGGTTAGACTAGTGAGCGAATGGGTGTTCATATTTTGTGACTTTTACCTGATTCTGAGATGTGGGCCCGGGTCGACTTCTTAGGACGAATTTTGGAATTTTTGTGTAAGTTTTGATTTCATTAATTAGATTAGTCCATTATAGTTGTATTTATGATATGTAATTGATTTTGGCTAGATTTGGGCCATTCAGAGTTGGATAATCAAGGAAAGGGCATTCTTACTAATTGATTGAGCTTGGTTCGAGGTAAGTGGCTTGCCTAACCTTGTATGGGGGAAATTCCCTTAGGATTTGGTATTGTTGTGATATGTGAGCGCCGTGTACATGAGGTGATGAGTACGTACACGGGCTATTTGTTATAAAACCCGATTTATTTTACTGAGTAGTAATCTGCTTTTCCTTTAATTTGAATTATACCATTTAAATGAGTATTAGTTTGTTTTCATTCTTAATTGAGCTATTCCAATATGTGTAGCTATCTTGTTTAGTATAATATCGCATTTCTACGTGCTTTAACTGCTTATTTGAACTCTTTGCAGCATGCCTAGTGAATTCCTGCTTCTTTTCTTGACTTGTACTTAGTCTAAACTGTAGATTCTCTTATTGTACCTATCATCTGAAATTGTTTGAGTTATGTGTTTACTTTTGAGACTACGAGGCGGTTCCTCGGGAATTCTCCCTGCACATTTACCTTTGAGACTACAAGGCGGTTCCTCGGGAGTTCTCCCTGCATATTACTTTTGAGACTACGAGGTGGTTCCTCGGGAGTTCTCCCTGCACATTTACTTTTGAGACTACGAGGCGGTTCCTCGTAAGTTCTCCCTGCATATTTACTTTTGAGACTACGAGGCGATTCCTCGGGAGTTCTCCTTGCACATTTACTTTTGAGACTACGAGGCAATACCTCGGGAGTTCTCCTTGCATATTTACTTTTGAGACTACGAGGCGGTACCTCGGGAGTTCTCCTTGTATATTTACTTTTAAGACTATGAGGCGATACCTCAGGAGTTCTCCTTGCATATATATTTTGGAACTATGAGACGGTATCTTGGGAGTTCTCCCTGCATATTTATTTTGGAACTACGAGACGGTATCTCGGGAGATCCCCTGTTGTTTATCCCTGTGTGTTGCATTGTTATTTCATTGTGTTTTCCTTTTGTTAAATTCCTGTCTCTTATTATATTGTTATATTCTCCTGCTTTATTTATTATTTACCAGTGGGCCTGACATGACCTCGTCACTACTCTACCGAGGTTAGGCTTGGCACTTACTGGGTACCATTGTGGTATACTCATGCTACTCTTCTACATATGTTTTGTGTGCAGATCCAGGTACTTCTTATCAGCCCCGCTATTAGTTGAGAGTGTTTGCTATTATACGGAGACTTCAAGGTACATCTGCCATGTTCGGAGACCTCAGAGTCCCCCTCTATTCTCTCATATATCATTTACCTTCCGTACTTCTTTTATTAGACTCTGGTGTATAGAGATACAAGTTTTCTTCTATAGCTTGTGACTTATGATATTTCGGGATTTGGGAATACTGTGTATTACTAGAGTGTTGAAGAAATGACCCGACGGTTATTTTGAGAATTTAAGCTCCGTGCGGCGGCATAAGGTCTTAAACAGATTCATATTATATGTATTGACTTGCGTGCGTGGTTGAATTTAGTTACCGGATGATTCAGAGTGATTTGGGACACTTAGTCCCTAAAATGGAAGCTTAAGTCTTAGGATTTTGACTGTAGTTGGAACTATGTGAAGAAGACTCTGTAATGGAGTTTTATCGATTATGTTAGCTTCGTTGGGTGATTTTGGACTTAGGAACGTGTCCGGACTGTGAATTTGAGGTCTGTAGCTGATTTAGACTTGAAATGGCGAAAGTCAAATTCATGAAGATTTTAACCGGTAGTGGACTTTTTGATATCAGGGTCGGAATGAGATTCCGAGAGTTGGAAAAGCTCTATTATGTTATTTGGAACTTGCCTGCTAAATTTGACGTCATTCCGGGTGGATTTGATAGGCTTTGGCGCGAGGTTTAGAAGATGGAAGATTTGAAAATTTATAAGTTCGATTCATGGTGCGATTAAAAGTTTCGACGTTGTTTGATGTGATTTGAGACCTCGATCGAGTCTGTATTAGGGTATAGAACTTGTTGGTATGCTTGTATGAGGTCCCGGGGGCCTCGGGTGTGTTTCGGATGAGTTTTGGATTTTTTCATGGTTTTGAACAGGTCTGGTTCTGGTGGTTTCGCACCTGCGATGCTTGGAGCACATGTGCGGCTCCTCTTCTGCGTGAGCCTGGTTGCTTCTGCGATCCTTGAGTCCTGGGAGCTTGCTCGCTTCTGTGGAAGCTAGCTTCTGCGGTTCCTCAATCGCATCTGCGAAGAAGCTAGCTTCAGCGTTTTCCCCTTTCACTTTTGCGGTGCCGCTGGTGCGGCTGTATATCCGCAGATGCGGTTCCAGGCCTGGCCAGCAGAGTTCGCAAATGCGGACTCTTTCTCACACATGCGAGTGCGTAGGTGCATCTCCTAGTCCGCAGATGCAGAAATCCTGGCAGAAACATTTAAGTCCAGGGTTTGGCCATTTTCTTCATATTTTGCGTGTTAGACTTCGGTTTTGGGAGCTTCCTTGTGGGTTTTTCAAGCAAATCGATTGGGTAAGTGTTCTTCAGCTAGAATTTACTTATTTCCATGATTCTATCTTTATTGTTATCATTTAATTTGTGTTTTGAGTTGAGGAAAAGGGTGGTTTTTGAAGAACAATTTCAAAATAAAAAATCACGATTTGAGGGACGAAATGGTATTGGAATTTGATGATTTTAGTATGGTTAGACTCGTGAGTGAATGCGTGTTCGTATTTGTGACTTTTACCCGATTTCGAGACATGGGCCCAGGTCGACGTTTTAGGGCGGATTTCTGTATTTTTGTTAAAATATTAATTTCATTAATTAGATGAGTCTATTATGGTTGTATTTATGATATGTAATTGCTTTTGGCAAGATTTGGGCCATTTAGAGCCGGATATTCGTGGGAAAGCATTGTGACCGACTGATTGAGCTTGGTTTAAGGTAAGTATCTTGCCTAACCTTGTGTGAGGGATTTCCCCTTAAGATTTGAGTCTTCTATGTTGATTGTAGTCCATATACGCGAGGTGACGAGTGCGTGCTCGGACTTATTTGTGGAAAGTTAGGCTTTTAGGATTCTTAGGTCCTTATATTCACTGAGTATGAAGTTATTCTTGATATGATTAAGTTCCTATTTACTAGTTTCACCTCGACATGCTTTCATTAGAAATAATTGCTTCAGGATTCCTTCTTATTGCCTATTTAACTCTTATTTGACTTTTATTTGACTTAACTAAAGATTTTACCTCTTCTATCGTCATGCTATTTTTTCATATCTGCTTATCTTTATTTGGAATTAGTATTATCTCATCCTATAATTGTTCAGTCTTAATAGAGGTTATGATTATCTTTCCGCTGCTTATCCTTAATTGAATTGTTGAATATCATTCGTAATTTCTCAACCTTTAAAGAAGTTTAGATATCCTATATCTTAGTCGACTTGTTTTATTTGGAATTATTTGACTCGTGTTAGCTTCGTTGTTGTTGAAATGTATATTGTGGGATCGTTGCTACATATTAGTTTTACCTTGTTGAGCTATTCTCTTTACGCCTAGCATTCTATACTGTGGTTATTCATTGAGAATTGGTTCTACCGTTTCTTTGTGATTTAAAGTTATTGAGTTGATTTACTTGTCGTACTTTATATTATTGTCATTGTTGCGGTTGTACTTGTTGTTGTGATGCAAGAGGTTTCTGCCATGCGGTTGTGGTTATTGTGATGTATGAGGTTTCTGTCGTGCGGTTGTTATTATGGGGTTGTACGAGGTTTTTGCCATGCTATTGTTACTATTGATATTTGCACATGCGACGTGACAAGTCGGGAACATTGTTATGCACGTGTGGCGAGACAAGGCGGGCACTTACTTTATTTTTGCACACGTGGAGAGACAAGGTGGGATGTGTTAGGGATTGATTTGTGATGATTTGTTATTTCCTGGGGGCATTCTTGTTGATGATATTTGTATAGTGGTACACTTACCTATGTGAGCTTTATCTTGTGAAAGTTGTGAGAAAATATTCTACGTGATGTCCGTTCTTTTTTTCATTATGCTTATTTGCTGGTATGGACTATGTTAGAACACGTGCACAAGCATACACATAGTTAAGCACTCTTATCGGATAAGAGGTATTTCTTGATATTGTTGAGCATAGATTCTCTCCCTTGCTTACTTGCCTTCTATGTGAGAATGGCTCTATTGGCGCGTGAGTCGTCAGTGCGGTTATGAGGTGTTACGAGGGCACAGGATGCCAAGTGTTAGGGTTCAGGTATTGAGACCTGTGAGTTGTGATTTGTCCGAGGTTCGTTACTTCATGGAGTTTTGTTGACTAAAACCTTATGTGAAAGCGGTTGTAGTTGCTGAGTTATTACTTGTCCTTGCTGTATTTGTGATTTCGGATTTAGGTTGTGTTCCATCCACTTTTCGCTGTCATTCTTATGGTATTCCGCTGATACTTGTTGTTCCCTGTCTTATTGTCATTACTGTATTGTGAGTCATATTGCATAGTCTTTGTATAGATGTCAACTTTCTATTATTCATATACTTATACTTGTTCGGTTTAATAGATCAGTGGGTGTCTTGACTGTTCCTCATCACTACTCCACCGAGGTTAGTCTTGATACTTACTGGGCACCGTTGTGGTGTGCTCATTCTACACTTCTGCATATTTTTGTGCAGATCCAGGTATTTCGAAGTCAGTTGATCATTAGCTAGTTGTGCGGACTGTTACTGTGGAGACTCAAGGTAAACCTGTTGTTGCGTTTACAGGCTTCAGAGTCACCTTCTGATTTGTATTCATACTGTTTACTTTATTTCAAACATTTGTATTTAGAAAATTTTAGCAAACTCTGTAGAGCTTATGACTTGTACTATCGGGTTTGGGAATTGTAAATTTTAAGAGATTTCTATTTCAAATTGTTTGATTCTATTTAAATAATGTTGTTGTTTCAATAAAGGTTAGGCTTAATTAGTCTCTAAGACTAGGTGCCATCACGATACCCAAACGGAGGGAAACTTGAGTCGTGACAGTTGGTATCATAGCTCTAGGTTCATAGGTGCTACGTGTCATAAGAGAGTTTAGTAGAGTCTTGCGGATTGGTACGGAGACATCTGTACTTATCTTCGAGAGGCTACGAAACTATTAGGACAATCTCACTTCTTTCATTCCTATCGTGCGAGCCTATTGATCTTGGAGTTTGAACTTTTATCATTCCATTCTCTCACAGATAGTGAGGACACAAGCTGCAGTTATTGACGACGCTTCTCCCGGAGCACGTGTTGCTAGAGGCAGAGGCTGACGAGGAGTACGTGCCATAGCCAGAGCACCTACCAGAGCAGCAATTGAGGAGCCGCCAGTAGTTCCAGTTGGGGGGCAGTACCGGAGGCGCCTGCTGTTACCCCTGGACTTCAGGAGACCTTAGAATAGTTCTTGAACATGTTTGGTACATTGGCTAGGGCGGTGTTGATTCCGATTGCACCAGCTAATTCATAGACCGGGGGAGAAACCCAGACTCCCGTTGCCCAAACCCTAGAGCAGCATGTTCATGTTGGTCAGGTTCCAGGTGTCATGGCAACACAGCATGTGGTTCCAGTTCCGCCCGTGGTCTGGGAAGCAGCATCTGAGGAAGAGCAGCTTAGACTTGCAAGGTTCAAGATATATGATCCTCCTACATTCAGTGGTTTGGCTTCAGAGAGTGCACAGGGTTTTTTGGAGGAGTGTCACTGCATTCTCCGTACTATGGGTATTGTGGAGACGAGCGGGGTTGCTTTTACTACGTTCCAGCTCAAGGGAGCGGCTTATCAGCGGTGGCAGGCGTATGAGTTGGGTAGCCCGGCCAAGTCAGCTTCACTTACATGGGTTCAATTTTCAGAGATGTTCCTGAGAGAGTTTGTTCCTCAGTCCCTTCGGGATGCATGGCATGCGGAATTTAAGCGGCTGCGCTAGGGCACTTTGTCAGTATCAGAGTATGCCGTGAGATTTAGAGATTTGTCCAAGCATGCACCTACTTTGGTCGCCACAGTTAGAGAGCGTGTCCGTAGAATCATTGAGGGACTCAGGCATGATATTCGGTTCAGCATGGCTCTGGAGTTAGAGTCAGATGTTTCGTTTCAGTAGGTAGTAGGGATCGCTCGCCGCATAGAGGGGATGTGGTATTAGGAGAGAGAGGACATGCGGGGCTATGAGAGAGAGGATAGGCGAGTTCAGGAGAGAGAGTACAAGGAGGCGAGGAGGCCTCATAGACCGGAGAGATCTACTAGTCCTTATTTTAGAGGTAGGGTACGACATAGTAGAGGTTTTTCGGGTAAGCTAGTTTAGTTTGCACTTCAGGCTTCGCATAGTACTTCAGGTGCTCATGGGTCTCAGAGTACCCATACCGCACAGTTCTCACAGTCACGATAGCAGAGAGGTTGCTTCAAGTGTGGAGATACCAGTCACAGGGTGAGAGATTGTTCTAGACTCCGGACAGATGTGTCACAGCAGGGTATTTAGGCGAGTAGAAGGTGCCCAAGAGGGGGAGGCCTGACCCGTTGATGTGTTTCATATAATGGGCTTGAGGCCACTACACCAGATAATGTCATACAGGTATGCTTTTGATTTGTTACAGAGGGGCACCATTCGTATTTTGATTTGGTTATGTTTATCCGGGTGAGTTCCCCTATTTGTTGACCCACCTATGGGTGAGTTCATGACTTAGTATTATGTTTATGTGTTTTCCCATGTTGGCAGATTCTACGAGTGATAACCATGTCCATCATTGTTTTAATTAATTATTGAAAGTTACGAGACTAGAAGTAAATTCATGTTGCCTATTATGGCAGGTTTGATGTGATTCACTGAGTAATTGGTTACGATTTATGATTTGATACTCTACCGGGGTGAGAGTTCAGTAAGTGTTGTGATTTTATTGGCAAAATTGAGTTAGTGGGAGATTTCCATTGGTATGATGTGTATTCGGCTTATGATTCAGAGTGGAGGGCGAGACCCTCGCGATTCCATATGATTTGATATGTTTGAGTCGGGTTGCGTGTCGCGGTGGAAAGTTATATCAAGATGCGATCCTTATGATTTGTTCATGTACTTTAATTTTTCTAATTTAAATTGATTCATAGTATGGTATTGATAGAGAGTTGTGCATGTCGGGCTTGTTTGTTATTTCTCTTATGTGTTTCTCTTTCATATTCAGTCATTTTTGTTATGTGCTTCTTGAGTTTTAGCTTGCGGGGTGTGTGCCCGATGGTGTCAGTTGTGATTTGTCGATACAGGTGTATAGTTATGAGGTCTTCATGTATCTTGCATCATTGTCAGCGTTGTGGAGGTTTGAAACGGGTTGTTGTCGTATATGAGGCTAATTGTCGGTGTTGGTTTTGATTACGGTCAGCTATTATTATCAGAAGTGTTATTATGGGCCTATGTGTGGTATGTTATGTTGTGTGGTCATACCTTGTGGGTGTAGGCATGAGTTGTTGTAGCTGGTTGAGACTGATACTGGGTATGGATTTAGAATCGGGTCTTTTGGAGATGAATGGAAGGTGAGAATTTTGACTCTAAGGCTTGTTGGTATTGATGAAATGGCTAAATTATAGTTGAGACAGTGTAGTCAGGCTTTTGTGGATTGGAGTGACATGGGGTCACCCGCAGGTGTATGTTGGATGTGTGCATTTAGTGATTTGATGACTTCGAGGCAATTCTTGGCACGTTCGAGGACGAACGTTTGCTTAAGAGGGAGAGGATGTAACGACTCGGCCGGTCATTTGGAGAATTTAAGCTCTGTGCAGCGGCATAAGGTCTTGAACAACTTCATATTATGTGTATTGACTTGCGTGCGTGGTTGAATTCAGTTATTGGGTGATTCAGAGTGATTTGGGACACTTAGTCCCTAAAACGGAAGCTTAAGTCTTAAGATTTTAAACGTAGTCGGAACTGTGTGAAGACGACTCCGAAATGGAGTTTCGTCGGTTTTGTTAGCTCCATTGGGTGATTTTGGACTTAGGAGCGTGTTCAGACTATGAATTTGAGGTTTGTAGCTGATTTAGGCTTGAAATAACGAAAGTCAAATTCTTGGAGATTTTGATCGGGAGTGGACTTTTTAATATCAGGGTCAGAATGCGATTCCGAGAGTTGGAACAGCTCTATTATGTTATTTGGAACTTGCATGCACAATTTGATGTCATTCCGGGTTGATTTGATAGGCTTTGGCACGAGGTTTAGAAGTTGGAAGATTTGAAAATTTATAAGTTCGATTCATGGTGCAATTCGTAGTTTCGACATTGTTTGATGTAATTTGAGACCTCTAGTGAGTCCGTATTAGGGTATGGAACTTGTTGGTATACTTGTAGGAGGTCCCAGGGGCCTCGGGTGTATTTCAGATGTTTTTCATGGTTTTGAACAGGTCTGGTTCGGGTGTTTTCGCACCTGCGACGCTTGGAGCGCAGGTCAGGCTCCGCTTCTGCATGAGCTTGGTCGCTTCTGCGATCCTTGAGGCCTGGGAGCTTGTTCGCTTCTATGGAATCTTGCACCCAGGTGCGAAGGCCCCTTCTGCGTTTTCTCGATCGCATCTGCGAAGAAGCTCGCTTCTGCGTTTCCCCCTTTCGCTTTTGCGGTGCCACTGGTGTGGCTGTAAATCCGCAGATGCGGACTCTTTCTCGCAAATGTGAGTGCGCAGGTGTGTCTCCTAGTCCGCAGATGCAAAACTCCTGGCAGAAACATTTAAGTCGAGGGTTTGGCCATTTTCTTCATATTTTGAGTTTTAAACTTCGGTTTTGGGAGCAAATCGATTGGGTAAGTGTTCTTCAACTAGAATTTATTTATTTCCATGATTCTATCTTAATTGTTATCATTTAATTTGTGTTTTGAGTTGAGGAAAAAGGTGGGTTTTGAAGAAGAGTTTAAAAATGAAAAATCACGATTTGAGGGACGAAATGATATCGGAATTTGATGATTTTAATATCGTTAGACTCGTGAGTGAATGGGTGTTCATATTTTGTGGATTTTACCCGATTTCCAAGACGTGGGCCCGGGTCGACTTGTTAGGGCGGATTTCGAAATTTTTGTTAAAATATTGATTTCATTAATTAGATGGGTCTATTATGGTTATATTTATTATATGTAATTACTTTTGGCAAGATTTGGGCCATTTGGGGCCGGTTATTCGTGGGAAAAGCATTGTGACTGATTGATTGAGCTTGGTTTCAGGTAAGTATCTTGCCTAACCTTATGTGGGGGATTTCCCCTTAAGATTTGAGTCTTCTATGTTGATTGTAGTCCATGAACGCGAGGTGACTAGTGCGTGCTCGGACTTATTTGTGGAAAGTTGGCTTTTTAGGATTCTTAGGTCTTTATATTCACTGAGTATGATGTTGTTCTTGATATGATTAAATTCCTATTTTCTAGTTTCACCTCTACATGCTTTCATTATAATTAACTGCTTCAAGATTCACTCTTACTGCCTATTTGACTCTTATTTGACTTCACTGAAGATTTTACCTCTTCTATCGTCATGCTATCTTTTCATATCTGCTTATCTTTATTTGGAATTATTATTATCTCATCCTATAATTGTTCGGTCTTAATTGAGGTTATGATTATCTTTCCGCTGCTTATCCTTAATTGAATTGTTGAATATCATTCGTAATTTCTCAACCTTTAAAGAAGTTTAGATATCCTATATCTTAGTCGACTTGTTTTATTTGGAATTATTTGACTCGTGTTAGCTTCGCTGTTGTTGAAATGTATATTGTGGGATCGTTGCTACATATTAGTTTTCCCTTGTTAACTTGTTCACTTTACGCCTAGCATTCTTTACTATGGTTATTCCTTGTGAATTGGTTCTACCGTTTCTTTGTTATTTAAAGTTCTTGAGTTGTTTTACTTGTCATACTTTTTATTATTGTCATTGTTGCGGTTGTACTTGTTGTTGTGATGCACGAGGTTTCTGCCGTGCGGTTGTTATTATGTGGTTGTATGAGATTTTTGTCGTGCTATTGTTACTATTGATATTTGCACATGTGACGTAACAAGGCGCGATATATATATATATGTGTGTGTGTGTGTGTGCATTGCACATGTGGCGGGACAAGGTGGGAATATTGTTATGCACGTGTGGCGAGACAAGGTGGGCACTTACTTTATTATTGCACACGTGGAGAAACAAGGTGGGATATGTGAGGGATTGATTTGTGATGGCGTGGGGGCATTCTTGTTATTGATATTTGTGTAGTGGTACACTTACGTGTGTGAGATTTATCTTGTGAAAGTGGTGAGAAAATATTCTACGTGATGTCCGTTCTTTTTTTCATTACGCTTATTTGCTGGTTTGGACTATCTTAGGACACGTGCACAAGCATACACGTAGTTAAGAACTCTTATCGGATAAGAGGTATTTCATGATATTGTTGAGAATAGATTCTTTCCCTTGCTTACTTGCCTTCTATGTGAGAATGGCTCTATTGGCGCGTGAGTCGTCAGTGCGGTTATGAGGTATTATGAGGGCACGGGATGCAAGTGTTAGGGTTCAGGTATTGAGACCCGTGAGTTGTGATTTGTCCGAGGTTCGGTACTTCATGGAGTTTTGTTGACTAAAACCTTATGTGAAAGAGGTTGTAGTTGCTGAGTTATTACTTGTCCTTGCTGTATTTGTGATTTCGGATTTAGGTTGTGTTCCATCTACTTTTCTATGTCATTCTTATGATATTCCGCTGATACTTGTTGTTCTGTCTTTTATTGCCATTACTGTATTGTGAGTCATATTGCATAGTATTTGTATAGATGTCAAATTTCTATTGTTCATATACTTATACTTCTTCAATTTATTAGACCAATGGGTGTCTTGACTGTTCCTCGTCACTACTCCATCGAGGTTAATCTTGATACTTACTGTGCACCGTTGTGGTTTACTCATTCTACACTTCTGCACATTTTGTGCAGATCCAGGTATTTCGAAGTCAGTTAATCATTAGCTAGCTGTGCGGACTGTTGCTGTGGAGACTCAAGGTAAACCTGTTGCTGTGTTTGCAGGCTTCGGAGTCACCTTCTGATTTGTATTCATACTATTTACTTTATTTCAAACAGATTTAGAAAATTTTAGCAAACTCTGTAGAGCTTATGACTTGTACTACCGGTTTTGGGAATTGTAAATTTTAAGAGATTTCTATTTCAAATTGTTAGATGCTATTTAAATAATGTTGTTATTTCAATTAATGTTAGTCTTACTTAGCCCCTAAGACTAGGTGCCATCACGATACCCAAACGGAGAGAAACTTAGGTCGTGACAGTTGGTTATTGTACATGCCGAGCGGCATTGTTAGCATTTTTTTGGTTATCTGTTGTTGTTAGTTGCCAAGTTTTACTTTCGTATTGTTATTCCTGCAATTTGTTATGCTTACCTAGTCGTAGAGTCTAGGTGTCGTCACGACATTATACGGAGGGAGTTTGGGTCATGGCAAGGGTGTAGCGTGAGTACAACCAACTCAATAACTAACAAGTCTAATCTTTGGACTGAAAGCAGGGACGAGCTTCACAGATACAGTCTAATTACATAAATGTAAACATGCTTTCATGTTCAACAGTTAAATCTCAAACAGGTAAGATTTGCCAAGTGTAACTGAAATGAGGAATGATACATCTCGATAATTATAAGTCAATTATGTATGCCAACTGTAATGAAAACAGTGATTATAACATATGCATACTCTCAGAGTATCAAATCACTCAATCCTCCCGTTCACTCAATCCTCACAGCCACTCATTCCTCACAGACACTCAGTCGTCAGAGTCACTCAATCCTCAACACTTACTCTCAGTACTCGCACTCACTGGGTACCTGCGCTCACTGTTGATAGGTCAGACTCCGTAGGGGCGGATCCTACCCAAGAGTTATAAGAAGCCAATAATTTCATGAATCAATGAAGTATGTTACGACGTGCAACCCGATCCCATAAATATCTTAACAATCAGGCCCTCGGCCTCACTGAGTCATCAATCTCTCCAGTCTCTCGGGCTCACAAGTATCATGATAATCAACCCAAACAATGATGATATGATACATCAATAAATGGCAATAGAGACTAAGATATGATATACAAATGATAGTTGTGTCTGAGTACATAGTTACAAATTAAGCAAGTAATTTAGCAGCAACATGACCTCTGTGGGTCCCAACCGTAACAACATAAAGCCTAAGCATGATTTCTAACATGAATTGCAGCTCAATTTCTCTATCACATAGAGAATATATAGATAAGAACAAGATTATTCAACTACACAGTTCCACGGAATTGACTGAGTCACCATTCCTACGGTGCATGCCCACACGCCCGTCACCTAGCATGTGGGTCACCTCAACACCAACCACACAACACGTAATTCAGGGATTCGTACCCTCAGAACCAAGATTAGAAGTGTTGCTTACCTCAAACCATGCAAATCTCTACTCCAACAAGCCATTGCCTCTCGAATCAGCCTCTGAACGCCTCAAATCTAGCCACAAATCATCCCTCGGGCCTACTACTCGGAATCTAATAAAAGTTACAAAATCCGAAATCCCATTCAACCACGAGTCCAACCATACAAAATTGACCAAATGCCAACACCAAATTTAACTCTCCAAATTCTGAGCCCAAAACTCCCAAAATATCACCTCAAAAACACATAAACTAGGTGGGAAATTCAGTGGGTAAACAATATTATTGCATAAAAATGATCAAAGGTGACTTTCCTCAAGAAATCACTTGAAACCCCTCTAAACAATCGCCTTAACCCGAGCTTGCTAAGTTCAAAATGATTAAAAATCTCCAAACCCTTGAATTTAAACATTGTCCAGGCATTTCCGCAGCTGTGGAGCCTGGGCTCGCACCTGCACCCCTGCTTTTGTAAAGAAAACTTCACTTCTGCAAAACCCACATAACAGCCGTCCTTGTGCACCTGCGGTCTCAGCTTCGTACTTGCGGGACTGCACTTACGAACCATTCCTCGCTTCTGCGACTCCAACATAGCCTGCCCAAATCCGCTTCTACGGTCGACCATGCGCAAATGCGCATCCGCATATGTGGAACCTTTTCGCACCTGCGACCCCCAGTGGCCTTCCTCCTCTTTGCAGATGCGCTAACTTAGCCGCTTCTACGGCTCTGTACCTGCGGCCAATCCCATCGCAGGTGCGATGACACCGGATCTGAACCACCTCAGCAGAACACTTAAACCAAATTTAATTTGTTAACCATACGAAAAAATCCCAAGGCCCCTGGGAAATCAAACAAATATAACAATAAGTCCAATTACACGATACGAACTTAGTCGCAGCCTCAAATCACATCAAACAATATCAAAAACACGAATCACACCCTAATTCAAGCCTAACGAAAACTAAGAAATTCCAACTTCTACAATCGAAACACATCAAATCAACTTCGATTGACCTAAAATTTTACACACAAGTCATAAATGAAACAACATGCCTATTCCAGCTTCCAGAACCAAAATCTGAGCCCAGTAACCACAAAGTCAACTCTTGGTCAAACCTCTCAACTTTCCAAACTTCTAATCTCCTAAGTTGTCGTTTCAAGCCAAAATTAACTACGGACCTCCAAATCACTTTTCGTATACACTCCTAAGTCCAAAATCACCTAATGGAGCTATTGGAACCATCAAAACTCCATTCCAGGGCCATTTACATATAAGCCAACTTCCGGTCAACCATTTCAACTTAAGTTTCCAATCTTGAGACTAAGTGTCTTTACTCATTCCGTAACACACCCAAAACCAAACAAACTACATCGGCAAGTCACATAACGATAATTGAGTATAAAATAAGCAGTAAATAGGGGAACGGAGCTAGAATACTCAAAACGACCGGTCGGGTCATTACATCCTCCCCTCTTAAACAAATGTTCATCCTCGAATGGGTCTAGAAGCATACCTAGAGTCTCAAATAGGCGTGGATATCTACTCCACATATCCCGCTCGGTCTCCTAAGTAGCCTCCTCAACTGGCTGACCTCTCCACTGCACCTTTATTGAAGATGTGTTCTTTGACCATAACTTTCGAACATGTCGATCCAAAATGGCCACCGGCACCACGCCATAAGTCAAATCACCATCCAACTGAACCGTGCTGAAATCCTAAACATGAGACGGATCACCGACATACTTCCGGAGCATGGAGACATGAAATACTGGATGAACACTCGACAGACTAGGCGGCAAGACAAGCTTGTAAGCCACCTCTCCAATCATCTGAAGCACCTCAAATGGACAAATGTACCGAGGGATAAACTTGCCCTTCTTCCGGAACCTCATGACCCTTCATGGGTGAAACCTTGAGTAGTACCTTCTCCCCTACCACGTAAGCAACATCATGAACCTTCCGATCGGTGTAGCTCTTCTGTCTAGACTGCGTCGTGCGAAGTCGATCCTAAATCAACCTAACCTTGTCCAAAGCATCCTCAACCAAGTTAGTATCCAATAACCTAGCCTCACTCAGCTCAAACCAACCCACCGGAGACCGAAACCGCCTCCTAGATAAAGCCTCATACGGAGCCATCTAAATGCTCGATTGGTAGCTATTGTTGTAGGAAAACTCCGCAAGCGGCAGAAACTGATCCCATGAACCCCCGAAATCTATGACACAAGCGCGTAGCATATCCTCTAATATTTTAATAGTGCGCTTAGACTGTCCGTCCCTCTGAGAGTGGATTGTTGTACTCAGCTCAACCTATGTTCCCAACTCTTGCAACACTGCTCTCCAAAACTGAAATGTAAATTGTGTGCCCCAATATGAAACGATTGACACCAGCACACCATGAAGGCGAACAATCTCGTGGATGCAGATCTCAGCCAACCGCTCCGAAGAACAAGTAAACCCAACTGGAATAAAATACATGGACTTAGGCAACCGATCCAATATCACCAAATAGCATCAAACTTCCTCGAAGCCCATAGGAGCCCAACTACAAAATCCATGGTGATACGCTCCCATTTCCACTCCAGAATCTCAAGCCTCTGAAGCAATCCTCCTGGTCTTTGATGCTCATACTTCACCTTCTGACAATTTAGGCACCAAGCTACAAACCCCACGATGTCTTTCTTCATTCTACTCCACCAATAGAGCTACCTCAAGTCCTGATACATCTTTACGGCACCCTGATGAATGACATACCTCAAACTGTGGGCCTCCTCAAGAATCAACTCACGTAGCCCATTCACATTGGGCACACAAATCCAACCCTACATCCCCAGCACCCCATCATCCATAATAGTAACATCCTTGGAATCAACGTACTGTACAGTGTCTTTAAGGACAAGCAAATGGGGATCATCATGTTGGCGCTCTCTGATGCGATCATATAAGGAAGACCGAGAAACCAGACAAGCTAGAACCCGACTAGGTTCTGAAACATCCAATATCACGAACTGGTTGGACAAGGCCTGAATGTCAGGTGCAAGCGGTCTCTCACCAACAGGAATAAATGCAAGGCTACCCATACTCACCGCCTCTCTACTCAAGGCATCAGACACCACATTGGCCTACCCGGCATGATACAAAATGGTAATATCATAGTCCTTTAGCAGCTCCAACCATCTCCATTGTCTCAAATTTAAATCCTTATGTTTGAACAAGTTCTGGAGACTTCGATGATCCATAAATACCTCATAAGACACACCATAGAGATAATGCCTCCAAAACTTCAATGCATGAATAATGGTTGCCAACTCTAAATTATGAACATTGTAGTTCTTCTCATGGGGATTCAACTGGCGTGAAGCATAAGCAATCACTCTACCCTCCTGCATCAAGACACACCCAATACCAATCCGAGAAGCATCACAATAAACTGCATAAGAGCGTGATGCTAAAGGCAAAACTAGAACTAGAGCTATGGTCAAGTTAGTCTAGAGCTTCTAAAAGCTCTCCTCACACTCATCCGACCACCTGAATAAAGCACCCTTATGGGTCAATTTGGTCAAAGGCGTTGCAATGGATGAGAAACCCTCCACAAAGTGACGATAATATCCGTCCAAGCTGAAAAAACTCCAAATCTCCGTAGCTAAAAACGGTTTGGGCCAACTCTGAACCGCCTCTATCTTCTTTGGATCCACCTTAATCCCTTAACTGGACACTACGTGCCCCAAGAACGCCATCGAACTGAGCCAAAACTCACACTTGGAGAACATGGCATAAAGCTTCTCCTCCATCAACCTCTATAGAACAATCCTCAAATATTGTGCATGCTCCTCCCAACTACATGAGTACACCAGGATATCATCAATGAATATTATGACAAACAAATCAAGATATGGCTGAAATACAATGTTCATCGGATGGATGAATGTTGTTGGGGCGTTGGTGTCACGCCCCGAACCTGGGGGCGAGACTGGTACTCGGTGCCCCACCTATCATCGTGTACCAAGTTGCGACTAAGGGACTCTAATCATATAATGTCAAACTTTATCCATGGGCCACATTGCAAGACAATTGCGAACACTGACTAAATATCAATAAAAAGCTGGGCCGACAAGGCCGTCATAACTACTACAGCTGACAATCCAAAAAAATATACATAAAAGGCCTAGAAGCCCAGCATCCTGCATTAACTGATAGGATATGTCTACAAGCCTCTACTGATGGATATATTGTGATCGGAACAAGGCTCCGACCTACTCATAACATATATATATATATATATATATATATATATATATATATATATATATATATATATATATATATATATATAATATGTACGTAAAGCTCTAGACCCGGCAACTCCGAAGGGTATGGAGCTTACGGATCAAGCTGAACTTGGGCAACACCTAATAAGGAGGTTTACCCGTCTGTCTATCTGAACCTGCACGCATGAAATGCGACGCCCCCAGAAAAGGGACATTAGTATGAAATAATGTACCGAGTATGTAAGGCACTATACTGAAAGCTGAAACTGAACTGATAATATAATAACTGAAAGCAACTATAAGTCAATGATAATCTGAAGATATGCTTACCTGCTGATACTGACTCAACTCTCTCAATATAGTAAGTAAAATAGTTGTCCGGCTTTATAAGGCTCGGTATATAAATAACTGATCTGCCATAGTAGGCTCGCTCATAGGCGCTCGGCCATACTTGGCTCTGTATCTTGGCCAACTGGGCTCGCTCATAGGCGCTCGGCCACAGTAGGCTCGGTATATAACTTACCATCTGATCAGAGATTGCCCAATAGGAGCCTGCCCATCGGTTATAGCTCGATGGTAATGAAAATATTGTAATATTGTATATATAGACTCTCTGCTCTCTTGACTGGAAGAAGAAAATACTCAATTAAATATTGTACTTACAAGACTAGGAAAAATATACGTAAATTTCGGGACATGAATTTTTTCTTTATACCTCGTTATCAAACTTGTGTAATTACGAGATCATGCAAAATGAAAGAAGTGCTTAGCCTTAACATACATGGAGTAGGGAAAACTCCGTATGATATTCTTGAAAAAGGTTACACCGTACTCCCTTAGAATCGCAAAATCTCATTGCTAAGTATTAATCCACTTCATATGAATGTTGAAGCAAATCACGTTTGCAAAGTTTGTAGGATGAAATGAAATATGTTGCTTCAAATCACTCTTAATGAATAATGAATTTTGAAATGAAAATTTGTAAGCAACTCACTCTTAATTGACGTTGCTTGCTGAAGAGATCCCTTAAATCTAAAGTGAATAGAAAGAATTAAAATGACTCCTAGGTTTCATTCTTTAAACACTGCCCGCCAGCTATCCCTTTCTTAAAGACACGTTTTTTATTCATGCCACCTATTTAATGAATGTTAGAGTCACTTTGATTTACATGTCTTGCTGCCACGTTTTCTTTTATTTAATTCTTATCCAAAGACTTTAGTCTTTATCCAAAGACAACCACTAATTATTAATTAACTAGGTAATGTCCCATTATCCAATAATTAATCAATTACCCACATAATTAAGAATTATCTCCACTTACTAAAAATACTACTCACTTTTAACATACCTTATATAACTTACTATCACGGTCATGTAGTACCTTGTATGGCACAAGTCCATAAATACCGGATATTATAGCTCGGACCGTATTTTATCCCAAAATGTCAAACTTCAACGAAATTCATTTCCTTTGATTTGCTTATCTTTTCTCCTTCACGAACTTACTCATCATGTGTTTAAAATAGTATAATGCTTATAATCACAAAATAATTTCATTCCCGAACTTTCATCGATTAACTTACGACGAAACTTTATCGTACGAAAATGCGGGATGTAACATCATTCCCCCCTTTGGAATATTCTTGAATGTTGACTGATATACTTATCATTTTCATAACTTATGTCCTCTGAATACTTTAGTACTTTCCTTTCTATCTAAACAACTGTTCTGTGAATAATTCTAAGGGCCAGGGCATTCCCCTCTTTAAGCTTCTTTCTCACACCACGACTTGTAGTCGGAATCCTTCTAATCTCGTAACTATTGCTACTTTCTATCATAGATCCGTTTATCCATCCGTATGACTTTACTGCCATAACTCTTACTTTGATTTATCGTTATTGGGGGCTGCTACCGAACTCGAGGTTACTTTCATTGCTTATCCTATATGCAATAAGCTAAGTCCTTTAATGCACTCGCATTACTGTTCATCTTAATAATGACGGCCTAATCTCATCTCATACTTTGTGACCTTTGTCCATCCATTGTTGATTCATCTTAATACCAATAACTTGGCCTCTTATGTAACACTACCGCTAGGGCTCACGTCTCATCGGGGAACATTTAAAGTGACTTTCCTAATCCTCTTAGGGGTGATACTGTACTTCAATGACCGTATTTTATAGCATCCCAATGTGATTCACTTACGTGGGTATTTTAATCTCGTACAATCCATGAAATCCTCTTCAAATCATTACTCACTCAAGGGCCTAAACGTCATCCTTTATCTATCGTAATCACACCTTTATTTCACTACCAGGGCAGCATTACATCTTTTCTAAATTCTACTAGTCATAGACTCCTTTGAGCTTATTCACGCACCATCAGCTCTCTCTCATTTTTGTTGGCTTAATCCCGAGGGCTTATCCATTCTCATCACCTTCTCACTCACCCTTTCTTATCCTTACTCATGTCTTCCTACAATCTTATCTCTCTACCATACTTTAGCTTACGACCCATACATATCCATTTATACTACTCGCAGCCTTTCTTCAACTTCCTTGCACCATAGATTTCCTTGTGTTATTCTGGAACATCAAGTGAGACATCACATCGTCTCTAACTCTTATTTTACTATCTTAACTAGACCTCTCGATACCTAGAAACCATAGGCTATAAGATATGCCATTGACGATGCCGCTATCATTCCTGGATATTGAATCCCCGCGGTTCTAGCCTTCTATCCAAAGTATGGACTATTCCCAACCTTCTACATCTGAGTATCTCATATGTTGTTAACTTTTACCTTACTTACCTTAAAATCTCGTATCACATCTTCTATATCTTTCATGACCTCCTTTCCACATAGGTATAATTCATATTCACAACTTAAAGCTCCATTATAATACTTGCACCTCTAGTGTATACACAATTCGGTGAGAGCTTCATACCGACTTCTTATAAGGTTAGTACTTCTTCTAACTGGCTTCCTTATAGAGCCATTATAGAATATGGTTGTTGTATTATCTCTCTTGAACCTCAGATATTAAGAGTGATTCTGTCATGTTCTCAAGCGCAATTTCTATAATTTTCTAGGTCCAATAATCAAACTCATGATTTACTTGGTTGTTGTAACTCTTTAATTTCCTCTTCCTTCTGATCAACCTTTATGTAGGTTTAAGCTATCTTTCGATCTGCGACTCATGGAAGTAGTTATTACTTTATCCCTTGATGCACGCTATGGAATATTCATGATACAATCTTATAACAATTCAATCTTTTGTCTAAGACCTGGGCTCAATTCTTTCTTTTAACCTAAACTAGAATCTTCTACGACTGTATGATTGTCAACATATATGTTGCATGGATAATACTCCGATATCTTAAGTACATTCATTATGTAATTATCTCTGGATCATTGATCGACTAATTCCTTTCATTCCTTCTCAACTTTCTTTAAATGCAAGCAATTGCTTTTCCTAGTCGTTTTGTCTCCTTGTTGCGTGCATACTTAGCTTATTTCAGTGCCCATACATATTGGAATTCCATACAACCCATATGATCTTGAATATCACCTTTGATTTTGATATATATATATATTTATTTTTTCTTCTTCCCGTTCATTAGCCACGATAGGTGCCACCTGCTGATGGAGTGCATACAATGTTGTTGTGAGACTGTTGTTACATGACCATTCCTTTTTAGGTGATTGTGCTTGGTTAAAGCCTTCTTCCTTATTTCCTCCGCTAGTCTTTCATTATAGTACTGATGGAGGGCCCTTTGATTCTTGCAAGGCTGTGAGCTAATTACATCGTATATTCGACGGAATTTTTGATGTTCCTACTCACATATAGAATTCCTTAGTTGCTTACCTCCATACGTATATGCTTGTACAGTTTCTCCTGAACTGAAGTTTTGACTGTCTTCCCTTAACACTCATACGGTATCTTTAACTACCCCAACTCCTATCCGAATATTTCTCAAGGTCACGATGTCATATTTGCGAGACTGAATTTCCCATGTTGGGGTTCACTCCGTTTATCTTGCACGGTCTATTGATTTGTCTAAATCCTCTTGTCTAGCCATAACTAGGCTCTTCTTGAATCAACTACTAACTGCTCATTGGCTTATTCTCATATCAATATTCTGTGTAATCTTTCATGGGTCATTTCCTTTACCTTAACTTACATCCCGCACTGGCTCCTTATCTATCAATAACATCTCAGGCAAGAACCCTTACCTCCTTTCCTTGACGTCGTGTTTGCATAATGTTCTGGAATCGTAGCGTATCTGGAGGACTTGAATAAATGCAATCTTTACCCTTTCTGATTCTTATCACATTCTTCCTTTACCATTTCCAAAGTTACTAGAACCACTTAATTCTGACCTAATGCCACATCACACCATTTCCCCCATTTAGGGGAGCACTAAGATTTAGTGCTATGATGATCTACGTATAGAAGTTTTACCCTCTCATCTTTGGCATCTTTTCACATCATCGATGATCCTTACTCGCCTCGTGGTAATCCTTTAGTACTAAAGATTACGAAATTCCTCACTCGCGAGGGTGACACTTAGTGTAACTGACACATACAGTCCCTTAAGCTTAAATTTACTCACCTTGCTTGCTTTAGGGAAGCGTCTTCCTGAATGACCATTCTCTGAATTTCTCATGAATCTTCTTCTATTGTCCACTCTATTATCGCCGGAATGAAATATGAAATTCTCATGATGCTGACTATTATCCAATCACTCAGTCCCTAATTCATGTTTAGTTTATCTTGTTCACCAACCCATACTGATTTCTATTGTTCTGGAGTCTAACTTTTCCTTCCGGTAGTCGCATTGGAGTTACGAACTTATTTCTTGAAATGAGGATATGACTTTATGGCCTATACTCTTTTGTTGTCTCAAGGCCTGTCACCTCTCGTCTTTTCCTTAAATTGACTATAGACTCTGTAATACTGTCATCTTTTTGATCCACCGTTGTCATCCATGTATCATATCTTACTCATAATGCTTCATTTACTCTTTTCGTATTTCCCGCTAACATTTATGTCTATCACTTTATTCTGAAAACTCGAACAAGACATTCTTTTGCTTTTAGCTCCCCTTGCTCCATCCAGTGGCTCTTGGGGTTGCTTAACATTCTCACTCTACTAGGGATGCGAGCCACACTAAGGTAATATTTATCCCTTCCAGGCTTTCTACCACATCTAATTGTAATATTCTAGAGTGCACCATCTGGGTGCCTCACAAGGAGATTTATTAGCACCTTTGTAATATCCTTCAGAAATGCCAACTAACACAAACAATCCATTTACCATTTTGGGTTACTCTAACCCCAGCCGGATCCTAATATCCTGTCCTTTTCTTAAACTACACATGTTAACCCCCAATAAGGTATAACTGAGATGGGTGTGGACAATTCTACATACGTCTGTTACTGTTGAAGGTAAGTCACAATGCTTATACTTTTCTGCCGGAGTTGAAAATACCGGTAATCTTCATTAACTGGGTACCTCGTACCCTTCTCATCTTGATCCTTTTACTTGTTGAAGCTTGTATCTATCTTCTGAACCTCTCATTGCCTTTCACCATAGAGGTGGATAGATATTCTTGCCTTAAGGCTCCTTATCAAAAAGCTTGCACGTAAGGTACACACATGTTCTACTGAAGCCCTCACATTTTCTCATCATAAGCATCATGAAAAATCGAGTTCCTCTTACTCAACTCTTCCATATCCGCATTCAATCTCTTACCAACTGGAGGTATCGTCATATTATGGATAAGATAGAGTTTAGGAAATTGAGTTCTTACAACGGAGCTCTACCACACGATCTAGAGTAAGAAGAAATCGCGACAGTCTTAAATGCCATGTAGCCTCCTGCTTATAAGTGTGGTGCACGACACACCCATAAACAAGACTCTACTAGACATGGCTTGTAGGCTCCCTAGGACAGAACTGCTCTGATACTACTTTTGTCATGCCCTGAACCTAGGGGCGAGACCGGCACTCGGTGCCTCACCTATCCTCGCGTACCAACTTGCAACTAAGGGACTCTGATCATATAATGTTATACTTTGGCCATGGGCCACATTGCAATACAATTGCGAAGACTGACTAAATATCAATAAAAAGCTGGGCCGACAAGGCCGTCATAACTACTACAGATGACAATCCAACAAATTATACATAAAAGGCCTACAAGCCCAGCATACTGCATTAACTGACAGGATATGTCTACAAGCCTCTACTGATGGATATACTGTGATCGGAACAACGCTCCAACCTACTCACGACATATATATATATATATACACACACCAAAGATATACGTAAAGATTTAGACCCGGCAACTCTGAAGGGTATGGAGCTTACCGATCAAGCTGAACTTGGGAAACACCTAATAAGGAGGTCTACCCGTCTGTCTGTCTGAACCTGCACGCATGAAATGCAGTGCCCCCAGAAAAGGGACGTCAGTACTAAATAATGTACCGAGTATGTAAGGCACTATACTGAAAGTTGAAACTGAACTGATAATATAATAACTGAAAGCAACTGGAAGTCAATGATAATCTGAAGATATGCTTACCTGCTGATACTGACTCAACTCTCTCAATATAGTATGTAAAATAGTTGTCCGGCTTTATAAGGCTCGGTATATAAATAACTGATCTGCCGTAGTAGGCTCGGCCATACTAGGCTCTGTATCTCGGCCAACTAGGCTCGCTCATAGGCGCTCAGCCACAGTAGGCTCGGTATATAACATACCATCTGATCAGAGGTTTTCCAATAGGAGCCTACCCATTTGTTATAGCTCGATGGTAATGAAAATATTGTAATACTGTATATATAGACTCTCTGCTCTCTTGACTGGAAGAAGGAAATACTCAATTGAATATTGTACTTACAAGACTAGGAAAAATATACGTAAATTCCTGGACATGAATTTTTTCTTTATACCTCGTTATCAAACTTGTATAATTACGAGATCATGCAAAATGAAAGAAGAGATTAGCCTTAATATACTTGGAGTAGGGAAAATCCGTATGATATTCTTGGAAAAGGTTGCATTGTACTCCCTTAGAATCGCAAAATCTCGTTGCTAAGTATTAATCTATTTCATATGAATGTTGAAGCAAATCACGTTTGCAAAGTTTGTAGGAAGAAATGAAAAATGTTGCTTCAAATCACTCTTAATAAATAATGAATTTTGAAATGAAAATTTGTAAGCAACTCACTCTTAATTGACGTTGCTTGCTGAAGAGATCCCTTAAATCTAAAGTGAATAGAAAGAATTAAAATGACTCATATGTTTCATTCTTTAAACATTGCCGCCAGCTATCCCTTTGTTAAAGACACGTTTTTTATTCATGCCACCTATTTAATGAATGTAAGAGTCACTTTGATTTACATGTCTTGCTGCCACGTTTTCGTTTATTTAATTCTTATCCAAAGACAACAACTAATTATTAATTAACTAGGTAATGTCCCATTACCCAATAATTAACCAATTACCCACATAATTAAGAATTATCTCCACTTACTAAAAATACTACTCACTTTTAACATACCTTATATAACTTACTATCACGGTCATGTAGTACCTTGTATGGCACTAGTCCATAAATACCGGATATTATAGCTCGGACCGTATTTTATCCCAAAATGTCAAACTTCGACAAAATTTATTTCCTTTGATTTTCTTACCCTTTCTCCTTCACGAACGTACTCATCATGTGTTTAAAATAGCATAATGCTTATAATCACGAAATAATTTCATTCCCGAACTTGCGTCAATTAACTTACAACGAAACTTTATCGTACGAAAATGTGGGATGTAACAGTTGGTCAGCCCAAAATACATCACAAGGAACTCATAATGACCATAGCGGGTCCTGAATGTCGTCTTTAGAATATCTGAGTCCCGAATCTTCAATTGGTGATAACCAAGCCTCAAATCATTCTTAGAGAACACCCTCTCTCCTTGAAGCTGGTCAAATAGATCATCAATGCGCGACAAAGGATACTTGTTCTTGATTGTAACTTTGTTCAACTACCTATAGTCGATGCATATCCGCATAGTATCATCCTTCTTCTTCACAAATAGAATTGGTGCACCCCAAGGCGACACACTAGGCCTAATAAATCCCTTATCAAGAAGTTCATGAAGCATCTCTTTCAATTCCTTCAACTCAGCTGGTGTCATACAATACGGAGGAATTGAAATGGGTTGAGTGCCCGGCACCAAGTCAATACCAAAATCAATATCCATGTCGGGTGGCATGCGCGGCAGGTCTGTAGGAAATACATCCTTAAAGTATTGCACTATCGAAACAGAATCAATAGTAGGAGTAACAGCACCAACATCTCTCACAAAGGCCAAATAAGAAAAACATCCATTCGCAACCATCCGTTGGGCCTTCAAATATGAAATCACCCTATTGGGAATATAATCTAGAGAACCTCTCCACTCGATCCTTGTAAACCTTAGCATCGCCAACGTCAAGTCTCCAGTCCCTCAATAGCATGACATAGAGACAACAAATCCATACCCAAGATCACGTCGAAATCAACCATACTAAGCAATAAAATATCAACTCTAGTCTCCAGTCCCTCAATAGTCACCACACATGACCGATACACACGGTCCACAACAACAGTATCCCCCACCAGTGTAGATACATGAACAGGTGAAACTAAGGACTCACTGGGCATATCCAAATAATGAGTAAAATAGGATGATGCATAGGAATAAGTAGAACCATGGTCAAATAATGTGGAAGCATCTATGTGGCATACTTAAACAATACATGTGATCACTGTATGCGAAGCAACGACATCTATCCTGGCAGGAATAGCATAGAATCGGGCCTGACTGCCACCTGATCGGCCTCCCCCTCTAGGGCGACCTCTAGCTGCCTAGGCCCTACCCCGAGCTAGCTGGGCGGGTGGTGAAGTAACTGGTGAGGAAGTCATAGCCTGACCCATCTACTGAACTGGACCTCCTGAGCAACAAGGATATTGTCTCCATAGGTGCCCAAACTCCCTGCACTTCAAGCAACTCCCCGGTGGTGGTGGTAGGGACTGAACGGGGCCCCGTGTACCAGAATGACTGCTAGAAGGACGTGGCACAGATGAACCCTGAACCGATAAAGCACGGGATGAACTCTAAGCTGGGAGATCACTGAGAGATGACTGACCCAGACGAGCACTGTACGAACCATGGATAGATGATGCACCACGATGAACTGGACGAGCCATCTGAGCGGGCCTATAAGGATGACCCCTATTTTGGTAGGACTGTACCCCAGAAGGAGAACCACAGAAACCACCTGAACCACGATGCCTCTTGGCCTCCCTCTCTTCATGCTCCTCACTACAGACCATCTCTAGCCACCGAGCAATATCAACCACCTGGACAAACCTAACACCTTATGCATTCTCCCGAGTCATCACAAAATGCAACTGATAGTTGAGGCCCATCAATGAACCTCCTAATCCTGTCCCTCTCAATGGGAACCAACCAACTACATGATGAGCCAAATCTGAAAATCTCATCTAATACTGGGTCAAAGATAAGCCCTCCTGAGGTAGCTGCTCGAACTGCCTGCACAGCTCCTCTCTGCGGGTCTGTGGCACAAACTTGTCCAAGAAGAGAACAGAGAACTCATGCCATAAGAGTGGTACGTCACAGACTGGCGTGCTCCTCAAATATGCCGCCCACCATCTAAAGGCTACCCCCGTCAGTTGAAAAGTAGTAAATAAGACCCCACTACTCTCCAGAATACCCGTCGTGCGAAGAATCTGCTAGCACCTATCCAAGAAATCCTGAGCATCCTCTAACTTAGCCCTACTGAATGATGGAGGCTTGAGCCTCCCAAACCTCTCTAGCCTCTTCTACTTCTCATCACTCATAATGGGACCCACCTGGGCCTGAGCAATCATAACCGGTTGGGCTGGTAGTACCCCCGGTGTCTGAAGTCCCTACACCACCTACTCTAGAGTACGGGCGGCGGGAGTCTGAGTACCTCCCCCGGCCCAAGAAGTGGCTGGCGCGGTCTGAACAGAAACTGCCTGAGCAAGGCTAGTGCAAACAGTCAATATCTGAGCCACACCCTCCTGAAGGCCTGGAATCACAATGGGCACAGCAGGGACCTGAGTTGGCCCCAATGGCTCAACCACATCTGAAACCTACTCCTGAGCTGGTGCAACTAGTGGATCTGCAGGTGCTGCTCTAGATGTTGTACGAGCTGCACCTCGGCCCTTACTGCAGCCATGGCCTCTCGTGGCCCTAGTAGGTGGTACTAGTGGTCGCCCTCCCGCTCCAGTAGCACGTGTCCTCACCATCTGTGAGAGAATAGAATAACAGAAGTTTAGTTCTCGAAATCAACAAATTTGCACGACAAGAATACAAGAAAGCGAAGTTTTCCTAAGGGTTTGGTAGCCTCTCAAAGATAAGTACAGACGTCTATGTACCAATCCGCAAGACTACTAAATCTGCACATGACTTGTGAGACCTATGTAACCTAAGCTCTGATACCAACTTTTCACGACCCAAATCTTACATATCGTGATGGCACCTATCGAGATACTAGGCAAGCCGACAACCTCAATAAACCATGCTTTCTTTAAGTTTAAAAACATAATAACAATAAGTTTAAGATAAAATATCATAAATACAGATACGAAAAATACCGCGACTCAATACAATATTCCCCCAAAATCCAGGTGTCACTAAGTACATGAGCATCTATACAATAACACAGCCTCAAACATTGTCTAGGAGAGTAGAATAGTACAAATAGAACTAAATGATAAAGGAGGAGAGTCAAGGACTGCGAACGCCAAAGCAGCTACCTCGAGGATCTCTGAACTAAATAGTAACTCCAAAGTCAGCAGCCATCATACCCAAAAAAACTTGGATCTACACACGAAGTGCAGGGTGTAGCGTGAGTACAACCAACTCAATAAGTAACAAGTCTAACCTTTGGACTGAAAGCAGAGACGAGCTTCACAGATAAAGTCTAATTACAGAAATGTAGACATGCTTTCAAATTCAACAATTAAAGATCAAGCATGTAAGATATGCCAAGTGTAACTGAAATAAGGAATGATACATCTCGATAATTACATGTCAATTATGTATGCCAACTATAATGAAAACAGTGATGATATCATATGCAAACTCTTAGAGTATCAAATCACCCAGTCCTCTCGTTCACTTATTCCTCACAGTAACTCTATCCTCCCAATCGCTCGGCAGTCGCTCTCGCCACTCGCACTCGCACTCAGTAGGTACTTGCGCTCACTACTGATAAGTCAGACTCCGGAGGGGAGGATCCTGCCCAAGCGCTATAATAAGCCAATCATGGCATGAATCAATAAAGCTTGTTGTCGCGTGTAGCCCGATCCCATAAATATCCTCACAATTAGGCCCTCGACCTAACTAAGTCATCAATCTCTCCAGTCTCTCGGGCTCACAAGTATCATGATATTCAACCCAAACAATGATGATATGATGCATCAATAAATGGCAACAGAGACTGAGATGTGATATGAAAATGATAGATGTGACTGAGTACATAGTTACAAATTAAGCAAGTAATTTAACAGCAGTACGACCTCTATGGGTCCTAACCGTACCAGAATAAAACCTAAGCATGATTTCTAACATGAATTGCAACTAAATTTCTTTATCACATAGAGTATATACGGATAACAACAAGATTATACAGCTACACAGTTCCACGGAATCGACCGAGTCACAATTCCTACGGTGCACGCCCGTCACCTAGCATGTGCGTCACCTAAACACCAACCACGTAACACGTAACTCGGGGATTCATACCCTCATAACCAAGTTTAGAAGTGTTACTTATCTCAAACCGTGCAAATCTCTACTCCAACAAGCCCTTGCCTCGCGAATCGGCCTTCGAACGCCTCGAATCTAGACACAAATAATTTGATATTGTCAACTCAAGCTATAGGAATCAATCCCATATGAAAATGCTAAGTTCTTAATCAAAAGTCAAAAGGTCAACCCCCGGGCCCATGTCTCGAAATCCAATAAAAGTTACAAAGTTGAAAATCGCATTCAACCACGAGTCCAACCATACCAAATTTACCAAATTCCAACACCAAATCTTCACTCAAAATTCCCAAATTTAACTCTCCAATTCCTAGCCCAAAACTCCCAAAATGCCACCTCAAAAACACATAAAATAGGTGGGAAATTCAATGGGTAAATAATATTATTTCATAAAAATGATCAAAGGTGACTTACCTTGTCGCCATGCTATCGCGCCCCTCTTTTCTCGCAAAATCGGGTTTCGACACGGGACAACTCTTTTAAAGGAAAGGGTGTAAAAGAGAGAGTCGCCACCTAACGGGTTTGAGGTGCGTTAGGGCACCTATTTGCAAGTAACTATGGTTTAACCAGTTTGCGTCACCAAAGATCGGGTAAGGGCTCAAATTATCTCGAAGAGAAGGTGTTAGGCACTCTTAGAGGTCCACAACAGTGGGTCCCGGCCGAACTTGAATTATATGAATTAGTCAAATAGTCAGAGGAAAAAATAAGAAGTTTGAGTAATCAAAAGTCTACCAACAAACACAAATAATTGACTTAAGACAAGATGGGGGGTCCTAAGTTTTTTAGCAAAAAGGATCACCCCGTGCAACATAAATAATACTTTGTAACTCCCTCGAGATGGGGTGTTACTCATATTATTTAGCGGGAACAGACTATCATCTCCTTCTACCCAATTACTATCTTTAAGTTGTTACCTATGGAGCACTAGTTGATTCTAAACCGTGCCTTATGCGTGCACTACCCGTCCCATGCCTATGGTCCAGGAGGCGTTTGGACCTTTATTTCAGGTGGATCTAGACTTTAACTTAGGTCTCTCAAAGTGATAAAACTAGGCGACATACAGAAGCAAGTTAGACTTCATATAAAGGCAATTAAGGGCTCAAGTTAGCCTCCACACTTAGACAATAAATGCACGCAAACGATTTAGATGTTAGACAGTTTCAGAACTGAGACGAGTTAAAAACATTAAATCCTATAGACATGATTTCTATGCGATTCTGGATTTCAAGCGTGCAGGCAGTGTCGCTTTGCATATCGCGAGTGTTACAAATTCTATAGGCATGCTTTCTAAATTGTTTGTGCAGTAAAGCAGTGAGACAGTTGGTAGTTCAAAATTGCCAGCGTTTGTTTTTGTCAACACAATTTTAGGCGAGCAGTAGGATCCAATAGGCAGGATTTCTAGAAATTGGCAATTGAAACTAGTTATTTATCCTTTCATTCCTATAGGCATGCTTTCTAGGCGAGCAATTTAATGGGAATGGCGGTAATAGTAGCTAATTTAATTACGGTCCTATAGGCATGATATCTTTGGGAATATTATAAAGAGCAGGTGTTTATTACTTAACGTAATCCTATAGGCATGATATCTAACATGAAACAATTTGAACGAATAATTACTGTGTTGCAGTATAGTAGGAAGATAATAACGTGAGAGTGAAACATGAGAACAGGTGAGATTATTTATGTCCTATAGGCATGTTATATAACAAAACACATAGAAGCAAAGCATGTTGACCAAATTAAACACTCAGATCCTACAGGCAGGATTTCTACCCTTTTCGTGCAAACATTAGAATAGACCCATTTTCCCAATTTTTACTAATACCCCAATTGTTATTACAGAATTATTGCAGGCCCCATACTAAAGTAAATTATATAATTACATAGTAGCTATAGTGAGCCTAGGACATGCCCAAAATATGCCCAGCCAAGCCAGGCCTTCAACCTCAAGTCCACATAGTTTTACAACAGTCTAGAAGTCATATCTTCATTTACATAAGGCAGCCAGAAACCAATTGATTCAGCTAGTAGGTGAAAACAGAGTTGAGAAATTAGAACCATGACCCTAGTGTGTCAGAGCTCCCAAGGGCTTCAAGAACCCAGGGCAGTGCTCACACTAGGGAGGTTGATAGAGGAAAATCAGAGAATAACTAGGGACCAAGTCCTAGTGTGTCAGAGTTCACAAGGATCTCAATTGGACCCCGAGCAGTGCTCACACTGGAGAGGTCAAATGATAGAACCTAAGTGGCCTTGGCTTTTAGCCGGCTAAGAATGAGAAATCAAAAAAGAATTCAGCTATCAAGTGAAAGAGAGTGGACCAAGGTTGAGATATAGGGATTAGGGACACTTATAATTTAAAAAGACATGACCAAATTGAGCATATAGAGCAGATAATCGAACAAGTCACAAACTTAGCAGGTTTAACACTTAGCATATAGGCAGTCACATATTGAAAGAGTTAGGGAAAGAATAAGTTTGCAGGATTGACAAAGATTATTATGCACAGATGTACAATACTATACAAGTTGAAATATGGTTGGAAATTATGCTAAGTATACATCCTAGTATCATTATCGAGAAACAAGACATCATTTAGACATGATGGGGAATGCGCACTGTGATGAGCCAAGTAATCACAGAAGGAACAGGGAATCAAGTGGGTCAAAGACATATTGAGGGACGTGTTATCAAATAGGCAAGATCATAGTCAATAGAAAATGTCTCAACACAAATTAGGACACATAACATATGCAAGACTATCATTACAGAGATTCAGAATAGAGTGAAAGTAAATTCATGTTAAATAGCAAATGTAGGCATTCAGACATTGACATAGTAGACTAATTAACTAAAGAAGGTCCAGTTGTATCAAAGATTCATCGTAATATCAGAAAATAACAATTCAAACAGGCTGAGATAACTGTTCTAAATCACAAGCAAACACTAGAGGGGTATGAGATCGAGTGAGCATGCTGAGTGACACAATAGCAGAGAGGCAAATTATAATTAACAATGAAAGTCTTAACACAAATTACTACAAATGAGAGGCATTCATTACAGAGATTTAGGACAAAGCAAGTAAACAGATTCATGAACATTCAGGCGTCAATACACTAGCTAAACAATCTTAGGAAGATTCAGATTACCCAGTTAGGCATAGATAATCTCAGAACTAGCAGCATTAGGAGCAGTTAAATGCTAAAGAGACTTAAAGCGCGTGTAAAGTTAACAGAGCGGTGCTTAAAAGTAACCCAGTAACAAATTAAGCCATGGATTTCATAAGTAAGAACATATGCAAATCAGAGACACATAAGGATGAAATTGCAAAGGTCAAGTAACTTACCAGTTAAACGAAAATACAAGAAAGAACAAAAGTCCACAGTATTGTGAAGATCAACGAGAAGCAAGAACCCAGAATTTAGTGGCCTTGGCTTTCAGCCGGCAAAAACCAAAGTATAGAACGAGATAATTGAGAATGACTGAGTAAAGCTTTAAATATTTAGTGAGATTCTAGCGACTCAAAGTCTTGTCCTAAAGGGGAATGGGGAGGGGTTTATATAGTTACAGAGATTGAACAAGTAAATAAGGAAAATTGTCAATCAAACACTAGAAAGGAAAGAACACCACATGCAATCGAAATCAGTAAGGAAAAGAGAGAAATTTCAAAACCATAATTTTAGGGAAATTACAAAATATCGGTAGAATCTAAAAATAAAAAATCAAATGTTGCACAGAATAAGATGAATATAGATAGCAACATCGCTTTAAATCAAAGAATCGAACTAATTTTGGTTCGATCTAAAGAGATCTGAAACCCTAATTTTTAGGGTAAGTAAGAATCAACAGAGTTACACAGAGATTCATACCCATAATAGAATAATAATGAGCATAGACGGAATAGTAGAACAGTCAAGAAGTTGAACCGACTTTGGTTCGATTCGAAGAAAATCTGTAAACCCTAGTTTCAGGTTAAGTACGAATCAGCAAAATATAAACAAAATCGAACTCACACAGTGTAGAATAAACGTGTGTAGATGGAATATCATCCAGATTCAAGAAATGGGAGTCAATCGGACAGAATCAGAGTAGTTGTACTTGCCATGTTTAGGCAAGTACTAGGTGATACCATAGTGAATCAACCAGTAGCGGAAATATACAGATATGGTAAGTGAATGAGAAGGAAATCCCATTAGAAGATGGATTAGGAGAGAGAAAAGAGTAGAGAGGATTTAGGGCGGCGGGTGGTGAAAATGGTTAGGGTTAGGGGGTTTGGGTGGTGATTAAAAGAGAGGGAGTAATGTGGACCGTTGATCTAGGAGATCAACGGCCACGATTTAAAAGGGGTCTTGGGCCGGGTGGTTAAACGAGTTTGCGACCGGGTTGTGGGGTTGGGTTAATTGGTTTGTGATGGGGGTTATTTTGGCTAGGGTGTTAGGTTTGGGCCATTGTTTGGTCCGAAAATAGGTTTAGTGTGAGGCTAGTTTTTAAATACACAACATTTTAGCAAAAATAATTTATAAAAGTAATTAATAAATAAAAAAATTATCCTTTGTGCACTAAAGTGATTACAAATAATTAATTAACATTATCAAAATATAAAAAGTCATTTTCTGCATAAATAATGTAATTATACATGCATATGGGCTATTATTGCAAAAATATGCAATTAGCCCTAAAATACAAATGTAATTATACGAAATGCACTGAAAATAAATATTTAAAACCTCATGATGGTACAAATGATAAGTTTAGATGATTAAATCATCATAAAAATAATTTGGAGGATAATTATTGGATATTTATATAATAAAATGCAGGAATAAATTGGTTTAAAGTATTTAAAAATCATGGAAAATTATGAAAAATACTTGTGTACGCTTATAAATCAATTGATGATGCATATGAACTATTTTAAAAGTATATATATAAATATATATATAATATATGAGGAAAAAATTGGGTATCAACAGTTGTCCCTCTTTACCCGGGAATGATGAAAGAGTTGTCGGGTAAAGAAATGATGACCGACTTTGACCGAATTGGGTGATTTTGAAATATATAGGTCGAACCCTGGTTTCTGAGTTGCCTACATATCCCTGCTTTTACAGGAATCAGGCCATGTGTAGTTCTGGATCCAACGATGGAATAAACCGATGGAGTTGTTATAGGAACGGATAAGCTTTTCTGGACAGGATGATATCGGGATTGTAAATGGATGTATCTGGGGGTGGATATGTATATTTGAACGGTTATCAGGTGGGAATGGGTAACGGATCGTGGTTGGTTACGTTTGAAATAATTGCAAGATACGAACGTTGAACAGAAACCGGAGCAAAGATTGCTCCCGTTAGGAGAACGGTTACTTCCCGGATTACCTGAAAAACTTAAAACACAATGCATGCAAGTATATATGGATTATTGCGAGAATTTAAACATGATGCAAATTCCCTTTGGACCATGAAAGCTGTCTTTGGACGATGGAGATGGTGTCCTTAGACCATGATGTCCCGGGCCATGAATCATGAGATAGGGGATTCGCAGGCCATAAAATGATGTTCTCGGGCTATGAGGATGGTGCCTCTAAACTATGACGCCTTTGAATAATGATGTGCAATATTTAGTGATCCTCAGGCCATGGCATGGTGTCTTCCGGCTATGAGGATGATGCCTTCAGACTATGACGCCTTCGGACAAAATGGCGATATTTTAGCTCATGAGATGCAAAGACATGATGCTTGGTTATGCGAAACGAAACAAGACAGAGCTTAGTCTTGTGTAGGATCGGGGGCAGAGCATAGCCCCGAAGTGGAGAATAGTGTAAGGTTTTAAATAGCGTAGCATTTGGGGTTACGCAAGGAAACACAGAGCTTAGCCTTATGCGACTAGGGAAGCAATGCTTAGCCTCATGCGAAATGGGAGGCAATGCTTAGTCTCATGCAAGAGGAGGCAGGGCTTAGCCTCATGCCGGTGGGAGACAAAGCTTAGTCTCGTGCAGGGGAAGGCAATGCTTAGCCTTATGCAATTTGAGGAGGCAGGGCTTAGCCCCATGGAAGCGGGAGACAATGCTTAGTCTCATGCAGGGGAAGGAAATGCTTAGCCTTATGCAATTTGAGGAGGCAAGGCTTAGCCTCATGCAAGCGGGAGACAATGCTTAGTCTCATGCAGGGGAAGTCAATGCTTAGCCTTATGCAATTTGAGGAGGCAGGGCTTAGCCTCATGCAAGCACGAGACAATGCTTAGTCTCATGCACCGGAAGGCAATGCTTAGCCTTATGCAATTGAGGAGGCAGGATTTAGCCTCATGAAAAAGGTGGAGACAATGCTTAGTCTCATGCAATGAACAGATAATAAGTAGTAGTAGAGTATTTCTTAGCTGGTAATATGTTTGCGCTTGGCAGCTTGGTTGTTATGAAGATAGTGACTCTGAGGTGTGCCCGAATTTAAGAATATTTCTTATTCCTGCATCCAACGGACAATCATGAGTTTTACGGGGGAAGGTTGGTTCGTGCCTCCGCCTGCCTGCTTTGCTTCACTCTGAATCAAAGTCTTGCTTCAGTTACCACTGGTAGCATCTGGCTGTTTCATAAAATAAAGTTTTCAAAAATGTGCGTGTATATGATGAATGTAGTTATTTAAAATACATTAGTATGCAATATCGGATAAATTAGATGAACCAATGACTGTGACACTTTAGAGACATTGTGGCTTCCTTAGATCTTTGAGGGTCCTCCTCAAAATTATTCCCCAGTTTACTTAGGTGGTTCTCTGACCGTTCTGCATATGATGATGTTGGCTGGACTTGCTCCGGAATTTTGAGGGTCCTCCTCAAAATTCTACCCCAGTTTCTGGTTGTGGGAAAATGAAAATTTTATTGAATTGTGACCGAACCCACAAGGCTGGATATGTATTCCCTCTTAAACGGGAATCAGGTCGAGCGTAGTTCAATTCCATCAGATGGAGAAATGCGAACATTCTAAACATAATATCTTTTGACTGCGTCTGAATTGATAGGCTTCGGCCAAATTTCTCCGCCTACTTCTGCGGGTATGAGCTCTCCTCCTGTTAGTACTCTGTGAACTATGTAGGGCCCTTGCAATTTGGGTGAAAATTTCCCTTTGGTCTAATCTTGATGAGGGAAGATCCGCTTCAACACTAGCTGCCCCAGTGTGGACTGTCTAGGTTTGACCCTTTTGTTGAAAGCTCTGGATATCCTATTATGATAGAGTTGACCATGACACACCGCATTCGTTCTTTTCCCGTCAATGAGAGCTAATTGTTCATAGCGACTTCTTATCCATTCCGCATCAATGAGTTCAGCTTCTTGTATAATTCTTAAAGAAGGAATTTCGACCTCGGCAGGAATGACAGCTTCGGTGTCGTAGACCAGCAGATAGGGAGTTGCCATGGTTGATGTGCGGATTGTGGTACAGTACCCTAATAAGGAAAATGGTAACTTCTTGTGCCATTTCTGGTGGTTGTCCACCATCTTCCTTAGTATTTTCTTGATATTCTTGTTTGCGGCCTCAAAGGCTCCATTCATTTGAGGCATATATGCTGTGGAATTCTTGTGCTTGATTTTGAAGGTCTCGCACATAGCTTTCATTAGGTCACTGTTGAGATTGGCGGCGTTGTCGGTGATGATGGACTCTTGAATCCCGAATCGGCAAACAATACGATCTCTAACAAAATTTGCGACAACTTTCTTGGTTGCAGCTTTGTAGGATGCAGCTTCAATCCATTTTGTGAAGTAGTCTATGGCCACTAAAATGAACATGTGCCCGTTTGAAGTGGCGGGCTCGATTGGTCCAATGACGTCCATTCCCCAAGCGGCAAAAGGCCAAGGTGCACTCGTTGCATTGAGTTCATTTGGCAGCACCTGTATCATGTCAGCGTGTATTTGGCACTGATGACATTTCTGGACATACCTGATGTAGTCTGTTTCCATAGTCATCCAAAAATAACCTGCCCTCAGTATCTTCTTGGCTAAAACAAAACTATTAATATGTGGTCCTCACGTTCCAAAATGTATCTCTTCGATCCGTTTGGAAGCTTCTTTGGTGTCAACACACCGTAATAACCCTAGGTCTGGAATCCTTCTGTACAGAATTCTTCCACTCTGGAAGAAATGGTTGGACAATCTTCGGAGCGTGCATTTTTTAGTATGATTTGCATGCTCCGGGTACTCTCCTTTTGCCAAGTACACCTTGATATCATGGAACCATGGATTCCCGTCTGCTTCTTATTCAACATGAGCGCAGTAAGCTGGTTGATTATGAATCCTTACCAGAATGGGGTCGATGAAATTTTTGTCCGGATGTTGTATCATGGAGGACAAAGTGGACAATGCGTCTGCGAACTCATTCTGTATTCTCAGGACATGTCTAAACTCTATCTTCGTGAACCTCTTCATTATCTCTTGCACATGATATAGATATGGTAATATCTTGGTATTCTCTGTAGCCCATTCTCCCTGCACCTGATGTACCAGCAGATCTGAATCGCCAATTTCTAGTAATTCCTGGATATTTATATCAACAGCCAAATTGAGTCCCAATATGCAAGCCTCATATTCTGCTATATTATTGGTGCACGAAAATCTGAGTTTCACGGATACTGGTTAATGTTGACCTATTTCTGAGACCAAAACGGCTCCAATACCCACTCATTTGAAGTTTGCGGCTCCATCGAAAAACATTCTCTATCTGTCATAGGCTTCGGCGATATATTCTCCTACGAATGATACTTCTTCATCAGGAAAATACGTTTTTAGTGGTTCGTATTCTCCTCCTACAGGATTTTCCGCAAGATGATCCACTAATGCTTGTCCCTTAACCGCCTTCTGAGTCACATAGACGATGTCGAATTCACTAAAAAATATCTGCCATTTTACCAGCTTCCCTGTAGGCTTGGAGCACAGGTCAGGCTCCGCTTCTGTGTGAGCCTGGTCGCTTCTGCGATCCTTGAGGCCTGGGAGCTTGTTCGCTTCTATGGAATCTTGCACGCAGGTGCGAAGGCCCCTTCTGCGTTTTCTCGATCGCATCTGCGAAGAAGCTCGCTTCTGCGTTTCCCCCTTTCGCTTTTGTGGTACCACTGGTTTGGCTGTAAATCCGCAGATGCGGTTACAGGCCTAGTCAACTGAGTTTGCAGATGCGGACTATTTCTCGCAAATGTGAGTGCGCAGGTGTGTCTCCTAGTCCGCAGATGCGAAACTCCTGGCAGAAACATTTAAGTCGAGGGTTTGGCCATTTTCTTCATATTTTGAGTTTTAGACTTCGGTTTTGGGAGCTTCCTTGTGGGGTTTTCAAGCAAATCGATTGGGTAAGTGTTCTTCAACTAGAATTTATTTATTTCCATAATTCTATCTTAATTGTTATCATTTAATTTGTGTTTTGAGTTGAGGAAAAAGGTGGGTTTTGAAGAAGAGTTTAAAAATGAAAAATCACGATTTGAGGGACGAAATGATATCGGAATTTGATGATTTTAGTATCGTTAGACTCGTGAGTGAATGGGTGTTCATATTTTGTGGCTTTTACCCGATTTCCAAGACATGGGCCCGGGTCGACTTGTTAGGGCGGATTTAGGAATTTTTGTTAAAATATTGATTTCATTAATTAGATGGGTCTATTATGGTTATATTTATTATATGTAATTGCTTTTGGAAAGATTTGGGCCATTCGGGGCCGGTTATTCATGGGAAAAGCATTGTGACTGATTGATTGAGCTTGGTTTCAGATAAGTATCTTGCCTAACCTTATGTGGGGGATTTCCCCTTAAGATTTGAGTCTTCTATGTTGATTGTAGTCCATGAACGCGAGGTGACGAGTGCGTGCTCGGACTTATTTGTGGAAATTTGGATTTTTAGGATTTTTAGGTCTTTATATTCACTGAGTATGATGTTGTTCTTGATATGATTAAGTTCCTATTTTCTAGTTTCACCTCTACATGCTTTCATTAGAATTAATTGCTTCAAGATTCACTCTTACTGCCTATTTGACTCTTATTTGACTTAACTGAAGATTTTACCTCTTCTATCGTCATGCTATCTTTTCATATCTGCTTATCTTTATTTGGAATTATTATTATCTCATCCTATAATTGTTCAGTCTTAATTGAGGTTATGATTATCTTTCCGCTGCTTATTCTTAATTGAATTGTTGAATATCATTCGTAATTTCTCAACCTTTAAAGAAGTTTAGATATCCTATATCTTAGTCGACTTGTTTTATTTGGAATTATTTGACTCGTGTTAGCTTCGCTGTTGTTGAAATATATATTGTGGGATCGTTGCTACATATTAGTTTTCCCTTGTTGAGTTGTTCTCTTTACGCCTAGCATTCTTTACTGTGGTTATTCCTTATGAATTGGTTCTACCGTTTCTTTGTTATTTAAAGTTCTTGAGTTGATTTACTTGTCATACTTTTTATTATTGTCATTGTTGCGGTTGTACTTGCTGCTGTGATGCATGAGGTTTCTGTCGTGCGGTTGTTATTATGGGGTTGTACGAGGTTTTTGTCATGCTATTGTTACTATTGATATTTGCACATGTGACGTGATAAGGCGCGATATATATATATATATATATATATATATATATATATATATATATATATATATATATATATATGTGTGTGTGTGTGTGTGTGTGTGTGTGTGTGTGCGCGCGCGCGCGCGCGCGTTGCACATGTGGCAGGACAAGGTGGGAATATTGTTATGCACGTGTGGCGAGACAAGGTGGGCACTTACTTTATTATTGCAAACGTGGTGAAACAAGGTGGGATGTGTGAGGGATTGATTTGTGATGGCGTGGGGGCATTCTTGTTATTGATATTTATGTAGTGGTACACTTACCTGTGTGAGCTTTATCTTGTGAAAGTGGTGAGAAAATATTCTACGTGATGTCTGTTCTTTTTTTCATTATGCTTATTTGCTGGTTTGGACTATCTTAGGACACGTGCACAAGCATACACGTAGTTAAGCACTCTTATCGGATAAGAGGTATTTCTTTATATTGTTGAGAATAGATTCTTTCCCTTGCTTACTTGCCTTCTATGTGAGAATGGCTCTATTGGCGCGTGAGTCATCAGTGCGGTTATGAGGTATTATGAGGGCACGGGATGCAAGTGTTAGGGTTCAGGTATTGAGACCCGTGAGTTGTGATTTGTCCAAGGTTCGGTACTTCATGGAGTTTTGTTGACTAAAACCTTATGTGAAAGAGGTTGTAGTTGCTGAGTTATTACTTGTCCTTGCTGTATTTGTGATTTCGGATTTAGGTTGTGTTCCATCTACTTTTCTATGTCATTCTTATGATATTCCGCTAATACTTGTTGTTCCGTCTCTTATTGCCATTACTGTATTGTGAGTCATATTGCATAGTCTTTGTATAGATGTCAAATTTCTATTGTTCATATACTTATACTTCTTCAATTTTTTAGACCAATGGGTGTCTTGACTGTTCCTCGTCACTACTCCATCGAGGTTAATCTTGATACTTACTGTGTACCGTTGTGATTTGCTCATTCTACACTTCTGCACATTTTGTGCAGATCTAGGTATTTCGAAGTCAGTTAATCATTAGCTAGTTGTGCGGACTGATGCTGTGGAGACTCAAGGTAAACCTGTTGTTGTGTTCGCAGGCTTCAGAGTCACCTTCTGATTTGTATTCATACTGTTTACTTTATTTCAAACAGATTTAGAAAATTTTAGCAAATTCTATAGAGCTTATGACTTGTACTACCGGTTTTGGGAATTGTAAATTTTAAGAGATTTCTATTTCAAATTGGTAGATGCTATTTAAATAATGTTGTTATTTCAATTAATGTTAGTCTTACTTAGCCCCTAAGACTAGGTGCCATCACGATACCCAAACAGAGAGAAAATTAGGTCGTGACAGTTGGTTATTGTACATGTCGAGCGGCATTGTTAACATTTTTTAGTTATCTGTTGTTGTTAGTTGCCAAGTTTTACTTTCGTATTGTTATTCCCGCAATTTGTTATGCTTACCAAGTCGTAGAGTCTAGGTGTCGTCACGACATTATACGGAGGGAGTTTGGGTCATGGCAAGGGTGTAGCGTGAGTACAACCAACTCAATAACTAACAAGTCTAATATTGGACTGAAATCAGGGACGAGCTTCACAGATACAGTCTAATTACATAAATGTAAACATGCTTTCATGTTCAACAGTTAAATCTCAAACAGGTAAGATTTGCCAAGTGTAACTGAAATGAGGAATGATACTTCTTGATAATTATAAGTCAATTATGTATGCCAACTGTAATGAAAACAGTGATTATAACATATGCATACTCTCAGAGTATCAAATCACTCAGTCCTCCCGTTCACTCAATCCTCACAGCCACTCATTCCTCACAGACACTCAGTCATTAGAGTCACTCAATCCTCAACACTTACTCTCAGCACTCGCACCTGCGCTCGCACTCACTGGGTACTTGCGCTCACTGTTGATAGGTCAGACTCCGTAGGGGCGGATCCTACCCAAGAGTTATAAGAAGCCAATAATTTCACGAATCAATGAAGTATGTTACGACGTGCAACTCGATCCCATAAATATCTTAACAATCAGGCCCTCGGCCTCACTGAGTCATCAATCTCTCCAGTCTCTCGGGCTCACAAGTATCATGATAATCAACCCAAACAATGATGATATGATACATCAATAAATGGCAATAGAGACTAAGATATGATATGCAAATGATAGTTGTGTCTGAGTACATAGTTACAAATTAAGCAAGTAATTTAACAGCAACATGACCTCTGTGGGTCCCAACCGTAACAACATAAAGCCTAAGCATGATTTCTAACATGAATTGCAGCTCAATTTCTCTATCACATGGAGAATATACAGATAACAACAAGATTATTCAACTACACAGTTCCACGAAATTGACTGAGTCACCATTCCTACGGTGCATGCCCACACGCCCGTCACCTAGCATGTGGGTCACCTCAACACCAACCACACAACATGTAATTCAGGAATTCATACCCTCAGAACCAAGATTAGAAGTGCTACTTACCTCAAACTGTGCAAATCTCTACTCTAACAAGCCATTGCCTCTCGAATCAGCCTCTGAACGCCTCGAATCTAGCCACAAATCATCCCTCGGGACTACTACTCGGAATCTAATAAAAGTTACAAAATCCGAAATCCCATTCAACCACGAGTCCAACCATACAAAATTGACCAAATGCCAACTCCAAATTTAACTCTCCAAATTCCGAGCCCAAACTCCCAAAATATCACCTCAAAAACACATAAACTAGGTGGGAAATTCAATGGGTAAACAATATTATTGCATAAAAATGATCAAAGGTGACTTTCCTCAAGAAATCACTTGAAACCCCTCTAAACAATCGCCTTAATCCGAGCTTGCTAAGTTCAAAATGATTAAAAATCTCCAAACCCTTGAATTTAAACATTGTCCAGGCACCTGTGGAGCCTGGGCTCGCACCTGCACCCCCGCTTTTGCAAATAAAACTTCAATTCTGCGAAACCCACATAACAGCCATCCTTGTGCACCTGCAGTCTCAGCTTCGTACTTGCGGGACTGCACTTACGAACCATTCCTCGCTTCTGCGACTCCAACACAGCCTGCCCAAATCCGCTTCTACGGTCGACCATGCACAAATGCGCATCCGCATATGTGGAACCTTTTCGCACCTGCGACCCCCAGTGGCCCTCCTCCTCTTCGCAGATGCGCTAACTTAGCCTCTTCTACGGCTCCGCACCTGCGGCCAATCCCACCGCATGTGCGATGACACCGGATCTGAAGCACCTCAGCAGAACACTTAAACCAAATTTAATCTGTTAACCCTACGAAAAAATCCCAAGGCCCCTGGGAAATCAAACAAATATAACAATAAGTCCAAAAACACGATACGAACTTAGTCACAGCCTCAAATCACATCAAACAACATCAAAAACACGAATCGCACCCTAATTTAAGCCTAACGAAAACTAAGAAATTCCAACTTCTACAATCAAAACACATCAAATCAACTTCGATTGACCTCAAATTTTACACACAAGTCATAAATGAAACAACATGCCTATTCCAGCTTCCAGAACCAAAATCCGAGCCTAGTAACCACAAAGTCAACTCTTGGTCAAACCTCTCAACTTTCCAAACTTCTAATCTCCTAACTTGTCCTTTCAAGCCAAAATTAACTACGGACCTCCAAATCACTTTCCGTACACACTCCTAAGTCCAAAATCACCTAATGGAGCTATTGGAACCATCAAAACTCCATTCCAGGGCCATTTACACATAAGCCAACTTCCGGTCAATCATTTCAACTTAAGTTTCCAACCTTGAGACTAAGTGTCTTTACTCATTCCGAAACATACCCAGAACCAAACAAACTACCTCGGCAAGTCACATAATGATAATTGAGTATAAAATAAGCAGTAAATAGGGGAACGGGGCTAGAATACTCAAAACGACCGGTCGGGTCATTACATCCTCCCCTCTTAAACAAACGTTCATCCTCGAATGGGTCTAGAAGCATACCTGGAGTCTCAAATAGGCGTGGATATCTACTCCACATATCCCGCTCGGTCTCCTAAGTAGCCTCCTTAACTGGCTGACCTCTCCACTGCACCTTTATTGAAGCTGTGTTCTTTGACCATAACTTTAGAACATGTCGATCCAAAATGGCCACCGGCACCACGCCATAAGTCAAATCACCACCTAACTGAACCGTGCTAAAATGCTAAACATGAGACGGATCACCGACATACTTCCAAAGCATGGAGACATGAAATATTGGATGAACACTCGACAGACTAGGCGGCAAGGCAAGCTTGTAAGCCACCTCTCCACTCATCTGAAGCACCTCAAATGGACAAATGTACCGAGGGATAAACTTGCCCTTCTTCCCGAACCTTATGACCCTTCATGGGTGAAACCTTAAGTAGTACCTTCTCCCCCACCACGTAAGCAACATCACGAACCTTCTGATCGGCGTAGCTCTTCTGTCTAGACTGCGTCGTGCGAAGTCGATCCTGAATTAACCTAACCTTGTCCAAAGCATCCTCAACCAAGTTAGTACCCAATAACCTAGCCTCACCCAGCTCAAACCAACCTACCAGAGACCGACACCGCCTCCTAGATAAAGCCTCATATGGAGCCATCTAAATGCTCGATTGGTAGCTGTTGTTGTAGGAAAACTCCGCAAGCGGCAGAAACTGATCCCATGAACCCCCGAAATCTATGACACAAGCGCGTAGCATATCCTCTAAGCGCACTATTAAAATATTAGATTTTATGGTACACGCTTCATGGCGTAGCATATCCTCCAAAACTGCAATGTAAATTGTGTACCCTAATATGAAATGATTGACACTAGCACACCATGAAGGCGAACAATCTCGTGGATGCAAATCTCAGCCAACCGCTCCGAATAACAAGTAAACCCAACTGGAATAAAATATGTGGACTTGGGAAACCGGTCCAATATCACCAAATAGCATCAAACTTCCTCGAAGCCCATGGGAGCCCAACTACAAAATCCATGGTGATATGCTCCCATTTCCACTCCAGAATCTCAAGCCTCTGAAGCAATCCTCCTGGTCTTTGATGCTCATACTTCACCTTCTAACAATTTAGGCACCAAGCTACAAACCCCACTATGTATTTCTTCATTCTCCTCCACCAATAGTGCTACCTCAAGTCCTGATACATCTTTGCGGCACCCTGATGAATGCCATACCTCAAACTGTGGGCCTCCTCAAGAATCAACTCACGTAGCCCATTCACATTGGGCACACAAATCCAACCCTACATCCCCAGCACCCCATCATCCATAATAGTAACATACTTGGCATCAATGTATTGTACAGTGTCTTTAAGGACAAGCAAATAGGGATCATAATATTGGCGCTCTCTGATGAGATCATATAAGGAAGACCGAGAAACCAGACAAGCTAGAACCCGACTGGGTTCTGAAACATCTAATATCACGAACTGGTTGGACAAGGCCTGAATGTCAGGTGCAAGCGGTCTCTCACCAACAGGAATAAATGCAAGGCTACACATACTCACCGCCTTTCTACTCAAGGCATCGGACACCACAATGGCCTACATGGGATGATACAAAATGGTAATATCATAGTCCTTTAGCAGCTCCAACCATCTCCATTGTATCAAATTTAAATCCTTATGTTTGAACAAGTTCTGGAGACTTCGATGATCCATAAATACCTCACAAGACACACCATAGAGATAATGCCTCCAAAACTTCAATGCATGAATGATGGTTGCCAACTCCAAATCATGAACATTGTAGTTCTTATCATGGGGATTCAACTGGCGTGAAGCATAAGCAATCACTCTACCCTCCTACATCAAGACACACCCAATACCAATCCGAGAAGCATCACAATAAACTGCATAAGAGCATGATGCTAAAGGCAAAACTAGAACTATAGCTATGGTCAAGGTAGTCTTGAGCTTCTAAAAGCTCTCCTCACACTCATCCGACCACCTGAATAAAGCACCCTTATGGGCCAATTTGGTCAAAGGCATTGCAATGGATGAGAAACCCTCCACAAAGTGACGATAATATTCATCCAAGCTGAAAAAACTCCAAATCTCCGTAGCTAAAGACGGTTTGGGCCAACTCTGAACCTCCTCTATCTTCTTTGGATCCACCTTAATCCTCTAACTGGACATTATGTGCCCCAAGAACGCCGTCGAACTGAGCCAAAACTCACACTTGGAGAACATGGCATAAAGCTTCTCCTCCATCAACCTCTATATAACAATCCTCAAATATTGTGCATGCTCTTCCCAGCTACGTGAGTACACCAGGATATCATCAATGAATATTATGACAAACAAATCAAGATATGGCTGAAATACAATGTTCATCGGATGGATGAATGTTGTTGGGGCGTTGGTGTCACGCCCCGAACCTGGGGGCGAGACTGGCACTCGGTGCCCCACCTATCCTCGCGTACCAAGTTGCGACTAAGGGACTCTAATCATATAATGTCAAACTTTGTCCATGGGCCACATTGCAAGACAATTGCGAACACTGACTAAATATCAATAAAAAGCTGGGCCGACAAGGCCGTCATAACTACTACAGCTGACAATTCAAAAAAATATATATAAAAGGCCTAGAAGCCCAGCATCCTGCATTAACTGATAGGATATGCTTACAAGCCTCTACTGATGGATATATTTTGATCGGAATAAGGCTCCGACCTACTCATAACATATATACCAAATATGTACGTAAAGCTCTAGACCCGGAAACTCCGAAGGGTATGGAGCTTACCGATCAAGCTGAACTTGGGCAACACCTAATAAGGAGGTCTACCCGTCTGTCTATCAGAACCTGCACGCATGAAATGCAGCGCCCCCAGAAAAGGGACATCAGTACGAAATAATGTACCGAGTATGTAAGGCACTATACTGAAAGCTGAAACTGAACTGATAATATAATAACTGAAAGCAACTGGAAGTCAATGATAATCTGTAGATATGCTTACCTGCTGATACTGACTCAACTCTCTCAATATAGTAAGTAAAATAGTTGTCCGGCTTTATAAGGCTCGGTATATAAATAATTGATCTGCCGTAGTAGGCTCGCTCATAGGTGCTCGGCCATACTAGGCTCTGTATCTTGGCCAACTAGGCTCGCTCATAGGCGCTCAGCCACAGTAGGCTCAGTATATAACTTACCATCTGATCAGAGGTTGCCCAATAGGAGCCTGCCCATCGGTTATAGCTCGATGGTAATGAAAATATTATAATACTGTATATATAGACTCTCTACTCTCTTGACTGGAAGAAGGAAATACTCAATTGAATATTGTACTTACAAGACTAGGAAAAATATACGTAAATTCCGGGACATGAATTTTTTCTTTATACCTCGTTATAAAACTTGTGTAATTACGAGATCATGATAAATGAAGGAAGAGCTTAGCCTTAACATACGTGGAGTAGGAAAAACTCCGTATGATATTCTTGGAAAAGGTTGCACCGTACTCCCTTAGAATCGCAAAATCTCATTGCTAAGTATTAATCCACTTCATATGAATGTTGAAGCAAATCACGTTTGCAAAGTTTGTAGGATGAAATGAAAAATGTTGCTTCAAATCACTCTTAATGAATAATGAATTTTGAAATGAAAATTGTAAGCGACTCACTCTTAATTGACGTTGCTTGCTGAAGAGATCCCTTAAATCTAAAGTGAATAGAAAGAATTAAAATGACTCCTATGTTTCATTCTTTAAAAACTGCCCGCCAGCTATCCCTTTCTTAAAGACACGTTTTTGATTCATGCCACCTATTTAATGAATGTAAGAGTCACTTTGATTTACATGTCTTGCTTCCACGTTTTCTTTTATTTAATTCTTATCCAAAGACAACCACTAATTATTAATTAACTAGGTAATGTCCCATTACCCAATAATTAATCAATTACCCACATAATTAACAATTATCTCCACTTACTAAAAATACTACTCACTTTTAACATACCTTATATAACTTACTATCACGGTCATGTAGTACCTTGTATGGCACTAGTCCATAAATACCAGGTATTATAGCTCGGACCGTATTTTATCCCAAAATGTCAAACTTTGACGAAATTCATTTCCTTTGATTTGCTTATCCTTTCTCCTTCACGAACTTACTCATCATGTGTTTAAAATAGCATAATGCTTATAATCACAAAATAATTTCATTCCCGAACTTACGTTGATTAACTTACGACGAAACTTTATCGTACGAAAATGCGGGATGTAACATCATTCCCCCCTTTGGAATATTCTCGAATGTTGACTGATATACTTATCATTTTCTTAACTTATGTCCTCTGAATACTTTAGTACTTTCCTTTCTATCTAAGCAACTGTTCTGTGAATAATTCTAAGGGCCAGGGCATTCCCCTCTTTAAGCTTCTTTCTCACACCACGACTTGTAGTCGGAATCCTTCTAATCTCGTAACTGTTGCTACCTTCTATCATAGATCCGTTTATCCATCCGTATGACTTTACTGCCATAACTCTTACTTTGATTTATCGTTATTGGGGGCTGCTACCGGACTCGAGGTTACTTTCATTGCTTATCCTATATGCAATAAGCTAAGTCCTTTAATGCCCTTGCATTACTATTCATCTTAATAATGACGGCCTGATCTCATCTCATACTTTGTGACCTTTGTCCATCTATTGTTGAATCATCTTAATACCAATAACTTGGCCTCTTATGTAACACTACCGCTAGGGCTCACGTCTCATCAGGGAACATTTAAAGTGACTTTCCTAATCCTTTTAGGGGTGATACTGTACTTCAATGACCGTATTTTATAGCATCCCAATGTGATTCACTTACGTGGGTATTTTAATCTCGTACAATCCATGAAATCCTCTTCAAATCATTACTCACTCAAGGACCTAAACGTCATCCTTTATCTATCGTAATCACACCTTTATTTCACTACCAGGGCAGCATTACATCTTTTCTAAATTCTACTAGTCATAGACTCCTTTGATCTTATTCAGGCACCATCAGCTCTCTCTCATTTTTGTGGGCTTAATCCCGAGGGCTTATCCATTCTCGTCACCTTCTCACTCGCCCTTTCTTATCCTTACTCATGTCTTCCTACAATCTTGTCTCTCTACCATACTTTAGCTTACAACCCATACATATCCATTTATACTACTCGCAGCCTTTCTTCAACTTCCTTGCACCATAGATTTCCTTGTGTTATTCTGGAACATCAAGTAAGACATCACATCGTCTCTAACTCTTATTTTACTTTCTTAACTAGACCTATTGATACCTAGAAACCATAGGCTATAAGATATGCCATTAATGATGCCGCTATCATTCCTGGATATTGAATCCCCGCGGTTCAAGCCTTCTATCCAAAGTATGGACTATTCCCAACCTTCTACATCTGAGTATCTCATATGTTGTTAACTTTTACCTTACTTACCTTAAAATCTCGTATCACATCTTCTATATCTTTCATGACCTCCTTTCCACATAGGTATAATTCATATTCACAACTTAAAGCTCTATTATAATACTTGCACCTCTAGTGTATACACAATCTGGTGAGAGCTTCATAACGACTTCTTATAAGGTTGGTACTTCTTCTAACTGGCTTCCTTATAGAGCCATTATAGAATATGGTTGTTGTATTATCTCTCTTGAACCTCAGATATTAAGAGTGATTCTGTCATGTTCTCAAGCGCAATTTCTATAATTTTCTAGGTTCAATAATCAAACTCATGATTTACTTGGTTGTTGTAACTCTTTAGTTTCCTCTTCCTTCTGATCAACCTTTATGTAGGTTTAAGCTATCTTTCGATCTGCGGCTCATGGCAGTAGTTATTACTTTATCCCTTGATGCACGCTATGGAATATTCATGATACAATCTTATAACAATTCAATCTTTTGTCTAAGACCTGGGCTCAATTCTTTCTTTTAACCTAAACTAGAATCTTCTACGACTGTATGATTGTCAACATATATGTTGCATGGATAATACTCCGATATCTTAAGTACATTCATTATGTAATTATCTCTGGATCATTGATCGACTAATTCCTTTCATTCCTTCTCAACTTTCTTTAAATGCAAGCAATTGCTTTTCCTAGTTGTTATGTCTCCTTGTTGCGTGCATACTTAGCTTATTTTAGTGCCCATACATATTGGAATTCCATACAACCCATATGATCTTGAATATCACCTTTGATTTTGATATATATATATATATATATATATATTTTTCTTCTTCCCATTCATTAGCCACGATAGGTGCCACCTGCTGATGGAGTGCATACAATGTTGTTGTAAGACTGTTGTTACATGACCATTCCTCTTTAGGTGATTGTGCCTGGTTAAAGCCTTCTTCCTTATTTACTCTGCTAGTCTTTCATTGTAGTACTGAGGGAGGACCCTTTGATTCTTGCAAGGCTGTGAGCTTATTACATCGTATATTCAACGGAATTTTTGATGTTCGAACTCATATATAGAATTCCTTAGTTGCTTACCTCCATACGTATATGCTTGGACGGTTTCTCCCGAACTGAAGTTTTGACTGTCTTCCCATAACACTCATACGGTATCTTTAACTATCCCAACTCCTATCCAAATATTTCTCAAGGTCACAATGTCATATTTGCGAGACTGAATTTCCCGTGTTGGGGTTCACTCCGTTTATCTTGCATGGTCTATTGATTTGTCTATATCCTCTTATCTAGCCATAACTAGGCTCTTCTTGAATCAACTACTAACTGCTCATTGGCTTATTCTCATATCAATATTCTGTGTAATCCTTCATGGGTCATTTCCTTTACCTTAACTTACATCCCGCACTGGCTCCTTATCTATCAATAACATCTCAGGCAGGAACCCTTACCTCCTTTCCTTGACGTCGTGTTTGCATAATGTTCTGGAATCGTAGCGTATCTGGAGGACTTGAATAAGTGCAATCTTTTCCCTTTCTAATTCTTATCACATTCTTCCTTTACCATTTCCATAGTTACTAGAACCACTTAATTTTGACCTAATGCCACATCACACCATTTCCCCCATTTAGGGGAGCACTAAGATTTAGTGCTATGATGATCTACGTATAGATGTTTTACCCTCTCATCTTTGGCATCTTTTCACATCATCGATGATCCTTACTCGCCTCGCGGTAATCCTTTAGTACCAAAGATAACGAAATTCCTCACTCGCGAGGGTGACACTTAGTGTAACTGACACATACAGTCCCTTAAGCTTAACTTTACTCACCTTGCTTGCTTTAGGGAAGCATCTACCTGAATGACCATTCTCTAAATTTCTCATGAATCTTCTTCTATTGTCCACTCTATTATCGCCGGAACGAAATATGAAATTCTCATGATGCTGACTATTATCCAATCACTCAGTCCCTAATTCATGTTTAGTTTATCTTGTTCACCAACCCATACTGATTTCTATTGTTCTAGAGTCTAACTTTTCCTTCCGGTAGTCGCATTGGAGTTACGAACTTATTTCTTGAAATGAGGATATGACTTTATGGCCTATACTCTTTTGTTGTTTCAAGGCCTGTCACCTCTCGTCTTTTCCTTAAATTGACTATAGACTCTGTAATACTGTCATCTTTTTGATCCACCGTTGTTATCCATGTATCATATCTTACTCATAATGCTTCATTAACTCTTTTCTTATTTCTCGCTAACATTATGTCTATCACTTTATTCTGAAAACTCGAACAAGACATTCTTTTGCTTTTAGCTCCCCTTGCTCCATCCAGTGGATCATGGGATTGCTTAACGTTCTCACTCTACTAGGGATGCGAGCCACACTAAGGTAATATTTATCCCTTCCAGGCTTTCTGTACCACATCTAATTATAATATTCTAGAGTGCACCATCTGGGTGCCTCACAAGGAGATTTATTAGCACCTTTGTAATATCCTTCAGAAATGCCAACTAACACAAACAATCCATTTACCATTTTGGGTTACTCTAACCCCAGCCGGATCCTAATATCCTGTCCTTTTCTTAAACTACACATGTTAGCCCCCAATAAGGTATAACTGAGATGGGTGTGGCCAATTCTACATACGTCCGTTATTGTTGAAGGTAAGTCACAATGCTTATACTTTTCTGCCGGAGATGAAAATACCGGTAATCTTCATTAACTGGGTACCTCGTACCCTTCTCATCTTGCTCCTTTTACTTGTTAAAGCTTGTATCTATCTTCTGAACCTCTAATTGCCTTTCACCAAAGAGGTGGATAGATATTCTTGCCTTAAGGCTCCTTATCAAGAAGCTTGCACGTAAGGTACACACATGTTCTACTGAAGCCCTCACATTTTCTCATCATAAGCATCATGAAAAATCGAGTTCTTCTTACTCAACTCTTCCATATCCACATTCAATCTCTTACCAACTGGAGTTATCATCATATTATGGATAAGATAGAGTTTAGTAAATTGAGTTCTTACAACGGAGCTCTACCACACGATCTAGAGTAAGAAGAAATCGCGACAGTCTTAAATGCCATGTAGCCTCCTGCTTATAAGTGTGGTGCACGACACACCCATAAACAAGACTCTACTAGACATGGCTTGTAGGCTCCCTAGGACAGAACTGCTCTGATACTACTTTTGTCACGCCCCGAACCTAGGGGCGAGACCGGCACTCGGTGCCTCACCTATCCTCGCGTACCAACTTGCAACTAAGGGACTCTGATCATATAATGTCATACTTTGGCCGACAAGGCCATCATAACTACTACAGATGACAATCCAACAAATTATACATAAAAGGCCTACAAGCCCAGCATACTGCATCAACTGATAGGATATGTCTACAAACTTCTACTGATGGATATACTGTGATTGGAACAACGCTCCAACCTACTCATGACATATTTATATATATATATATATATATATATATATATATATATACCAAAGATGTACGTAAAGCTTTAGACCCGGCAACTCTGAAGGGTATGGAGCTTACCGATCAAGCTGAACTTGGGAAACACCTAATAAGGAGGTCTACCCGTTTGTCTGTCTGAACCTGCACGCATGAAATGCAGCGCCCCCAGAAAAGGGACGTCAGTACGAAATAATGTACCGAGTATGTAAGGCACTATACTGAAAGCTGAAACTGAATTGATAATATAATAACTGAAAGCAACTGGAAGTCAATGATAATCTAAAGATATGCTTACCTGCTGATACTGACTCAACTCTCTCAATATAGTAAGTAGAATAGTTGTCCGGCCTTATAAGGCTCGGTATATAAATAACTGATCTGCCGTAGTAGGCTCGCTCATAGGAGCTCGGCCATACTAGGCTCTGTATCTCGGCCAACTGGGCTCGCTCATAGGAGCTCAACCACAGTAGGCTCGGTATATAACATACCATCTTATCAGAGGTTTCCCAATAGGAGCCTACCCATCGGTTATAGATCGATGGTAATGAAAATATTGTAATACTGTATATATAGACTCTCTGCTCTCTTGACTGGAAGAAGGAAATACTCAATTGAATATTGTACTTACAAGACTAGGAAAAATATACGTAAATTCCGGGACATGAATTTTTTCTTTATACCTCGTTATCAAACTTGTGTAATTACGAGATCATGCAAAATGAAAGAAGAGCTTAGCCTTAACATACTTGGAGTAGGGAAAAATCCGTATGATATTCTTGAAAACGGTTGCATTGTACTCCCTTAGAATCGCAAAATCTCGTCGCTAAGTATTAATCCATTTCATATGAATGTTGAAGCAAATCACGTTTGCAAAGTTTGTAGGATGAAATGAAAAATGTTGCTTCAAATCACTCTTAATGAATAATGAATTTTGAAATGAAAATTTGTAAGCAACTCACTCTTAATTGACGTTGCTTGCTGAAGAGATCCCTTAAATCTAAAGTGAATAGAAAGAATTACAATGACTCATATGTTTCATTCTTTAAACATTGCCGCCAGCTATCCCTTTCTTAAAGACACGTTTTTGATTCATGCCACCTATTTAATGAATGTAAGAGTCACTTTGATTTACATGTCTTGCTGCCACGTTTTCTTTTATTTAGTTCTTATCCAAAGACAACCACTAATTATTAATTAACTAGGTAATATCCCATTACCCAATAATTAACCAATTACCCACATAATTAAGAATTATCTCCACTTACTAAAAATACTATTCACTTTTAAATACCGGGTATTATAGCTCGGACCGTATTTTATCCCAAAATGTCAAACTTCGACAAAATTCATTTCCTTTGATTTTCTTACCCTTTCTCCTTCACAAACGTACTCATCATGTGTTTAAAATAGCATAATGCTTATAATCACGAAATAATTTCATTCCGGAACTTACGTCAATTAACTTACGACGAAACTTTATCGTACAAAAATGCGGGATGTAACAGTTGGTCAGCCCAAAATACATCACAAGGAACTCATAATGACCATAGCGGGTCCTGAATGTCGTCTTTAGAATATCTGAGTCCCGAATCTTCAATTGGTGATACCCAAGCCTCAAATCATTCTTAGAGAACACCCTCTCTCCTTGAAGCTGGTCAAATAGATCATCAATGCGCGACAAAGGATACTTGTTCTTGATTGTAACTTTGTTCAACTACCTATAGTCGATGCATATCCGCATAGTATCATCCTTCTTCTTCACAAATAGAATTGGTGCACCCCAAGGTGACACACTAGGCCTAATAAATCCCCTATCAAGAAGTTCATGAAGCATCTCTTTCAATTCCTTCAACTCAGCTGGTGTCATACAATACGGAGGAATTGAAATGGGTTGAGTGCCCGGCACCAAGTCAATACCAAAATCAATATCCATGTCGGGTGGCATGCGCGACAGGTCTGTAGGAAATACATCCGTAAAGTATTGCACTATCGAAACAGAATCAATAGTAGGAGTAACAGCACCAACATCTCTCACAAAGGCCAAATAAGAAAAACATCCATTCGCAACCATCCGTTGGGCCTTCAAATATGAAATCACCCTATTGGGAACATAATCTGGAGAACCTCTCCACTCGATCCTTGTAAACCTTAGCATCGCCAACGTCACGGTCTTAGCATGACAATCCAGAATAGCATGACATAGAGACAATAAATCCATACCCAAGATCACGTCGAAATCAACCATACTAAGCAATAAAATATCAACTCTAGTCTCCAGTCCCTCAATAGTCACCACACATGACCGATACACACGTTCCACAACAACAGTATCCCCCACCAGTATAGATACATGAACAGGTAAAACTAAGGACTCACGGGACATATCCAAATAATGAGTAAAATAGGATGATACATAGGAATAAGTAGAACCAGGGTCAAATAATGTGGAAACATCTATGTGGCACACTTAAACAATACATGTGATCACTGTATGTGAAGCAACGACATCTATCCTAGCAGGAATAGCATAGAATCGGGCTTGGCCGCCACCTGATCGGCCTCCTCCTCTAGGGCAACCTCTAGTTTCCTAGGCCCTACCCCGAGCTAGCTGGGCGGGTGGTGAAGTAACTGGTGAGGAAGTCATAGCCTGACCCATCTGCTGAACTGGACCTCCTGAGCAACAGGGATATTGTCTCCATAGGTGCCCAAACTCCCTGCACTTCAAGCAACTCCCCGGTGGTGGTGGTGGGGACTGAACGGGGCCCCGAGTACCAGAATGACTGCTAGAAGGACGTGGCACAGATGAACCCTGAACCGATGAAGCACGGGATGAACTCTAAGCTGGGAGATCACTGAGAGATGACTGACCCAGATGAGCACTGTACGAACCATGGATAGATGATGCACCACGATGAACTGGATGAGCCATCTGAGCGGGCCTATAAGGACAACCCCTATTTTGGTAGGACTGTACCCCAGAAGGAGAACCACAGAAACCACCCGAACCATGATGCCTCTTGGCCTCCCTCTCTTCATGCTCCTCACTACAGACCATCTCTAGCCACCGAGCAATATCAACCACCTGGACAAACCTAACACCTTATGCATTCTCCCGAGTCATCACAAAATGCAACTGATAGTTGAGGCCCATCAATGAACCTCCTAATCCTCTCCCTCTCAATGGGAACCAACCAAACTACATGATGAGCCAAATCTAAAAATCTCATCTCATACTGGGTCAAAGATAAGCCCTCCTGGCGTAGCTGCTCGAACTGCCTGCACAGCTCCTCTCTGTGGGTCTGTGGCACAAACTTGTCCAAGAAGAGAACAGAGAACTCATGCCATGAAAGTGGTACGTCACAGACTGGCCTGCTCCTCAAATATGCCGCCCACCATCTAAAGGCTGCCCCCGTCAGTTGAAAAGTAGTAAATGAGACCCTACTAGTCTCTAGAATACCTGCCGTGCGAAGAATCTGCTAGCACCTATCCAAGAAATCCTGAGCATCCTCTAACTTAGCCCTACTGAATGATGGAGGCCTGAGCCTCCCAAACTTCTCTAGCCTCTTCTACTCCTCATCACTCATAATGGGACCCACTTAGGCATGAGCAATCATAACCAGTTGGGCTGGTAGTACCCCCGGTATCTGAAGTCCCTACACCACCTACTCTAGAGTACGGGCGGCGGGAATCTGAGTACCTCCCCCAGCCCAACTGGCTTGGTCTGAATAGAAACTGCCTGAGCAAGGCTAGTGCAAACAGTCAATATCTAAGCCAAACCCTCCTGAAGGCCTGGAATCACAATGGGCACAGCAGGGACCTGAGTTGGCCCCAATGGCTTAACCACATCTGAAACCTACTCCTGAGCTGGAGCAACTAGTGGATCTGCAGGTGCTGCTCTAGATGTTGTACGAGCTGCACCTCGGCCCCTACCGCAGCCATGGCCTCTCGTGGCCCTAGCAGGTGGTACTAGTGGTCGCCCGCCCGCTCCAGTAGCACGTGTCCTCACCATATGTGAGAGAATAGAATAACAGAAGTTTAGTTCTCGAAATCAACAAATTTGCACGACAAGAATACAAGAAAGCGATGTTTTCCTAAGGGTTTGGTAGCCTCTCAAAGATAAGTACAGACGTCTATGTACCAATCCGCAAGACTACTAAATCTGCACATGACTTGTGAGACCTATGTAACCTAAGCTCTGATACCAACTTTTCACGACCCAAATCTTACATATCATGATGGCACCTATCGAGATACTAGGCAAGCCGACAACCTCAATAAATCAAACTTTCTTTAAGTTTAAAAACATAATAACAATAAGTTTAAGATAAAATATCATAAATACAGATACGAAAAATACCGCGACTCAATACATTATTCCCCCAAAATCCAGGTGTCACTAAGTACATGAGCATCTATACAATAACACAGCCTCAAACATTGTCTAGGAGAGTAGAACAGTACAAATATAACTAAATGATAAAGGAGGAGAGTCAAGGACTGCGAACGCCAAAGCAGCTACCTCGAGGATCTCTGAACTAAATAGTAACTCCAAAGTCAGCAGCCATCATACCCAAAAAAACTTGGATCTACACACGAAGTGCAGGATGTAGCGTGAGTACAACCAACTCAATAAGTAACAAGTCTAACCTTTGGACTGAAAGCAGAGACGAGCTTCACAGATACAGTCTAATTACAGAAATGTAGACATGCTTTCAAGTTCAACAATTAAAGATCATGCATGTAAGATATGCCAAGTGTAACTGAAATAAGGAATGATACATCTCGATAATTACATGTCAATTATGTATGCCAACTATAATGAAAATAGTGATGATATCATATGCAAACTCTTAGAGTATCAAATCACCCAGTCCTCTCGTTCACTTATTCCTCACAGTAACTCTATCCTCCCAATCGCTCGGCAGTCGCTCTCGCCACTCGCACTCGCACTCAGTAGGTACTTGCGCTCACTACTGATAAGTCAGACTCCGGAGGGGAGGATCCTGCCCAAGCGCTATAATAAGCCAATCATGGCATGAATCAATAAAGCTTGTTGTCGCGTGTAGCCCGATCCCATAAATATCCTCACAATTAGGCCCTCGACCTAACTAAGTCATCAATCTCTCCAGTCTCTCGGGCTCACAAGTATCATGATATTCAACCCAAACAATGATGATATGATGCATCAATAAATGGCAACAGAGACTGAGATGTGATATGAAAATGATAGATGTGACTGAGTACATAGTTACAAATTAAGCAAGTAATTTAACAGCAGTACGACCTCTATGGGTCCTAACCGTACCAGAATAAAACCTAAGCATGATTTCTAACATGAATTGCAGCTAAATTTCTTTATCACATAGAGTATATACGGATAACAACAAGATTATACAGCTACACAGTTCCACGGAATCGACCGAGTCACAATTCCTACGGTGCACGCCCGTCACCTAGCATGTGCGTCACCTAAACACCAACCACGTAACACGTAACTCGGGGATTCATACCCTCATAACCAAGTTTAGAAGTGTTACTTATCTCAAACCGTGCAAATCTCTATTCCAACAAGCCCTTGCCTCGCGAATCGGCCTTCGAACGCCTCGAATCTAGACACAAATAATTTGATATTGTCAATTCAAGCTATAGGAATCAATCCCATATGAAAATGCTATGTTCTTAATCAAAAGTCAAAAGGTCAACCCCCGGGCCCATGTCTCGAAATCCAATAAAAGTTACAAAGTTGAAAATCGCATTCAACCACGAGTCCAACCATACCAAATTTACCAAAATCCAATACCAAATCTTCACTAAAATTCCCAAATTTAACTCTCCAATTCCTAGCCCAAAACTCCCAAAATGCCACCTCAAAAACACATAAAATAGGTGGGAAATTCAATGGGTAAATAATATTATTTCATAAAAATAATCAAAGGTAACTTACCTTGTCGCCATGCTATCGCGCCCCTCTTTTTTCGTGAAATCGGGTTTCGACACGGGACAACTCTTTTAAAGGAAAAGGTGTAAAAGAGAGAGTCGCCACCTAACGGGTTTGAGGTGCGTTAGGGCACCTATTTGCAAGTAACTCTGGTTTAACCAGTTTGCGTCACCAAAGATCGGGTAAGGGCTCAAATTACCTCGAAGAGAAGGTGTTAGGCACTCTTAAAGGTCCACAACAGTGGGTCCCGGCCGAACTTGATTTATATGAATTAGTCAAATAGTCAGAGGAAAAAATAAGAAGTTTGAGTAATCAAAAGTCTACCAACAAACACAAATAATTGACTTTAAGACAAGATGGGGGGTCCTAAGTTTTTTAGCATAAAGGATCACCCCGTGTAACATAAATAATACTTTGTAACTCCCTCGAGATGGGGTGTTACTCATATTATTTAGCGGGAACAGACTATCATCTCCTTCTACCCAATTACTATCTTTAAGTTGTTACCTATGGAGCACTAGTTGATTCTAAACCGTGCCTTATGCGTGCACTACCCGTCCCATGCCTATGGTCCAGGAGGCATTTGGACCTTTATTTCAGGTGGATCTAGATTTAACTTAGGTCTCTCAAATTGATAAAACTAGGTGACATACAGAAGCAAGTTAGACTTCATATAAAGGCAATTAAGGGCTCAAGTTAGCCTCCACACTTAGACAACAAATGCACGCAAACGATTTAGATGTTAGACAGTTTCAGAACTGAGATGAGTTAAAAACATTAAATCCTATAGACATGATTTCTATGCGATTCTGGATTTCAAGCATGCTGGCAGTGTCGCTTTGCATATCGCGAGTGTTACAAATTCTATAGGCATGCTTTCTAAATTGTTTGTGTAGTAAAGCAGTGAGACAGTTGGTAGTTCAAAATTGCCAGCGTTTGTATTTGTCAACACAATTTTAGGCGAGCAGTAGGATCCTATAGGCAGGATTTCTAGGAATTGGCAATTGAAACTAGTTATTTATCCTTTCATTCCTATAGGCATGCTTTCTAGGCGAGCAATTTAATGGGAATGGCGGTAATAGTAGCTAATTTAATTGCAGTCCTATAGGCATGATATCTTTGAGAATATTATAAAGAGCATGTGTTTATTACTTAACGTAATCCTATAGGCATGATATCTAACATGAAGCAATTTGAACGAATAATTACTGTGTTGCAGTACAGTAGGTAGATAATAACGTGAGAGTGAAACATGAGAACAGGTGAGATTATTTATGTCCTATAGGCATGTTATGTAACAAAACACATAGAAGCAAAGCATGTTGACCAAATTAAACACTTAGATCCTACAGGCAGGATTTTACCCTTTTCGTGCAAACATTAGAATAGACCCATTTTCCCAATTTTTACTAATACCCCACTTGTTATTACAGAATTATTGCAGGCCCCATACTAAAGTAAATTATATAATTACAGAGTAGCTATAGTGAGCCTAGGACATGCCCAAAATATGCCCAGCCAGGCCAGGCCTTCAACCTCAAGTCCATATAGTTTTGCAACAGTCCAGAAGTCATATCTTCATTTACATAAGGCAGCCAGAAACCAATTGATTCAGAGCTCCCAAGGGCTTCAAGAACCCAGGGCAGTGCTCACACTAGGGAGGTTGATAAAGGAAAATTAGAGAATAACTAGGGACCAAGTCCTAGTGTATCAGAGTTCACAAGGGTCTCAATTGGACCCCGAGCAGTGCTCACACTTGGGAGGTCAAATGATAGAACCTAAGTGGCCTTGGCTTTCAGCCGGCTAAGAATGAGAAATCAAAAAAGAATTCAGCTATCAAGTGAAAGAGAGTGGACCAAGTTTGAGAGGCAGGGATTGGGGACACTTATAATTTAAACAGACATGACCAAATTGAGCATATAGAGCAGATAATCAAACAAGTCACAAACTTAGCAGGTTTAACACTTAGCATATAGGCAGTCACATATTGAAAGAGTTAGGGAAAGAATAAGTTTGCAGGATTGACAAAGATTATTATGCACAGATGTACAATACTAAACAAGTTGAAATATGATTGGAAATTATGCTAAGTATACATCCTAGTATCATTATCGAGAAACAAGACATCATTTAGACATGATGGGGAATGCGCATTGTGATGAGCCAAGTAATCACAGAAGGAATAGGGCATCAAGTGGGTCAAAGACATACTGAGGGACGTGTTATCAGAGAGGCAAGATCATAGTCAATAGAAAAGGTCCCAACAGAAATTAGGACATATAACATATGCAAGACTATCATTACAGAGATTCAGAATAGAGTGAAAAGTAAATTCATGTCAAATAGCAGATGTAGGCATTCATACATTGACATAGTAGATTAATTAACTAAAGAAGGTCCAGTTGTATCAAAGATTCATCGTAATATCAGAAAATAACAATTCAAACAGGCTGAGATAACTGTTCTAAATCACAAGCAAACACTAGAGGGGTATGAGATCGAGTAAGCATGTTGAGTGACACAATAGCAGAGAGGCAAATTATAATTAATAATGAAAGTCTTAACACAAATTACTACAAATGAGAGGCATTCATTACAGAGATTTAGGAGAAAGCAAGTAAACATATTCATGAACATTCAGGCGTCAATACACTAGCTAAACAATCTTAGAAAGATTCAGATTACCCGGTTAGGCATAGATAATCTCAGAACTAGCAGCATTAGGAGCAGTTAAATGCTAAAGAGACTTAAAGCGCGTGTAAAGTTAACAGAGCGGTGCTTAAAAGTAACCCAGAAACAAATTAAGCCATGGATTTCATAAGTAAGAACATATGCAAATCAGAGACACATAAGGATAAAATTGCAAAGGTCAAGTAACTTACCAGTTAAACGAAAATACAAGAAAGAACAAAAGTCCACAGTATTGTGAACATCAACGAGAAGCAAGAACCCAGAATTTAGTGGCCTTGGCTTTCAGCCGGCAAAAACCAAAGTATAGAACGAGATACTTGAGAATGACTGAGTAAAGCTTTAAATATTTAGTGAGATTCTAGCGACTCAAAGTCTTGTCCTAAAGGGGAATGGGGAAGGGTTTATATAGTGACAGAGATTGAACAAGCAAATTAGGAAAATTGTCAATCAAACACTAGAAAGGAAAGAACACCACATGCAATCGAAATCAGTAAGGAAAAGAGAGAAATTTCAAAACCCTAATTTTAGGGAAATTACAAAATATCGGTAGAATCTAAAAATAAAAAATCAAACGTTGCACAGAATAAGATGAATATAGACAGCAACATCGCTTTAAATCAAAGAATCGAACTAATTTTGGTTCGATCTAAAGAGATCTGAAACCCTAATTTTTAGGGTAAGTAAGAATCAACAGAGTTACATAGAGATTCATACCCATAATATAACAATAATGAGCATAGACGGAATAGTAGAATGGTCAAGAAGTTGAACCGACTTTGGTTCGATTCGAAGAAAATCTGTAAACCCTAGTTTCAGGTTAAGTACGAATCAGCAAAATATAAACAAAATCGGACTCACACAGTGTAGAATAAACGTGTGTAGATGGAATATAGTCCAGATTCAAGAAATGGGAGTCAATCGGACATAATCAGAGTAGTTGTACTTGCCATGTTTAGGCAAGTACTAGGTGATACCATAGTGAATCAACCAGTAGCGGAAATATACAGATATGGTAAGTGAATGAGAAGGAAATACCATTAGAAGATGGATTAGGAGAGGGGAAAGAGTAGAGAGGATTTAGGGAGGCGGGTGGTGAAAATGGTTAGGGTTAGAGGGTTTGGGTGGTGATTAAAAGAGAGGGAGTAATGTGGATTGTTGATCTCAGAGATCAACGGCCACGATTTAAAAGGGGTCTTAAGCCGGGTGGTTAAACGAGTTTGCGACCGGGTTGTGGGGTTGGGTTAATTGGTTTGTGATGGGGGTTATTTTGGCTAGGGTGTTAGGTTTGGGCCATTGTTTGGTTCGAAAATAGGTTTAGTGTGAGGCTAGTTTTTAAATACCCAACATTTTAGCTAAAATAATTTATAAAAGTAATTAATAAATAACAAAAATATCATTTGTGCACTAAAGTAATTAAAAATAATTAATTAACATTATCAAAATATAAAAAGTCATTTTCTGCATAAATAATATAATTATACATGCATATGGGCTATTATTGCAAAAATGTGCAATTAGCCCTAAAATACAAATATAATTATACGAAATGCACTGAAAATAAATATTTAAAACCTCATGATGGTACAAATGATAAGTTTAGATGATTAAATCATCATAAAAATAATTTGGAGGATAATTATTGGATATTTATATAATAAAATGCAGGAATAAATTGGTTTAAAGTCTTTAAAAATGATGGAAAATTATGAAAAATACTTGTGTACGCTTATAAATCAAATGATGATGCATATGCACTATTTTAAATATATATATATATATATATATATATAATATGAGGAAAAAATTGGGTATCAACAGCTGTCCCTCTTTATCTGGGAATGATGAAAGAGTTGTCGGGTAAAGAAATGATGACCGACTTTGACCGAATGGGGTGATTTTGAAATATATAGGCCGAACCCTGGTTTCTGAGTTGCCTACATATCCCTGCTTTTACAGGAATCAGGCCATGTGTAGTTCTGGATCCAACGATGGAATAAACCGATGGAGTTGTTATAGGAACGGAAAAGCTTTTCTGGACAGGATGATATCGGGATTGTATATTTGAACGGTTATCAGGTGGGAATGGGTAACAGATGGTGGTTGGCTACGTTTGAAATAATTGCAAGATACGAACGTTGAACGGAAACCGGAGCAAAGATTGCTCCCGTTAGGAGAACGGTTACTTCCCGGATTACCTGGAAAACTTAAAACACAATGCATGCAAGTATATATGGATTATTGCGAGAATTTAAACATGATGCAAATTCCCTTTGGACCATGAAAGTTGTCTTTGGACGATGGGGATGGTGTCCTTAGACCATGATGTCCCGGGCCATGAATCATGAGATAGGGGATTCGCAGGCCATGAAATGATGTTCTCGGGCCATGAGGATGGTGCCTCTAAACTATAATGCCTTTGAATAATGATGTGCAATATTTAGTGATCCTCAAGCCATGGCATGGTGTCTTCCGGCTATGAGGATGATGCCTTCGGACTATGACGCCTTCGGACAAAATGGCAATATTTCAGCTCATGAGATGCAAAGACATGATGCTTGGTTATGCAAAATGAAACAAGACAGAGCTTAGTCTTGTGTAGGATTGGGGGCAGAGCATAGCCCCGAAGTGGAGAATAGTGTAAGGTTTTAAATAGCGTAGCATTTGGGGTTACGCAAGGAAACGCAGAGCTTAGCCTTATGCGACTAGGGAGGCAATGCTTAGCCTCATGCGAAATGGGAGACAATGCTTAGTCTCATGCAAGAGGAGGCGGGGCTTAGCCTCATGCCGGTGGGAGACAAAGCTTAGTCTCGTGCAGGGAAGGCAATGCTTAGCCTTATGCAATTTTAGGAGGCAGGGCTTAGCCCCATGGAAGCGGGAGACAATGCTTAGTCTCATGCAGGGGAAGGAAATGCTTAGCCTTATGCAATTTGAGGAGGCAAGGCTTAGCCTCATGCAAGCGGGAGACAATGCTTAGTCTCATGCAGGGGAAGTCAATGCTTAGCCTTATGCAATTTGAGGAGGCAGGGCTTAGCCTCATGAAAGCACGAGACAATGCTTAGTCTCATGCACGGGAAGGCAATGCTTAGCCTTATGCAATTGAGGAGGCAGGATTTAGCCTCATGAAAAAGGTGGAGACAATGCTTAGTCTCATGCAATGAACAGATAATAAGTAGCAGTAGAGTATTTCTTAGCTGGAAATATGTTTGCGCTTGGCAGCTTGGTCGTTATGAAGATAGTGACTCTGAGGTGTGCCCGAGTTTAAGAATATTTCTTGTTCCTACATCCAAAGGACAATCATGAGTTTTACGGGGGAAGGTTGGTTCGTGCCTCTGCCTGCCTGCTTTGCTTCACTCTGAATCAAAGTCTTGCTTCAGTTACCACGGGTAGCATCTGGCTGTTTCATAAAATAAAGTTTTCGAAAATGTGCGTGCATATGATGAATGCAGTTATTTAAAATACATTAGTATGCAATATCGGATAAATTAGATGAACCAATGACTGTGACACTTTAGAGACATTGCGGCTTCCTTAGATCTTTGAGGGTCCTCCTCAAAATTATTCCCCAGTTTACTTAGGCGGTTCTCTGACCGTTCTGCATATGATGACGTTGGCTGGACTTGCTCCGGAATTTAGAGGGTCCTCCTCAAAATTCTACCCCAGTTTCTGGTTGTGGAAAAATGAAAATTTTATTGAATTGTGACCGAACCCACAAGGCTGGCTATGTATTCCCTCTTAAACGGGAATCAGGTCGAGCGTAGTTCAATTCCATCAGATGGAGAAATGCGAACATTCTAAACATAATATCTTTTGACTGCGTCTGAATTGATAGGCTTCGGCAAAATTTCTCCGCCCATTTCTGCGGGTATGAGCGCTCCTCCTGTTAGTAATCTGTGAACTATGTAGGGCCCTTGCATATTGGGTGAAAATTTCCCTTTGGTCTCATCTTGATGAGGGAAGATCCGCTTCAACACCAGCCGCCCCAGTGTGGACTGTCTAGGTTTGACCTTTTGTTGAAAGCTCTGGACATCCTATTCTGATAGAGTTGACCATGACACACCGCATTCGTTCTTTTCCCGTCAATGAGATATAATTGTTCATAGCGACTTCTTATCCATTCCGCATCAATGAGTTTAGCTTCTTGTATAATTCTTAAAGAAGGAATTTTGACCTGGCAGGAATGACAGCTTCGGTGTCGTAGACCAGCAGATAGGGAGTTGCCATGGTTGATGTGCAGACTGTGGTACAGTACCCTAATAAGGAAAATGGTAACTTCTTGTGCCATTCCTTGTGGTTGTCCACCATCTTCCTTAGTATTTTCTTGATATTCTTGTTTGCGGCCTCAACGGCTCCATTCATTTAAGGCATATATGCTGTGGAATTCTTGTGCTTGATTTTGAAGGTCTCGCACATAGCTTTCATTAGGTCACTTTTGAGATTGGCGGCGTTGTCGGTGATGATGGACTCTAGAATCCCGAATCGGCAAACAATACGATCTCTAACAAAATCTGCGACAACTTTCTTGGTTGCAGCTTTGTAGGATACAGCTTCGACCCATTTTGTGAAGTAGTCTATGGCCACTAAAATGAACATGTGCCCGTTTGAAGTGGCGGGCTCGATTGGTCCAATGACGTCCATTCCCCAAGCGGCAAAAGGCCAAGGTGCACTCGTTGCATTGAGTTCATTTGGCGGCACCCGTATCATGTCAGCGTGTATTTGGCACTGATGACATTTCTGGACATACCTGATGCAGTCTGTTTCCATAGTCATCCAAAAATAACCTGCCCTCAGTATCTTCTTGGCTAAAACAAAACTATTAATGTGTGGTCCGCACGTTCCAGAATGTATCTCTTCGATCTGTTTGGAAGCTTCTTTGGTGTTAACACACCGTAATAACCCTAGGCCTGGAATCCTTCTGTACAGAATTCTTCCACTCTGGAAGAAATGGTTGGACAATCTTCGGAGCGTGCATTTTTTAGTATGATTTGCATGCTCTGGGTACTCTCCTTTTCCCAAGTACACCTTGATATCATGGAACCATGGATTCCCGTCTGCTTCTTATTCAACATGAGCGCAGTAAGCTGGTTGATTATGAATCCTTACCAGAATGGGGTCGATGAAATTCTTGTCCGGATGTTGTATCATGGAGGACAGAGTGGAAAATGCATCTGCGAACTCATTCTGGATTCTCATGACATATCTAAACTCTATCTTCGTGAACCTCTTCATCATCTCTTGCACATGATATAGATATGGTAATATCTTAGTATTCTCTGTAGCCCATTCTCCCTGCACCTGATGTACCAGCAGATCTAATTCGCCAATTTCCAGTAATTCCTGGATATTTATATCAACAGCCAAATTGAGTCCCAATATGCAAGCCTCATATTCTGCTATATTATTGGTGCACGGAAATCTGAGTTTCACGGATACTGGGTAATGTTGACCTATTTCTGAGACCAAAACGGCTCCAATACCCACTCATTTGAAGTTTGCGGCTCCATCTAAAAACATTATATATCTGTCGTAGGCTTCGGCGATATATTCTCCGACGAATGATACTTCTTCATCAGGAAAATACATTTTTAGTGGTTCGTATTCTCCTCCTACAGGATTTTCTGCAAGATGATCCGTTAATGCTTGTCCCTTAACCGTCTTCTGAGTCACATAGACGATGTCGAATTCACTCAAAAATATCTGCCATTTTACTAGCTTCCCTGTAGGCATGGGTTTCTGGAAGATGTACTTCAGAGGATCCATCCTTGATATGAGATATGTGGTATAGGCACAGAAGTAGTGCCTCAGTTTTTGGGCTATCCTGGTCAAAGCACAGCAGGTGCATTCCAGCAAAGAATACCGTACTTCGGAAGGTGTGAACTTCTTACTCAGATAGTATATGTCATGTTCTTTCCTTCCCGTCTCATCGTGTTGTCCCAAGACACAACCGAAAGCCCCATCTAATACGAAGATAAAGAGAGGTAGTGGTCTACCAGGTTCTGGCGGGACCAGGACTGGCGGTGTGGACAAATATTCTTTGATTCTGTCAAAAGCTTTCTGGCAGCCTTCAGTCCAACTGGTTGCGGCATCCTTCTTTAACATTTTGAAAATCGGCTCACAGATCACGGTTGATTGTGCTATGAAGCGACTGATGTAATTAAGACATCCCAAGAAGCTCATCACGTCTTTCTTGTTCTTTGGAGGTGGAAATCTTGGATAGCCTTGACCTTTGATGGGTCTAGCTCAATTCCTCGGCGGCTGACGATGAATCCTAACAACTTTCCTACGGGGACCCCGAAGGCACATTTTGCGGGATTCAGTTTCAAATTATACCTCCGAAGTCGATCAAAGAATTTTCTCAAGTCTTCTATGTGATATGTACCCTTCTTGGATTTGATGATGACGTCATCCACATATACCTCTATCTCATTGTGTATCATATCGTGGAAAATAGTTGTCATAGCCCTCATATAAGTGTCCCCAACATTCTTCAGACCAAACGGTATCATTTTATAGTAGTACACCCCCATGGTGTAATAAAAGTTGTCTTTTCGGCATCATCTTCATCCATCTAGATCTGATGATATCCCGCGAAGCAATCTACAAAGGATTGGAGTTCATTCTTGGCGCAGTTGTCGATCAGTATGTGTATGTTGGGTAACGGGAAATCATCTTAGGGACTTGCTCTATTTAGGTCCTGATAATCGACGCATACTCTGACTTTCCCATCCTTCTTTGAAACTGGCACGATGTTAGCCAACCAAGTTGGATATTCAACCACTATGAGAACCTTAGCTTTGATCTTCTTGGTGACTTCTTCTTTGATTTTTAGACTAATATCTGGCTTGAACTTTCTGAGCTTCTGCTTTACTGGTGGACACATTGGGTTGGTGGGTTGTTTATGATCCACTATAGGCGTGCTCAAACTAGTCATATCATCAAAAGACCATGCAAAAAATGTCTTCATATTCTTTATGGAAATGGGTGTATTCTTATTTCTCTAATGGTGACTGGTGAATGCTTATGCGAGTTTCTTTGGCTGTTTCGGAATCTCCCAAGTTGACTATCTCAGTTTCGTCCAGGTTGGACGTAGGCTTGTTTTCAAAGTTTTTCACTGTTCTGACAATTTACTTGGGTATTGTATCCTCTTCCAGATCCTCTGAATTGTTATCCTTATGTTGCGTTGTCTCATTACATGTCACAGTCGTAAGTTCATCGGGATAGGTAATAATAATGTTGTAGAGAAAAACGTAAAGAATAATAATAAATACTAAAAACAGCAACGCATTAGATAAATCTTGAAAACGTCAAACAGGTACGGCTCGATGACCCGAGCAATTATTTCAAAACAAAACATGCTTAAAACAAAATACTGAAAATGTCTTAAATGCTCATAAAAATTTCTTTTAAAATAAATGATGCTAATTTCTAGGCTACCCAGGAACTCGACGGGCCCTTGATGGTGCAGCAGTCCAGTTCTCGAGAATAGCTCCTTTCTCCACGGTCTGAATAATGAGGCCTTCCTCCTCCTCCTCTTCAACTATTGCGCTGTAGTCCATATCTTCATCTTCCAGGAACAGACTCCTTAAACCGGCAAGAATTTCATTTTCTTCAGATCTCCACATCATATCGGCCTGATGGAAGGATTGGCTCAAATGTGGTATCGGCTGCTCAAGAAGGTAATAAGGACCACGCCATGGTGGCGACCAATTCTGATACTCATGCCAGGTGAATTCATACCCAAGCCCAAAAGTTGTGCCGTGAAGCTTTAGTTGTATCGGTTTGGTGATCCCCTGGAGATTCTTACCAAGACCTTTGTTGGGTTCATACCCTCTCTATGCCAATATGCTTTCTATTTTGCTACTCCACCATTTGTCCTTCTTGATCACGTTAACACGCTCAATGCGATGGTAAGTCTCTCCCCCTAGCTTCCTTCTATTCTCCACAACTGGGACAGTCTGGTTGGTGTAAATAGGGTTACTCCCGTCTCCATGAATGATCACCTCCTGATGATTCCATTCGAACTTCACAGCCTGATGCAGAGTAGACGCTACAGCCCCAGCGGTGTGTATCCAAGGTCATCCCAATAGCAGATTGTATGAGGCGTATATGTTGAGCACTTGGAATTCAACATCAACCCAAGTTGAACCCATTTGTAAGAAGAGGTTGGTTTCTACGATTGTGGCCCTTTGAGTCCCGTAGAGCGCTTTTACGTTCATAGTTCCTGCTCGTATCTCATGTAAACCTTTACCTAACCTCATTAAAGTAGTCAATAGGAAGATGTTGAGACTTGAACCCCCATCTATCAAGACCCTGGCGATGAATTTGTCTTCGTACTGTACTGTGATATACAGTTCCCTATTGTGATTCATCCCTTTCGGTGGCAATTCATCTTCGTGGAAAGTGATCTTATGGCTTTCCAATACTTGTCCTACCATGTTGGCCATCTCTCCACCGGTAATGTTGTTGGGTACATAAGCCTCATTCAACACTTTCATCAATGCGTTCCTATGCGCCTCAAAATTTTGCAGTAGTGATAGAATGGATATCTGAGCAATGGTTTTGTTCAAATAATCAACCACAGAATACTCCCTCGATTGCACTTTTCTCCAAAGATCATCCGCATCGGTTTCAATGATAGGTTGCCTGGAAGTGGTTTCTTTACTTGTTCCCCCCAAATGCTCGGGCGTGTAAACCCTACCAGTTCTGGTCATACCTTGTGCTGCACCAGTTTCTTACATTTTCCCTTTTCCTTTCCCTCTTGCGTCCGCAGTATAGTCCCGGGGCACAGCATTAGAGTTAAAGGATTGTGTGGGTACTACTGTTATGGTGAATGGTGTGGTCACTTCTACTTTGAACGGAGTTGGCGCGGCTGAGGGCGTTCTTACTTCAACCTCGAACGGAGTCGGTGCGGCTACCTCAAATTCAATTGGTGATTGTATTTGTACCACAACAGGTGTTAGAGTGACTGGAGACATTTTGGGATCATCCTCTCCTCGAATGAGTCCAATTAACCCCTTCGGGTCCCATTCCTCATCAGTTACTATCACATTTACCCCCTCTCCCCTTTGATAAGGGAGGGGATTGTTGCAGACATTGGGTGCAGTCTCCTTTTCCTGTATAACTTTGGTATCAATCAGCATCTGGATCTTATCCTTCAGAGTGCGACATTCATCAATAGTGTGACCCTTCATGCCCGAATGGTAGGCACATGTCTTATTCAGATTGACCCATTGAGAGAAATTTTCTATGGCGACAGTGGGAATGGTAGTGACATAACCGGCGGCTTTCAATCTCTCATACAACTGGTCAATAGGTTCGGCAATAGGAGTGTATTGTCTGGGCGGCCTACGGTCGATATTTGACCTGGGTTTTTGGTAATTTTGGCGGGCTGGTGGTGAGTAGTAATATGATGGCTGAGTGTTGTAAGTGTGTTAGGCGGTAGCGGGTTGTTGATATCTAGGAGGTGAAGGCTGATATGTGGGTAGAGGTGTTTGGTATGTAAGAGGAGATTTTGGACCTTGGGCTATCATCACAGCCCCTACTTCCTTCTTTTTGGATATGCCTCCTGACTACAAGGCTTTGTTCGTGGCCTGGAGTGCTTCGAAATTTGTTATCATCCCAATTTTGATTCCATATTCTATTCTTTCTCCCAATTTGATGATGTCGGAGAATTTATGATTTTCAATAACCATCAACCTCTCATAATATTGTGGCTCCTAGGCCCGGACAAAGAATTTATTCATTTGCTCTTCTTCCAATGTCGTCCTTACCTTTGCAACTTTAGATCTCCATCGAGTAGCATACTCGTGAAAAGACTTTGTTGGCTTCTTCTTAAGATTCTGGATATAGAAGTCATCTGGTACATTCTCTGTATTGAATCTGAATCGATCCATGAAATGTGATGTCATACTTACCCAGTTAATCCACCACTTTGGATTTTGACTGATATACCAGGATATGGCGTCTCCAGTGAGGCTCCTCATGGACAGCTTCATGCGGATTCTTTCATTTTTACAAACCCCTATGAGCTTGTCGCAATACGTCCTTAGATGTACCTTTGGATCGCCTGTCCCGTCGAACATCTCAAACGTAGGAGATTTGTAACCCTCTGGCAGTTCTACATCCGGTTGAATACATAAATCCTCATAGTTCAAACCTTTGATGCCTTACCACCTTCGACACCTTGGACTCGCCTTGTAAGCTTTTTAAGTTCCTCTGCCATGTTCTTGATGAGCAGGTCCTTCACGGCAGATTCTGGTATGTACGGGGATTGTTGTGAAATGTGGGGTAAGGTTTCTACGTATATGGGGTTACTTTGGTGGACTCTAGGGATTTGGGTGTAGTGGTGCTCATTGGTTGAGTTCTGGGGATCAGGGGTAGGTTGTGGTGTGTTTTGAGGAGTGCGGTTGTTAGTAGTTTGTGGGCACTGTATTGGATGATGTTGGTGTTGTGGAGGAGTTGGTACTGATGGAGGATTAGGATTTTGGGGAGGCGTGGCGTATTGATGAGGTGCGGGAGGATTTTGGGGGTGATGTTTTGCATGTTTTGAGTAGGTGTTGAGTTTTGGGCGTTTTGTTGGTTGATGTTAGGAACATTCAGGGTAAGGGAATGGTTTGCCAAGTTACGGACCTTCTCAAGTTCTCCTTGTAACTCCAGTATCTTTTTCTCTAATCGCAAAACCAAGTCGTTTTGTGCCGGAGTACTCCGACCATCCAAAGTCTCAAAATTCTCTGCATGTGTAGTGTTGTCTTTCCTGATACCGCTCAAATCATCCATCTTAGCCTTTCCTTTGTTCTTAGGATCACTTGGAGGAGGAGGAGGTGGAGGACCTCTAGATCTGGTATGATATGCCGATGATGCCAGTATGCACAAACCAACCTTAGGTGATGGGAATAAACAAAGAAAATAAGAAAAACAAAAGGTAAACAAGTCAGTAAGGAGTATTAAAAGGATATTTACGATATTTAAACAAGTATTGCGGAATTCGCGTCTTAATTTGGGGACCTCATCGTGCCCGAGGTAGACCTAGCGACATATAGATTTGGAGAAAATTCAATAACGATAACTGCGTCATTTCATTAATATGATAAATAGACCAAATCTCTACTAAAACGACAATAATTATAAAGAGTCACTAGTGGCATTGGCCTTATTACAATCAAATTCTAAAATGAATCCATAAAACATCATTCCTAGTCTAATTGGTCCCAGAGGGACCTTCTCTAAGCTTGGCCTTCTTAGCCCCGTCAATCAGATACCCCAGGTCGCGCATGTCCAATAGCAGATATGCCCTTTCTAGATGTCCTCCTTTGTTGCCCCCTGCGTTCTGACAATCTGAGACCCTTTTTCTCATATTTCCCTCAAGTTTCATCAAACCCTGCTCCAAATACTCCAACCTTTCTATTGATTTAGCAGCGATTCCCTTCCATTCATTGATTGCTTCCATGTCCACTTTATGTTGTTCCAAATGCATGGCCCCAGATTCAAAGACCCTTTTGCGCAACATCTTGCACTTGACTTGTGCTTCAGCAGCGTCATCTATGACCCTATTTCTCAAATCAGCCCCTGGCTTGACCTCTCCTGCTATGTCATCGACCAACCATGATGGGTATAAGTACACATGCTGACATGATACCTGTCTGGCTCGATGGTATCTTTCTCCATAATAATATTTTGATGCCGCATGTGTTGTGCCTCAAACTTGAATGGAATGTCATTCCTTTGGAAGTCTGCTTTGTAATGAACCATTTTGGAAACTCGCGGTATAACTTGTTTTCTCCCAGCTTGCCTCATGACTCTGATAGGAGCATAAAGATAGATTCCCCTTAATCCTATTAGCACTAGATGAGGAACATCTCTCGACCTGATGATGAATTCACTGCTAGGGAACCACTCGAACATCTAATGTACCGTGTCATCAGTACCTAACCCACAGCGTTTCCCGGTTGTGCAAACCTGTCTGGGATAAAAGTCATTCTCTTCGGATAGTGATAAGCTATGTGGACATTCCATGGTCGTCGCGGAAATTCTTGACGTTATTGTCCTCTCTGAAGGTGTTCCAACAACCATATTTGCAGCAACAGATTTCAACCCCTGAAATGCCTATATCCCTTTTTACAATGGTCTAAAGCTCTGTACATATCAGCCATGATCATTGGGATAATAGTGTAAGTTTGTCCCTCAATTCCTTCTATTAGGATCTTAGTGACCACAGCTAGGCGAGTGTGGATCCTTTATCCTTGTATCAGGAATATTAGCATCCCCAGAAAACAGACAATGAATACAAAAACCCGGAGGTGAGTCCAACCCAAAGAAGTGATGGCAAATTCATCATAGTAAAGACGATATGACTTGATGTGACCATAACGCTCGTAAAGGAAGTCGAATGGTATGTAAGATTACTTCAGACAGACTAACTCATCATTTTTTCCTGAAACCCATCATTTTTAGGAAACTTCGAGAAGTACGATTTTCCGGTACCAACAAGCCAGGGCTATCCCATAGGAGCCCAGCGAAGCCTCCTATTTCCTCTAGAAGGGGAGTCATTTCTATATCACCAAAATGGAAGACGGACCTCTTCTCATCCCAGAACATGGTGGCAGCCTCAATTAACACATTGTTCGGCTGAATATCTAACAAAGAAGGTAAATTCCCGAGAACTCTTTTCACATGGTTTTTGTCACTTGGCGAGATATTTTCCCACCAATCTAGCAACAAAGGTGGGATACTTCGAACCATACCGAACCTGGGGACTTCGTGCCTCATTTCTGCAAAACAAATAAAGTTAGCCCTTTCCCCTAGCGGATTCAACTATTTACACATTAATGATTAGCATATCGGCACATTTTCTTCAAATAATGCACATATCATGATTTTACCCATTGGGATTTAAGGAAATCTCGGCGGGCTTTGGACAATGCTTGCCTTAGAGAGTTATTATGCGGACAACGTTCTAACCCATACTAGGTTTAGACATGATGCATGAACAGTTAATATTAGAGTGGGGGTTTCTAGAAGAGTCTAGACTGGTACCCTCAAGTGGACAACTTGAGAGGGGAAGGCACGGAACCGTCGATTGCACCGCTGATCGACTAGTTTTACCCCAAAAAAAAGCCTTTTCGAATTTAAAGGGTGATTTAGGAAGAGCGCGGACACTCATCAAGCGCCGCTATGGTATTAGTTACGCACGAGTGAAATATGATGTGGAGCATGCTTTATGTAAAGATAAAACAATATGTTGTCAAGTATTTTTCATGATGAAAACAGTAAATGCAGTATTAAATGAAACGTAAAGACATAAAAAGAAAGGAAAACAAAGAAAAAGTTAGTTCGCGTAATGTGGAAATTGTAATAAAGTAAGCAAGGGAGTAGGGGTAGGGAGGAACATAATGTAGAAAATTTAAAAATGATTTGGAGCAAGTAAGCATGACTAAAGGGAAACACATATTGTAACTGAATTAAGCAGAGATTTGCATATTAATAGAATTCACATAAAGGAAAAATAGGGAAAGGATGTGCATGTAGCAATAAAAAGGAAACGGGAGCGGGATATTCATGTAATAGCAAAATAACAAATACACGCTTATCAGAGAAGACTAATTCATATAGACCAAGTTCGCTATGGAAAGAGCCTAAAAAAATCCTCAGCAGAGTCGCCATGCTATCGCGCCCCTCTTTTCTCGCGAAATCGGGTTTCGACACGGGACAACTCTTTTAAAAGAAAGGGTGTAAAAGAGAGAGTCGCCACCTAACGGGTTTGGGGTGCGTTAGGGCACCTATTTGCAAGTAACTCTGGTTTAACCAGTTTGCGTCACCAAAGATCGGGTAAGGTCTCAAATTACCTCGAAGAGAAGTTATTAGGCACTCTTCGAGGTTCACAACTATGGGTCCCGGACGAACTTGAATTATATGAATTAGTCAAATAGTCAGAGGAAAAAATAAGAAGTTTGAGTAATCAAAAGTCTACCAAGAAACACAAATAATTGACTTTAAGATAAGATGGGGGTCCTAAGTTTTTTAGCCTAAACGATCACCTCGTGCAACATAAATAATACTTCATAACTCCCTCGAGATGGGGTGTTACTCTTATTATTCAGCGGGCACAGACTATCATCTCCTTCTACCCAATTACTATCTTTAGCTTGTTACCTAAGGCGCACTAGTTGATTCTAAATTGTGCCTTATGTGTGCACTACCCGTCCCATGCCTATGGTCCAGGAGGCATTTGAACCTCTATTTCAGGTGGTTCTAGACTTAACTTAGGTTGCTCAAAGTGATAAAACTAGGCGACATACAGAAGCAAGTTGGACTTTATAAAGGTAATTAAGGGCTCAAGTTAGCCTCCACACTTAGACAACAAATGCACGCAAACGATTTAGGCGTTAGATAGTTTTAGAATTGTGACGAGTTAAAAACATTAAATCCTATAGACATGATTTCTATGCGATTCTGGATTTCAAGCGTGCAGGCAGTGTCGCTTTGCATATCGCGAGTATTACAAATTCTATAGGCATGCTTTCTAAATTGTTTGCGTAGTAAAGCAGTGAGACAGTTGGTAGTTCAAAATTGCCAGTGTTTCTTTTTGTCAACACGCTTTTAGGCGAGCATTAGGATCCTATAGGCAAGATTTCTAGGAATTGTCAATTGAAACTAGTTATTTATCCTTTCATTCCTATAGGCATGCTTTCTAGGCGAGCAATATAATGGGAATGGCGGTAATAGTAGCTAATTCAATTACAGTCCTATAGGTATGACATCTATGTGAATATTATAAAGAGCATGTGTTTATTACTTAACATAATCCTATAGGCATGATATCTAACATGAAGCAATTTGAACGAATAATTATTGTGTTGCAGTATAGTGGGAAGATAATAATGTGAGAGTGGAACATGAGAACATGTGAGATTATTTATGTCCTATAGGCAGGATTTCTACCCTTTTCATGCAAACATTAGAATAGACCCATTTTCCCAATTTTTGCTAATACCCCAATTTTTATTACAGAATTATTATAGGCCCCATACTGAAGTAAATTACAGAATTACAGAGTAGCTATTGTGATGACCCAAAATATAATCTTTAAATTTAATAAGTAATTATGTATTCTAAGAGCTCAAAAATCACCATTTATCGTTCCTCGACTTGCGTGCACAGTCCGTACAATTGTCCGGAAAGTTTTTATGTGAAAAATAGATTAAAATGGGGAATAGATCTTTAAAACTCAACTAAGTTGACTTTGGTCAACATTTTGAGCAAACGGACCCGGATCAGTGTTTTAAAAATTTTGGTAGGTCCGTATCGTGATTTGGGACTTGGGCATATGCCCGGAATCGAATTCCGAAGTCCCTAGCCCGAGTTATGGAATTTTGATGAAAACTTAAAAGCTTGAAAGCTTAATGATTTCTAAGAAATTACTGATGTTGGATTTATTGACCTCGGGTCCGTATTTTGGTTTCGGAGCCCGGTATAGGTCCACTATAATATTTATGACTTGTCTGCCGAATTTTGTTAGAATCAGAGTTGATTTGACGTGATTCGGACGTTCGGTTGTAAAAATATAAGTTTTAAAGTTTTCTTGAAAACTTCCTTTGATTTGGTGTCCGATTCGTAGTTCTAGGTATTATTTTGGCGATTCGATCGTGCGAGCAAGTTCGTATGATTTTTAGAACCTGTGTGCGTGTTTGGTTTGGAGCCCCGAGGGCTCGGGTGAGTTTTGGATAGGCTACGGGATGATTTCAGACTTAGGAAATCTGGTTTTCTACAGACTTCAGGCTTCTTGTGTGTTCTTCTTCGCGTTCGCGAAGGTACTCTCGCAAACGCGAAGAGCAAATTGGGCTGGCACATGTTGTGCTTCGCGTTCGCGACATAGTGACCGCATTCGCGAAGGCTTGTGGTTCAAAGCTTCGCCTTCGCGATAGAAGCCTCGCGTTCGCGAAGGGAAAGAGACTGGCCAGGAAAATTAGCCTTCGCGTTCGCGAAGGCCAAGCCAGGCGTGCATCGCGTTCGCGAAGTAGCCCTCGCGTTTGCAAAGAGTAAAATTCGACAGCACATAATTGTGCTTCACGAACGCGAGGCACTGACCTCGTTCGCGAAGGGTAAAAATCCCAAAAACAGAACTTAAGTTCTGGAAAGGGGGTTTCGACCCATTTTCAATTCTTTCCCATTTTTGAGCTCGGGTAAGACGATTTTTGGGCGATTTTCACAGAAAAACATTGGGGTAAGTGTTCCTTATCCTATATTGATTATATTTCATGATTTTATACTCATTTATATCATGAATCCGTGAATTTATGGAAGACAAATCAGATTTTTATAAAATCTTCCAAAAACAAAAATCTAAGATTTGAAGCTCCATTTGATATCGGAATTGGACAAATTTGGTATGGTTGAACTCGTATCGTAACAGATGTTCGAATTTCGTGTGTTTTTCCGAGATATGAGACGTGGGTCCTACTGCCGAATATTTTAATGAATTTCGGATTTTTATCCGAAAAATTCGTAAATTCATATGGAATTAATTCCTATGATTAGTATTGAATATATTGAATTGTTTGTGAATAGATTTGAAGCTTTCGGAGGCAAATTTAAAAGGAAAAGTTGTGGTTGAATAATTGATTTGGAATTTGCAAACCGAGGTAAGTGTAGGGGTTAACCTTGACTTGAGGAAATAGAACCCTTAAATTGTTTGTTATGTGAATTGCATGTAAACGACGCATAGGCGAGGTGACGAGTGTCTATACGTCGTCAAATTAATTGTTTGCCTGCTCACTTGAAAAATCATAAATTATTTTTAATCATAAATTAATTACTATAATAATTGTTTCTCTCTTATTCCTTGTCAAAATATTAATTCTTGAATTCCTACATTAATTGTTACATGCTATTTGAATTATATGTTTTAATTGCTAATTAACATTAAGCATATCAAATATTAAACTGTCTATTTCCTCTCTGATTTCTATAATAAATTGTTAATTGTCATTGTTTGTTTCATAATTAAATTATAATTGTTGTATGCTTGTTGTCTTATGATTTTATATTAATTGTTGCGTTTATTGGAGAATTTCTTCTATAAGAATTGATTGAAATGGAAATATTGGAGGATCGGGTTGCACGCCGCAACAGACTTGTTAAAAAGTTAATATTGGAGGATCGGGTTGCACGCCGCAACAGACTTATTAAAAGTTAATATTGGAAGATCGGGTTGCACGCCGCAACAGACTTGTTAAAAAGTTAATATTGGAGGATTGGGTTGCACGCTGCAACAGACTTATTAAAAGTCAATATTGGGGAATCGGATTGCACGCCGCAACAGACTTATGAAAAGTTAATATTGGAGGATCGGGTTGCACGCCGCAACAGACTTATTAAAAAGTCTATATATATACTTGATTGAAATAAATATATAACAGACTTGATTAAAATGAATATATTGGAGGAGCGGGTTGCACGCCGCAACAGAATTGAATGTGAATATATTGTGAGAGCGTGTTGCACGCTGCAACAGAATTGAATGTGAATATATTGTGAGAGCGGGTTGCACACTGCAACAGAATTAATGGAAATGATAATTGGTTATGACTGTTGAGTTGCCTTCAATTATTATAAATGAATTACCTGATTTATTTCTATTATTGTTGTTGTTACTAATATTGCGTACAGGTTAATGTAAGTGAACCGCCTTAGCCTCGTCACTACTTCGTCGAGATTAGGCTCAGCACTTACCAGTACACGGGGTCGGTTGTACTGATACTACACTCTGCACTTCTTGTGCAAATTTTGGATTTGACCACAGCGGCGTACCATAGTCTTGCTCGAATTTCAACTACCAGAGGAGACTTGAGGTATAACTGCATGGCGTCCACAGTTCTGAAGTCCCCGTCTATTGTACTTTAGTTGTGTGTTTATCTGCAGACAACTTTATTTTATTCAGACCTTTATTTGTATTTATTCTAGAAGCTCGTGCACTTGTGACACCAATTCTGGGATGGTATTTAGACACTGTTATCATTATGGATTATTTCAAAATTGCTTCCGCATTTGCTTCCTTTTTATTAATAAATTTAAAAATTATTTTAAAAATGGATAATGTTATTCTAACGTTGGCTTGCCTAGCAAGTGAAATGTTAGGCGCCATCACGGTCCGAAGGTGGGAATTTTGGGTCGTGACAGCTATAGTGAGCCTAAGACTTGCCCAAAATATGCCCAGTCAGGCCAGGCCATCAACCTCAAGTCCACATAGTTTTACAACAGTCCAAAAGTAATATCTTCATTTACATAAGGCAGCCAGAAACCAATTGATTCAGCAAGTAGGTGAAAACAGAGTTGAGCAATTAGAACCATGACCCTAGTGTGTCAGAGTTCACAAGGGCTTCAAGAACCCAGGGCAGTGCTTACACTAGGGAGGTTGATAAAGGAAAATTAGAGAATAACTAGGGACCAAGTCCTAGTATATCAGAGTTCACAAGGGTCTCAATTGGACCCCGAGCAGTGCTCACACTAGGGAGGTCAAATGATAGAACCTAAGTGGCCTTGGCTTTCAGCCGGCTAAGAATGAGAAATCAAAAAAGAATTCAGCTATCAAGTGAAAGAGAGTAGACCAAGGTTGAGAGGCAGGGATTGGGGACACTTATAATTTAAACAGACATGACCAAATTGAGCATATAGAGCAGATAATCGAACAAGTCACAAACTTAGCAGGTTTAACACTTAGCACATAGGCAGTCACATATTGAAAGAGTTAGGGAAAGAATAAGTTTGCAGGATTGACAAAGATTATTATGCACAGATGTACAATACTAAACATGTTGAAATATAATTGGAAATTATGCTAAGTATACATCCTAGTATCATTATCGAGAAACAAGACATCATTTAGACATGATGGGGAATGCGCATTGAGATGAGCCAAGTAATCACAGAAGGAATAGGGCATCAAGTGGATCAAAGACATACTGAGGGACGTGTTATCAGAGAGGCAAGATCATAGTCAATAGAAAAGGTCCCAACACAAATTAGGACATATAACATATGCAAGACTATCATTACAGAGATTCAGAATAGAGTGAAAATTAAATGCATGTCAAATAGCAGATGTAGGCATTCAGACATTGACATAGTAGACTAATTAACTAAAGAAGGTCAAGTTGTATCAAAGATTCATCCTAATATTAGAAAACAACAATTCAAACAGGCTGAGATAACTATTCTGAATCACAAGCAAACACTAGAGGGGTATGAGATCGAGTGAGCATGCTGAGTGACACAATAGTAGAGAGGAAAATTATAATTAACAATGAAAGTCTTAACTAAGGGTGGCATGTGGGCCGGTTAGAACCGGGCCCGGCCCAGGACTGCAAGCCCAAATGGGCGATGGGCCTAAACGGTCCTAACCGGATAGGACTGGGACCGTGGGGAGGTGGGCTGGGTAGTGGGACGGTCCCATAGGCGAGGCCCGCGAGACCGGGACCAGTTGGGACCGGGAGCGGCTGGGAAGTGGGCCGGTTCAAGCGGTCCTAAACGGGCCTATCCGGGCCCAACGACTAATTGTTTTTAAAAAACAAATTTTCCACATTATAGCCGTTATGGCATTTAAAATATGGCTGTTTTACCTGCCAAAATAGTCGTTGGCTATTTATAAAATAGTCATTTAACCCCCCCAACTTTATTTTTAACCCCAAACGTTTTATAGCTATATATACATGTTAAGATATATATATATATATATATATATATATATATATATATATATATATATATATATATATAAGCTATATTCGATTTACTATATATACATCTTAAGATATATAAGCTATATACATCTTAAGATATATAAGCTATATTCGATTTATATACTATTTATACATCTTAAGATATATATATATTATAATATTATAACTCATTGCTTTGAATATCTCTTTACAATATTTTTATCTTTAAATTTGAATTAAAAACTTTAGGTGACAATTCTATAATATAATTTACAAAAAATTGCCTTAGATATTTTTATTACCATTTTTTTTCTCTAACTTCTATAAAAAAAAAATTTAAAAAAAAGTATCTGTTGGGCCCACTTAGGCCCAGGACCGTTAGTTCGTGGTCTTGGTCCCGGACTGGTTCCAACAAAAAGCCCGTGAAGTCCGGGAGCGCCTAGGACTGACCCACTTAGGACCGGGCCCGCGAAGCCCACTTAGGATCGGGCCCGGCCCACATGTCACTCTTAGTCTTAACACAAATTACTACAAATGTGAGGCCTTCATTACAGATATTTAGGACAAAGCAAGTAAACAGATTCATGAACATTGAGGCGTCAATACACTAGCTAAACAATCTTAGGAAGAGTCAGATTATCCAGTTAGGCGTAGATAATCTCAGAACTAGCAGCATTAGGAGTAGTTAAATGCTAAAGAGACTTAAAGCGCGTGTAAAATTAACAGAGTGGTGCTTAAAAGTAACCCAAAAACATATTAAGCCATGGATTTCATAAGTAAGAACACATGCAAATCAGAGACACACAAGGATAAAATTGCAAAGGTCAAGTAACTTACCAGATAAACGAAAATACAAGAAAGAACAAAAGTCCACAGTATTCTGAACATCAACGAGAAGCAAGAACCCAGAATTTAGTGGCCTTCGCTTTCAGCCGGCCAAAACCAAAATATAGAACGAGATAATGAAGAATGACTGAGTAAAGCTTTAAATATTTAGTGAGATTCTAGCGACTCAAAGTCTTGTCCTAAAGGGGAATGGGGAGGGGTTTATATAGTGACAGAGATTGAACAAGTAAATAAGGAAAATTTTCAATCAAACACTAGAAAGGAAAGAACATCACATGCAATCGAAATCAGTAAGGAAAAGAGAGAAATTTCAAAACCCTAATTTTAGGGAAATTACAAAACAATCGGCAGAATCTAAAAATAAAAAAATCAAATATTGCACAGAATACGATGAATATAGACAGAAACATCGCTTAAAATCAAAGAATCGAACCAATTTTGGTTCGATCTTAAGAGATCTGAAACCCTAATTTTTAGGGTAAGTAAGAATCAACAGAGATACACAGAGATTCATACCCATAATACAACAAGAATGAACATAGACGGAATAGTAGAACGGTCAAGAAGTTGATCCGACTTTGGTTCGATTTGAAGAAAATCTGTAAACCCTAGTTTCAGGGTAAGTACGAATCAGCAAAATATAAACAAAATCAGACTCACACATTGTAGAATAAACGTGTGTAGATGGAATATCATCCAGATTCAAGAAATAAGAGTCAATCGGACAGAATCAGAGTAGTAGTACTTTCCATGTTTAGGCAAGTACTAGGTGATACCATAGTGAATCAACCAGTAGTGGAAATACACAGATATGGTAAGTGAATGAGAAGGAAATCCCATTAGAAGATGGATTAGGAGAGGGGTTTCGAGAGATGGCGGGTTAGGGTTTTTCAGAGGGGAAATAGTAGAGAGGATTTAGAGGTGGCGGGTGGTGAAAATGGTTAGGGTTAGGGGGTTTGGGTGGTGATTAAAAGAGAGGGAGTAATGTGGATCGTTGATCTCAGAGATCAACGACCATGATTTAAAAGGGGTCTCGGGCCGGGTGGTTAAACGGGTTGCGACCGGGTTGTGGGGTTGGGTTAAATGGTTTGGGCTAGGGTGCTAGGTTTGGGCCATTGTTTGGTCCGAAAATAGGTTTAGTGTGAGGCTAGTTTTTAAATACCCAACATTTTAGCAAACATAATTTATAAAAGTAATTAATAAATAATAAAAATATAATTTATATACTAAAGTGATTAAAAATAATTACTTAATATTATAAAAATATAAAAAGTTATTTTCTGCATAAAGAATATAATTATACATGCATATGGGCTATTATTGCAAAAATGTGCAATTAGCTATAAACTGCAAATGTAATTATAAGAAATGCACTGAAAAAAAAGTATTTAAAACCTCATGTTGGTATAAATGATAAGTTTAAATGATTAAATCTTCATAAAAATAATTTGGAGGATAATTATTGGATATTTATATAATAAAATGCAGGAATAGATTGGTTTAAAGTCTTTAAAAAATCATGGAAAATTATGAAAAATACTTGTGTACGCTTATAAATGAAATGATGATGCATATGCACTATTTTGATAGTGTATATATATATTTAAACTATGAGGGGAAAATTGGGTATCAACATACCTCAAGAAATCACTCAAAACCCCTCTCAAAAATCGCCTTAACCTGAGCTTGCTAAGTCCAAAATGACTGAAAATCTCGGAACCCTCGAAATTAAACACTACCCATGCATTTCCGCACCTGCAGAGCCTGGGATCGCACAAGCACTCCTGATTTTTCTTAGAATACTTCGCTTCTGGGAAACCCACTTAACAACCGACCTCGCGCACCTGCGAGGCCATACCTGCGAACCATTCCTCGCTTCTACGACTCCAACACAGCCTGCCCAAATCCGCTTTTGCGTTCGACCATGCGCAGATGCGCATCCGCATCTGCGGAACCTCTCCGTGCCTGCGACCCCCAGTGGCCTTCCTCCTCTCAGCAGCTGCACTAACTTAGCCGCTTTTGCGGCTCTGCATCTGTGACCAATCCCACCGTAGGTGCGATAACACCAGATCTGAAGTACTTCAGCATAACACTTAAGCCAAATTCAATCTGTTAATCATCCGAAACAAGTCTGAGGCTCCCAAGACCTCAACCAAATATACCAGTAAGTGCAAAAACACGATATGAACATAGTAGCAGCCTCAAATCACATCAAACAACATCAAAAACATGAATCACACCCCAATTCAAGCCTAACGAAAACTAAGAAATTTCAACTTCTACAATCGATTCTGAAACCCATCTAATCAACTCCGATTGACCTCAAATTTTGCACACAAGTCATAAATGATACAATGGACATATTCCAACTTCCGGAACCAAAATCTGAGTCTGGTAACCACAAAGTCAACTCTCGGTTAAACCTCTCAACTTTCCAATCTTCTAATTTTCCAACTTTCGCCGTTTCAAGCCAAAATCAACTACGGACCTCCAAATCACTGTTCGGACACACTCCTAAGTCCAAAATAACCAATGAAGCTATCGGAACCATCAAAACTACATTTCGGGGCCATTTACACATAAGCCAACATCCGGTCAACCATTTCAACTTAAGCATCCAACCTTGAGACTAAGTGTCTCTACTCATTCTGAAACATCCCCGAAACCAAACCAACTACCCCGACAAGTCACATAATAAAAATTGAGTATAAAATAAGTAGTAAATAGGGAAACGGGGCTACAACACTCAAAACGACTGGGCGGGTCGTTACAATATGTAAAGTTATTACCCATTCGATAAAATAAGAACAACCCCATGTCCTGTCATGACCCAAAAGGTCATCTTATGTTTTAGAACTCGAATCTGCAGTCTTAAGCCTTAAAAATCTCATTTTTACCATCCTCGATTTGCGTGCACAGTCCGGGCAGGTTTCCAGAAAGCTTTTATGTTGAAAACTAATGAAAATAAGAATTTTTGTATTAAAAGTTAATTTTATTGACTTCGGTCAACATTTTTGGTAAATGGGTCCGGATCTGTATTTTGATGGTCCCGGTAGGTCCGTATCAAATTATGGGACCTGGCGTATACCCGAAATCGAATTCGGAGGTCCCTAGCTCAAGTTATGAATTTTTGATGAAAATTAGAAGTTTGAAAATTAATTATCTTTTTTTAGAATTGATTTATGCTTGCCATTTTTGGTATCGGGTCCGTATTTTGGTTTCGGAACCCGGTACAGTTTCATTATGATATTTAAGGATTGTCTGTGAAATTTGGTGAGAAACGGAGTTGATTTGACGTGATTCGGACGTCCAGTTCAGAATGGCTAGGTATTATTTAGCCGATTTGATCGCGCGAGCAGGTCCGTATGATGTTTTTAGACTTGTGTGCATGTTTGGTTTGGAGCCCCGAGGGCTCGGGTGAGTTTCGGATAGGCCACGGATTGTTTTGGACTTGGGAAAAAATCTGGTTTCTGCAGATTCTAGTGTCTGTCATATCCTTCTTCGCGTTCGCGAAGGTCCTCTCGCGAACGCGAAGAGTAACCTGATGAGGCTGAGATTTCTTCTTCGCGAACGCAAAGTGATGGGGGATTTCCCCTTCGCAAACGCGACCGGCTCAACGCGAACGCGAAGCATATGAGGACCTAGGGGGCTTTGGTCGTTCCTTCATCGCGAACGCGAGCAACGTCTCGCGAACACGAAAGCCAGAGGGGAGTAACCATCACGAACGCTAGCTGGGTATCGCGAACGCGAAGGCTTGGCAGTCTGAACCCTTCGCGAAAGCGACAGTGGCCTCGCGAACGCAATTCACACTGTCGCCCAGCACTTAACAGAACCCAAAACGGGATTTTTGCCAAAAAACTCATTTTTCTCAAAAACCAAACGGTGAGGGGCGATTTTTCAAGAGTCATTCCTTCCCCAAATTGTTGGTAAGTGATTCTAAACCATTTTGTTTCAATTACCTATTACATTTCTTGAATTTTAAACCTAAAATCTAGAGTTTTTATGGTAGAATTAGGGGTTAGGGTAGAAAATAGGGATTTCGGGAATTTGGGGATTTAGACCTCAATTTGAGGTCGGATTCCAAAACTAATTACATATTCGAGCTCGGGGTGAATGGATAAAAGGATTTTGGTCTGAACCTCAGGTTTTGACCAAGCGGGCTCGGGGTCAATTTTTTGACTTTTTGGAGGAAAATTTGGGAAATTTAATTTATTCAATATAATTGATTCCTTTAGAAATATTTGATATTACTGAGTCATTTTTGAATAGATACGAGTGGTTTGGAGGTGAATTCCAAATGAAAAGTTGTGATTGAGAATTAAATGGCCTTCGGAGCGAGATAAGTGTTGTGTCTAACCCTAACTTGAGGGAATTAGGAACCTTAGATTATTTGCTAAGTGAAATTCATGTGAGCGGAGTATATGTGAGGTGACGAGTACTTATGCGCCGAAAATTTACTTGTTTTCCATGTTTCTCTGTTTTTCTTATATTATCTTTTTCCTATGCCAAATTGCTACGTCTTATGCTAGTGTTGTTCAATTTATCGTTCTTATCATGTTTACGAATTTTCTGGTGATAATTGAGTTTTTATTTCAAAGTTGAGATTGATATTATGGAACCAAAAGTTGAAGTAAGGTTTGTACTTGTTATTCTATCTCCCTGTTGTTATTTATGTATTGCATTATGGTAAGGGAGAGTGTTAATGCACGAAGGGTGATGTCGTGCCATATTGTGAGTGTTAATGCACGAAGGGTGATGTCGTGCCATATATGAGAGTTAATGCACGAAGGGTGATGTCGTGTCGTTTCTATTAATTTTATGGTAAGATTGAGAGTAAAAGCACAAAGGGTGATGCCGTGCATTTTTCCTTACTGTATTCACTACTCCTGTTGATTCATGGTATATTGACTGCTCAGGTGATCATTTTGTTGTAGTTTTTTATCTTGCATTCCCCTCAATATGTTCCCCTCCCGACATTTCCTATTTAGTCCTTCATTTCTGTTATTTGTATATACACTGTTGAATTGTACATGTTGATTTGTAGGTGCCTTGCCTTAGCCTCGTCACTACTTCGTCGAGGTTAGGCTCGACACTTACCAGTACATGGGGTCAGTTGTACTACTGCACTCTGCACTTTCTGTGCAGATTTTGATACCGACTCTGGTTGATCGAGATTTTGCTATTGGTCTGCTGTCTGGAGAATCAAGGTAGATCTGTCGGCGTCCACGGACCTTGAAGTCCCCGTTAATCATTTTTGTTCTACTGTTTCTTTTATTCAGACAGTTGTATTTCTTTCAGACTATTACTTGTAGTAAATTCTAGAATGCTCGTGAATTGTGACTCCAGATCCGGGTGGTAGTAATTAATACAGTTTTACGATATTCCGCACATATTATTTTTCATTTGAGTTAATTATTGTTATTTACTGAATCGAAATAAGGAAATGGTTTAGTGATTTTCTAACGTTGGCTTGCCTGGCAAGTGAAATGTTAGGCACCATCACGGTCCCGTCGGTGGAAATTTTTGGGTCGTGATAGTTGGTATCAGAGCACTAGGTTGCCTAGGTCTCACGATTCACGAGCAAGCTTAGTAGAGTCTGGAGGATCGGTACGGAGACGTTTGTGCTTATCTTCTAGAGGCTATGAAGTTTAGGAACAAGTTTCACTTTTATTATTCTTTGTCGTGCGATTTTGCTTTCTCAATACTGATTGAACTCTTCTATTCTTATTCTCTCGCAGATGGCGAGAACACGTACTGCTTCCTCAGCTGAGCAGAAGCCAGAGCCCCCAATGACAGCTCCTACGCGGGGCAGAGGTCGAGGCCGAGGCCGTGCCAGAGGCCGAGGCAGGGGCAGGGCTCAGCCTAGGGCCCGAGCAGTAGCCCCAGTAGTGGAGCCTTAGATAGATATTGACGAGGAGCTTCCAGCCCAGATTGTTCCTGTCAGACCAGCTCAGGTTCCGGAGGGGTTCATTGCTACCCCAGTACTTCAGGACGCTTTGGTCCGTTTGGTGGGCCTTATGGAGAGTGTGGCCCAGACTGGTGCATTTCCCATGGAACCAGCAATCTCTCAGGCTGGAGGAGGAGCCCAGACTCCTACCACTCCCGCTCCGGAGAAGATAGCTCCCCAGTATCAGGCTCCAGCAGCTCAGCCAATCAGATTAGTTTAGCTGGTTATTGCGGCACAGGTCGGAGATGGGCCAGCTATGTCTTATGAGGCTTTATGGACATTGGACAGGTTTACCAAGCTCTTTCCTATTCACTTCAGTGGTGCTCCTTTAGAGGACCCCCCAGGAGTATCTTGATAGCTTCCACAAGGTTCTACGGAACATGGGTATAGTGGAGACCAATGGGGTCGATTTTGCTGCATTTCAGATGACTGGTTCCGCCAAGAAATAATGGAGAGATTACTTGTTGACCAGACCAGCTGGGTCGCCTGCTCTTACTTGGGACCAGTTCTCTCAGCTCTTCATAGAGAAGTTTCTGCCTATCACATTGAAAGAGGGGCGTCACCGTCAGTTTGAGCATCTCCAGCAGGGCAGTATGACTGTTACTCAGTATGAGGCCCTTTTTGTTGATTTGGCTTGTCATGCTATTCTTATGCTTCCCACCGAGAGAGAGAGAGAGAGAGAGAGAGAGAGAGAGAGAGAGAGTGTGTGAGGAGGTTTATTGATGGACTTGCTCAGCCTATTAGATTGCAGATGGCTAAGGAGACTGGGAGTGAGATTTCTTTTCAAGCGGCTGCTAATGTCGCCAGACGAACCGAGATGGTTCTTACTCAGGGAGGTCAGGGGTCTGACAAGAGGCCTCGTCATTTCGGTGAGTTCAGCGGTGCCTCATCTAGAGGCAGGAGTACTTTTGGTAGAGGCCATCCTCCCAGGCCATTTCATTCAGCACTCCAGGCATCCCACGGTGCCTCAGGTGGTCGTGGCCCTCAGATGCATTATTCCAACCAGCTAGCCTACAGTGCACCACCAGCTCATATTAGTGCACCTCCACTCCAAAGTTATCAGGGTGGTTATTCAAGTCGACAAGGTCAGTTTCAGGGTCAGCAGTCACAGCAGTCGAGGTTATGTTATACTTGTGGCGACCCGAGGCACATTGCCAGATTTTGCCCTCGGGCAACGGGCAGCTCACAGCATCAGAGTTCTCGTGCCATGGTTCCTGCACCAGTTGCTGCACCACCTGCTCAGCCAGCTAGAGGCAGGGGTCAGGCAGCCAGAGGTAGGGTCCAAACAGTTAGAGGTGGAGGTCAGCCCGTTAGAGGTGGAGACTAGCCAGCTAGAGGCCATCCCAAGGACGTAGTTCAGGGTAGCGGGGCCCAGCCTCGGTGTTATGCTTTCCCAGCCAGGCCTGAGGCTGAGTCATCTGACGCCGTTATCATAGGTATTGTTTTAGTTTGCAGTAGAGATGCTTCAGTTCTATTTGATCCGGAATCTACTTACTCCTATGTGTCATCCTATTTTGCTTCCTATTTGGTTGTGCCCCATGATTCTTTGAGTGCTCCTGTGTATGTGTCCACACTAGTGGGAGATGCTATTGTTGTAGATCGTGTATATCGTTTGTGAGTGGTCACCATTAGGAGTCTTGAGACTCGTGTAGATCTTCTACTTCTCGACATAGTTGATTTTGATGTCATACTGGGTATGGATTGGCTGTCACCTTATCATGCTATATTAGATTGTCACGCCAAGACGGTGACCTTAGCCTTGCAAGGGTTGCCTCGATTAGAGTGGAGAGGGAATCTTGGTCATTCTGCCAGCAGGGTTATCTCTTATGTGAAGGCTCAGCATATGGTCGAGAAGGGGTGTCTAGCTTATTTGGCTTATGTCCGCGATTCTAGTGCGGAGGTTCCTTCCATAGATTCGGTGCCGGTTGTTCGTGAGTTTCCATAGGTATTTCCTGCAAACTTGTCGGGGATGCCACCCGACAGAGATATTGATTTCTGCATTGATTTGGCTCCGGGGACTCAGCCTATTTCCATTGCGCCATATCGTATGGCCCAGCCAGAGTTGAAAGAATTGAAGGAGCAATTGCAAGATTTGCTTGATAAGAGCTTCATTAGACCTAGTATCTCACCCTGGGGTGCACCTGTGTTGTTTGTGAAGAAGAAAGATGGATCGATGAGGATGTGTATAGATTATCGGCAGTTGAACAAAGTCACCACCAAGAACAATATCCATTGCCAAGGATTGATGATTTATTTGATCAGCTTCAGGGTGCCAAGGTGTTTTCAAAGATTGATTTGAGATCTGGCTACCATTAGTTGAGGATTAGGGCATGCGATATTCCTAAGACAGCTTTTCGGACTCGGTATGGGCATTATGAGTTTCTAGTGATGTCATCTGGGTTGACAAATGCCCCAGCAGCATTCATGGATTTGATGAACCAGGTGTTCAAACCCTACCTAGATTCCTTTGTTGTTGTATTTATTGATGATATCTTGATCTACTCCTACAGTCGCGAGGAACATGAGCAACACCTTCGGATCGTTCTTCAAACTCTGAAAGACAGCCAGTTATATGCTAAGTTCTCAAAATGCGAGTTTTGGTTGAGTTCAGTTGCTTTCTTAGGTCACGTTTTATCATCAGAGGGTATTCAGACGGATCCTAAGAAGAATGAGGCAGTCCAGAATTGGCCTAGATTCACATCAGCTACAGAGATCCGTAGTTTTCTGGATTTGGTGAGCTATTACCGCCGATTTGTGGAGGGGTTTTCATCCATATCAGCCCCATTGACCAGATTGACCCAGAAGGGTGCCCCGTTCAGGTGGTCAGACGAGTGTGAAGCGAGCTTTCAGGAGCTCAAGACAGCTTTGACTACGGTACCGGTATTGGTGTTACCCACAGGTTCAGGATCTTATACAGTCTATTATTATGCATCTTGTATTGGTTTGGGTACGGTATAGATGCAGAGTGGAAAGGTTATTGTATATGCTTCACGGCAGCTGAAGGTTCACGAGAAAAATTACCATGTTCATGATCTAGAGCTGGCAGCCATTGTTCACGCGCTGAAGATTTGAGGTATTCACTGATCATCGGAGCTTGCAGTATTTGTTCAAGCAGAAAGAACTCAATTTGAGGCAGAGGAGGTGGCTGGAGCAATTGAAAGACTATGATATCACCATATTGTATCATCCCGGGAAGGCAAAATGTGGTGGCCGATGCTTTGAGTAGAAAGTAAGTCAGTATGGATAGCCTTGCATATATTCCAGTTGGTGAGAGACCGCTTGCATTGGATGTTCAGGCCTTGGCCAACCAGTTCGTGAGGTTAGATGTTTCTGAGCCCAGCCGTGTTCTAGCTTGTACAGTTACTCGGTCTTCTTTATTTGAGCGCATCAGAGATCGCAGGATGACGATCCTCATTTACTTGTCCTTAGAGACACAGTGCGGCACGATGGTGCCAAGCAGGTTACTGTTGGAGATGACGGAGTTTTGAGGATGCAGGGTCGTATTTGTGTGTCTAATATGGATGGACTTCGTGAGTTGATCCTTGAGAAGTCCCACAGTTCCCGGTATTCTATTTATCCGGGCGCCGCCAAGATGTATCAGGACTTGAGGCAGCATTATTGGTGGAGGCGAATGAAGAAGGACATAGTTGTCTATGTAGCTCGGTGCCTAAATTGCCAGCAGGTAAAGTGTGAGCATCAGAGACCTGGTGGTTTACTTCAGAGGTTAGATATTCCTGAGTGGAAGTGGGAGCGTATCACTATGGACTTTGTTTTTGGACTCCCACGTCCTCAGAGGAAGTACGATGCAGTTTGGGTCATTATGGACAGGCTGACTAAGTCAGCGCATTTCATTCATGTGGCAGTTACTTATTCCTCGGAGCGGTTAGCAGAGATTTATATTCGTGAGATCGTCCGTCTTCACGGTGTGCCCGTGTCTATCATTTCTGATCGAAGTACACAATTTACCTCGCACTTTTGGAGGGCAGTTCAGCGTGATTTGGGTACGCGGGTTGAGTTGAGCATAGCATTTCATCCTCAGACGGACGGGCAGTCCGAGTGTACTATTCAGATCTTGGAGGATATGCTCTCTGCCTGTGTTATTGACTTTGAAATTCTTGGGATTAGTTTTTGCCGTTAGCGGAGGTTGCCTACAATAACAGCTACCAGTCAAGCATTCAGATGGCTCCCTATGAAGCATTATATGGTAGACAGTGTAGGTCGCTAGTTGGGTGGTTCGAGCCGGGGAGGCTCGATTATTGGGTACAGATTTAGTTCAGGAGGCCTTGGACAAGGTCAAGATTATACAAGATCGACTTCGTACAGCTCAGTCCAGGCAAAAGAGTTATGCTGACAGTAAAGTTCGTGATATTGCATTCATGGTTGGAGAAAGAATATTGCTTTGGGTATCACCCATGAAGGGTGTTATGAGATTTAGGAAGAAGGGAAAGTTGAGCCCTAGGTATATCGTGCCATTTGAGATCCTCGAGAGAGTGGGGGAGGTAGCTTATAGATTTGCGCTGCCTCCAGGGTTATCCTCAGTTCATCCGATATTCCATGTGTCTATGCTCCGAAAATATCATGGTGACCCGTCCCACGTGTTAGATTTCAGCTCTGTCCAGTTGGACAAAGATTTGACTTACGAGGAGAAGCCGGTGGCCATTCTAGACCGGCAGGTTCGTCAGTTGAGGTCAAAGAGTTACCCTTCAGTTCGAGTGCAGTGGAGAGGTCAGCCTATTGAGGCAGCTACTTAGGAGTCCGAGTTCGATATGCGGAGTAGATATCCCTATCTTTCACCAGCCCAGGTACTTTTCTATGTCCGTTCGACGACGAACGGTTGTTTTAGAGGTGAAGATTATGATGACCCAAAAGTTCATCTTATATTTTAGAACTCGAATATGCGCTCTTAAGCCTTAAAAATCTCATTTTTACCCTCCTCAATTTGCGTGCGTAGTCCGGGCAGGTTTCGGGAAAGCTTTTATGTTGAAAACAAATGAAAATAAGAATTTTTGCCTTAAAAGTTGATTTTAGTTGACTTCGGTCAACAATTTCGGTAAACGGGTATGGATCCGTGTTTTGATGGTCCCGGTGTTATGGGACCTAGGCGTATACCCAGAATTGAATTCGGAGGTCCCTAGCTCAAGTTATGAATTTTTGATGAAAATTAATTATTTTTTTTAGAATTGATTGATGCTTGGCATTTTTGGTATCGGGTCCGTATTTTGGTTCCGGAGCCCGGTACAGTTTCATTATGATATTTAAGGCTTGTCTGTGAAATTTGGTGAGAAACGGAGTTGATTTGACGTGATTCGGACGTCCAGTTGAGAAATTAGAAGTTTTAATGTGTTCTTGAGAATTTCATTTGAATTGGTAAAAAATTTAGAGTTCTAGGTGTTATTTTTGCGATTTGATCGCGCGAGCAGGTCCGTATGATGTTTTTAGACTTGTGTGCATGTTTGGTTTGGAGCCCCGAGGGCTCGGGTGAGTTTCGGATAGGCCATGGGATATTTTGGACTTGGAAAAAAATCTGGTTTCTGCAGATTCTAGTGTCTGTCATATCCTTCTTCGCGTTCGCGAAGGTCCTCTCGGGAACGCGAAGAGTAACCTGATGAGGCTGAGATTTCTTCTTCGTGAACGCGAAGGCCTGGTCGCGAACGCGAAGTGATGGGGGATTTACCCTTTGCGAACGTGACCGGCTCGGTGCGAACGCGAAGCATGTGGGGACCTGGGGAGGGGGGGCTTTGGTCGTTCCTTCATCGCGAACGCGAAAGCCAGGGGGAGTAACCATCGCGAACGCGAGCTGGGTCTCGCGAACGCGAAGGCTTGGCAGTCTTAACCCTTCGCGAATGCGACAGTGGCCTCGCGAACGCGATGCACACTGTCGCCCAGCACTTAACAGAACCCAAAACGGGATTTTTGCCAAAAAAACTCATTTTTCTCAAAAACCAAACGGTGAGTGGCGATTTTTCAAGAGTCATTACTTCCCCAAATTGTTGGTAAGTGATTCTAAACCATTTTCTTTCAATTACCCATTACATTTCTTGAATTGTTAACCTAAAATCTAGAGTTTTCATGGTAGAATTAGGGGTTAGGGTAGAAAATAGGAATTTCGAAAATTTGGAAATTTAGACCTCAATTTGAGGTCGGATTCCATAACTAATTATATATTCGGGCTCGGGGGTGAATTGGTAAAAGAATTTTGGTCCGAACCTCGGGTTTTGACCAAGCGGGCCCGAGGTCGATTTTTTGACTTTTTGGAGGAAAATTTGGGAAATTTAATTTATGCAATATAATTGATTCCTTTAGCAATATTTAATATTACTGAGTCATTTTTGAATAGAGGTATGTGTTGTGTCTAACCCTGACTTGAGGGAATTAGGAACCTTAGATTATTTGCTAAGTGAAATTCATGTGAGCGGAGTATATGTGAGGTGACGAGTACTTATGCGCCACCAATTTACTTGTTTTTCATGTTTCTCTGTTTTTCTTATATTATCTTTTTCCTATGCCAAATTGATACGTGTTATACTAGTGTTGTTCAATTTATCGTTCTTATCATGTTTACGAATTTTCTGGTGATAATTGAGTTTTTATTTCAAAGTTGAGATTGATATTATGGAACCAAAAGTTGAAGTAAGGTTTGTACTTGTTATTCTATCTCCTTGTTGTTATTTATGAATTGCATTATGGTAAGAGAGAGTGTTAATTCCCGAAGGGTGATGCCGTGCCATATTGTGAGTGTTAATGCACGAAGGGTGATGTCGTGCCATATTGTGAGTGTTAATGCACGAAGGGTGATGTCGTGCCATATTGTGAGTGTTAATGCACGAAGGGTGATGTCATGCCATGATATGAGAGTTAATGCATAAAGGGTGATGCCGTGCCGTTTCTATTAATTTTATAGTGAGATTGAGAGTAAAAGCACTAAGGGTGATGCCGTGCATTTTTTCTTACTGTATTCACTACTCCTGTTGATTCATGGTATATTGACTGCTCCGGTAATCATTCTGTTGTAGTTCTTTATCTTGAATTCCCCTTAGTATGTTCCCCTCCCGACATTTTCTGTTTAGTCCTTCATTTCTGTTATTTGTATATACATTGTTGAATTGTACAGGTTGATTTGTAGGTGCCTTGCCTTAGCCTCCTCACTACTTCGTCGAGGTTAGGCTGAACACTTACCAGTACATGGGGTCGGTTGTACTGATACTGCACTCTGCACTTTCTATATAGATTTTGATACTGACTCTGGTTGATCGAGATTTTGCTATTGGTCCGATGTCCAGAGACTCAAGGTAGATCTGTCGGCGTCAACGGACCTTGAAGTCCCCGTCTATCATTTCGGTTCTACTGTTTCTTTTATTCAGACAATTGTATTTCTTTCAGACTATTACTTATAGTAAATTTTAGAATACTCTTGAATTGTAACTCCAGATCTGTGTGGTAGTAATTAATACAGTTTTACGATATTTCGCACATATTATTTTTTATTTGAGTTAATTATTGTTATTTACTGAATCGAAATAAGAAAATGGTTTAATGATTTTCTAACGTTTGGCTTGCCTGGCAAGTGAAATATTAGGCGCCATCACGATCCCGTCGGTGGAAAATTTTGGGTCGTGACATGTCCAATCCCCTTTTTAGTAGTAATATCGTTGTGGTCTTAATATTACTTTTTCTTTTGTCTTCAATTTATCTTTTATGAAACTGGTTATATAAAGTGTGTTGGAGCAATCGGAAAACATAAGTATGTCCTATAATTTATTCAACTAATATAGCTAAAATCATAAAGAATTTTATTAAAATGCAGTAATTTAGTTTTATTTCACGCAGCTAATTCATTAGTTTAAATATAAAGCAGGGACAGAAAAAGTTGATGTGGCATTCTCAATGACCTGCAATTAGATTTATCTCTTTCTCCTTTTTTGCAACTTTTCCCTTTACCTTACGTAAAGATAAAAAGTAACAAACTTGCGTCTTTTCCCTTGATTGTAGCTGCACGATAACTAAGGAAAAATAAATCTTACCGCCGTTTCTGAATTCTAATGGATGTGACCTAACAGATGCGATTTTTTCCATTTGTTTCTAAGAAATTAGTATTGTTTTTGCTAATTTATATGGAATAAATGCTTACCGTTACAAGAAGGTTTAAATGCTTACCGTTATAAGAAGGCTTCGGCTTCTTCAAAAAGGCAAATAACTTTGACTCTCATGTGAATTCTCAAGAAACTAAACAAAAAATGAAGTTTCAGTGTTTTATTTGCTCATGGAGTACTCAACACTGAATACTTCATGGATTTCTTCAGTTTTTTTATTTTTTTGCTCAAACATCTCTAAATTAAATATCAGGTGAGTTATTCAACAGAATGATTATATATGGATATAATCCTTATGAATGTGATTCCCGTATACTATTATATGCTCTCAATGGGCAAGAATTGAGACTGTAAAAGGTGTGGAGTTCATAACTTTTGTTGGAGAATGTAAAAACTAGAAAGTTGTATGCTTGATCTTTTCTTTTATCTTTTGCAAAGTTAGAGAATTCGACGGTCTGGCATATCCCATTTTCTTCTTTAAAGAGCCTTACACGGCTTGGCGGCAAGAATCCAAATTTGTCCAATCAATGGTTACCAGATTCTGAATAATTATACAAGTAAAATACAAAGGCAAACTAATAACATATCCGAACGTTATTTTCATTTTGTTGTTATATCAATTACTAGGCTTTCATGTTTTTCTTATTGTATATGGGATTCTTTGGAACGCATTATCAGTTTGTGTTTCAATTTAAGATTGTTTTTCTTCTCTTTGACTAAAGTTACCTATTTCTTTTGAGACCAAATGTCTCTTATTATGAATAATAGTTACCTCTAAATTATAAATTTATTTTAAACTAATGATATTGTTGACAATAACTAAAATTATTTGGGGATAAATATAAATCAAGGGCATGCTAGAAGAGTTGTGTTACATATTCTTTTGCTCCATAAAATGAAGGTTAACTTCTCTCTATGTGACACACTTAATTTTATGTATTATTTTTACATTCGATTTACATTTTGCATATGTATGTCTTATATTATATTTTAATCATAAATTTTTGTATAAGCTTTTAGCTTTTCTATATAAACAAAATTTATAATGATACATGTTTGACAACTTAACTAGTCCATAATAGGAGAAAGTGAGGAATAAATATGCATCCACACTTTGGCTTCCTTTTTTTGGGTTTAGGGTACACTTTAGCTTTCTAATTTGCTGTTTGACTTCACACAGAAACTAAGGTATAATGTTTTAAATAAACAAAAAGAGATGATTTAATATATGAAGCTTCGCCACCCCATAAATTTTAAATTCCTATTATAGCTGGGTGGGGGGACAAAGAAGACCCCCTAAGCCCTAGCCTTTTTCACAAAATCTTTAGTAGGGACCAATAATAGAATTCCTTTGGTACCAGCTTAATAAAAATTCTACATTAATTTTTTTCTGATTTGGGATTGTATTGGGGTTTGATTATACTCAAATAAGATTGCAAAGTGCTGTATTGGAAGTAAAGCTGGGCGAAGCTACCGACGTTTCGTCAAAAATTATATAGAGAAGGTCCAAATATATTCATGTACTGTCTAAGAATACCCCTCGTTATACTATTGGGTTATCTATACCTATGCAGTCATACTTTGGGTTCAAATATACCACTCATTTAAATGAAGGGGCACGTGTCATCGTCTTATTGGCCAATTCTAAATATATCCTAATTAATTAAAAATACCCATTATCCATACCCGAAAAATAATTTTATAAAGCAATTTTGTTTTTTGTAAAAACTGAAAAAAACGAAAATATTTTTTTTTTTATTTTTTACAAAAACATCTGCTTAAAAAAACTGAAAAATATTTCTTGAAATAATGTTTTTGTAAAAACTGGAAAACAAAACTGAAAAATAATTTTCTAAAGCAATTAAAAACTGAAAAAAAAAACTGAATAATCGAAAATATTTTTTTCGAGTTTTTAGATTAACATTGCTTTAAAAAAACTGAAAAATAATTTCTAAAGCAATTATTTTTGTAAAAACTAAAGAACAAGAACTGAAAAGCAATTTTCTAAAGCAATGTTTTTGTAAAAACTGAAAAAACAAATATTTTCTTTTTTTCAGTTTTTAGTTTTAAAAAATTCAGTTTTTTTTTAGTTTTTAATTGCTTTATAAAAATTATTTTTTAATTTTGTTTTCCAGTTTTTACAAAAACATTTTTAAAAAAAATATTTTTCAGTTTTTTTTGAAGCAGAATTTTTTGTAAAAAATGATAAAAAAAAAAATATTTTCAGTTTTTTCAGTTTTAGTAAAAAAATAAATCAGTTTTTTCAGTTTTTACAAAAAAATTGCTTTATAAAATTATTTTTCGGGTATGGATAATGTGTATTTTTAATTAATTAGGAGATATTTAGAATTGGCCAATAAGACGATGACATGTGTCCCTCCGTTTAAATGAGGGGTATATTTGAACCCAAAGTATGACTGCAATGGTATAGATAACCCAATAGTATAACGAGGGGTATTCTTAGACCATTTTCGAAAGTAGAGGGATATTAGGACCTTCTCCGAAAATTATATCGTGTATACAAGTAAAATATTAAGTTTTAGAAGTATATAACATATCGAAGAATTGTTTTCGCTTCTTTCAAGTTTGAATACCATTGCAGACATTTCTCGCTTCGCCACTAAGGTAAAATATTTCATAACAAAAACGATTTCATACTCAAAATTTAAACCCGAAACATATGATTAAGGATGAAAATATACTTACCCTCCGCCACGACTATTATTGATAATTCAATATAGTAATTTCGATGCATATGTTAGGTCTGGTTGCACAAAAGTAGTAAATGTCTGGGGCTCCAATGACAGTGCCATGGACAATGTCTTACACTGTCTATGGCATTGTTGTTTCGTTGCCTTGCACTTCTTCTTTAGTGCTCCATTTTTTTTAGCTCTAAGGTATCCTTCCGTGCAATTTTTCTCCAATTTATGTCCAAGCATTCCTACACGTGAAATAAGCTCTATTAAGCACAATTGTCGCACAAATTAGCATTCAAACAACAAGCAAGTAGGGTAAATAACGTCAAAATATATAAAATTATAGCACGGCATCAACACCCCACACTTAAATGTTGCTTGCCCTCAAGTCAATCAACCAAACACTTCCTCTTCAAGGACCCAACAAGTCACACATTCACAACACACTACACCTATGACCATGGTTGACAGTAACAATTAAGCTCTAGCATATGCTGTCAACACTTCCCATACTCCTGCCCAATTTCAAAATATCCAACCCAGGAGGCAACATGATTATAACAATCCTAGCCTCAAATTTGGTGTGTAAATGGTACAAATAATCATCCACGTCCAAAGATCTCTATTTGTTCTGCATCCACATTTTGCATTGTTAAAGGTACTCTTCAAATTAGCACCAAGTAAAATATGGATTATTGGAGGCAAATTAGAACACAGCTATTGTCACGTCTGAATGGTAGGGAAAATGAAAGGCTAGGGTACAAAAAGTAGGAATATGGTGTGTTTGGTTCAATGAGAAATATATTTGTTTTTAAAAATACTATTCCACAGTTATAGTAGTAATTTTTATCTTTGAAATTTAACACGTTACGATACCAAAGTATCGGCAGATAGACTGGTAGTATTGGAGTGAAGTGTAACATTTTAAATTTGTGGATGTTTTTCTTCGTATATGATAGAAATGAACTTAAAACTCTAGCTGGAAAAATAAAACTATTATTAGTGGAAAAAGAAAATGCTTCAAAGAAAAGCCTAACATCAACTGTCGAACCAAAAAGACGAAAAGAAAAGGTGATATTGTTAGTAGACACTGTTGAAAGGACCACATGGTTTTCAACATTAGTCGTGATAAGATTTCGAAATCTGGGAAGTCAAGCAATTGGACACCGTGAAGGACCGACATGCACTTTATTTTTTTTATCCCAAAGAGGGTTGGTCCAAGAGGCGGATCTAGGATTTAATGTTAATGGGTTCCTACAACGATTTTAACTTAATATACAGTAGTTTATGGGTTCACAATATGATATTTATAGATATTTAATAAATTTCTTAGTACATATACAAGGTATAGACGCATAATAATTGACAAATGAGAGAATAATGTGTAATCAGTCACTGTACATGCCTAGGATTATATACAAAAGGAATGAATCTAGGGGTACATGTTATATTGCCAAGTGCCAATATCCTATTAGCTAGTATAAAGTTGTACATAAAATATATACAAGGAAGAAAAAATTAATTAAAATACAGGGTGTCATGTGTTGTGCACTATGGGAATATTCTAGAACAATGTTATTGTGATTGAAGCCCAATTCCAAATACCAGCCGAGCAAGCCCATAAGAATGCTAGTAGCAAGCAGACACAAAATGCAGAGGTGACCCAAAATATAACCGAGTGGCCATCCTAGACTTAAGTATAGTGTAGTACTTGTACTTCAAAATCAGAAAATCCTAGACATTTTTGTGCAAAACTTCATCGTCTCCAACAATCCTCTCCCCCCCCCCCCCCCAAGTTGGAGAGGAAAAAACACACCCAACTTGCCCAATAAATCACGATGAAGATGCCTTGTGAGTGATTTTGTGAAGAGATTTGCCAACTGGGCAGAAGATCGAACAAAAGATAATGAAACCAACCCAGCTAGATATTATTCGCGCACAAAATGATAGTCAATTTCAACGTTCTTCGTCCGTTCGTGAAAAACGGGGTTTTTCGCCATGTAAATTGTTGCTTGGCTGTCGGAGTGAAGGGTGACTGGAAGAGAAATAGGAATTGACATATCCTCAAAAAGACGAACCAACCATGTAAGCTCTGCGACCACTCGCCTCATAGATCTTCATTCTGCCTCGGCCGAACTGAGTGAGATTGAAGTTTGCTTCTTGGATTTCCAAGAGATCGGAGAGGTACCAAGGGAAATGTAAAAACCACTCGCCGACTTTCGCGAGTCCGGGCAGGTTGCCCAATCGGAATCACAAAAGGCTAGGAGCTTGAATGATGAGGAAGAAGACATAAAGAGCCCAACCCAGGATCTTTGAGCAAATAGCGAAGCACATGGAATGTTGCATCTAGGTGTGGTTGTCTTGGGTCTTGTATGTACTAGCTGAGGTGCTGGACCGTGAAGGACAAGTCTGGCTGGGTGTGAGTGAGGTAGTTAAGTTTTACAAGGAGATGGCGATACAGGGTGGGATCCTTCATTGGTTCCCCTGTTTGAGTAGACAGAACAGATGAGTAGATGAATCAAGTGGAGAAGAAACATGTGACAAATTGAGGGAGTCAAATTCTTGGAGAAGGTCTAAAGTGAATTTGCGCTGAGAAAGGATGAGTCCATTTGTTTCTCGGATAACTTCCATCCCTAGAAAAAAATGTAAGTCCCCGAGATCTTTAATTCTGAATTCTTGATTGATAAATTATTTCAATGCATGTAATTCTGCACTGTCATTTCCTATCAAGAGTATATCATCCACATAGATAGCCGCTATAGAAATGGAAGAATCTAACTTTTTAAAGAACAAGGAATAGTCACTTAACGAGTGAGTGAATCCCTTAAAGTTCAAAGCAGTTGTAAGTTTAGCATACCACTGTCGAGATGTTAGTCGTAGCATATAAAGCCATTTCTTTAACTTGCATGCATGAGTAGGTGAAGGAGGTACAATCCAAGGTGGAAATTTTATGTACACTTCTTCATTTAGGTCTCCATGTAGGAAAGTGTTTTCACATCTAGTTGGTATAGACTGCATCCTTTCTTTACTGCAGTGTCCAATATACATCTGATTGTGGTCATCTTCACCATGGATGAAAAAGTTTCATTGAAGTCTATGCCATTATTCTGTTTGTCTCCTGTAATGACCAATCTTGTCTTTAGTCTTTCCACACTGCCATTTGAATGTTGTTTAACCTTATTAGCCCACTTGCATGGTAAAGCTTTCCTCCCAGGTGGTAATTCAACCACTTCCCAAGTCTTATTAAGTTCAAGAGCCTCAATCTCTTTGTCCATTGCTTCTTGTCACCCTGGGTGATGTGCTGCCTGTAAATAGTTGATAAGTTCTTGTATACTGGACAATGTGTTTAGCATGTGTTGATTAGTAGAAGATAGTCCACTGAAAGATATACAAGTAGGTGTAACAGGTGTGAGAAAGCAAGAGTTGCTAACATTTGTGAGTTGGAGTGCATTACAAATATAATCCTTGAGATAAGATGGAGTTGTGTGTGGTCTGGTAGACTTCCTAATAAGAATATCCATCATAGGATCAGAATTGAGAGAAGGAAAAACAGGTACAGATGTATGTGATTGACTAGATGATACTGGAGAATCTGGAGAGAACCTAGAAGAAGAGATATAGGAAATAGGTGTGCTAGGATGAATTAAAGAAATGGGAGAAGAATAGAAATCAATTGATGATTCGGTAGGCTCTTGGGAAACTTCAATGTGAGGTCTGCTAGCAAAGGGTGAAATTTCAGGAGTTTGGTTACTTACACTAACTTTAGCAGTGGGTAAAGAAACATCAGAAGAAAATTAGACTTAATAGAAGCAAATGGAGAGAATTCTTCATGAAATACAACATCTCTAGAAATGAAGGGCTTTAAATTCTTGAGGTTCAACACTTTGTAACCCTTCTTTTCATGAGGATAACCTAAGAACACACAAGGAGTAGCCCTTGGTTCAAACTCAGTTCTATGATTTGAGAGAGTAGAAGCAAAACATAAACACCCAAAGCATATAAGGATAGAGTAATTTGGCTTGCTTTTAAAGAGAACTTCACAAGGAATTTTAAACTTTAAGACACTTGAAGGAAACCTATTGATCAAATAGGTTATTGTAAGAAGGCAGTCACCCCAGTATGATATAGGTAGGTGTGATTGGTATAACAAGGCTCTAGATGTCTCTAATAGATGTTTGTGCTTTCTCTCCACAACTTCATTTTGTTGTGGTGTGGACACACAAGTGGTTTGATGAATAATACCTTGTGACTGAAAAAATTCTGATTGAATGTTCCCACTTCCCAATTCAAAGACATTATTTACCATGTCTAGAAAGCCTTTTAGAATAGTGAATGAATTGGATTTGTTGGTTAGTAGATAAGTCCATGTCCCTCTACTGAAATCATCAATAATTGTAAGAAAATACTTAAATTCATCTTATGTAGCACTATTGTATGGTTCCCATGTATCCACATGAATTAATTCAAATACTTTCTTAGTAGAAATAGAACTAGATGGAAAAGGAAGTTTGGATTGCCTTGCCAAAGGACAAATAACCCATGAAGTGGAAAATTTAGAAAACTTGGATATAGAAACTGATGAAACACTTTTCAAATTGCTAAGGGGCATATGGCCTAATCTGTAGTGCCACAACTTTTCCTTTACACTTGAATCAGAAAAACTAAAACATGAATGCAAACCATGATTGGAAACAGAATTCCTTCTTAGAATGAAAACTCTTCTAAACTTAGATGAACTCTTAGACATTGTTGTTGTATGTATGAATCTGAGAATGTAGAGGCCTCCTTCCTCTTTACCAATCTCCAGTGGGCTCTTCATTGAAGGGCCCTGCGGAAGGAAACATGAACAGGGAGTGAATAAAATATATTTCTTGAGTTGTCTGCAGAACTTGTGCAAAGACAACAGATTATATTTAAAGGATGGAATGTAAAGAACATTTCGCATAATCAGATTAGGCAAAAGATAAACAATTCCTGAATGAGTGACTTTAACTCTGTAAGTGTTTGGGAGTTTAACCATGAGAGGTTTAGGCAAGATTTTCAAATCTGTGAACAATTGTTTGTTGAAAGACATATGTTTTGTTGCTCCACTATCCAATATCCAAGAATCATCATTGATTTGAATTAAACAGGCAAAAGAGTCAAAGAAATTAGTTATACCAGCACAACTCACATTTGCTGCAACATCAGAGGTTCTTGTACTATTTTGTCCCATTTTCACTTGTTGAAGGAGCTGCAGCAATTTAACCACATTCTCCTTGGAAATATTCTAACCTTCTGTTGCATTTTCTGCTCCCTGTTCACTTTCCTCATTTGAAAAGAAAGCGTTATTTGCCTGGGCACCTCCCTGAAACCTTTTCTGCTTTGTGAACTTAAAATCTGCTGGAAACCCATGAATCCTATAGCACTTGTCTATACTATGTCTAGGCTTCTTGCAATAGGAACAAATTCCTGCATTTTTCTTAGATTCAAAACTTATTTTATACATCTTGTTCTCATTAAATTTTCTGAAGTTTCCTAGTTGGTTTACAGCAATGAGTGAGGCAGATTCACTTGAGTATGCAGGGGTAGCATGTATCTCCCTCTATTTCTCATCTTGAATCACAAAAGAGTATGCTTGTCCAATATAAGGTAAAGGTGATGGCAACAAAATGTTGCTCCTTACCCCCAATAAATATGTCATTTAGTCCCATTAGGAACTGCAGTAGTCTCTCATCTTGGTGTGCTTTCAAACTTTTGACTTTTGTTCTACACTCACACTCACAAACACAAGTAGACAATGTGTTGAGTGCATCTAGTTCATCCCATAGGCTCTTCATTTTGATGAAGTAAGTTGACACACTTGAATTTTCTTGCACCACTGAACTTAATTTCTTTTGTAGTTGGAACAACTTTGCTCCATTTGCTTGACCAAATCTGTCCTCCAGGTCCCTCCATAAATCCTTTGCATTTTATGAATAGAAAACACTCTCAGCTATCTCTTTGGATAAGGAGTTGAGCATCCATGAAAGTACAGTGTCATTATATCTAGCCCAAGCTTACTGGATTCCAGAATCAGTCTTAGGGACAACCAGGGTAGCATCGATAAATCCTAGCTTGTTCTTTGCAGATAAGGCAATAATGACTGCCCTTCTCCAACCTCCATATCCTTTTCCATCAAAAGTTGAGGACACAAGGTTCATCCCTGGATAGTCAGAGGGATGAAGGTAATAAGGATAAGTAGAGTCAATCACTCCTGATGCATTGATAACTGCAGGTGCGGGAGCATTGGTGGTGGTAGTAGCAGAAGCTAGTGTATCAGCCGACTGTGGTGAAGAACCCATAGCAGACAAGCTTAAGAGAAGAAGAAAAATGAAGAAGGAAAGCTGATTTATGACTGAGAAAGCAGAAAATGATAGTAGAATCAAACCTTCTCTGATACCATGACAAAATGAGAGAATAATGTGTAATCAGTCATTGTACATACCTAGGATTATATACAAAAGGAATGAATTTAGGGCTACATGATATATTGCCAAGTGGCAATGTCCTATTAGCTAGTATAAAGTTGTACGTAAAATAAATACAAGGAAGGAAGAAATAATTAAAATACAGGGTGTCATGTGCTGTGCACTATGGGAATATTCTAGAACAATATTTCTGCGAGTGAAACCCAATTTCAAATACCAGCCGAGCAAGCCCATAAGAATGCTAGTAGCAAGTAAGCCCAAAATATAGAGGTGACCCAAAATAGAACCGAGTGACATCATATGTATATCGTAGACTTAAGTACAGTATTGTACTTGTACTTCATAATTAGAAAATCCTAGAAAGTTTTGTGCAAAACTTCATCGTCTCCAACAATAATGGTATGTAACTAAAGAGTCACAAAGCATTATTGGTATGATTTTTTAAAATAAAACTGTAAAAAAAAAAATGGAAGGGCAATAAAATAAGAATCATTTTTTATGAAGGTTATTGAAAGACAGAGAAAGCATTAGTAGTTACTCTTATTTCATATAAGAAGGGTACTCTCACCTCTTTAATTCACTCTTGTTCTTTGAACACCAATAAGAGAAAAATCAAACGCATAAAATAGCAAGCACATAAAAAGATTAAAAGGGGAATATGCACAAAAAACTGTTGCCTGCAATTTTAAAATAAATAAGGAAAGTCAGCATCCCACTCAACACAAACAAAAAGAAAGAAATTGAGAATGAACTATCAGAAGTCCCAATCTCCTTTTGAAATCAAAAGGAAAACGAAGTGTAACGACCCGGCCAGTAGTTTTAAAAGTTGTAGTCATGTTCCCCCATTTAATGCTTATTTTGTGCTTTATAACCGTTATGTTACTTGTCGGGGTAGTCGGTTCAGGTCCGGAGAGATTCTAAAATGAATTGGAACACTTAATTCCAAAGTTTAAAACTTAAGTTGAAAAAGTTGGATGGATGTCGACCTATGTGTAAACGACCCCGGAATAGAATTTTGATGATTCCAACAGCTCCGTATGGTGATTTTAGACTTAGAAGCGTGTTCGAAATTTTATTTAGATGTCCGTAGTTAAATTAGGCTTGAAATGGCTAAAATAGGAATTCAAGTTTGGAAGTTTGACCGGGAAGTGACTTTTTGATATCGGGGTCGGAATCCAGTTCTGAAAATTTTTATAGCTCCGTTAGGTCATTTATGACTTGCCTGCAAAATTTGAGGTCAATCGGACTTGATTTGATAGGTTCCGGCGTCGTTTGTAGAAATTGAAAGTTTCAAAGTTCATTAGGCTTGAATCTATGTGTGATTCGTGTTTTAGTATTATTGGATGTGATTTGAAGACTCGACTAAGTTCGTATGATGTATTAGGACTTGTTGGTATATTTGGTTGAGGTCCCGAGGGGCTCGGGCGTGTTCTGAATGGTTAACGAATCAAATTTGGACTTAGAACAATTGAAACTTGCTGCTACCTACTGATACAATCGCACCTGCGGAATTTGGCTCGTAGGTGCGAGCTCGCAAAAGTGAGCGTGGGAGCACAGAAGCAGACAAGGGAGAGTGGGCAGTGGCCGCAGATGCGAAGGAAAGCGGATGCAGACGAGGGATCGTAGAAGCGAAGCTAGCCGCAGAAGCGAGGGAGGCCTTCCGCAGATGCGGTCACGTGCATCGCAGGTGCGAAAGCCGTGACAGATTACAAAACAGAGGGGTTCCGACATTTTTGTCATTTTGGACATTTTCAACATGGTTTTGGGCGATTTTTCAGAGAGAATTCACGGGAGAACTTGAGGTAATTCACATATGATCATTGTTAGTCAATTATATTGGATTATCATTGAATATTTCGAATAGATTACATGTTTTTAAAGTGAAATTAGAAGATTTGGGCCTAGAGATTTCAAAATGAGAATTTGAGATTTGGAGGTCAAGTTGATGTCAGATTTTAGTAAAAATAGTATGGTTGGACTCGTGGTTGAATAGGCGTTCATATTTCGTGACTTTCGCCGGATTCCGAGACGTGGACCCCACGGGCAATTTTTTAGTTAATTTCGAATTAAGGTGTGATTTTCTCCCTTCTTTCGTCTATATATATTCAATACTAACTCATTCCAGGAGTTCAACCAAAAACATCGAAACCTCATGTTTTAAAGTACGCGTTGCACTCGTTTTTTTCCCCTTAGATTGGTTTTTATCCCAACTTGGTTTTTCTGACAAGGTTTTTAACGAGACAACAACTATGTGCTACCTAAGGACAATTCAATAGTATCCAAGGCTTTTTTACAATCAACCTCAAATACTGGGGGGCTTTACCATCGAATAAATCGAGTTCGATACAAGAAAGTTATTTCGTACCAAAGTCATATCAAACAGGGTCTCGATAGGGAAAAAGTATGAGGGCCAAATGGTCAAAACGAACCATGCCCGCATAGTTTTGCTCGAGCCCTGGCACAAAATACGAACATATGTATAACGACCTCTTTACCAATAACTCATATTTTGAAAATTTTCGTTCTGCTTCATGATTCAAATAGGCTTAAGGGCCGACCACTACCAAAGGAGTTATGAATAAACTTACACCATAAAGTCTACGGGCTACAATACTTCGAGTTCGAGCAATCAATCACTCGAATATTAAGCCTAAGGACTATCTTACTTCGAGTTCGAGCAATCACTTACTCGATCATTAAGCCTACGGGCTACATTACTTCGAGTTCGAATCACTTACTCGATCATTAAACCTACGGGCTACATCACTTTGAGTTTGAGCAAGCACTCACTCGACTACCAAGCCTACGGGCTACTTTTATTTCGAGTTCGAGCAATCACTTGACCATTAAGCCTATGGGCGACATTACTTCGAGTTCGAATCTTTCACTCGACTAATAAGCCTACGGGCCACATCATCTCGAGTTTTGAGCAAGCACTCACTCGACTACTAAGCCTGCGGGCTACTCTTATTTCGAGTTCGAGCAAATACTCACCCGATCATTAAGCCTACGTGCTACATTACTTCAAGTTCGAATCACTCACTCGATCATTAAGCCTACAGACTATATTACTTCGAGTTTGAATCACTCACTCGATCATTAAGCCTACGGGCTACATTACTTCGAGTTCGAATCACTCACTCGATTATTAAGCCTACGGGCTACATCACTTCGAGTTCTAGCAAGCACTCACTCGACTACTAAGCCTACGGGCTACTCTTATTTCGAGTTCGAGCGAATACTCACTCGACCATTAAGCCTACGGGCTACATCACTTCGAGTTCGAGTTCGAGTTCGAGCAATCACTCACCTGACTACTAAGCCTACGGGCTACCTTATTCCGAGTTCGAGCAAGCACTCCCTCAGTTATAAAAGCTACAAGGTCCAAATACGATCGAATTGTCTAAAACCTTATGAAAGTCTTCATAAGGCATGAATGAAACAAAATCTTCATGAGGCAGAGAATAAAACAGAGGAAAGTCGGGAAAAGAAAAAATCTTTATATATATATATACAAGAATGTTTACAATGTCCGAACAAGACCCTACACAGAAAACCAAAATGAAAACTAAGGGCTAATATTCTTGGTTATCTACGGGGACAGTCTCTTCTCCATCGGGTTCTTCCCCGCTCTCGGACCCACTTTTGCTCCCATCATCAAAATCATCATCAGCATCACCATCGTCATCATCGGAAGCCAAGGCTTCAGCATCAGCTTCGAGCTCTTTAGCCTTTTTTTATCTCTTCGGCGAGATCGAAACCTCGAGCATGGATCTACTCGAGAGTCTCCCTCCGAGATCGGCACTTAGCAAGTTCAGCAACCCAATGTGCTCGAGCGTTTGCGGTCTCGGCTGCCTCTCTTGCTTGTACCTGAGCAGCTTCAGCATCAGCCCAATAAACGGCCACAAATGCATCCGCATCGGCCTTTGCTTTTTCAGCGTCAGATTTGGCCTTGGCAAGTTCGGAGGCCAACCGAGCCTCGAGCTCCTCTATCCTTCTTGCTTGAACCGCGGTTTTCCCCTTCATGTTCTGAAGTTGGTTTTCGGCCGATGATAATTGGGCTCGGGCAGCCTCTTTCTCTGCAGCAAAATGGTCCATACTTTTTTTCCACTTCAAGGACTCCGCCTTTATCACATCGACCTCCTCACAGAGTTTTCCGATCATCTCAAGTTTCTGTTGCAGCTGTGAGACCGAAATATTAGCCATCGTTCCGATATCGAGCCCATAGGCTTTTAATAGTATCATTACCTGCTCAGACAGATCGGTCCGATCCTGGTGAGCCTTGGCCGACTCAGCTCGGAGGTCTTTGATTTCCTTTTCCTTTTGCCCTAATAGGAATTTAAGGGCGTTCCTCTCCTCCATGGCCCGTTGAAGGTCGGCCTCGTATCAACGCAGCTTGGCTCGAGACCGAGAACATACTTCTCGATGAGCTACTACGGCCTACGAAGAAAGAAAAAAATAAGTTAGAATAGAATAGCGAACATGAAAGTGGTATCAACGAAGGGAGTTAGAGCTTACCCGATTTAGAGCTTGTTGCACTTCACAAGGCCTGAAACATCACTAGGCCAACAACATCCTCGACACCAGTAAACAAATCACAAAAGGGGTCATCCCCTTAATGTGATCGGTTTATCTCGTGGGGCCCCAAAGCTTGGGCATCCCAAATCGCCCTTTCGGAAAAAGCAGGGAGATTGGGCGAGTCCCCAATTACTATAGCCCCGAGCGACTCGCTTGGGGCGTTCTCCTCAGTTTGAAGAGCTTCAGTATCAGTCTATTTTGATATACCTACTGATTGTTGATTTCGGTAGGAAGCATCCTCGATCTCTAACGGTTCGGGGACTCTGCCCGAACCTTCCTCGGATATCTCCTTAGTACGAGGCGGAACTTTATAAATCACTATCGACGTAGCTGCCTTAGGGGCATCGATGGTTTTCTTCGTTCGGGCCACCATCACGCACCCATCATTTTCTTCTTCTTCCTCGTCTTCATCCCTTAGACGCAAAACTGATTCCATGGTTAAATGGATGGTATTCTTCTTCGGCTTACGAGCCATCCTCGCCTTCGGTTTAGGGTCTTCGGAAGCAGAGGCCCTTTTTCTCTTATTATCTTTCACCGGATATGGATCAGAGGCTGAAGCCTCTTCTTCAACGGATGAGGGCCTCAAAATCGCATCTTTGCCCACAGCTACATACAGGAAAATTGATTTAAGCATATAGAAAGCATCTCGTTCGAACTACCAAAGATACAAGAAAGAGGCTCACCATGATTTTTGGCCTCCCATCGGCCCTTGGACAAATCACGCCACAAACGCAAGCATATGTGGAGGTCGAATCTAGATCCTGTACCCAGTTGTTGAGATCGGGGACTGCACCGGGCATCCAAGGAACCGTTGTATCACAAGAAGGGGGATATCGGTGAGAAAAGGAATGAAGAGGAAAAATAACAGAAGATAACGGCAGAATTACACTTACGCTTCATGTTCCACTCCTCGGGAAAAGGCATCTTTTCAGTTGGAATCAGGTACGAAGTCTTTACTCGAACGAACATGCCCATCCAGCCTCGATCCATGTCCTCATCTATACTCGAGAACAGAACCTTGGTAGCCCGACGCTGAAGTTTTATTAATCCGCCTCGAAAGAGGCGAGGGCAGTACAATCAGATGAGATGATCGAGGGTGAAAGGCATCCCCTCAATTTTGTTCACGAAGTAACGGATAAAAATGACGATCCGCCAAAAAGAAGGATGGATCTGGCGTAGGGTTATTTGGTATTGGCGGCAGAAATCAATAATAACGGGATCGAGGGGACCTAACGTAAAAGGGTAAGTATACACACTTAAAAACCCTTTCACATAAGTGGTGATATCTTTTTCAAAAGACGGGATTACTATTTATTTGTTCTCCCAATTGCAATCTTTCTTTAGTTGTTCGAGGTGCCTCTCGGTTATCGAATACATATACCTCGATACTGGCTCACATCGGTCGGGAATCGACGAGCCTTTGTCGACCTTAAAATCGGAGGTAAGAACATACGCCCTAGGAATGCACTCCTCAGGCCGTGGCTCCACCGGTGTTTTGTCGGCGGGAGATTGTGAAGAATAAGCTTTTTCTTTCTGAGGAATGGTTTTTGATGTTTTCGCCATTTCTGGATTTAAAGATTGAAAAGAGAAGGAGGTAACAGGGATGCGGTGTTTTTGAAGAAAGATTTTGCAGAGAAGAATCACAGATTTTGCGAGTGAATTCAGAAAGCGTGAGAAAGAAGTTAGAAAATTTAGAGTTTAAAGATGTAAAAGTGATAAATGGTAAAAGGAAGGGATATTTATAGATTGAAGCAATGGCGGTTCAATATCAGCGGTGGCCGACCACCGTCTGACACGCATTAAATGCCCTGATAAACTAAACCGACGGGACATCTATCACGTACGTCATGGTCGGGCTCGATGCAAATGTCAGCGCATATCCAATCGAACCATTGAGAAATCATATCGTTTCTCACCACATCCTTCCCGAGAAACGAGGGGACTATCTGTATACGGTCGAAATTAATTTCGACCTTCGTACGATTGATCAAGATGGGATCATAATGAACCAAAGAAAGACTTCATAATATTGAGATGGGTTCCGAAGATGGTACGAACGAGCTACAGATTTCAGGTATAGGTCAAACACTGAGCTCGAATTCATTATCGAGCTCGGGTCCAAATCGAACTATGATGAAATGTTACATAATCGATCTTAAGGGGCAAAGGCCAACCGAGCCCGAGTCATTACCAGATCCCGAATCGGCATCGAGCTCTAAAAATAATACTGACTAGCACCGAGTCCGATCAAGCTCGAACTCACAGACAATAGCCGTTGTAACCACACTAAGGGAGAGAATCTCGGCGGGAATTAGGGAAAAACTGATTCATCATGGGCTCTCCACTATGTATTTTTAATTATATCTAAAGTAAGATCCTCCACTATAAAGAGGATGGCTACATTTCTGTAAAAGACAGTTTTTAGCTTACATTGTAACAAAAATACCATACACTCTTAGATTGAAGGATTATTCTTTTTGGCTTCATAGATTGATTCATCTTGCTTAGTCCTTAAATCATCTTCTTTCCAACCTTGTTACTTTTCATTCTTTACAATCCATATTTGATAATTTATATTTATCCTTACGATTTATGTTAAGTTATACCACATATCCTTAGAAGTACGTACAAATTTAACTCTATCCATTTTTCGGGTAAACATCATTTCTTCCCCAAATTTTCATAACCCTAGTTTATAAATTCACGAGACCATGTGGGTAATCAGGTGAGTCAGATTGGTTTTGTTGGAGAAAGACAAGAAAATGCAATGAAGATTCAAGGGTGTACACATTTCTATTCTCTGTAGTTCAATATCGACATATTTAACTATCACTATCACAAGAATGAAACTTTTCAGTTAGAAACTTTGTTTGCCACTTCCACATCCTCTTGAAAGGCACATCATTAACTATTTTTTCTCCTATAGCATGTCGAATTTTTAACTTTGTTCTGATTCTATTTCCTATTGCTAGTTTGATCTTCTTTTAGATTTTGAAATTTCAGTATATTATTATTCGTTTGGTAGCAGCTAATTTGCTTGATTACTAGCTGAAGGAATAGACAATATTGGCTATACACTTGCTCATTGATTGACTATGAAATAAGCTAAAGTAAATAATAATTCCTCCAGACTATACTACTCTCTTGGATATGTTTCTGCAATGTGGTAGAAGTTTTATGAATTTGAGATCTTATAAAAAAAAGATTTATGAATTTGAACTTTTGTAGGAATATGAAGTGCATAAATACATCTAGTTCTTTACTTAATCAAAAGGTATGCTTGGTACTTAGTATGTGTTTTACTTCTTGTTGAAATCAAGATCATGCTACTTGTGGAAACACATAGTCATGAGAAAGTAGAGACACTGTCTTAGTGCTTTTCTTGCGACTGCAATTGCCAATTTAAACTACTCCATTGTTATTAGTTAGCAAGTTCCGGTGAGAATTAAACCCATAATTGTTGAGGTTACTTATATATAGTACTTGCCGCCAACTCTGCCATTTCAAGGAAACTAATGGTGTTTAGGGTCGCGCGGAATTCAAGTTTTATGGTCGTAAAACACCAAAAAATAATGAGGAACGGTCATGGCGGGGAGGTGATTGTGGTTCCTTAGGTCATTTTTGATGGCCCTGTATTTTTGTATGTTATAACCCATGCCTTACGCATGGGCCCGAGACCCCGGACCGGATACCTAATATTTTTACAAGCCATCAAAAACTACCTATGGAACCATAGGCACCATCCTACCATGACTGTTTCTCATTTTTTAGCGTTTTACGGCCATAAAACTGGAATTCCGCCTCCCTCCCTTTATAGAGTAGGGGTAAGGCTGCATACACACTACCCTCCCAGACCTCACACATGAGATTAAGCTGGGTTTGTTGTTGTTGTTCTATTGTGGCATGCAGCCCGCTCTCCAAACAATTTCAATCAACATAAACGCGGTCGCACCTGCGATATCGCTTCTGCGGACGTGGATGCGCTTCTGCGGAACTCCCCAAATCCATCGTTGGTCACTCTCAGAGTACTCAATCTCATTGTCTCACACTTTTCACTCATCATGCTCAATCACTCGACATGCTCAGTCACTCAGTACTGTATATGGTCAATCCAGCCCATGAATATAGCAGCGCGAATACATGTGAATATATGCGCGTGCAGCTGAACTGCCCTGATTTTAGACGATTTATGTTATTGTATTCATGAATACATTGCATGAATATATGTGAATACATGCGCGTACAGCTTGACTGCCCTAATTTTAGATATTTTTTACTGTTGTATTCATGAATACACTAGCGCGAAGTGATTAAAAGTGCACCACTTTGTTAAAGAAAAATGACTATTAGTGCACATGTTAAAGAATATATATTATTTTAAGTCTAAAGCTATAGATGATGTATGATTTTGGGATTTTGGTTTCAAACGAATAAAATTCAAACGTTAAAAGTTTTTGTAACTTTAAACGGTTACAATGACTTTTTGATTTATTGATTAGTGGGCAATGGAATATAGTGAGTGAGACTTTATTTATTTTTTAAAAACAAATATATAGAATGAATTAAGAGGAATAAAGAAAAAATTGCCAAAAAAGGAGAAAAAAGATAAATGGCCATTCTAGTACAAGAGAGGTGTCAAGTCATCTTTTCCATTCCCATATATATATATAGAGGTATTACACAACTAAGACATGTTTGGAAAGTCACCCATAATTAGAATTGGACACAACCTAGTAATTACATAATTTAGTAATTACGACGACCTGTTTGTTTTTCATAGTGTAATTACAAGCGTATTGTTTGGTTTCACAAGTGTGATTACATTATTAGATTAAATTTTAAATAAAGTAATTATCAAAACTTAAATGTTAATATAATAAATATATGCTTATAAATAATTTTTTATAAGTATAAATGGTATTAGATTTGATATTTAAGATGCATATTTTTCCTTGAATATACATCAATTAGTCATCATATATTTATAACTAATATTGTATAGAATATAATAAAATGCATTTTTGCTAAAATAAACTAATATTTATAAATACAATATCATAACATTATTCAAATGTTTGACAAGACTAATCTATCAATTCTAGCTAAAAAATGAACAACATGCAATGTGAAATAACAAGCCAATATTACTAAAACAAGTAAATTGGAACCATGAATATAACATAATTTCAAAATCCAAAAAAATAAATAGTTTAACATATTTCAAATTCTAGAATAATAACACAGTTACGGTAAACAAAGAAAATAAAACAAATAAGAAATAAAATATACAAGAAATTACATGAAATCCCAAGAAGTAAAGGTAGAGAAATAAAAAATAATAATGTACAAAGAAAAATATATTTTAAAATTAAAAAAGAAATTAACAACATACCCAGTATAATCCAACATAGTGGGGTCTGGAAAAAAAGAAATTAAAAAGTAAAAATAAAATTTAAAATTTAAAATGAAAAGAAATTAAACTAATGGAAATAAAAAGTTATAAAGAAAATAAATAAAGATAAAATAAAAAAGGAAAGAAATTAAAAAGTAACCTTGTAATTACATAGTGTAATTCCACCAATTCTCACATCTCCTTGAGAATTGGAGAGTATAATTACACCCAATTTCATGTTAACCAAGTAATTACTTGGTCAGGCAAACACGCCAAACTGTGTAAACACCCAAATCCAATTCTGACTTTCCAAACAGGCTCCTAATGTTAGTTGTGTGAGTCACACCATAAAACTTTTCGAATATTAGATTAGTTAAGCTAGAATTATTTCTTTATTAGTTTGGTGTATCAATGCTACAAATTCTAACTTCTCCCAAGCATATAATTTTTTCTAAGACAAATATATTCTTATAATAAATTTATATTTTTCAAATTAATTTAAGCTCTTTTTCCTTTTTTTATTTCTACCATCATTTTCTTTTATTTCTATTTCAACTGAATTCCTTTAAAAATGCAAGGCTAAGTCTTTTATCATTATGGAGGCATTGAGTAATAAAATTATTGAGTAATGTTATAATGTATGAATTGTTATGAAAATAATTATATTGTGGATGTTCATTTATTACTCTGCTATAGATAATCTTCTTGAAGAAGATTATACATTTAGTACTTTGTTGAAGTTTATCTACAAGCAGCTGATGCAGGCAGGTTGCAAGCAGCTCAATGAAATGATTTGCAACAGTTTCTTATTAAACAGGCAGGTTACAAGCAGCTCATGCAGACAACTTACAAGCAGCTAAAGAAAAGCCTCGCAACTGCTTCCTTTCTTCTATAAATAGAGGAGTTTTTAGTTCATTATGTACATAAGTTTGAAATTTGAATAATATATCAGTTTCTCTCTATACTTGTCTTTACTTTACAGTTTTTATTTTATAACGCGTTATCAGCACGAGACTCTGCCATCTCGAGAAAATACTTTGAAAGTATCAGAGAATATGGATAATCCTCAAATTATGTTTGGATCAAAGACCAATCATGAAGATATTTGTGTAATTGATAGTGGAACAACTCATGCTATATTCAAAGATCAGAAATACTTTTCTTATTTGCATAAGGAAAAAGCAAATGTTTCTACAATTTCTGGTAATATAAGTTTGATTGAAGGCTCCGGAAGAGCTAGTGTATTTCTGTCTAAGGGAACAAAACTTATTAAAGACAATGCATTATTCTCCTCCAAGTCCCGAAGAAACTTGTTGAGTTTTATATATATCCGCCGAAATGGGTATCATGTTGAGACAATAGATGAAATGAACGTGGAATATTTTTGTATTACAAAGAATATTTCTGGCCAGAAATGCATTGTAGAAAAGTTACCAACTTTATCTTCTGTCTTATACTATTCAAAGATTAGTACAGTTGAAGCACACTCTATCGTAAACCAGAAGTTTACTGATTCAAATACTTTTGTGCTTTGGCATGGCCGTTTGGGCAATCCTGGATCAATAATGATGAGACGAATTACTGAAAATTCGAGTGGGCATCCATTAAAGAACCTGAAGATTCTTACAAATGATGAATTTTCTTGTGATGCTTGTTATCAAGGCAAAATGATCACTAGACCATCACCAATGAAGGTTGGCATTGAGTCCCCTACCTTTTTAGAACGTATACATGGGGATATATGTGGACCTATTCACCCACCAAGTGGGCTGTTTAGATATTTTATGGTCCTAATAGATGCATCTTCAAGATGGTCTCATGTTTGCCAACTATCATCTCGCAACCTGGCGTTTGCAAAGTTATTAGCCCAAATAATTCGATTAAGGGAACAATTCCCAGATTATCCTATAAAGGCTATTCGCCTTGATAATGCTAGAGAATTCTCATCTCAAGCTTTTGATAATTACTGTCTATCAGTTGGAATAAAAGTTGAACATCCTGTAGCTTATGTTCATACTCAAAATGGCCTTGCAAAGTCATTTATTAAATGACTGCAATTGATAGCAACACCACTACTTATGGGAAAAAAATTGCTCACTACTGTTTGGGGCCATGCTATCTTGCACGCAGCATCACTTATCCGTCTCAGACCAACACATTATAATAAATATTCTCCGTCACAATTAGTTTTTGGTCATGAACCAAATATTGTCCATCTACGAATTTTTGGATGTGTTGTATATGTGCTAGTAGCACCACCACATCGCAGTAAGATGGGCCCCCAAAGAAGGTTAGGAATATATATTGGGTTTGAATCACCCTCTATTATTCGCTACCTTGAACCATTGACGGGAGATTTATTTACTGCTCGATTTGCAGATTGTCGATTTGATGAAACAAATTTCCCACAATTAGGGGGAGAGAAAAAGGAAATCAAAAGAGAAATTATGTGGAAAGTTTCATCATTATCTCATTTTGATCCACGTACCCCTATATGTAATCAGGAGGTCCAGAAGATCATCCATTTACAAAATATAGCAAATCAAATGTCAAACGCATTTACTGATTTGAAAAGGATAACTAAGTCACATATCCCTGCAGAGAATGTGCCTATATGAATTGATGTCCCAGCAAGACCATCTACTAGCATAAGAACTATTGAACCTAAAGCACGCCTGAAGCGTGGTAGGCCTTTGGGTTCTAAGGATCGAAATCCTAGAAAAAGAAAATCGACAAATGATCAAAATGATATTATGAAGGGATCTCCTGAAGAGACCCAAGATCTGATTAGTTCTGAGATTCCTGAAGAAATCAATGAACCCGAGACTCAAGTGAGTGAGGAACTTTTAATAAGTTCTACTGGTGATGAGATTAATTTAAATCGATCTGAAATAGTGGTGGATAATATTTTTGCATATAATGTTCCACTTAACATTATGCAAGATAGTGAGGATTGTCAACCTCGATCTGTCGAAGAATGTCAACAAAGATCTGATTGGCCAAAATAGCAAGGGGCAATTCAATCAGAATTGAACGCACTTGCTAAAAGAGATGTCTTTGGACCAGCAGTCCAAACACCTGCTGGTGTAAAACCAGTTAGTCATAAATGGGTTTTTGTGCGAAAAAGGAATGACCAAAATGAAGTTGAAAGATACAAGGCTCGCCTTGTCGCACAAGGATTCTCACAACGACCTGGAGTCGATTATGAAGAAACATATTCACCAGTTATGGATGCCATAACATTTCGATATCTCATCAGTTTAGCCTTGCGTGAAAGACTTGAAATACATATGATAGATGTGGTTACAACTTATCTATACGGGTCACTTGATAATGAGATTTACATGAAAATCCCCGAATGATTTAAAATGCCTGAAGCATATTCGAAATCTCGGAAAATGTATTCAATCAGATTACAAAGATCTTTGTACGGTTTAAAGCAATCTGGGCGCATGTGGTATAATCGCCTTAGTGAATATTTACTAAAAGAAGGTTACATAAATGATGTTATTTGTCCATGTATTTTTATAAAGAAAATGACATCAGAATTTGTTATACTTGTTGTTTATGTTGATGACATAAATCTTGTTGGAACTCCAGAAGAGCTCCAAAAGGTAATTGAATATCTTAAGAAAGAATTTGAGATGAAAGATCTTGGAAAAACAAAACTTTGTCTTAGATTGCAAATTGAACATTTAGCAAACGTGATCTTTATGCATCAATCTGCCTATACAGAAAGGGTCTTAAAACGCTTTTACATGGACAAAGGGCACCCATTGAGTACACCAATGGTTGTTCGATCACTTGAAGTGAATAAGGACCCGTTTCGACCTCCAAAAGAGGATGAGGAATTCCTTGGTCCTGAAACACCTTATCTCAGTACAATTGGTGCACTTATGTATTTTGCTAATGCTACAAGGCCTGACATAGCATTTTTGTTAATTTACTAGCAAGATATAGCTCTTCTCCTACTCGGTGACATTGGAATGGGATTAAGCATATTTTGCGATATTTAAATGGAACTCTTGATATGGGTTTGTTTTATGCTAACAAAGGTAGTGCAGATCTTGTTGGTTATGCAGATGCAGGTTATTTATCTGATCCCCATAAAGATCGATCTCAAACTGGGTACGTGTTTACATGTGGAGGTACTGTCATATCATGACGCTCCACAAAGCAGTCAATTGTTGCTACTTTTTCAAATCATGCTGAGATAATAGCTATTCATGAAGCAAGTAGGGAATGCGTATGATTGAGATCAGTGATTCATTTTATTCAAGAAAAATGTGGTTTGGAGTGTGATAAAAGATCCACAATTTTATACGAAGACAATGCTGCATGCATAGCCCAATTGAAGGGGGAATTTATAAAAGGAGATAGAACGAAGCACATTTCACCAAAATTATTCTACACACACGATTTTCAGAAAAATGGTGACATTGATGTGCAGCAAATCTGTTCAAGTGACAATCCGACAGATTTATTCACTAAATATTTGCCAACTTCAACTTTTGAGAAGATGGTATACAAGATTAGAACGCGGAGACTCTATATTTCTCTCTATACAAGATTGGAATGCGGAGACTCAAATATACAAGGCCTGACATAGCATTTCTGTTAATTTACTAGCAAGATATAGCTCTTCTCCTACTCGGTGACATTGGAATGGGATTAAGCATATTTTGCGATATTTAAATGGAACTCTTGATATGGGTTTGTTTTATGCTAACAAAGGTAGTGCAGCTCTTATTGGTTATGCAGATGCAGGTTATTTATCTGATCCCCATAAAGATCGATCTCAAACTGGGTACGTGTTTACATGTGGAGGTACTGTCATATCATGACGCTCCACAAAGCAGTCAATTGTTGCTACTTTTTCAAATCATGCTGAGATAATAGCTATTCATGAAGCAAGTAGGGAATGCGTATGATTGAGATCAGCGATTCATTTTATTCAAGAAAAATGTGGTTTGGAGTGTGATAAAAGATCCACAATTTTATACGAAGACAATGCTGCATGCATAGCCCAATTGAAGGGGGGATTTATAAAAGGAGATAGAACGAAGCACATTTCACCAAAATTATTTTACACACACGATCTTCAGAAAAATGGTGACATTGATGTGCAGCAAATCCGTTCAAGTGACAATCCGACAGATTTATTCACTAAATATTTGCCAACTTCAACTTTTGAGAAGATGGTATACAAGATTGGAATGCGGAGACTCAAATATTTGAAACAAGGTTTTCATCAGGGAAAGTGAAATACGCGATGTACTCTTTTTTCCTTACTAAGGTTTTTTCCCACAGGGTTTTCCTTATAAGGTTTTTAATGAGGCAGCTAGAAATGCGTATTACTAAATATGTGTACTCTTTTTCCTTCACTAGGATTTTTCCCACTGGGTTTTTCCTAGTAAGGTTTTAACGAGACACAATACCTTTTAATGAATATCCAAGGGGGAGTGTTATGAAAATAATTATATTGTAGATGTTCATTTATTACTCCGCTATAGATAATCTTCTTGAAGATTATCCATTTAGTACTCTATTGAAGTTTATCTACAAGCAGCTGATGCAGGCAGGTTGCAAGCAGCTCAATGAAATGATTTGCAGCAGCTTCTTATTAAACAGTCAGGTTGCAAGCAGCTCATGCAGACAGCTTACAAGCAGCTCATGCAGACAGCTTACAAGCAGCTAAAGAAAAGCCTTGCAGCTACTTCCTGAAAAGCCCCGCAGTTGCTTCCTTTCTTCTATAAATAGAGGAGTTTTCAGTTCATTATGTACATAAATTTGAAGTTTGAATAATATATCAGTTTCTCTCTATATTTGTCTTTACTTTACAGTTTTTATTTTATAACATGAATAACTTTATTTATGAATTTATGGTGGATTTTCAATGAATAGTTATTTATGGAGTAGATTTTAAATTTATATTGAATGATGTATTTTAATTATCTAAATCATGTGCAAAAGAAAAAGTAATTATACTAGATACTCAATATTATTGCTTTGGGGTAATTATATGTAATACTGATTAAAAAATTTAATGTATATATTTTTACTTTATGTTTTATATTAATTAAAATAGGAAAAACAATTGATTATATTCTCTTATAATAAATATTTAAATTTATTTTTCTCTTTTAAATATTTATAAATTGAACCTTGCTACTATCCTTTTTCGTAATTTGATATTCAAAAAAATTGATTAGAAACAATCTGCCTATCGAATAGTGCAAAAAGCACTTCTCATCATTTGACCTAACACAAACTATTATTATCCAAAAACACTTTTTCGAAAAATATTTATGACAAAGGGAGTTTTTTCAAAACAAGCAATTTAATGGGTTCGCAATATTTTTCAAAGTAAAATTCATGTCCAAAAGTTATTTCGCGCGAATCAGGATTAATTTGAGCCCCAAAACGTGTATTGAACACCGAGTGGCCATAGGCCACCAATTGCATTGAGCTGCCCTGCTAAAAACATTAGCAGGAACAATCAAAATATTTTTTGTTATAAAGAAAAAACCTCAAAGAAAAGCATAACATGTCCAACTAGAAGAACGAAAAGAAAAGGTAACAGTTGGTCAGACACTGTTAAAAGGATCACATGGTTTCCCACTTTAACCGTGATTGGATTTTGGAATCTGGGAAATCATGCAATTGGACACCGTAAAGGAGCATTTCATTTCTTTAAATTAAATTAAAGAGGGCTGGCCCTGCTCATCTATGGAGTATTATATTTGGAAGTCAAGTCTTTTAAAATTGGTTATCATTTTAAACAGATCTCTCTTTTGCTCTCTAAGCTAAGAGTAACAGCGGAAAAACAAAGAGATAGAGAGCTATGGCTTATGCTGCTGTGACCTCTCTTATGTCAACTCTTGGACTGCTACTGCAATCCAGTTGCCGTTTAAATCTTCCCCACGAAGAGCAAACTGAATCTCTTCACAAAAAAGTAAAAGAACAGATTCAATCATTTCACCAAAACGTCAGTTCACTGCAAGCGTTTCTGGAAAGTTTGGAGACGAATATCAATGATCTTAAGACAATTGAACATTGTGAAGTCAAGATCAAAGATGCAGCATATGACGCAGAATATAGAATTGAATCAGTATTGGAAAATTTTTATAAGGCTCAAAATGAAAAGGTTAGGAGAGAAGCTTATGAAGAGTTTTGCAAGAGGTTGCAAAAAGCATCTGAGTCCATAGATTCCAATTCCAGAAAATTAACTGAAAGTATGAAGAGTGGTTTGCAGGCAACTAGTTCACTTGTCCAAAGTTTTGATTTACCAGAACATTCTCCACAGCTTGGCAATAACATGGTTGGACATGAAAATGAATTGGAGGATGTGAAGTGTAAACTCATGAAAATCTCATCCGATGAAAGAGAAACTATGGCAATCACAGGTATGGGGGGCATAGGCAAGACAACCTTTGCTAGAAAAATTTATGATGATCCAGAAATTAAATCACATTTTGACATTCTAGCATGGGTTACTGTGTCAAAGGAATACTGTGTTAGAAAGATGTTGCTGCAGCTTCTTCATTGTATTCCATCAACAGAAGAAGTACGCCGTGAAGCAAGGGATGATGGTGAGCTAGCAGGCAAATTGAAACAGAGGCTGTGGAAACGCAGGTACCTAGTTGTCATCGACGATATATGGAGCAGCAAAGCTTGGGATGATATAAGTCTATGGTTTCCAGATTGCAAAGGAAGTCATATCCTACTTACCACAAGGTGCGGGAATGTGGCCAGTTATGCTGCTCCAGGTAAGCCTCCTCATCACATGTCTTCTCTAAGTTCAGAGAAAAGTTGGGAACTATTGCAATCGAAGCTTCTTGAGAAAGTAGAGCTCTCTCCAGAATTAGTGAAAATTGGTAAGAAAGTTGCAGAAAATTGTCATGGAATGCCCTTGACCATTACTATAGTTGCTGGGCTTCTATCTAAATGCAACAATGGAGTATATGGATGGGAGCAAGTTGCACATGATGTAAAATCAGCAATATATGAAGATCTTGGTAGACAATGTGAAAAGATCCTCGTGTTAAGTTACTACTATCTACCTCAACACCTAAAAGCTTGTTTTCTATATTTTGGAATTTTTCCCGAAGATGAAGAGGTTGATGTGAGAAGATTAGTGGAACTATGGGTTGCAGAGGGATTTTTAAAGCAAGCTGATAATAAAAGTTTGGAGAACATAGCTGAAAAATGTTTGCAAGAACTTATAGACAGAAATCTAGTTCTTGTAAGCGAACAGAGTTTTTGGGGAGAAGTGGAAACATGTAAGATCCATGACCTCTTACATGAGTTATGCTTAAGACAAGCTCGAAGTGAGAACTTCCTACCTGTTATAAATAGTAAACCACGGAATAGCGTCACGCGTGTCTCCCGATCATCCAAACGGGACTGTCTAATGATTGTTCACCCGATTAGCAATTTTTATTGGTTAAACTCCCATCGATGTGATCAAAAGAAAATACGCACTATTGTCTATCAAGGTGCACGCAGACATGCGGGGAGAGAAAGTTTAGGATTCAAGAATTTCAAAATGATCAGAGTATTTGACTTGAGAAAGTTATACTTTTATGGTGAAATTCCAACTTTAGTATTTGATTTGGTGCATCTAAGGTATCTATCCTTGTACATTAGAGACCATGAATTTCTCCCTCTTTTCAACCTTCAAAAGTTGCAAATTTTGATCATTGAAATAGGAAAGAATTGGGCAGATAAGATACCTTTAAACATTTGGAGGATGCCACAGTTAAGGACTCTACGCTTTATGAATTCAGGATGGTTATGTCCTCCGATTATGCCTAGTGGTGAAGAGAAGCATGCGGTTTTAGAAAAACTGCAAACTATAACTGGTGTTGGTCCTGCATGGTGTCAAAAGGAAATTTTTGCATTAATGCCTAACTTGAAGAACTTGGAAATCGTGTTGAAAGGAGTTGCTCATGAATTGTGGATAGGTATTTCCTGTTTGCCTCTAATTGAGGTACTTAGAATTATAGTTGGAAAAATTGATTATACGGCCTTTTCCGTGTACCGATCAAAAGCACATGATGCTTTTTTGAAATATAAAAGCACTTTTCCACCAACCCTTAGAAGGTTGACATTAGGCGGGACATGTCTTCCTTGGGAGGCTATGGACATTGTTGGCATGTTGCCTAACCTCGAGATACTCGAACTGGAAGACGATGCCTGCGGAGTTAAACCTAAGACCACATGGAAACCTTCCGAAGGAGGGTTTCCTAGATTAAAGTTCTTGTCACTATGTCATATGCTTTGTTTCACAGAGTGGAAGGCTACCGAATATCATTTTCCTGTCTTGGAGAGACTCTTTATATCTCATTGTCCGCAGCTAGAACAGATCCCACAAGACTTTGCAAATATTTTTACACTTCAATTGATCGAGTTACATGACTGTTGTATTCACCTGGCCATATCAGCACAGCAGATTGAACAAGAGCAAGAAGCCACTTTTGGAAGCCAAGTGACATATGTCCACACATACAATTGTGGACAAGGTAAGATTGACAAATAGAACATATCACCATGCTTTCTTGTGAGTGTTAAAATATTTCTTTCTTCTGCGTTGGATCAACTTCATGACTAATGTGTTAAAAGAGCTATTGACTGAATTGAAGGAAGAAGAGAAAAGGGAGAGGAGAGGGGGCAAAATTTAAAATAATAAAACTTCTGAACATATTTTGACTAAACAAACTACACTAAAGCTTTCTAATCCTTTCATTTCTCTTGTGGCCATTTCATACACTAAAATTAGATGCACATTGCTTAGTCTCCTGCACTCCTCTCTTTTCTTTAATTTGACAATTCGAGTACAATAAAGTTTTTTAATATGGTTGAGGAAATATTAGTACGACCTTTTTTTAATTTGACATTTCAAAACACTTGTGTTATTTGAATTGCACTGAATTCTTACAGTAACTTTGATACATTTGTCATACCTACATCAACTTTTATGCAAATATAGAGAATGATTTAACAAAGAAAAAGCTGGAAATATATTGGCTTTGAACTTGTTTATTACCAGAACTTTTTATTAAGACTTGGCTTTTATAGTTATCCCAATATATGCGTGAAGATTGTACTTTTAACTGTAATTTGATGGTTAAGATGCTAATATTTATACTTTTCTTTTTAATAGCTTACTGCCGCCAATGTCATCATTTACTGAAGAGAAACTCTAGCTGACTGATGAAGGTAGTTGCAAAGATATTTCATCACACTTCTTTTAGAGCTTTCTATTTTTCTTGAGCACAGTGTTAAGAAATTAAGATCCTTATGCATTTGGTTGTGTTTTTATTTCTTGCTTTTCGTTTTCAATATGCATTTGGTTGTGTTTTTATTTCTTGCTTTTCATTTTCAATCGTCACTTTTTAATTTGAAAATAATGTTTGAACAAAAATACCCCTACTTAACACACTATGATGGAGTTTGCAAATTCCAAGCAGTGAAATATGAACTACTGAAAGTGTGTCATGAACTCTAGATTTTATTATTTCTATATTCCAGTTGTTTCAGCAGTAAATAGCACAAAATTTATAGTCAAGGTAATTTTAGAAAATTGAGAGCATTCAAATCAAATTTGGTTGCTTCACCTGTTTTCTTTCTCTCGCCGGCGACGGAACTGGAAAGCCAACGTTAAGACGTGACGGCAAACTCCGGTAGCGCTCAACGCTCTCTGAAAAGAACTTTCCCGATGGCTCGACGGAACCCTAACTTCAATGCTTCTGCATTCCAAATTGTGAAAATTAACCCTCCTTTTCAATTTCCGGAGTTTAAACTTCGGCACAAAATTAAACTCCGAGAACAATTTTTGGAGTTCAAACTAATAAAAATTTAAATTCCATGAATTGTTTCTGGAGTTCACAACTGAAACTTCAAAAATAATTCATTGAGTTTGAAGTGAGCCGTTAAGGTATTTTTATTTAAAACTATTTTCATGTCAAAAAGCTTTCAAAATAGTGACTAATGTTTGATAGCAAGAAATTGCTATTTGCTCATTTTTCCGTCTATTTATACATATAAGTAATGTTATCACCCATTTTCTTTTCCTAAAGATCAAGAAAAAGGAAGCTTAATTTGTTTGTAAAATACTTAAATTGCAAATAAGTCATAATATATTTTAAGAACTTACGAGTTCGTCATCCTAAACAGGTCTCAAGTTCAATTCACATATTAATTTTAACAACAAAAAAAAAAAAACTTTTGATAGGGGAGCTATTCCCTCTTTGATGACCTTATACGATGTGAATGTGAATTAATCAAATTCAGGAATTTTAGATACCAGATTATTTTAAAAACATAAGGAATGTGGATCTTCTCTAAATAGTGATATCACGATATTTTTGGTTCTCAAATATATTCATCTTTCTCTCTTTTTTCTTTCAAATGAAAGTCCTTAAAATATTTTAATTAGCAACACTGACAAAAGTACCTACCTACTATTCGAATAGCTATTGTGATCACCTAATTTTTAACTATATTTGAGTTTTTCATTACTTTGTAGTATGTAAATACTTACTAAGTTTAATCTTAATATTTTAGCCTTTATTTTATTTTTTATTAGGTTTAATTGATAAAATTGAAACCACAAAAATATTTTATATTCTTAGAGTAGTTTTTTTTATTTTTTTATTTTTGTTTTTGCAAAAGAAAGAAAATTCTTTTAAAATATGTATATTCTTATACTAGAAGTAGTTAGTTAATATTTTATCTTATTATTTCAATTTAGTAGGAATAATAATCTCTTTCACTTAACTAAAAAAAGGGAAGATTCCATATTGTTTTCATTTCACAAATTTTGCCCTTACCATTGGATTTCACGTGATCACAGTGCACACACCTGCACTTTGATTGACTTTATTATATATTTTATCACTCACTCCTTTAGGGATAATATACAAATGTCACTCTTTTGTTCCTTAGCCATCTCAGCTACAGATGCACATACTCACATAGTAAATTAATTCTTCAATGACAGCTAGCAAAGGTGGCCTTCCAAGAAACTTCCCAAATTCTTATCCCAATTCCAAATACAACTGCGTGCATACATGCCTATATATCTACGCACACAAAAACATAAAAGAAAAAAAAGGGACCTAATTCCTAAAAGAACTTCTGCCGTTTAACCTCTAATCTCCAAGAGATTTTTCTAAGCTAAGTGTCACGTCCTTAGTCATTAACTAAGTACACGTACGACACTTGACAATTTTATCACGTTCTTGGTATGCCAAGTCAGCCTTACTACACTCAAGATCGCTAAGAGAATGGTATAAAGAACACAAGAGAATTGTTAAAAGAAGTTTTGTATTAGAGAAAACTTGAATTGTTTGCTTGATGAATTATAAATGAATGGCCTCCTTTATATACTAGTCTCCTAGGGGCTAGTGTGCAAATATTAATTGTTACACAAGTCCTTAATATTTATAAGATAAAGGGCTTTCTCTAGAATTCTCTACAAACCTAGAAGATTCCAAGGGCTTTCCTAGTAAATCCATAAACATCTAGGATCTTCCAAAGGAAATGTCCATACTTCTCTAGAATCTTCTCACAAATGCAAGCATTCCTCCTATGTAAGCTTCCACATGGCATTAATATATGCCAAATGGCGCTTATGTGGCATGATGACATGGCGAGTCATCACACTCTCCCCCACCTAATGTTGCGACGACCGCGGCGCAATGTTGCTGCATAAACTCTCGGATCTTATCTTTGAATTGCCATAAATCTTCATAACGTTCCCATGTGGCCTCCTCCGGTGATTTCCCCTTCCAATGGACGAGGAACATTGCGGTGGCTTTTTGCCCTTATTTTCACCTGGCCTGATAATCAATAATAGCCTCAATCTCCCGATCATGCGAGGCGGTGATAGTAATAGGCGCTCGACTTGATTGGCCCCTACTTGGATCATCATTGTCTTCATGATAGGGCTTAAGCATGCTGACATGGAAGATAGGGTAGATCTTAAGATATGATGGCATGTCAAGCTTGTATGAGATCTTGCCTACCTTGGCGACTATCTTAAATGGCCCCTCATACTTACGAATCAGATTCTGATGCATGCCCCGTAGTGCCTTAAACTGTCTTGGATTAAACTTCACCATGACCATGTCCCCAACTCTATAGTCCATGGGACGCCGCTTACGATCTGCAAACTTCTTCATCTTCTTAGCTGCCTTATCCAAGTAGGACTTAGCAGTGTCAAGCTCCTCCCATCCTTTGGCCATATGATAAGCCCCCAAACTCTTTCCCTCGAACGCGGCTGGTAATGAATGTGGAGTTTGTGGCTGTTGGCCTGTGGCTAGCTCAAATGGTGTCCGTCTCGTGGACTCACTCCGCTGCAAGTTATAAGAGAATTGGGCGATGTCTAGTAGCCTTGACCAATCTTTCTGATACGCGCTTACATAATGCCTCAAATAGCATTTTAGTAAGGCATTGACCCGTTCCATTTGTCCATCTGTCTGTGGGTGGAAACTAGTGGAAAAGTGTAGTTCCGTGCCAAGTATGTCAAATAATTCTCTCCAAAAGTTCCCAGTAAAACGGGGGTCTCGATCACTGATAATATGCCTTGGTAAGCCCCAATACTTCACCACATTCTTAAAGAATAGCTTGGCGGATTCCTTGGCAATGCAACCTGGTGTGGTGGGCATGAAGGTGGCATATTTGAAAAATCTATCCACGACCACCATAATAGTACCATAACCGTCAGACTTTGGTAGGCAAGTGATAAAGTCCATAGTCACGCTCTCCCATGGATGCTCTGTAACTGGTAGTGGCTCCAAAAGTCCTCTGGGTTTTTGTTGCTCAACCTTGTCCTGTTGACAGACAAGACAAGTCTACACATAACACTCTATGTCATCTCACATGCGTGGCCAATAGTAGACTGACTCAACCAAGGCCCTAGTGCGACGTTGGCCTAGATGACCAGCCCACATTGTGTCATGACTCTCCCTTATAATCTGCCGTATAATGTCTCCAAACTTAGGCACGTAGACCCGTCGACCTGTGGTAAGTAGTAGGTCGTCTTCGACCCAAAAACGTCTCGTATTGCCCTGGTTGGCTAACTCGATAAGTTGTTTGGCTTCTGGATCGTGTTGCATGCCTTCTTTTATAGCCTCACGAATGTCCCATCTTGTTGAAGTGATTGCAGCAAGCTCGGCTTTTCGGCTCAAGGCATTGGCAACAACATTGCCTTTGCCCGGCTTATACTCCAGCACATAATCAAATTCGGCCAAGAAATCCTGCCATCGAGCCTGTTTTGGGGTGAGCTTCTTGTGCGTCTGAAAGTAGCTAGTAGCTACATTGTCGGTCTTGACCACGAACCTTGACCCAAGCAAATAATGTCGCCATGTACGAAGACAATGTACAATAGCAGTCATCTCCTTCTCTTGCACTATGTAACGCCGCTCCGTCTCATTTAATTTGCGACTCTCAAATGCTATGGGATGCTTATCCTGCATCAAGACACCCCCAATGGCAAAATATGAGGCATCTGTATGTACTTCAAATGTCTTGGCAAATTCAGGTAATGCCAAGACTGGCTCCTCTGTTACAGCTGCCTTGAGGTCTTCAAACGCCCTTTGACAATGCTCCGTCCAAACCCATGACTTGTTCTTCTTTAGCAACTCAATCAATGGTGCGGCCTTTGTTGAGTAGCCACAAATGAACCGACGATAGTAGTTAACAAGGCCAAGGAAGGATCTCAACTCAGTTACCTTTATAGGTGCCTTCCACTCCTGGATAGCACGTACCTTAGCCTCGTCCATGCGTAGCTCACCATTGCTAATAACATGGCCTAAGAAGTGCACCTTTGATTGTGCAAACTCGCATTTCTCCCTCTTGATGTATAGCCTGTTCTCCCGCAAGACTTGGAAAACCTTCCTTAAGTGCTTCATGTGCTCTTCCAAGGTGTTGTTGTAGATGACTATGTCGTCTAGGTAGACTACCACGAACTGATCAAGGTAGGGATGGAAAATCTTATTCATAAGGGTGCAAAATGTGGCAGGTGCATTGGTTAAGCCGAAAGGCATCACCAACCACTCAAAGGCTCCATATCTCGTCACACATGTTGTCTTTGGTTCATCCCCCTTTGCAATGCGAACCTGGTAGTAGCCCTTGCGAAGATCTACCTTGGTAAAATACTTGGCTTGCCCAAGTCTATCGAATAAGTCAGCAATGAGCGGGATCGGGTACTTATTCTTCACTGTGACCTTATTAAGTGCTCGGTAGTCTATGAACAAGCGTAGTGATCCATCCTTCTTCTTCTGGAACAATACTGGTGCGCCGAAAGGTTCCTTTGATGGGCGAATGTGACCAGCATCTAGCAACTCTTTCAATTGTTTCCTAAGCTCCTCTAGCTCGGGAGGTGCCATACGATCTGGGGAAAATGCGGGTGGCTTAGCCCCTGGCTCCAACTCAATCTTGTGATCCACCTCTCGCCTAGGCGGCAAGTGCTTAGGCAACTCCTCGGGCATGACATCTTTGTTTTCTTCAAGCAACTACTCTATGCAAGGTGGTAGTGTCTCTTGAAAACTCTTGTCTTCCTCCAGACTTGCGATGGTTGCCACGAACGTCGGCTCCCCCTTCTTGATCCCCTTGACAACCTGCATAGCTGAGAGTTGTGCTTGGCTCTGTCCGTGTGGCATAGACACTGTAGGTACCATGCAAACTCCTTCTCGCTCCATAACCAAGAGATGTTGGAGGTAGGGATCGATCAAAGTATGACAATGTCTAAAGAACTCTTGTCCCAATATGATGTCAAAGATATCCATAGCGGTTACGGTAAAGTTTGTCATACCTTTCCAAGTTCCTAATTTGACACCAACTCCATTAGCTACCCAACGAGCATTTTGTACCTCGGCATTCACGGTCTTGACGCGGGAGTTGGTTGGAGCAAGCTTCAATTCTAGTCTTTTTGCGGCAGCCTCAGTCACGAAATTATGAGTTGCTCCAGTATCCACCATTGCACGAGCAGGCTTGTTGTTGATGGTGAGATCCACGTACTGGTTTCCATTCTCGGTAGGTTGGATAGATTGCTTTGTGACAGCACCGCATAATCCGATCATACCTAACTGTGCGGTTCCCGAACTCTCTCCTTGCGGCTGCTCCTTCCGTTTATGGACCATGGCGCTAAGGCTCTTTAGGTCGGGACAATTCCTGAAGCTGTGCGGCCCTCCGCATATGTAACATCCTTTCTTCTCGGCCTGCACCTTCTTCTCGGTGTAGCCCTGACGGCCACTCTGCTTTTTGGAATCTTGAGTCTTGTAGTATTATTGTTGTATCTCCTTGACTTTGCCACGGTCTCGCCCACCTTTAACATTGTTAAACTTTGATTCTTTGACTTTCCCTTTGTCGTGCTTGTCATGCCTGAAATCCATCAATGATTCAGCCTCCACTATGGCTTGGTCTATATTTGCGACTTGTCGGCATTGTAACTCCTGCTTAGCCCAATTTTGCAACCCGTCCATGAAGTGGAACAACAAGTCATCATTGGTCAGGTTGGGGATTTGAAGCATAAGGGTAGTGAACTCCTTGACATAGACACGTATGCTCCTGTTTGCTTCAACTTCCTAAGTTTGCGCCTTGCCTCGTACAAGACATTGTTTGGAAAGAACTCTCGCTTGAACTCGTCTTTGAACTGATCCCACGTGCTAATAGTACATATACCTTTATCCATGTCGGCCATCTTCCTTCTCCACCATAGAATGGCAGTCTCTGAGAGGTACAACACCGCCGTGTTGATCATGGCCTCGTCGTCCTTCACTTTGCCGTGCTTGAAGTAGTTCTCCAAGTGCCAAAGGAAGTTTTCCACTTCTTGCGCATCACGAACACCTTTGAACACCGGGGGCTTGGGAGCCTCGATCTTGGCCTCCCTCGTCACCACAACATTGCTGGCTGCCTCGGTCACGCCAGCACTAACATGCTCCTCGAGTGACTCTATCTTTGTCTTCATAGCATCGATAGTACTCAAAGCCTCTATGAGTCTGCACTCTAAGGCAGTGATAGTTTGCCTTAGTTCCATCTCGGTCCGTATACATCCCTCCAAGTCATTTCGGATGCTCTCAATCTCTTCGAGAGTGTGCCCCTCAAGAACACTAAGGGTGCCTTCCACCTTCCCCAAGCGTAGGCCAAAGATCTCCACGGCGTCCATCCCCGCGTTCATCTTCATCACCCACTCTTTACCGAGCGAGACGTCCTCAGGCAGGACCTCCACTTCATCCTCGCTCGCCTCAATGGCAGATGGTTCTTGGGATGTAAGCCTTTCGTTTGACACAACCTCGAGTGGCACCTCCTGGCCCTTGTTGGTGGCATTTCTCTTTTTGTTACGGCCGCTCTTGCCAGCAGAATCCTGGATGACATTGGCTTGGGTGTTGGCAACATTAATGTCTCCGTCATTCACCATTCCCTTAGTCGCAACCTTTGCTTTGATACCACGTTGTCACGTCCTTAGTCGTTAACTAAGTACACGTGCGACACTTGACAATTTTATCACATTCTTGGTATGCCAAGTCAGCCTTACTACACTCAAGATCGCTAAGAGAATGATAGAAAGAATACAAGAGAATTGTTAAAGGAAGCTTTGTATTAGAGAAAACTTGAATTGTTTGCTTGATGAATTACAAATGAATGGCCTCCTTTATATACTAGTCTCCTAGAGGCTAGTGTGCAAATATTAATTGTTACACAAGTCCTTAATATTTATAAGATAAGGGCTTTCTCTAGAATTCTCTACAAGCCTAGAAGATTCCAAGGACTTTCCTAGCAAATCCATAAACATCTAGGATCTTCCAAAGGAAATATCCATACTTCTCTAGAATCTTCTCACAAATACAAGCATTCCTCCTATGTAAACTTTCACATGGCATTAATATATGCCAAATGGCGCTTATGTGGCATGATGACATGGCGAGTCATCACATAAGAGACCTAACCCCCCAAAAAGAGAAAATAGACAGATGCACACACAGTCACGAGGACGGCGGGAAAAGAAGAACGGAAAGCAGAAGTCAATTTGGGTTTCGAGTTTTCCGGTGCCGAGTCGAGGTTCCGGTTCGCGATTTCAGCGTTTCAGTCCAATAATTATTGTTTTGTTATTCCGATTGAATTGCAAATTTTCAGCTTTGTTCATCAATATAAAGGTCCATTCTCTTCTACTTTTTAAATAAAATTTTTACTTTGGCTAGCTTTAGCGGTGCTTCATGGATTTATCCGTTTAATTATGTTAATGTGAGATGAGATGTGTTGAATATATAACTAATATTATCTTGACATCTTAAACTTTTGATTAATATCCAACAAGGTCAAAACAAGTAGAGTTCTACATTTTATGAAGAATTATCGTGTAACACAGTCTTAAAATGGTACAATTACTGGTGTTTCTTCACTTTGTGTACACCAAAATTGTTCTAACTTTCAAAATCAAGATTTTAGTAGCTACGTGGTCTAGATATATCATCGATGTTTGGAAAAAATTATGAAAGATAAGACAAAAAGAGGAAGGTGCACAATATGATATGTTTCAATCATATGGAATGAAAAGTTTGAACACATATGGAGTTAATGGCCAACTGTTTTATGGATAGTTTGTTTGTTTAAATGATTAAAGTGTTTCATGTAGTATCTTTGTATTTCTTTTAGTAATACTAAGTTGCGTTACTTTTAGTGCTAGTTAGCATTTGTTTTAGTTTATTTATTGTGACGTGACTGAGATTTGTTGGATTTTAGGAGATGTTTGATTATGTTTGGATTAGTTGGAGGCTTACCCATATGTCACAATTATCTTCATAATTTGTGGCCTTACAACAATTTCAAAACTTAGAAAAATAAAACACTTATAAACAAACATCGTAACTTACTTTAGGCGCGATTAATATATCATTGTGATTATGGGTACAGTTCCCGTTGCATAGTCATGATACGTAAATCTCAACTCAAGTGCGCGTTTCACGTAACTTGACCATTCAAGTAATTAAAATAAACATGTTGTAAATCGCGGATGCGCTTCACGTGGCGCAATTTATAATATGTACAAAAATAACGAGTGCGCGACATCGCGACTTGTTCAAATAAATTTCATAAATATTAAAAGCGGTAAAAGACAACATGCACAATAAGTTTAAAACATATAATAAATCAGATAATTACGCCTAGTATTAATTGTTAAGTGACCGTGTTAAAACCATGGAACTCGGGAATGCCTCATACCTTCTCCCAGGTTAACAGAATTCCTTACCCGGTCTTCTGTGTTCGCGGATCATAAATAAAGTCAATTTCCTCGATTTGGGATTTAAAATAAATCGGTGACTTGGGACACCATAAATTATTCCAAGTGGTAACTCTGAATTAAATAAATAATCTCATTTCGATTAATGTCACTTTAATTGAAAAAACTCCCCTATCCCCTCTGAAAAAAGGAGGTGTGACAGCTATTAATATCGTAATAGTTAAAAATCATGATTAAGGGAGAACATGCCTATGCCAAATAGTTTATGGTCATTTGATGTTTTCTTTGGCTCTTTTTTCCCTTCGTAAGAAGAGAAGATATTCAAATTCCTTCATTTTTATCAACTTAATAATGTTTTCGTCAAGAAATTATTATTATAGCTCTTTTAAAATTACTTTTGTAAATTATAGAGTTACTATTCGATTAATCGAAGACCGGATATATAAGAAGCTTTTCACGGGAAAACAAAACAAAATAAGATCTCTATGAGTTTTGTACACAAAAAAAAACAAGTAGTATTATACGTACAAACATTGAACTTATTGTACTAGACATTTTAGAGGAAAGAGTTCCATCATTTAATATGACATTGTATATATATAGTTGAGGTCAACATTAGAAAGGAAAAAAAGAATTAATTTTTTGAAGGCGACAAATATTTATTAAATAATTAAAGCCAAAATAGAATTACATCATGAAAACATCTATGTTCTCTATATGAAAAGCAACAGAACAAAAAATATTTATAGAAAAAAAATTAACACATAATAATACTGAAGTATTATTTATATTCTTGTGATCTTTGACGTGTCATTGTTCATATAAAAACATATTAATAAAAATAAAATAAAATATTTCTACAATTCTAATGTTCAAATTTAAAATATGACAGAAAATTCCTTCAATAAAGTTGATGAGTGCAAATTTTTGGATTTAAAACATGTGAACAAAAGAACATTTTTAATTTTCATTACTAGAGAATCCAGTCTAATAAAAATAAAATAATGCACACACCTACCGCCTTTCCTTTTAAAATATTCTTCATTGTATAATTGGAAAAGCATATCAATTAATTTCACTCCACTCTAGCAGAATCTCACACTGCGAAAATTGGAAGAAACGATTGATGACTGTTGCTGCTCTGCAGTTTGCCTGTACCGACGATGTTTCCACCAACGTCGCCACTGCCGAGAGGTTTTTCCCTTTTTCTTTCATAGCCCCTTTTGCATATATGTATTAATTACTTACCAGTTTTTGTTATCTTTTTCGATTTAAGGATTTCTAAGTTACGTTGATGACTTTTGTTGCGTCCTCATTTGTCAATCACAGTTGTAGTTTTTTTTTTTTTTTTTTTGTGGTAATCTAAGAGCTTAATATTTGTATAGGATAAAATCGGATCATATTAAATGCTCATATAATAGAGCAATACGTGGAACTAGAGATAGGAGGAAAGCGAAACAGGTGGAAGTCAAGACCGGAGGCATCATTCTTGGTTGGCACCGCGAAGCCCCCAATGGGAATGTTGTTCGTGAAGACAAATGAATAACAAAGTTTTATATTATCAATGTGATGAAAACGATATAGGGTTGTGTGCTATCTAACATTCTTATTGTATTCTTCAATTGAATTGACTAACTATTTTATCTAGTTTATTGGTTAACAAGGTTAATATTACTCATAAGAATCTGTCGAGTTCCTACTCGCATATTCAAGCTAACCTAATGCCTATTATGTCTATGGAATTAGAACTAATAAAAATGCCTACAGAAATTAAATCACATTTTGACATTCTAGCATGGGTTATTGTGTTTGAAAAAAGCTGGTGCCGCTTCTTCATTGTATTCCATCAATGAAAGAAGTACGTCGTGTAGCAAGGGATGATGGTGAGCAAGCAGGCAAATTGAAACAGAGGCTGTGGAAACACAGGTACCTAGTTGTCATCGACGATATATGGAGCAGCAAAGCTTGGGATGATATAAGTCTATGGTTTCCAGATTGCAAAGGAAGTCATAGCCTACTTACCACAAGGTGCGGGAATGTAGCCAGTTATGCTGCTCCAGGTAAGCCTCCTCATCACATGCTTTCTCTAAGTCCGGAGAAAATTTGGTTGCAATCGAAGCTTCTTGAGAAAGTAGAGCTCTCTCCAGAATTAGTGAAAATTGGTAAGAAAGTTGCAGAAAATTGTCATGAAATGCCCTTGACCATTACTATAGTTGCCGGGCTTCTATCTAAATGCAACAATGGAGTATATGGATGGGAGCAAGTTGCACATGATGTAAAATCAGCAATATTTAAAGATCTTGGTAGACAATGTGAAAAGATCCTCGTGTTAAGTTACTACTATCTACCTCAACACCTAAAAGCTTGTTTTCTATATTTTGGAATTTTTCCCGAAGATGAAGAGGTTGATGTGAGAAGATTAGTGGAGCTATGGGTTGCAGAGGGGTTTTTAAAGCAAGCTGATAATAAAAGTTTGGAGAACATAGCTGAAAAATATTTGCAAGAACTTATAGACAGAAATCTAGTTCTTGTAAGCGAGCATAGTTTTTGGGGAGAAGTGGAAACATGTAAGATCCACGACCTCTTACATGAGTTATGCTTAAGACAAGACGAAGTGAGAACTTTCTACCTGTTATAAATAGTAAACTACGGAATAGCGTCACGCGTGTCTCCCGATCATCCAAACGGGATTGTCTAATGATTGTTCGCCTGATTAGCAATTTTTATTGGTTCAACTCTCATCGCTGTGATCAAAAGAAAATACGCACTATTGTCTATCAAGAAGCACGCAGACATGCGGGGAGAGAGTTTAGGATTCAAGAATTTCAAAATGATCAGAGTATTTGATTTGAGAAAGTTATACTTTTATGGTAAAATTCCAACTTTAGTATTTGATTTGGTGCATCTAAGGTATCTATCCTTGTACATTAGAGACCATGAATTTCTCCCTCTTTTCAATCTTCAAAAGTTGCAAATTTTGATCATTGAAATAGGAAAGAATTGGGCAGATAAGATACCTTTAAACATTTGGAGGATGCCGCAGTTAAGGACTCTACGCTTTATAAATTCAGGATGGTTATGTCCTCCGATTATGCCTAGTGGTGAAGAGAAGCATGCGGTTTTAGAACACTTGCATACTATAACTGGTGTTGGTCCTGCATGATGTGAAAAGGAAATTTTTGCATTAATGCCTAACTTGAAGAACTTGGAAATCGTGTAGAACGGAGTTGCTCATGAATTGTGGATACATGTTTCCTCTTTGCCTCTAATTGAAGCACTTAGAATTATAGTTGGAAAAATGGATGACAATATCTTTGCCCAGTACAAGTTGCATGCACGTAAAAAGTTTTTGAAATATCGAAGTACCTTTCCACCAACCCTTAGAAGGCTGACATTAGGGGGGACGTGTCTTCCTTGGAAGGCTATGGACATTGTTGGCATGTTGCCTAACCTCGTGACACTCGAATTGGAAGACGACGCATGCGGAGTTGAATCCGAGACCACATGTACGGGAACCCACTGAAGGAGGGTTTCCTCTATTAAAGTTCTTGTCACTGTGTCATATGCTTTGTTTCACCGAGTGGAAAGCTACTGAGGATCATTTTCCAGTCCTTGAGAGACTTTTTATATCCCACTGCCTGTGGCTAGAAGAGATCCCACAAGAATTTGCAAATATTCTTACACTGCAGTTGATCGAGTTACATGACTGTTGTATTCACCTAGCCTTATCAGCACAGCAGATTCGACAAGAGCAAGAAGACACTTTTGGAGGCCAAGTGACAAATGTCCATACATACATTTGCAGACAAGGTAAGACCATCCATGTTTCATGCTTTGACATACATTTTTTTCTTCTGGAGTTCTGATTGGATCAACTTCATGACTAATGTGTAATGTGTTGAAAAAAACTATCGATTGAACTGAAAGAAGAAGAGAAAAGGGAGAGGAGAGGGGGCAAATTTCAATATAAATAAAACTTCTGAACATGTTTTGACTAAACAAACTACCCTAAAGCCTTCTAATCCTTTCATTCCTCTTGTGGCCGTTTCCAGACACTAAAATCAGATGCACATTGCTTAGCCTCCAGTCTCCACTCCTTTAATTTGACAATTCCAGTACAGTAAAAGTTTTTTAATATGGTTGAGAGAGTATTAGTACAGAGTTTTTTTAATTTGACAGTTCAAAGACGAGGAAGGCAAAGTATTGGTAGAGGAGGCACACATTAAGCGAAAATGGAAGACATACTTCCATAAGCTCTTGAATAAAGAGGGGACAGGAATATTGTGTTGAGCGATTTAGAACACTCCGAGAGGCGTCGAGATTTTGGGTTTTGTAGGCGTATTAAGTTTAAGGAGGTTAAGGGGGCTACGAGTAAGATGAGGAGGGGAAAGCGACCGGGTCAGATGAGATATCGGTGGAATTTAGGAAAAGCGCAGGCAAGACAGGTGTGGAGTGGCTGACTGGGTTATTTAATGTCTTTTTAGGACGACAAAGATTCCCCAAGAATGGGGTGGAGTATAATGATTATGTTGTACAAGAACAAGGGCGATGATAGAAATTGCAACAACTATAGGGGTATCAAACTACTTAGCCACACAATGAAAATTTGGGAGAGGGTGGTGGAATGTAGGGAAGGTAGGGGTATCTATTTCCGAGAACCAATTCGGATTTATGTCGAGGCGATCCACTACAACATCCATTCATCTTGTTAGGAGATTATTGGAGCAGTATAGAGAGAGGAACAAGGACTTATATATGGTGTTTATTGACCTAGAAAACGAATAGGACAAAGTTCTGATGGAGGTTCTATGGAGATGTTTGGAGGCAAGAGTTGTGCATGTAGCGTATCAAGGCGGTTAAGGACATGTACGATGGGGTCAAAACCCGGGTAAAAGCAGTGGGAGGAGAATCAAAGTACTTCCCAGTACTGATAGGTTGCACCAGAGATCAACTCTTAGCCCTTTTCTCTTTGCCTTGATGATGGAGGTATTGACGTGGCATATTTAAGGGGAGGTGTCATGGTGTATATTATTTGCAGATGATATAATATTGATTGACGAGACATGCAACGGGGTTAACACTAGGCTGGAGGTTTGGAGGCAGACCCTGGAGTCTAAAGGTTTCAAGTTGAGTAGGACTAAGATGAAGTATTTGGAGTGCAAGCTCAGTAACATAACTCGTGAGATAGATGCGGAAGTGAGGATTAATACATAAGTCATCCACAAAAGAGAAAGTTTCAAGTATCTGGGGTTTATAATCTAATGAAATAGGGAGATTGATGATGATGTCATACATCGTATTAGAGTGGGGTGGATGAAATGGAAGCTTGCATCCAGTGTCCTGTGTGATAAGAAGTGCCACCAAGACTTAAAGGTAAGTTCTATAGAGTGCTTGTTAGACCAGCTATGTTGTATGGGGCGGAGTGTTGGTCTGTCAAGAACTCGCATACTCAGAAGATGAGAATAGGAGAAATGAGAATGTTGAGGTAGATGTCTGGGCATACTATGAGAGATATGATTAGGAACGAAGTTATTTGAGACAAGGTGGAAATGGCCTCCGTGGACGACAAGATGAGGGAAGCGAGGTTGAGATGGTACGGGCATGTAAAGAGAAGATGCACGGATCCCCCGTGAGGAATTTTGATATGTTGGCTACAACAAATATGAAATTTAGCTACAATACAAAATTCGTCACTAATTATTCACTTTTTGTGACAAAAATTATAAGTCGTCTTTAAATACATGAACCACATACTTTTAGTGACGAAACATAAAATTTTGTAGTAAAGTGTCCACTAAAGTTTCCCACCAAAAAATGAGTTGGCGTCATTTATTGAGTAATACTAGCCACAAATTTAAAGTTATCGATGACGTATTATTTTGTCACTAATGATGTACTCAATTAGCGACGAACCATCATTTGTCTTAAAATTAATTAAATTTTGGACATGAAAAATTTTCTGTCACAAAAAATATGTTGTTACTATAGTGACGAATTATAATATGTAGTCAAACATTTTAAATTTCAGCGATAACATTTTATATTTAATTGTGACCTTAGTTTTTGTCACTAATAGTGCAAACAATTAGTGACAATTACTTTATTGTCTCTATTTAACTTAAAATTCAGTCACAATAATATTTTGTCACTAAATATATAATTTTAAATGACTACAACTTACTTTGTAGTTAAATTCGTGCAATAATTGGCCACGAAAAAAGTTTGTAGTTAAAAATCAAAAACTCATACTTCGTATTTAACTATAAGTCTATAAGTTTATTCATGCAAGATACATATACTTATTAGTACTTTAAGACTAATTGTACTTGTGATTGAAACAACCATCTTATAAAAATTATCAAGTTCAAGAAACTCAAACCCCGCTTTTACTTAGAAATTTTTGGGAATATTGTTTTTCTACTTTGAACACAATTCAAAGTTCTTATCGGAAAGCATCAAGTTTATTTAATTTCATATTGGGCGACAAACCATTTAATTTGGTTCTTTAGGGTCTGTTTAAAAAAGCCATGTGTAATTATCTAGTTGTATAATTACTAGAATAATAATTACACAACTTGGTATTGCATAATATAGTAATTACAATGACCTGTTTATTTGCCAAAACGTAATAACAATATAATTCTCACAGTTATGTTTGGTTGGACAAGTGTAATTATATAGTTTAATAATCATTTTTTCATATTAACCTATCGAAATATATTAAATAATATATTAAATAAATTAATAAATAATATCTTAAAGGTAGTAAGTATCTTCCAATTAAATAATATTATTTCTCAAATTAATTAATCAAAATTGCAATAACAATTTTTTTTTTACTAACTCATTAATGTGTGATAAATACATGAACATATAAGAAATTCTACATATTATTTATAATCAGGTATTTAAATTATATTTTAAAAATAAAAATATTAAATAATTATAAATTGATAACTAATATCGAAAAAATTATCGGTGTCTTGACTATCTTTCAAATAAATAATATCTTAATTTAAAATAATTAATAAAAGTTTCAATTATGAATTGAATTTTTTTTACCAACTCATATCTTGAGTAAAATATGAAATTTATGATTTGTTGCACTTTTTAGATAATGAAAAGATAAATATGAGTTTAAAAGGTATTTTTTTTCTTAATAATTATTTTATACTAATGAATAGAAAGCAAAACTAGTGTCGTAAATTCAATTATACTCAAATCCATATTGATCAAGTAATTACTTAGCGAGACAAACATGTTAAATTTTATAATTATATCCAATTACATTCAAATATTCCTAACTGGATTTTCAAACACGATCTTATGGAAAATCTGTGTCGTAAATCTAACTTTAGATTCCAAAACTAGTGTTCCTTTTTAATTTAATTTCGTCTTACTTAAACTTCAATATTACAAGACAATTGTCGTCCATTGAGAAAGAGAATGTAAGGTATTTTATATATATATATATATATATATATATATATATATATATATATATATATAGTGGTACATATTCGTCCGTAATTATTTTTACCAATTTAAAATAATATGTCATACTGGACAAAATTATAATTTCGATTAATATGTTCTTTTTATATTTACATTAGAGATTGTTAGTAATAGGGTGAATCAAGAAATTCAAGAAGATGTATGCACTATTATGAAGAGGTAGTTCTTGGATATAAATTTTACATGTTCAACCTTTATATTATTGCCATTGAATCCATTATTTTTTTGGAACTATAGATTCAAAATTATTTTTTTTAAATGATAATTTTTTTTCCAATTTACATATATCTATACTTCGTGTCGAAAAACTTGGGATCAATCAAAGTTTATTGACTATATGTTATATGTTGTTACTAGTTTTATATAGACATTTAATTTAATTACATAAAATTTTACCGTGACAAAATAAAAAATAAAAATTTAATATGTCCTTGAAAATCTTGAAAGAATAAGCCAAAGAGAAAGAAAGAAAGAAAAATAAAAGGTACTTAGTTAAAATGCAAGAAGGGACACCACACAAGGCACTTGAGAGATCAAGTTCACAATCAAAAACTAAGAATAAATTAAGATTTAAGGAGTACGAGTAAAAATAATCTGTTAATTGAATTCAAAATTATCGTTCGTAAAAATCATATAGATTCAAAATCAAGTTCAAATGTCCTTAAAATTATTTCACATTCTTCAAAAGATGAAGTGGAGGAATCATAGAGACTCTGATACAGTATTTATAATATTTAAAATAAAATACTACCCTTTTTTACAATATCCGGAGCCTTGATTATTTTTTTGGCGCAAATTTATTGGCTACTACTAATTATATTAAAATTAGGATGGAAAATACATAGCTAATCCACTGCAATAAATAAAATATTTATCTTGTAAACAACTTTTACAACAAAATTTTGGATTTTTTTTAAAATAATCTGACCATAGTTCCATCGCTATATTTGGTAAGAATTAATGTGAGAAACAATTTATCTCAATCTAATTTATTTAAAGATTCTTCAGGATTAATGTCACGCTCCAAATCTGAAGTGGACGTAATTGGTACTCAATGCATTATACTAACCTTATTCTTGATATTCTCTTCTATGAGATTATTTTAGTTACGTTATTAAACCTGTAATTAAGGTATTTTAAATATTTCCTTCGGTTGATTTTAATTGATTTTTTGGCCTTTTTTTGTGGTGCATAATATTTTATTTTTTCAGATATCAAAAAAGAATTACCTTTTTTTTAAAACAAAATTGCCCCTGCAGTAAATGTGATGATCCAAAATGTCATCTTTAATTTAAACATTCATTTCTGTGTTCTAATACCTCGAAAAGCACTATTTATTATTTTTTGATTTGCGTGCACAGTTCGTAAATTTTTTCCGAAAAGTTTTTATATGAAAAATTGATTAAAATGTGAAATAGAACTTTAAAACTCACTTAAGTGGACTTCGATCAACATTTTGATCAAACAGACTCGGATCAGTGTTCTGATAATTCCAATTGCTCCGTTTGGTGATTTTGGATTTAGGAGCGTGTTTGAAAAATTATTTAGAAGTCCGTAGTTAAAATTAGGTTTGAAATGGCTAAAATAGAAATTTAAGTTTGGAAGTTTGACCGGGGAGTTGACTTTTTGATATCGGGGGTCGGAATCCGATTCTAGAAATTTGAATAGGGTTGTTATGTCATTTATGACTTGAGTGCAAAATTTGAGGTCAATCGAACTTGATTTGATAGGTTTCAGTATCGAATTTGAAAGTTAAAAATTCTTAAGTTCCTTAAGCTTGAATTGTGGTATGATTCGTGGTTTTAGCGTCGTTTGATGTGATTTGAGGTTTTGACTAAGTTCTTATGATGTTTTAAGATTTGTTGGTGTATTTGGTTGAGGTTCCCAGGGCCTCGAGTGAGCTTCGGATGGTTAACGGGTTGAATGTTGGACTTGGAACTTTGCTGGAATTTTTCTGATGCACTGTCTGGTTTCCTTCTTCGTGTTCACGAGAGAGGTCTCGCGTTCGTGAAGAGGAACTGGAGGCAGGCGAAATTTACTCTTCACGTTTGCGAAGAGGGAACCGCGTTCGCGAAGGGTAAAGGGCAGTGTTCATCGCGAAAGCGTGGGGGTGTTCGCGTAGAAGGGGCGAGGCCTGGCTGGGCACCAGCCGATAAGGCTTCGCGTTCGCAAAGGGGAGACCGCGTTCGCGAAGACCAAGTTTGGCAAGCCATCGCATTCACGAGACTACCCTCGCGTTCGCGAAGAAGAAATCCGGGGCAACACAAAAATGTGCTTTGCGAACGCGCGGGTGCTGTTGCGTTCGCGAAGAAGAAATCCCTGGACCAGCAGAACTTAAGTTCTGGAAATGGGATTTCGTCCCATTTTTTATTATTCACGATTTTGAGCTCGGGTAAGGCGATTTTCACGTGAAAACATTGGGGTAAGTGTTCCTTATCCTATATTGATTATATTTTATACTCATTTACATCATGAATCCATACATTTATGGAAGAAAATCATATTTTTATAAAATCTTCCAAAAATATAAAATGAAGATTTGAAGGTCAATCCGATGTCGGAATTCGATAATTGTTATATGGTTGAACTCGTATCGGAATAGGTGTTCGGATTTCGTGAATTTTTTCGGGATTCGAGACGTGGGTCCCACTGTCAATTTTTAAAATAAATTTTAGGTTTTTATCCGAAAAAATTGTAAATTCATATGGAATTTCCTGCGATTCGTGTTGAGTATATTGAATTGTTTGTGATTAGACTTGAAGTTTTTGGACATGAATTCGCGAGGTAAAGGTTTATTGGAATCTTGAATTTGGTTGTGAGGCGATGTAAGTATCGTGGTTAACCTTGACTTGAGGGAATAGAACCCTTGAATTATTTGTTATGTGAAATTCATGTGAACGACGTATAAGCGAGGTGATGAGTGTTTACACGTTGTCAAATTAATTATTTGCATAATTATTTGAAAATCATAAATCGTTTTAAATCATGAATTAATTATTATATTAATTATTTCTCTCATATTCCTTGCTCAATATTATGCCATGAATCCATGCTATAATTGTTACATGCTTATTTGATTTATGTGTCTTAATTGCTACTTGACATTTAGCATACTAATTATTAAATTGCCTATTTTCTCGTTAATTTTTACAATTAATTGCTACTTGTCATCACTTATTTCTAAATAAATCATAATTATTGCATGCTTGTTGTCTTATAATTTCATATTAATTATTGCATTTATTTGAGTAATTTCTTTTATAAGAATTGAAAAATTATATTATTTGAGGAGCGGGTTGGATGTCGCAACAGAAATAAAAGTGAATATATTGGAGGAGCAGGTTGCACGCCACAATATAATTGATTGAAATGAATATATTGGAGGAGAGGGTTGCACGCCGCAACAGAATTGATTGAAAAGATATATTGAGGATCGAGTTGCACGCCGCAATAGGATTAAATAAAAATGAATATATTATGGGATCGGGCTGCACGCCACAACAGAATTGAATATGAATATATTATGGGATCGGGTTGCACGCCGCAACGGAAACTGATTGAAATAATAATTGGTTATGACTGCCGAGTTGGCTTCAACTGTTGAAATGAGTTACCTGTTTTATTTCTAGTATTGTTGTTATTATTATTATTATTATTATTATTATTATTGCGTACATGTTAATGCAAGTGACTTGCCTTAGCCTCGTTACTATTTCGTCGAGGTTAGGCTCGGCACTTACTGGGTACATGGGGTCGGTTGTACTCATACTACACTTTGCACTTCCTTTGCATAAACCAGAGTTGGTCATAGTGGCGTACAGTAGATTTGCTCGGATTCAGCTATTTGCAGGAGACTTGAGGTATAACTGCATGGCGTTCGCAGTTCTGAAGTCCCCCTCCACTTTATCGTAGCTGTGTATTTCTTTCAGACAACTTCACTTTTATTCAGACCTTTATGGATTATTCACTTTATTTCGGACTTTATTTTCGCATCTGTTTCTTTGTTATTAATTAATTTTAAAATTATTTAAAAATAGCTAATATTATTCTAACATTGGCTTGTCTAGCAAGTGAAATGTTAGGCGCCATCACGGTCCCGATGGTGGGAATTTCGGGTCGTGACAGTAAGAGCCTAGGAGTATTTATTATATTTCTAGTGAACAAATTAAGGTTAATATGGTCAATTTTATTGTTAATTAATGCTAAAGAGTAAATTTATTAATATGTGTGAAAATAACTAAAAAAATCAATTAAAGTGAACCGGAGGAAGTATATAAATTTTTGGGACTTTAAAATTAATATCTACAATTATCTGCATATTTAAGCTTGATCAAGTGCATACATAATATCAATCATACACATAATAGTTTTCAACGTGCTCACATTTGTCCGAATAAAAATAATTAAAAAAATGTTGAAATAATTCATATACCGAAAGACAAAGTTAGAATATAATCTCAATATTTGAGGAAGTCAATATGGAGGGAAGATAAAATAATAGGAGTAAAAGTAAACTTTCAATTATTTTACCTTCCCTCCAATATTTTCGTGTAAAATTCCCTCTCTCATCCATTCCCTCCCTGTAAACCACGAACCACCTTCCACTAAGATAAACTTAAGGTATTCAACTCTAATACAACTACATAGACTCCAATAGAGAAGCGAAATTCGTGCATATATTTTCTACTTTTACTTCTTTTTCTCCCAATTGCTTTTTATTATTCTAACGGATGGCCATCCACATCCAACCATCGCAAGTGCCATCATCTTCGCCGTAAAGGCAACTCCTCTCATCTCTTGTCTAGTTTTAACCTTTTTAAAATTTCTACCTAATAAAAGTTCCTAACACCATTTACCAAGGCTCTATTAGTTTTTAGAGTCGGATTCAGGATTTAAAGTATATGATTTTCTATAGCGATTTTAAATAAATATACAATAAGTAAATTGATTCACAATCAAATATTTATGAATATTTAGTAGATTTTGTAATATATATACATAGTATATCCAAAAACTATTGGGTTCCCGAAAACCCACATGTAATAGGCTGGATCCGCCCCTGCAAGGAGCAGCTCCACAAGTATTTGCTGTGAAAATCGTCTTTTGCTATAATTGAGTACCTTAATTCATGACTTAAGGAAGGAATTCTTGATATTATTTTGATGAGGAGGTAAATTTCTACTATTTTTTATCCTTCATTTTAATTTTTTTCCGTGTATGGTATATCATATAGTTAATGATTTTGTATACAAGTTACTATCTATTTCTCATTTTATTATTATTGCTTCACTAAATAAAGTTAGTTTCTGATTTCCGTTTGAAGATATATTTTTCAAAATCTTGAAATTAAAAAATATTTATTAACTTTTTTCCCCCCGTATATACAGGGACATGAAGGTGTAAAAAGTGTTTGGGAAGTTTGTAGACAAGGGGTGTTACATTAGCACACGAGGAAGCAACATGCTTGTCTTTGTCTTTTTTAGTTTACCATAGTTCCCACAATTTCAATTTGACTTTTCATATTTTAGGTATTTCACTTTATTTACCCAATGAGTTTGTACTTACATGTTTTCTTAGAATAATCACATATGTATTAGTATCTGATTTTGTATGAATGTTTATATTACGTTTCTCTTTCATTTTTGTGAGCATTAAATATATATACAATTTGTCACAATTTTTTTTATCTTTAAATATTTATATAGTTTAGGACGATCACATTTTCGTCACAAAATATCTTTTTTAATCTACAGAATGTAAATTGTATTGCTACATTTTCATTCGTCAAAAATTGATATTAACATTTAGTGACAAATTAATTTGTCCAGAAATGGCCTTCATAATAATAATATAAACGTATTTTAACTACAAATTAACTTAATATTTGATGACAATTATGACAATTAAAATTGTCACTAATTAAGACAACATATAGTGACAAATTAGTCTTATCACTAATAGTATCATTTGTCGAGACACAAAAATAGTTTCAACTACGGAATTGCCGCTTCTCGGACAAACAAATTTGTCGTTAATTTATCTATTTAGAGACGAAATTTTCTTTTGTACATAAAGTATAACCATTTTGTGACAAAATCACATTCCTTTAACCACAAATTATGCATAGCTTTAAAGACAATCATCATCGTCACTAATTAAAATTATAATTAGTGACAAATTAGATTCGCTAGTATTAAAGACTTTTTTAGCGACGATATAGTGTTTTTAACTATAAATTTTTACACTTTTTATGACAAACAAGTTCATCATAAATATTACATATTTGAAGACAAAAGAATTTGTAGTTAATATAACTTTATTTAGCAACGAAACACAAAATTGTCTTTGCATACTATTAGTGACGGTGTTTTAGGGATCAAAGTTTGACAAAAAGAAATTTGTCACAAAAAAACTTTTGTGACAAAATATGAATTTTAGGTGATAAAATAATTTATCACCTATAATCAAATTTGTTGTAGTGCTATTGTGGGTCTGAAAAGATACAGAGATAGGCCGAAGAAGTATTAGGAAGAGTAATTAGACAGGACATGGTATGTTTTCTGCTGACCGAAGACATAACCCTAGATAGGAAGTTATAGAGGTTGGACCTTAGGGTAGAAAGCTAATAAGTTCTCGAGTGTATAACACTATATTTGATTCGTTTTTTCCCCATATTAGTATCATCATTTTCGTATTTCGTACTACTCTTCAATATTTCTTTTGCTTTGTTATTTTGTTGTTGTTTATGTTCTTGTCTTTAGTATTTTCTACATGGTCTCTTCTTTACTATCCTCCTATTCAAACCTGCTGAGAATTATTTTTCTTGAGTCGAGGGTCTCTCAAAAATAGTCATTTTACCTCCACAAGATAGGGGGTAAGGTCTGCGTACACATTATGCTCCCCAGACTCCACACTGTGGGTAATACACCGAGTATGTTGTTATTGTAAAACACTTGGAGTTATTTGCTCCCCAGACTCCACACTGTGGGTAATACACCGAGTATGTTGTTATTGTAAAACACTTGGAGTTATTTGAATTGCACTGAATTCATACAGTAACTTTGTTTCATATGTTATTCCACTTATACACCAACTTTTATAAGAATATCATTGGGAATGATTTAACAAAGAAAGAGCTGGAAATATATTTCAAAATGTCTTGCATATATGATTTCCAACGGAACGTTGTTCTGGTGGCAAAATTGAGGCCCTGTTATAACCTTGAATTTTCGGGTTCATTCTCCTAAAAATTAAATTGAGGCCCTGTTATAACCTTGAATTTTCGGGTTCATTCTCCTAAAAATTAGGACGTATAGCTCATTTTATTTCTATTCCTCCTTGGAAGATGTGCAACATTGTACTACTAGTATATACTCCATTGGTTTTGAACTTGTTTAGGGCATCTCCAACTTTTGGTCCTCCCGTTTTGTGATAAGTTACTTCAACCATTCTTTCATTTTTTTTTTCATAAAAGAGAATATTTTTTTTTATATTTTTCTCTCTCTTCTATATTATATTATTATCTTTTATTTCAATTTTTATTTTTTAAATTTCATTAAACAAATTTCATCTTTTATTTTCATTAATTTTTAATTTTCATTAAAACAATTCCATAAAATTTTAAATAATATAATTTGTAAGCAATTATTATAGATTAATTAATAATTCAAATAAAAGTGAAATCATTGTGATACAAGATTAATTAAATACATATTACATAACGATAAAATTCATTCAAAATACTACATAAATATTCAACTTCAACCTCTAGTATTCTCCCATAAATAATGTATTAATGCATTACGGAGTGCAAAATGAGCATCTTTGTCCTTAATTCTTCTATGTCGAGCTAAAAATTCTTGAAATCGTTGATTTTCATCTACTATTATTTCTACTGTTGGAGGTGGACCTTCCAAATTATATTGAATTGGTGCATTAAGATCACGCTCATTCTCGATTATCATATTGTGCAGTATAATACATGTAGTCATTATATCATGTAGCACTTCTTTTTGCCAAAAAACGTGAGGGTCCTGCAACAATTGCAAAACGTTGTTGCAAAACTCCGAATGCACGTTCAACATCTTTTCGATATGATTCTTGTTTCATCGCAAAATATTTCTTCTTTGCCGAACATGGCTCACGAATAGTTTGCACAAGGGTTGACCATTTTGGATATATACTGTCAGCTAAATAATAACCCATATTATATTCTTGTCCTTGAACAACATAATGGGCGGGAGGAGCAGTACCTGCAGCAAGATCGAAAAACAAATGTGATGACTCTAAAATATTAATGTCATTATTGGTGCCGGACATACCAAAATATTCATGCCATATCCAAAGGTCATAATCAGCCACAACTTCAAGAATAATTGTTGGCGATCCACGAAAATTAATTTATCAAAATTATACGCCAAAGTTAAGATATAAAATTAATATTATAAAGATATTATATAAACATAATTAGGTATATATAAAGAGATAAATTAAAAGAGTTAAATAATAAAATATGCATAAATAGTAATTGGGGAGATAATAGTGTACCCCATATTTAGAGGAACACTATTCATCCCCCATTTTGGGGGCAAAAATAGGGGAGGGTTGAAGCTTCATTATGACAAAAATTGACCCCATTATGGGGAAATGGGGAGGGTTGGAGATGGCCTTATTACTGAGTACTTTTTAGACCTAGTTTTATATAACAACAATAACAACCCAGTATAATTTTACTAGTGGGGTCTGGGAAGGGTAGATTGTACGTAAACTTTAACTCTCCACCTTGCTCTTGGGGTTAAGATGCTAATATTTGTACTTCTTTTCTAGACCTAGCTTTATAATTATCCCAATATTTGTACTTCTTTTCTTTTTAATAGCTTACTGCCTCCAATGCCACCAATAGCCTACTGAAGAGAAACTCCTGCTGACTGAGGAAGGTGGTTGCAACCATACTTCATCGCACTTCGTTTTGAGCTTTCTATTTTTCTAGAGCACAGTGTTAAGAAATTAAGATCCTTACGCATTTGGTTGTGTTTTTATTTGTTGTTTTTCACTTTCGGTTGTCACTTTTTAATGCGAAAATAATATTTGAACAAAAAGTACCTCTACTTAACACACTAGTATGAACTACTGAATTTTAGAATAAAATATATCAGAGGAAATTCAAAAATGTGTGACATGAATTCCAGATTTAATTATTTCTATATTCCAGCTTTTTTCAGCAGTGAATAGCACAAAATTTATAGTCAAGGTAATTTTAGAAAATTGAGAGCATTCAAATCAAATTTGGTTGTTTCACCCGTTTTCTTTCTCTCGCCGGCGACGGAACTGGAAAGCCAATGTTGCGACGTGACAGCAAACTCCGGTAGCGCTCAACGCTCTCTGAAAAGAACACTCCCGATGGCTCGACGGAACCATAACTTCAACGCTTCTGAATTCCAAATTGTGAAAATTAATTGGTATGGTTGAAATTGTCTCACGAGTAAAGAGGTTAGAGATGGTGATAGTTTTCTTTATTCAAATTCAGTGCAACTCTTTTGAGTGTTTTCACATGTATTCTCTCCTTTCATTTTCTGGAGTTTAAACTTCAGCACAAATTTAAATTCTGAGCAATTTTTGGAGTTCCAACTAATAAAAATTTAAAGAAAGAATTACAAGAAAATACACGTGAGTTTTGTTACGCGGTGCCTTTCTGAGATTCGTTGGAAGGGTGACGCAAGGCTAAGCAATCGATGTCAGTGCAGTTACTATCCGCCAACTGAGGTCCCCTCCATACGCTAGACGAGATTGTCAGTGCCATACGGGATAACCAATGTCAAGAGCAATTGAGAGAACAGAAACGAGAATTGAGAATGAAAGAAAGCTTGATTGCATTAATGAAAGCTATTACATAAAAGCAATACGGTGTCGAGGAGGAGAGACATCAATACATAGAATTGTTTGCTTGCTAGAAAGTTTGATTGATTTATCCTCCTAATGGTGCTTAAAAAAAATAAACCAAAGTTACAAGACTTGACCTAACTAAGCTAAAGAGATATAATAGAAATACATGAAATAAAACTACTCTATATTTACAATGAAAATGACTTAGATTCCTACAAAGTAGAAGTCGGTCAGTTGGCAGCAATCTTGTCTTTAGCATCAGGGTCTGCGTGCGCGGCATTGTCTGCGCATACGACGCTGTTGACATCTACCTGTGGCTGGGCGCTGGCGAGGGCTATCGGTGAGGCGACATAGGCACAGACGCGCTTTTCACGTGGCGCGGCCAAGACCACGGGGCCGACCATGGCGCTAGGCGTTGGGAGGCTTGACAGGACGCCATGGGGCACGTCCAAGGAGTCATGGGGTATGGTTGGAAAGGCGCCCATGACATTCTCCCCAACCTGAGTTAGCGACGTCCTCGACACCTTACTTGCAAGATAATCATCGATCAGGCTCTTGTAGGCTTTGAGGTTTGGTCCCCTCTCCCAAATATTCTTTTCTGCATCACAGCCCTGCCATTTTACCAAGAACTCTTGGTGATCTTTCCTTGAAGCATGAACCACTCGATCATCGAGAATAGCTTCTACCCGCTTTTTTCCGGTTGAATTAGGGCCTCGAATACTGGGTATTGTGAGTTGGCTCCGTGAAGAATCCTCCATGTCTTCCCGAAAGGGTTTCAGAAGACTGACATGGAATACTGGATGAATCTTCCATCAGGCTGGGGTATCCACCCGGTAACAAATGTCCAATGTATTTTTGCAATAGATGAGGGTCATGGACCCCTACAAACAAGTATCGCTTTAGAATTTTCACCATTACTTTGTCTCCTACTTGGTATTCAACAAAGCGACGATTTTGATCAGCACGCTTCTTCATCTGTTTTTGGGCTTTGACTAGATAGCTCCGCACTATCTCCAAATTTCACTTTCATTCCTTCGAGAAGCTATCAGCTCGAGGAGATTTCGACATGTTTGGGGCCTTCACAGTATGTGGGAGTAGCGGTTGTTGTCCGGTAACAATTTCAAAAGCGCTTTTGTTTGTACTAGAGCTCTTTTGCCAATTGAAACACAATTGAGCAACATCCAGAAGCTTCACCCAATTCCTCTACGATCCGGTAACAAAATAGAGGAGATATTCCTCTAGCATGCCATTAAACTGCTCTATCTGGCTATCAGATTGCGGATGAAAACTTGAACTATGTCTCAATTTGGACCCGAGGCACTTAAAGAGCTGAGTCCAAAAGTTGCTAGTGAAACGAGAGTCTCGATCACTAACGATGTCTTTAGGCAGACCCCAATATTTGACAACATGAGAGAAGAAGAGTTGGGTTGTATCTTATGCTGATATATATTGTGGGGCAGCTTTAAATGTAGCATACTTGAAAAACCGATCTACCACAACTAAGATAGTTATGAGATCTCCGACCTTGGGTAGCCTGGTGATGAAATCCAGCGAAGCGCTTTCCCAAGGTCTCTTTGGAACAGGCAATGGCTCCAAAAAGGCCCGCTTGTGTCAAGCAGTCTGACTTGTCTTTCTGGCATACTAAGCAAGTCTTAACACACTGAGCAACATCATCAGCTATTTGCATCCAATAATAAGCACGGCGCAACAACGCCATAGTGTGCACTTCACCTGGATGGTCGGCCCACAAAGTATCATGGCATTCCATCATAAGAGTCCTTCGCATATCTCCTCCTTTAGGAACCATAAAGTCGATTTCCTTTCACCTTCAAGAACCCATCTTTCATGTAGAAGTGGTGAGTCTTGCCCTGTCCTACCAAATCGACCAAATACTGTGCAGTAGGATCCTTTAGGAGTAGATCTTGTATCTCGTCTCTTATAGTGGTGGCCACTTCGCTCCCCCTTAGGGGCGCGAGTAGGCACATCGATGTTAAGTTGGCCCTTCGACTGAGCGCATCAACAACTTGGTTGGTCTTCCCGATTCGGTACTCTAGGTTGAAGTGAAATTTCGCTAGAAGTTCCTGTCACCTGGCCTATCGACCATTCAGCTTTGGCTGGGTCATGAAATGGCTAACAGTTGTGTTGTCTGTCTTGACCACGAACGGGGTTCCCAGCAGATTGTGCCTCCAAAGGCGTAAGCAATGGACAACAACCAATAAATCTTTTTCGTGGGCGGCATAGCGCCGTTCTGCATCCTTCAACTTCCGGATCTCGTATGCCATTGGATGCCCCTCTTGTAGCAAGACTCCGCCCAGAGCATAGTCAGAGGCATCCATCTGTACTTCAAATGGCTTGGCCAAATCATGAAGGGCCAAGATGGGGCTACTAGACGTAGCTGCTTTCAATGTGTTGAAGGCCTCTACTCGACTGGGATCCCAATCCCAAGGCGTGACCTTCTTCAGGAGTTCTGTCAACGGCAATGCAATGAGAGATCAATTCTTCACAAATCACCGATAGAAGTTGCATAGGCCAAGTAACACTCTCAAGGCGTGGATATCCTTAGGCCGCGGCCAGTCTGTAACGGCCTGAATCTTCTGTTAGTCCATCTTTATCTGCCCTTCCTAGATGACATGTCCGAGGAAGTCAATCTGCTTTTGGGCGAATGCGCACTTGGACAGATTCGCATATAATTCATGTTCCCGCAGTCGGGCTAGGACCTTCCACAGGTGTTCCTCCAATATTTTGCTATATATCACAATGTCGCCCAAGTAGACTACTACAAACTCATCAATGTACTTGCGGAAGACTTGGTTCATCAATGTGCAAAATATGGCTGGAGCATTAGTCAAGCCGAATGGCATGACCAGGAAGTCTGATAAGGACTGTGGCTGGAGAGTCACTGTGTTGAAAGTCTGATAAGGACTAAGTATGGATGCTGGGCTCTAAAACTGGAAAAAAGATGTGATGTAGAGGGTGTGAAATGCTTAAATGGAAACAGATCTTCCTTAAAAATCACATTTATGCTGACAAAGAATGTTTTAGCATGCAAGTCATAAAGTTTATAGCCCTGTTGAGTAGATGAATATCCCATTAGAACTGATAGAATAGCCCTGGCTGACAGCTTATCAGTGATATTTGGACTTGATGCATATGCAAGACAACCAAAAACCCTCAAGTGGTCAATACCTGGAGGGTGCAAGTGCAACAGTTCAAAGGATGATTTGTTTTCTAGAATAACAGAAGGTAGTATGTTAAGTAGATATACAGTTGTAGACATACATTCCCCCCCAGAACTTCACAGGTACACCCCTTGAAACCTCAGTGACCTAGCAACATTCAGAATTGATCTATGTTTCCTCTCTACTATACCATTTTGCTGAGGTGTGTAGACACATGAACTTTGGTGTATCATGCCATTTTCCTTAACTAATTCATCAAACTGAGAGTTAAAAAACTCACATCCATTATCTGTTCTTAGAATTTGAACATTGGAATTGAAAATGTTCTTTATCATAGCTAGAAATTGTCTTATAACAACAATAGTTTCAGCTTTATTATTCAACAAGAATATCCAGGTGTACCCGGAGAAATTATCTACTAGTATTATAAAGTACCTCTTACCATCATGTGTAGGCACTCTATATGGACCCCAAACATCACCATGTACTAGTTGAAAAGGTTTATTTAAACTAGTTATACTAGTAGGAAATGAAAGTTTAGACTGTTTTACAAGTGGACACACTGTGCAATGATAAGTTTTATCTGGCTTGGACAGTTTTAAAGACTCTATTTTCCTAAGTACATCGAGTGGTGCATGTCATAGTCTATTATGCCATATAGATAAAGGAACACTAACAGACATAGAAGAGCAAATGGAGATAGTTCTAATAGGCTGTTGTAATTGAGTTGGAGTTGAGGTTGCCTTCAGGTAGTACAATCCACAGTCTTCTCTACCAATCCCCCTCGCCTGTCCACTGAAGATATCCTGAAAGATACATAAATCAGGAAAGAATGCCACACAACATCTCAGTTCCTTTGTCAACTGAGAAACATATAGTAGATTAAACTTGAAATCAGGGATATGCAGGACATTATGAATCTCTTGATTTCTGAATATGCTAGATGTTCCTGTATTTGATATTGATACTGCATTATCAGTTGGTAAATATACTTTTCCACCTTTTAGGTTAGAGTCTTCATCCAATTTATTCAACAAATTAGAGTTTGCCACCATGTGATTAGTAGTCCCAGTATCAACTATCCACCTATCATCAACCACTCTGGATAGAAAGGAGAATATACTTGCTGCTGCTGCTGCTCCTACTGTTGGTTGAGTAGAACTTCCTTCCTTATTTATTTTGCCAAGCATTTGTAAGATTTGTTGATATTGTTCTGGAGCAAAGTAGGGTGTTGAGGCAGGAGTTGGAGTCAATTGTGGTTGTGGCTTAATCATATCACCATTATAACCTCCAATATTATTTTTTACAAAGTTAACTGCTGGAATAGGTTCCTGAGCTCCGGATGGATGCATTTGTAAACCAGCAGTTACATATCCTCCACTATTCCCTGCAAAGTTGGCTGCAGATAAGGCGCCTCCCTTTATTTTGCTTTTAAAATCAGCAGGATATCCATTCAATTTGAAACAGTTCTCTCTAGTGTGTCCCTTATAGTTACAATAGTCACATACAAGATTATAATTTCTTCTAGATTTCTGATGAAAACTACCTCTAGTAGAAGACACAAAGGCAACAAGATTCATGGCTATCTACAGAAGCACCAGTATGAGCAATAGCCCTTTGACTTTTCCTCTCCGTTAACATCGAATAAGCTTTGTTAACAGAGGGAGCATGAATCATCATTAACAATTGACTTCTCGCTTGTTCATACGACTCATTAAGTCCCATGAGAAATTGTAGAAGCTTCAATCTCTCCATAAACACAATAAATTCACGAGACTTCTCACAGTCACACCCAGAAATTGGTGCTAGACTATCAAATTTTGCCCACAGTAGACGTAATTTAGAAAAATATGAGGAGATTGAGCTAGTACCTTGATTTACTGTGGCAATGCTTTTGTGAATCTGAAAAATTTAGGAGAGATCAACCTTGTCGAACCTCTCTTTCAGGTCATTCCACACAACACTAGCATTTGAAAAATAGACATTTCCGCTGAGTAATTCTGGCGAAACGCAATTCATTATCCACGACAGCACTATTGCATTGCATATGTCCCAGAGATCCGCTAGATTTGGACCATAATTCTCTCGCTTGCACTTGCCATCTATGAACCCTAACTTGTTTCGTCCTAAAATGGCAATCCTCATAGCACGACTCCACACAGAGTAATTCTCTAGACCTCGTAGTTGTAATGAGATCAAAATTGTTTCTGAATTGTCATTAGAGTTCAGAAACAGAGGATGACTGTGACCTAATTTTTCTGGAGCTTCGTTATCGACTTCTGCCATTGTTGAGCTCACAAGCAATTACTGAAACGAGTGATTAATCTCAAGCGGTAGGCTCTGATACCATGTCAAATTGTTACACTACAGTAATATAAAGTATTTAGAAGAGAGCTTGAATTGAAGGAGAGGAAAACTTGGAGAGAAAGATTACTTCATTCTCATTTTCTTCAACTACAACAAATGAGTTGCATCACTGATATATATACAAGTTAGAGTTCTATATCACCAACTAACTCTAACTTTAATACTAACTCTAGTAAAATTACTAACTCACTTGCTAATCACCTATCTAACTAACTCACTAACCGACTAATGCCACATCATCACATCAGCTTGCTACACTCTTAACAATTACATCATGAAAATATCCTTGTCTTCTAAACGAGAAGTAACAGAAAAAAGAATAACTATAGAAAAAGGAATTTTAACACATAATATACCGAAGTATCCTTAAATTTTTGTGATGTTTAACGGGTCATTCTTCATATTAAAGCATATTACTAAAAATAAAATATTTAAAACTAAAATATTTCAACAATTCCAAATTTCAAATTTAAAATATGATAGAAATTTCCTTCAATAAAGTTGTTGGAGTGCTAATTTTTGGAGTCAAAACATGTGAACAAAAGAACATTTTTAATTTTCATGATGACAAGAGAATCCTTTCCAAGAAAATAAACAATCCACACACACCTACCGCCTTTGTTTTTAAATATTCTTCATTTAACTTTACTATTATTATATAGATTGGAAAAGCATACCAATTACTACATCTCAGTCCCCTCAGCAGAGAATCTCTCACTCTGCGAAAAATGGCGGAGAAGAAGCGATTGGTAACTGTTGCTGCTCTGCAGTTTGCCTGTACCGACGATGTCGCTACCAACGTCGGCACTGCCGAGAGGTATTTGTTGCTCTTTCTTTCATAGCCCCTTTTGCATATATGTATTAATTACTTATATGGCCAGTTTTGGTTATCTTTTTCAAGTTCAGTAGAAATACAATTAGGATTTCTAAAAAGTTGAAGACTTTTGTTGTGTCCTCATATGTCAATCACAATTAGAATGTTTTTGTAATCTAAGAGGTTAATTTTGTAGCTCACTGGTAAGGGAATTGGGATTTGGTATCATTGAGCAAATATGTGTTCTTTAGATTTGCAAAAGGGGAATTATTTTGATGACATTTAGGGGTCGTTTGGTTTATAAACCAGTGGTGCAGGAATTGTAATGCTGAGATTATTTTGAAAATCGGGCCTTTGGTTATTTGTACTAAAAATGGGGGTTATACAGGGCGTTAATGATGGGTTTGAGGAAAAGACATTAGGCTAATTTTGTTTTTTAGTGTTTAATCCTTATATTGTTATACCATGCTATAGGCGGGTAATAATACACCAATTGCTGTAGTAAAGTATACTAAGATTAGTTACGCAAGATTCAAAATACAACCAAACACCGGATAAAGCAGTACCAAATTTTATACCATGATTTCATCTTATACATCAAAACCAAACAGGTCCTTACATATTGTGGCTCTAAGATTATGGCTTTGATACAGATTGGTTAGAGCTGCTCATCAGAAGGGTGCAAATATCATCCTCATACAGGTACAAGACTGCCCCATTGTTGGAATATTTGGCTATTACACGAGAACCCATGTGTGAACATGTTGTCAGCTTTTTTATCCATTGTTTCTTGTTCAAGTGCTGGAACTTTATTCCCGAGCTGTTTGTTTTCCCTCGAATTGTGTTATTGCTTCCTTTACGTGGTAGTTTACACTGAGATTGTTGAAAGTTATATTTAAAGGTTTGGTGGTCCTTAATAGGTTAGAGATGAGACCTTTGGCCTGTCTTAGGGCATAGCTTAATGGAATGCTAGTCTGGTCATACCTGTCAACAGCATGTTAACTGATACTAGGAGTTGCTTGGCCAGTTCTTATGAGAGTTCCTGATCGAATGGTCCCTTAAGTTTGGGAGAAGATTTATTTCCATAAATATAATACAACTCTGAGCATATTTGAGAACTTTCGGTCTCCGTTAACAAACTCTGTAAATGTGATGGAATGGTTGTTGTGCTTTGTTATTTTAAACTAGAAGCATCTTTCTTTAATGTCTTGTTAATTCTGCAATTCAACAGTGGATGCAGAATTACATGTACAATCGAGATAGTCAATATCATTTCTAAGTCACAACTAGCCAAATAGTAAAGTATTTCAAAACATTCTGCTCGTAAAGGTTATAACCAGTCCAATAAAAACAGCACCTAAATAACCTTGGCTGCAGGACAGCTGTCTTTTTCCAGTATATTGAAACCATTATAAAAATAACTATACATGAAAACATTAAGAGAGTGAGAGAAAGAGAGATAAGAGGATAAAGAACAATCTATTGAATATCAGACCATTATACTAATATAATAGGCAAGTGTTCAAAAATTTAAGCGAAAATAAGTATGTGTCGTGAATACTTAGCATAAAGCATGTGCTTGCACCAAAACCAGATGAAGAATCTTCACATAATAAATAAGCTGAGGTAAGGGGCACGGAAAGGAAGAACCTGATAAGTGAGTCAATAGGGATTACTAGAAATCAATATGCATGATATTCAGAATTGAAGTTTCACTGATCGATTAAAGTAGTATGATGATTCTCCTTACTCTTCCTGTATTTTATCCTCTTTCGGGCGTCCTTTCAACCATTCTTTTCTCTGTGTATATATATTTCTTATGCGTGTGTAAAAATTCTGTGTCTTTCTCCGCTTGATTTTTGTTTCAGTTGCTTAGTATAACCAGTTCCTTCGCCTGCACCCATTCTTTTAAGCATTTAGAGCTTTATTCAGTAATAGTTCTGAAAATTTCCTGATAACTCCTAGATCCCTCCTGACCTCTTTCATAACTCCTGTGCTTCTTGGTCCATACATTGCAAGTGTGGAAACTTAACTTGAATGCAGAGAGAGCAAGCACCATTTAATGGCCAGTAAGGATGGAAAACAATAGCGGGTCTTTAACAGAGTGCTGGGTCATTTCATACGACAATTTTGTTCTGTTGTTACTGGCTCTTTTTCGTAGACAGGTGTGAGAATGAGGGATAATTGCTGAAGCAGGGAGGTGGTTATAGAAGGAACCATGAGCAGCGTCGGACCATTTTGTCACATTTAATGGAGCTTGTTATCTGATAGCAGAAGCACTCAGTTTTTTTAAATTTAAGTAAGCGACCAACAATTGCTATCAAAGCAAGAAGTATAGACTATAGACTTGTAGGACATGTCTCACAGCTACTAAACTTAAGGGGTTAGATATGCTCACGGTCATAATATAAGGACAAAGATAAACGTACCCCCAAACTTGTAGGACCATTTGAGTTAAACTCGTCTTTGTAGTTTCCTCTTGTCTACTTTCTTGCTCATGCTAATGCGTAACAAAGTAGTTCAAAAAATCTGTGCCACTTCTGTTCCAGATTGGAGGCATATTCTGGAGACTTGGCTGGTACTTGGCTTGGTTTCAACTTGCTTCAAACAACCTTGAAATAGAAATGTTCATTTGGTTTAGCTGTTAGATTCAAGAGAACATGATTGGGAAGTTAGCTAAAATTAGAGCTGTTAATATGGGCGGGCCCGGCCCCGCCCACGTGGGCTTTAGCAATTGACGGGCTGGGCTGAACTAGTCCACCATTTTGATGGGCCTTATAATGGTCAGTGTGGCCGGCCCATCATTTTTAAAAAATATAGTTTTATATTTTTTCTTTAAGTTCTAACCTAAAAAAGATAAAATTTTAAAAGTTAACAATCTTATTGGAAAAATTTCACAAAACTTAATAACTTTTTATACTGTTCCAATATATCACAATAAGCACTAAAAAAAGTACAAGACAAGACTATATTTCATTCACTAAAAGTCAAAACTCAAAACAAACTATTCAAGTGACCGTCCATGACGCTTATGGGATATCCAACACATCATTTTCATCAAACACATTTGAATCTGCTTGTGAGAAGGCTGTCTTAACATCTTCACTTTCATTTACATCTACAATTCATATGCAATATTAATTAGTTAAATATTAAGAATAATTAAATTTTAAAAACTAATTAACGTTTTAAGACGTTGATCTTTTAATACGATGAGCTTAATAAATTTTAAGCTTGGGATACTCTTCTTGTTATTTTTAGTGTCATATACTTTTTATATTTAGTATATTTTAAAAACATATATTTATTAAGCCCACGGGCTGGCCCAGCCCAGCCCCAGTCAAGCCTCACAGGCCATGAGCTTACTCGGGCTGGACTTAAAAGCCTCGTTTTTAAATGGGCTCCAAAAATTCTAGCCCAACCCTACTAAATCACGGGCTGGGCTGGCCCAACGGTCCAAGCCTATATTGACGGCTCTAGCTAAAATGAACGGAGAAGAATATTAAAACTGGTTATATAACATATTCGAGTCGGAGACAATTGCAAATATTCCAGTATCTTACAACAATAACAAACCTAGTGTAATCCCACAAGTGGGGTCTGGGGAGGATAGTGTGTACGCAGACCTTATCCCTATATTGTGGAGGTAGAGAGGCTGTTTCTGATCGACCCTCGGCTCAGGAAAAGCATAGTCACAGCATAGTTGAAAAGTATTCCAGTATCCTCCGTTAAGTAATTAGATCTTACCAAAGTTTTGTCAATAATCTTCCCCATTTAAGTTGGCCCAAGACTGTTCACTTCCAAAATCTCATCATTACACATCAATGAGTGTTCGGAGTTAAACAAGAGTAGTAAAAATGTAAAATATTAAAGTTTAACGGGGTTTTAAGATAAATATAAGAGAAGCTGTGCCTGAATCCTGAACAACTGTCCCCCCCCTCCCCACAAACACCCCGTAAGGGTTTTATTTTGGGGGGGGGGGGGGGGGGGCAGTATGAGCAGGCCTTGAGAAAAAAAAGATTCGGTTTGGCCTGAGTGTGTCAGAAAGGTTCAGATTTGGCTAAAACATATGAACTTAAGTGAACTGACTGAAATTGATGCCAGTTGAAGCTATTGAAGTGAATCAAACTTATGCAGTGTTGGTTACTGTAATTTCAGCATAGTGTACTGTTTTTTCTTGAATCTTTAGAGGGGGAGTCTAACTCTTCCAGTTATATATTATCATTATACTTTAGTATAAGTATCCTTGGGAGTGCGGCTAACAAAAAGAACAGGATTTATAGCCAAGGTGTTTACAATGTTATATAGGTGTTGGTAACTAATAAGTAATAACTATAGAATGAGGTAAAAAGTTGTATATGATTGTTTAAGTGTTAATGATTACCGTCCTAAGGAGTTGTCAGATCAATTTGAATTGACCTATCACTTTGACAAGTAATCTTGTTTAGCTCAGCATTTAGCAGTTGTGCTTATTCTTGACACAAGTGATTAAGCTAGACAGTCGAATTGTAACTTCATCTCATGTATTTTATACATACCATGACTCAGATTTTTGTTGATCTTCAAAAATTGCCAGTGTCCTTAATACATCAACATTAAAAGAGAATTGTTTTCTCTCAGTTTCGAGTTTCTAATGATATTTTTATAGAGTTAGGGTGATACTCTTGAAGTTTGTAGTCCTATGAACTTCGACTTTTTGAAAGTATTTGGTATTCATCTGCATGTCTGCAGTCCAGTATTCATTGATACTTCCCTATTTACATCTCAGGAGTTGTTCGAGGGCTATTACTTTTGTCAAGCTCAAAGGGAGGACTTCTTCCATCGAGCAAAACCATATCAGGGGCATCCAACCATTGTGAGGTGAAAATTCTGATTACTTCTGGTGTCTTATTGCTGGTTTCGTTAGCATATGTGTCAAGGTTCCAATAACAACCTGGCTTGTTCTTTCTATGTGCATGTTTGTAGGATGCAGAAGCTTGCGAAGGAGCTGGGAGTGGTTATACCAGTTAGTTTCTTTGAAGAAGCAAATAATGCGCATTACAATTCTGTGGCTATTATTGATGCTGATGGCACAGATCTTGGACTTTACAGGAAGTCCCATATTCCCGATGGACCTGGTTAGTAAAACTTGGAAGAACATTCCAAAATCATTGTGCTACTTGTCATTATTCTGTTAGATTTCCTTCAATCACTTTCTTCAATACTCCTTTTTCATCCCCTTAAGTTGTTTGTCTCTACAGGTTATCAGGAAAAGTTTTACTTCAATCCTGGTGACACTGGTTTTAAGGTAAGGAATACTGAAGTCCTGTTACGATATTGCGATAGTGATATTTTCCTGCTTTCCCCTTTGCTCATGGACGTAATGGTGTTCATAAACAGGTGTTCCAGACTAAATATGCAAAAATCGGAGTTGGTAAGAGAATATATGTTGTCATGGTTGTTCTTTAGGTTTCATTGTGTTCTCTACCTTTGATGAACATTTGGATACATAGGAGAAAAATAAAAGTTGTGCTGCTGTGGGCAAAAACCTTAAATCTCCAAAAGTTACTTACATACACTTCACTTTGTAATTTTAAGATTTTATTAAAGAGGACAAAGATACTCTTGTTGTAAATACAGTGAAGACTGAAGATACACTACCGATAGTATTGACTGTTATTAAATTCTGTCCAGCAATTTGCTGGGATCAGTGGTTTCCTGAGGCAGCTCGAGCTATGGCACTTCAAGGTGCAGAAGTACTGTTCTATCCTACTGCAATTGGTTCTGAACCTCAAGATGATGGACTTGATTCTCGTGATCACTGGAGGAGGGTGATGCAAGGACATGCTGGAGCTAATGTGGTACGTTTTATTTTTCATTTTTAACTTTTTTTCCGTTAAGAATGATAAGTAAAAGGGATGTTTATGTTGGCATGAGCAGGATAGCCTAGTTGCAAGGATCCTCCACCTTCAATCATAAGATTTTGGGGGTTTGAGTCACCAAGGGAGCAAAAGTGGGAAAAGGGTCACTATTCGACTCCTGGGCAAGGGGTTAGGATGGTGGGGTTTTAGCATAACCAAAAAAAAAACAAGGAAAGTTGTGTCCCAAGCTAGAATTTGGTCCAGCTAAAATGTTAATTATGCATCTTGATCCTAGTTTATTAATTTTATTATACACCGAGCTGCTTTAGCTTATTCTTTTCTTTTAATCATTCTTTTGCTCGGCTGAGCAACATACCTGTGTTACAATTGGGTAAAAATGTCTGTAAGGGACAAGAATTGAAGAGATGTACAACAAAAAGTTTATGCAAGAAAAAGGAAACACGGAGTCATGCCCCTCTTATATATTTGCTGGACAGATTGGAATAGCCATCAAAAGTGCTTTTCCTCTCTTAACCAACCCCTTCTATTGTAGCTCCTATTTGAGCTTAAAACTGGACTATTTCAGTAGTTCCCTGTGTGTTTTCTTGGTGTGGGTTTCTTCCTCAACTCTAGAGCTGACATTATATGTACCTCAATCTGGATTCATATTCTATTTGATCTTACAAGATACACACACACACACACACACACACACTGCTAATCAATTCTTCACGACAAGCATAGCATTTACTGTACGCTATGTATGCCATTTTCCTATGCATTCTCTGTGTAGAAAAGGAAACTAACAATTATTTGCAACTTTTAGCAAAAGAAGAATTTTGATTTCTGTGGTTTTAATACACCAAAATAAAACCAAACTCGAATTGTTGGTTCTCAACTCATTTTACAAGACCAAAGCCAAGAAAATGACTTTTAAATTGTTGGTTTGGTTTGAATCAATTTGGTTCAGTCTTTTTTCTAGAAACACTTTGTCCACTTTAATTTTTATCGTGTTCAGGTACCTTTAGTAGCTTCAAACCGCATTGGAAAGGAGACAATTGAGACAGAGCATGGGAAAAGCACGATAACATTCTATGGCTACTCTTTCATTGCAGGTAAGCTATTTGACAAAACTTTGTAGCTACAGAACTTGAAAAACATCTATCGCCTTATGTTGCTAAGGGGTTCTGAATCTGGTTTAAAAATGAACAGGGCCCACTGGGGAGTTGGTAGCAGCTGCTGATGATAAAGAGGAAGCTGTTCTTGCAGCGCAGTTCGATCTGGACAAAATCAAGTCCAAAAGGCAGAGTTGGGGGGTATTTCGTGATCGACGCCCTGATTTATATAAGGTTCTTTTGACATTAGATGGAAGCAACCCAGTCAAGTGATTCAAGATGGACCAAGTATCGCCTATTCTCCTGCCCTTTTTTTTGTCAATCTTATCAATAAAAGAGTGAGGACTAAAATATAATCTTGTACTCGAGTTCTGTTGTCATGTAACTCGTTATATGGTGTGATCTGTCACATGCTACACTTTCTGCAATGAATGGCAGAGTTCGGGAGTTTGAATCCCTTAATGTGTAATCAGTAGCATCTATGTGCAACTTTGATGGTTTTTGTCACATCCAAGTAGTGAACACATTCATCATTGGGACCTTGATTTGTATTTGTTTACACTGGTGGATGGCTGTTCTGGAAGATCCCATTTCAGCAAACCATTTCCAGACATAAACACTTGGAATGTCAATTTCTCAATATATCTCTGAAAGCATTGGAGCTATATCTGGTGGTGCACAATATCTTTCATCGTATCATTTTTGATTTTTAGATAGAGTGATTGCATTTTCGGGTCCCTCTATATTCTTTTTTGATCCATTTAGATAGAAAATTGAACATATTCTTTGCCTTATGTTTAGTTGTTTTTTTCATGTGTGCCTATTTAGTTTGGAATTATTTCTTGTGGAATGAATGATCCAATTGCTACAGCCACTTGGAAACACCAAGGCCGCAGATTTATTCTGCTTAGTAAAAAAATCTATGTTTTGATGAATGAATATTTCTGTGTAGAAGATTGTTGTTTCTAATTTTCAGGGAACTTAAGATACTTGCTATGCCATATGTTATACAGATGCATATTTTTGAAGCATATCGTGTTGTATGGTATTATATTGTACTATATCGTTTTGATGTATATAATGTTTGGGTAGATTGTATTAGTTGTCTTATTTCATCATGTCATGCACTAACAATGTAAAAAATATACTTGTCGTATTACAAAGAAAAAGTAAGGTATGAGGTAGGATTATTATATGAAAAGGTAGGGTAAAGGATAAAACATGATTATTTAATAATAAGGGATCTATCTTTTCTTGCACCTAAGGGTGTGACCTAGTGGTCAATGAAGTGGGTGAGAACCATGATGTCTCCGGTTCAAATTCCAGCGGAGTCAAATACTAGGTGATTTCTTCCCATCTATCCAAACCTTGTGGATAGAGTTATCTGGTATCTGTTGCTGGTGGGAGGTGACAGGTATTCCGTGGAATTAGTCGAAGTGCGCGCAAGCTGGCCCGGACACCATGGTTATAAAAAAATAATAATAATAAGGAAGTGCAAGATGAGAGAAAAAGACTAGGTGCGACCACAACAAATCGATCGTAAAGTGGTACTTTTTATCGTTACAAGCTGTATGCTTTTGTAGGAAAAGTGATTCCATACTTGTGTTACTGGGGTTAGCATATATTGGTGGCATAATTGAGGTGCGTCTGAGCTTGCTCAAACACGGGCGAAGTGCATAAGTAGTCACTTTTAAGCATATTATTTAAAATATATTTACAATTTACAATGTATTTCAATTCACTCAAACTTCGGGATTAAGTATCCTGAATTTTTGAACTGCTAATTTGGAGTTCAGGACTTAATGTCCTAAATTTTTGCGTTGCTAATTTGAAAGTCCTTAATTTCTAAACTACTAACTTAAAATTCAGGATATAAGATTCGGATTTCTGGATATATTTTTCGAACTTTAGGACTCGATGTCCTGAAGTTTTAAACTTTGAGGTTTAAACTTAAAGATGCCGTTTCCTGAAGTTTGAGCGAATTAGCTAATTTTTAAATATATTGTAATTTGTGGATATATTTTAAACAACATGTTTAAAGTGACTACCTGTGTCATTCCCACAAAATCAAATCATTGTTATTGTTATTGTTATTGTTATTGTTATTATTATTATTATTATTATTATTATTATTATTATTTCCTTTGAAAAAGGAGTTTCTGTGGCCTTTTGAGGCATTGTAAAATTTCCTCTTTTGTGGGTTGCCGTTAGTGATGATTCTGTTCTATTTGGTTCTGTGTTTTGTTATCTTTTCTCATCTAATCAATACCAGTTCTATGCTGAAAAAGGCAATCAGTATTGTACAGAATCTTATCACAGGAAAAGCGTCCTGTTTGTTAGACTGATTTGAAGGTGTTAAAACTACAAATGTCAAAACTTTTCTCCATTTTACTTTGTGATTGTGAGATAAACTGATATTTTTATTTGGTAAACTCACGTTGGCTCTTTCTTAGAGTGTCTCTTCTGTTGGTCCTAAGGACATTGGTAAGTTTTTGAGGATGTCTAGTTAGTGATTCAGACTGTTACATGTGTCTATTGAAATTAGAATATAGGTGGCTTCTTTAGGTCATATTCATATACTTTCGGCTACAAAAAGTTGTAGATATTTTGCAATTTATCTTCATCTGAACATAGGATTACTGTGTCTTTGAGCTACCTTCCCTGTCCTATCTCCCAACACCCCCCCCCCCCCCAATTGCCATTCGAAATTCTATTCTTTTAAGTTTTTTTTAGAGTTTAAGTTCTATTGAGGAGCCTTCTAGTTGGAGGGATTAAGTAGGTTACCCGGTTATAAAATTTGGGATAAAATGTATCATGCATTTGTCCGAGGATATTAGTTAAAATCAGAATAAGTTTTATACCACAATCAAGGAATATCTATATTTTATATTAAAAGTAGGATAAATAATCACGGTTTTAATCCCAGAATAACCTGTGATTGAACCGACCCCGATTGTACTTAAGTTATTTGCTATAACAAGTTACTAAATTAATACTATAATTTTTTTTATAGTTGGTCTTGGTTTGTATAATAAAGACACTGGCTACCAGTATTGGGGTAGTTTTTTTATCCAAATAAGTAGTGACAAGTTCAATTTATAGTAAGCGAAATGTTTATCTTTTTCTTAAACAGAAATTTTATTCACAGTACAAAAAAAAAGGGAACAAATATAGAATGTAGCAAGTGGTTGCTTGTTGTACAAAGTATCCCGTATTTCTGCAGGGTTCAGGGAAGGATCGCACTAGGGGTGTGTGATGTAAGATGTAGCAAATAAATAATTAAAAAAATCATATAGTAAAATGCATCCAGATATGGAATAAAGAATTCCTTTTGCAGTTTCTCTTTATTTGCAGATTTTGCAGAGAAGAAGAAAAACAAAGCTTTTAAACTATATCTTGCAGGTTTCCTGCAACTTTGGAATATAGCAGACAAAGGAAAAACCAAAACAAAAAAGTAAAAACTATGAAACAAAACAGCTTTCATGCAATACATGTTTTAATGATGTTCAACTCCTATACATGCTTTGCATCTTGATTATCATCATGTTCTTCTTCAACATTTTGTGTGTCGTCGTCGTCGTATTCATCTTCATCTTCATCTACAATTTCATCATCTGAATGAATAACATGCATCATTAAACGTCCATCTTCTCTGCATGCATGCAAAAATTCTTGAGTAGGAATTCTAATTTCTTTAAGAATAAACCTCCCATCTTCCCTGAATGATTTAAAGCAAACCCAAGGCTTCCCACTTCTCCCTATGCAAGAAATAGGAGGTGGAAATGACCCTTTGTTTGTTCTTGATCTCTTTGAATAATCATGATTAATTATTAGTTGATTCTCTGGCCTACAGGGAACGCGCGTTCTCCCTTTTTCTTCTTCTTGTTGTTTCTGATTCTCGATACTCAAATCGTTCATTAGGTCCTCAACGTCATCAGAGCTTTCGAATCCAAGGCCTTCTGTGCACATCGATAGACTATCCGATGTTCTTGATGAGAAGCTATCACTATGCCTGTCTTGTTTCTTGTGGCTGCAGCTATTGGTATTTGGATAGTAACTTGAAATGGGGCTCTTGTTTCTTTCATACTTTTCCTTAATATTGTCCAACCCTTCAATCTCAGATTGGTGAATTGCATCAAGGAAAAACGACGACGAAGAAGAAGACAATGATGATGAAGCAGATGACTGAGGTAGACAAGAAGAAAAAGAGGATGAAGAAGAAACAACGGACGAGGAGGAGGCAGAGGAAGATATAGAGTTGTTGTTTTCTTTGAAATGTAGTTCGCCGAAAATCTCAGTGAAGGAGGAGTTATCAATATTAGGTTTCAAGGATTTAGAATTTTTCCATGAGGTTGAGGAGAGGGATTCAATAAGTGTTGGATTTTCAGGCAATGGTTTCTCAAATATGTGTTGTAGGCTTCCACAGGCAGCCATTGTTTTTGTTGCCTTTTTCTCTTTGTTAGTTGGCACAAGACCAACAAAATAATGAATACTAGTAAAAATTTTAAGGCAAAGACCTTCTTCTTCTTGTGTAGAAGGAAGAAATTATGCACGAGATGGACATGAGATTGCTGATAAAGTCAAGAGAGGAGAAAGGTGCTGTTTTGTAGGAGTACCTCTCACTTTGGAAAGTGGAATAAAAGATGAGTGGTTATAAATCTTCTATTCATTTGGTGGTCTCAATTTTACATGTCAAACTGTAAAATCTCTTTCTCTTATCTTTTCTTAGTAACCATTGATATATATAACAAACGATTCAACTACTTTTTACGCGGAAATGAACTGACTTTGGAATATACTGCAAGTTCAACAGGATTGTTGGAGTAATGACTGAATGATAGGGTTATCTTTCTAATCTCTGGCTAGTTAGTGTATTAAACTCTTAATTTCTTGAAATTCTCACGTGGAACACATTTTGCTTCTATAATCAGCCAGACAAAAGCACCATCATTTGTTTATATATGATGACGCATCAAGAGTGTGGTCTAGTGATCAATGAAGTGACTGTAAATCTTAAAGATCGGGGTTTAGATCTTACAGCTTGTTTGGATGGTTGTTATGTATCGTTTTATAATGCATCGTATAGTATTGTATTATATTGTATTGTATCATTTTGATATATACAATATTTGGATAGATTGTATTATTTGCCGTCGTTTCATGATGTCATGCACCAACAATATGAAGAATAAACTTACAATATTATAAAAAAATAAAATAAGGTACAATGTAGAATTATTATATAAAAAAGAAGGGTAAAAGATAAAATATGATTATTTAATAATAAAAAAGGGCAAGATGAGAGAAAAAAGTAAGGTAACGATGCGGTCATACCAAATCGGTTGTTCCATAAAGTGACACTTTTCGTCGTTACGTAACAACGGATTTAACGATATAATACAATAAAATTTAAATAACAATCAAAACAAACATCGTATATAAAGTAATAGAACGATACAATACAACAAGTAACAACCATCCAAACAAGCTTTAAGTGTGGCAAAAAATACTAAGTGATTTCTTTCCATCTGCCTAAGTGTTAGTGGACAGAGTTACCCGGTATTTGTACTGGTAGGAGGTTGCAAGTACCTAGTGAAATAGTCGAGATGCACGTGCAAACTGGTTCGAACACCAACGTTATCAGAAAAAGAAGAAATAAATAACTACTATAACAACTACGTTTTAATTCCAAGCAAGTTGGGATCGGCCCTCTGAATCCTCATTATTCATATCACCTATCAAACATAGACCTAAAGTAAACGCACTACTAGTTGTTTATAAGGAACTACTATGAGAAATGTCAAGTGGTCTCTACTATGGAGTGAAAGCCACTTATACATGCAAGACAACACTAAAAAGGCTCAGGACCTCAGCAACTCTGTAGTTTTCCATCTCATCATGCAATTTGAAGTAGTGTTCCACAAGTATCTTTGATGTGATTGTTGAAAGGTTATACACCTATAACTAGCACATCCTGGTTTTGATTTATTATTTGGTTAACAAAATTGCTAGATTGTAGTCAATTTCCAGATACACCTCCCTAAACTAGTATACATTTCACTTTCTAAAATAATACCACTGCTGTCAGCTAAAGGGCAATGCGTGGGGTCCGGGGAAGGACCGGACCACAAGGGTCTATTGTATGCAGCCTTACCCTGCATTTCTGCAAGAGATTGTTTCCACAGCTCGAACGACTTCATGATCACATGGTAGCAACTTCACCAGCTCCCCTTCCCTACTGCTATCAACCAACACTCAATAATCAACCTAACTTTGCCTTCCCTGCCTGTAGTTTTCAACTAGCTGAGTATATTCCCAGTGGATCCATATTGATCATCCAATTCATTTCAAAGAAAATGAAAGGCCACTACAGCAATTTATCGCACAACAATACTATGCAACCACAAAAAATACTAGTTAGTGGTGCTTTTTCTTTATTTGGGGTGTTTTTCCTCGATCAACAACAACAAACCAAGTGTAATCCCACAAGTGAGATTTGGGGAAGGTAGTGTGTATGCAGACCTTACCCTTACCTTTAAGAAGGCAGAGAGGCTGTTTCCGGTATAGTGTTTTTCCTCGATCAGGTTTACTAATATGAGAACATTATTGTAGCATCAGAATATGAGAAACTTTATCTTTGTTGTGGTCCTGAAGCATCAACATTTCTAACATACCAAATACAGTTCATCAAAAGAAAAGTAAAAGGATTGGTCCTCCACACAGATTAGGCAATAAGGTATATGGAGGTGGACATCCACATTGTGCAGGTGCAGATCAATCATATTCGCGTTCTAGTATTTAGAAAGCAGACTGTATAATGTACACATCAAACCGTAACCAGTTAAAAAAAACCACCGACAGTACACTAAAACACATACATGAAGCATTAACCATTCACATTTTCACGACCAAACAGTAACTGTTACCATCTTAGTCAGCATAGAAAGTTGTTCGCTCCTCTTTACCGCCAGGCTTCTGTCCGCTCTGTCATTGAGTTTATGCGGCTCAAGTTGCTTATTCCTTTCGATTTACTATCATTTCCCAGAGACTGAACTGCAGTTGGCTCTAAATCAATTTTCAGAACATCCTTCATCGGACTAGAATCACTTGACTGGCCTATCCTTTGAGCGTCCTCTTCAAAGTTTGGACCTTTTGTCACACAGGCTTCTCTTGCCATAGTACTAACATGGATAGGAGTTTCACAAGATACACTATCGTCAGATTCCTCTGAAGAAGTTGTATAACTAAGATATTCATCATCAGTGATGTTATCTACTCGATTAGATTCAGACACCCTGGCTGAATCGGGCTCTTCTACAGTATAGACCTGTTCAGTCAGTTCATTTGATTCATTGGAGTTTCCCAGAGATAGTTGCGGTGGACTTTGGCGACCATTCTCATCAGGTCGGCCTAGGTTAGAAACAGAAGCCGGTTCGATAAGGGAATCTTCTCTTTCTTTTAAGGTCCTTTCGATGAGTGTCCTCAAGAAATTCATTACTTGAACAGCATACATCAGTGCAGTCAACGGATCTGCCATCTGCAAGGAAAAAGCTTAAAATTACTACTTATTATACTGATTCAGCCATTAGAGGAGAAACCGTTTGCAGATATCCACGGAAACAGAACCAGTTTAATGGTTCAGATGTTAATTATTTTTAAAAAATGAAAGAAGGAATATGAATAGCAACTTGTTCTCACTTGCGGTATTTTTTATTTCACTTTCTTCCAAAAGTTATGGAGCAGATTCACATTGAAAATGAGTTACCCGTAATAATGTAGGAAACCATACAACTGGCTTTCCAAATTTCAACTCATTCTCTATTTGCTTAGCTATAAACTCTCAGCTTATGGAAGGTAAACTGCCCCCTTGGAAGTTTCATGCCAGTATTGAGGAGAGAACCCCCACACCCCCTCCTCTTCGCTAGTTATAATTTTCCCTATCATGTTTCTGTTATCTTTTTTCAATACTTACTAAAATTATCTCGGCTACCAAAGAGATTGCCAACAATGTGCATATAGTCTCAGAAACCAAGTGCCCAGAAATTACCTGTGTCATGTTAGGAGCAAACACCATTGCGATGTTGCGCGTATTCATCTTGTTAAGGTGTTCTTCCTGGACAACATCAGCCATGAGATTGATAGCCCAGTCCAGCAGAGCAGCTTCTGTTGGCGGCAGAAGTCTCACGAGTGCAATGCTGTCATCTTCTGATTGGCACTGCATGACCTGCTCGGGAGAAAGTGTATCCAACACCCCACTTGGCAGCTCCCTGAACCAAGCCTGTTGATTTACATGATGTCAAATCAAGGATAAATATACCAACAACAGGTTTTCAAATAACCAAAACATAGAAACCATGAAACATAAAATGCTAGATTTACAGCAGAAACATCACAGTTCACAAAATAACCATAAACGTCAAGGACATAAAAGGAAGTTGCCTAATTGCAAGCCTGTGATACCACGGTCACTTTAGTGAGACAAATTTACAACAGAGTCATAAGGTGCAATTATGTAGACTTTTACTAATTAGGTGCACTTTAAAATTCATAAGTTTCTAGAGTTTTGCCTTCATTAATCCATCGCATGATTTGGCAGCCAAATGGTAAATTTTGACAAGCAAATAAGCATTGTTTCAATCTTAAGTTTTGGTGTCATCTACTGCAAGTATACAAGAAAAGAATGAAAGAACATGTCAGATTTGACTCCCAACTGAAGGAAGCAAGAAATACAAAATCTAGAAATGCTTGTAAAACTGGTCAGAGAAAGATGCATGTACCAGAATAGAAATCTAAAATCTCTATATATTCATCAATTCTAGGATATGATCAGAAGTCATATGCCTTGAGTTACCAAGAACTATAAAAAGCAACTGACCATGTGAAGAGTAGGCTTATTATTTCCACTTTTCTTATTACCTACACAGCTTTGGCAAGAAGGAAGTTTACAAGACTTCTATCGGTTGTTTGTGCTTAAAGCCTTTAAACCTCCAAAAGCGGCCAGTAATATAATGAGGCACTCAGAATCCCATTATCTGATGAATATAAAGGAACTAATGCAAATGTTCCAATCTGCATAATTTTGAGCAAGGTACCATATTATATGCTATCCAAGTGAAGCATTTCCTTTATCATGTATTTGTAATTTGCAGCATAATTTCAGGTTTTCCTAAGCATAATTAATTTCTTATAACATAGGTGCACACACCCATATGAAAAAGTGCACGTTTGTGCGCACACATGTTTAATATGCATGAATGCCTACAACATTAACAGTTTTTCTGTGCATTCACGAAGGGTGAAATATATTAGATAAGTCTGAAGTACCTTAATGAGGCCTGCCAAACAATGTACATCAATCCCATCCGGAACTATTCCCCTGTTTAATTGCTCCCTAACAAGCTCCTCCTCGCTGTTTTCAGCATTTATCCTAAAAATCCCTTCTGCCTGCTCACATAATACAAACAAATCGGATATGATAATGAGCAATTATAGGACACAGCACTACTCCTCAATGATGATGATAACAATGACATCCAATAATATTGTTAATGCAGTTTTTGAATATTTGAAAGAATAAGACAAAACACAGAGCGCACCTGTAGACCCCCTTGAGCATACAAACGCCTTTGCATTAGAAGGAGAATAGTTGGAACACTATTCCCACGGGAATCGAATGATAACTGCATGGACTCCGTTGACACTCCAAATACAGTGGTACTGCAGATGGAATACCAAAATCAATAGCACTTCAAGATGAAGTCATACTTATAGAAGAGTTTATATCTGCATGACTATCACGATGTATAATACTAGTAACATCATAATAATCTTCTATCAGCAAAAATTCCAAGCAACTCACTAACGACAGAAATGGAACTGTAGCAGTTTCTTTTCATGAAGATGTTTTCAAGGAATCCTAATTATCTTCAAGGTCTACTAGCTGGAGCAGGAATAAAAGATATGTCGCCATAAATATATAACTAAAATGTTACAGCATTTAATGCACTCAAGTATTACATTTCTTTTTAAACCAATCACCTATGACATTACATTGCCATTTTAAGATCACACAATCTTTTCACATAGTAGACAAGTCTGCTAGTTTATTAAAAATCAAAACAGGAGAAATTTTATTGAAGACCAAAACAGGAGCAGTGAGTAGAACCTACAAATTAGACAAGTGTGCTAGTTTATGATTTAAAAGAGAACAGCATGCTTGTATATACCAAAAATATGAGAAATTTTAACTTGATAAAGAGGAGATATGATAATTGCTATTGCTTTTAATGAAAAGTAGGAAACTGAGATGGCTATGTGCTCATTCATCGAAACTGCAACATGACTGGTAGCCAACAATTTAATGCAACAACCGCAACAAATGTAGTCAATGGTTCACCCACTGATGGAGGACATTATGCACTAAGATAAGACATACGCCCAATTTGGTTACGTTCTGAAGATTTTCTGATGAAGTGATTATGTTTTTCATCATATCATGACAAGGAACAACATAAACAAAAATAGCAGATAAATGAATCAAAAACTCACATTAGTTGGTGACTTCAGAGCAGAATATAACAAGAGGACATTTTTGCTACCAATGAGCCACGACCTCTAATGCAAATTAACATGATAAAGATCCAGTAAAATTCCTTCTAGTCGTCATTTATAAAAAAGAAAAAGATCTCTTTCCAATTTACCTATAGATCAACACGTGAATGTTTAAATAATCTAGAGATATATTAAGGTGTTTTATTAGCATATAACTCGCTTTGTAATCTTATTAAGGTAAACCCACAAAGATAATCTCTTTTCCATATTTCATTGCTAAACTCTCTTTCAATACTTTCTTTTCTTCTGGACGACACCATTGATATGGCCGATTGACTAGGATCACACTTTCTCTTTCAAAAAAATGTAAAATAGGAAAGATTTATTTTGAAAATTTAAATTAACTGTTGTCTAAGGTAAAATATAGAACTCAAAATGGGATATATGGTCAAGAACTAAGAATTAACCTATAAGGAGTCAATCACTAAATTATTTAACAATTATAGTTAGAATAAAAGTACAACAAAGACATAGTATAATATCTACTTGTAATAGACAGATGAATTCATCTGTAACAATGTTGACCACATGGAATGTCTGCTCACGCAAGAAGAGACACTTTGAAGAATACAATAACGGTCACACTCACAGAAACTTAGTTGTAAATAGTTCCATGAAAAGGCACCCAAGGGTGTGGCCTAGTGGTCAATGAAGTGGGTGAGAACCTTGAGGTCTCAGGTTCAAATCCCAGCGAAGGCAAATACTAGGTGATTTCTTCCCATCTATCCAAGCCTTGGTGGATAGAGCTACCTGGTACCTGTTGCTGGTGGGAGGTGGCAGGTATCCCGTAGAATTAGTCGAGGTGCGCGCAAGCTGGCCCGGACACCACGGTTATCAAAAAAAAAAAAATAGTTCCATGAAAAGCTGAAAAATTGAGAGATTCAATTCGTTGAAAGAACGAATTACCATCTTCAACCTCTTTCACCACAATTTGTACCAACTATATTTTGTTCACAAAGAAATAAAAAGGAAGTGGAAATGTAAGATCTTAAAAATGGATCATAGGATGTTCCCTAGGGGATGGCCTAGGGGTTGAGCTATGAGAGTGACAACATAGAGGTTTCAAGTCGGAATCCTAGCTACTTGACAACCCATGTGGCCGTGCTAGTGGGCTGAACCAACAAGCTGCTTGGTAGATTAGTCAAGGTATGGATAAGTTACCCCAAACACCACAAATATAAAAAAGATAAATCCCACGATTTGATGGTCAGGTGTAATACCCCAACAATCTTCCCCACAAATTCAATACAATGAGAGTAACTGCAAACAATGAGATAAACCTCTATTTCTAACGGGATTGCAATTCCAAGTTTTTCCACCGACAAAATTATTACTAACGGGAGGAACTTGGTAGAAGCAACAATTGTGGGGGACCAATTTATAAGAGAGATAAGGTTGGGGGGGGGGGGGGGGTTGTTGTTGTTGTTGTGAGTTTGTATACATCTATGTATAAGAAAGAGGTGAATTGGAGGTCATCCTTGTAGGGAATAGACTTCAATCACATAGAGTAATGATCAACAATTGATTGGAAAGGGAGTCCTAAGAAGAGGAGGCCGGGGAAGCTGTCGACAATTGCGCCAATGACAAGGCACAGGGACCTGATGGCTTCACTATTTATCCAACAGCATTTGGGACGCAGAAGCAATTCACTCCTAGACGGGAAAATTCAAAAAGACCTCAATGCATCTTTTATAGTAATCATAGCAAAGGAGGGGACACCAAACATCAAAGATTACAAGTGTATGAGTCTAGAAGGAATTATCTATAGGATCATAACTAAGTGCTAGACGTGTCCGTATCGAGTCTTCTCAAGAAGCTTCTGTGGAAGGGAGATGGATTCTCAATTTAGGACTTATAACTAATCAACTAGTGGATCTCAAAAGAAAAGAAAGGACCCCGGGAACATATCAAGGTGCTTACCATGGAAAAGATAAATGCAGCACCAAGTAACAGGAGACTTCAATCACTTTTTTTTATAACCGTGGTGTTCAGGCCAGCTTGCGCGCACTCGACTAATTCAACGAGACACCTGCTTCCTCCCACCAGCAACAAGTACCAGGTAACTCTATCCACCAAGGCTTAGATAGATGGGAAGAAATCACCTAGTGTTTTTACCTCCGTTGGGATTTGAACCTAAGACCTCATAGGTCTCACCCACTTTATTGACCACTAGGTCACACCCTTGGGTGCAAGACTTCAATCACTCTTAATGTATTGAGGTTGGATTTCCCTATCAAGCTTAACAGTACTGATAAAATCGATTATAATGAGGCAGCAGAAAACATAACATGTCTGCTTATAATTTGAAAACCCAACCTAAGCAATCTTTAAAGAGAGACTCTCTACAACTAACAACTAATTATTAAATGGAGAAGTATTAACTATCTTTTTTAAGTTTTCCCCAGGAGACAAAATAGCATAAGAGTAAAACTTCTAATTCCATATTTGCAAATGATAAATTACTAAAACTAATCACCACAAAGGATATCAAGATTTACTATACCACAAATTCTACAACATTTTGATTAACCATACAGTAAATCCTCAGCAAGAATCACAAAAAGTAAAACAATGTACCTAGCACTGGGGGCTCTTCTGGAAACTTCAGGCTCAAATTCAACAGGGAGACCCAAGAATCCATTGAACCTATCAAAAGTAACGTGCGCAACATGGCGCACATTAGTAGGCCATCCAATTTCCATACCCCTACTACCACCACACAGATCTCCTCCTCCTTCCCTATCTGTCTTACAAGCCATCCAAAAACTCTTCCTAAACAATGTCACTAAAAGGGCCAATAAAGACAAATGATCTCTTCTTTCTTTATCTCTCTTTTTCTCCTCTATTTCTTCCTCAGAATCACAAACAGCAACCTCAGAACCCCTCTCAATTTCTTCTTCTACAAACAATGTGTGGCCATTGCGGGTAGGTGTAGATATTGAAGGAGAAGAAGAGGAAGGAGAAGAGGAGTGGAGTACCTCTGTCATGGTTTTAAAGGGTGTATAAAAATGTGTTTAAGATTCCAATAAAGAAATGATTTTTTTTTCTAGATTCTTGAATTGAAATGGCAAAAACCCACCAAACCCAGTAAAGAAATGATTTTTTCCAGATTCTTGAATTGAAATGGCAAGAAACACCAAACCCAGTAAAGACCAATTCTCGGATTTTACAAAGAAAATATGGTTATAGTAATGGAAGGGAAAAAAGGAATTGGATTTAAGAAATGGGAAAATGGGGTAAGGCTAGTTTGTTCAAGTTAAGAGATGTGGGACGTGAGAATCACGAAGTCTGTCATATTGTTTATTGTTTCTTGAACTGGCCCTTTTAATGGCGCGTTGAAGAAGCAATAAAGACAGAGTCTTTTTAACAGTACTGATAGAAAGAGAGAGAGAGAGAGAAAAAAGTGTTGAAATGCTTTGCTGTGAAGTTGGATTTGAAAGGTATTTGTTTATTGCTTTTATTGATTTTGGGTTAGTGGGTGGAGAGGTTCTTGAATCTGTGAATCAGTATAGTTTTTGTTGGAGATGAGGAGGAAGAGAGAGCGGGGAGAGGGAGAGAGAGGGGTACTTTTGGAATTTATTGCTTCTACTAAATGTTCTTTATGGCGTCATCCTTGAGTGGCCAATGGGTTCTTGCCACGTAAGCTGTTGGCCCATTCGAGAGTTTGGGAGGAGAATATACAGCTGACAGAAAAAACAACAATCAATACTTTAAAAGCACACACAAAAAAACTTACAGTCACTCAATTTTTAATTTAATTCAGCTTAATGGTTGAATTGAAATGAGAATATAATTAATCATGGTTAATTGAGTAAAAAGTATGTATTATATATGTATTTACTAGTTTGATAAAGTACGGGTTGTTAAAAAAAAAATTATGGCAGGGTGGATTTAGGCTCAAATGAAGTGAACACATGATCTTTTTACCGAATTAGGTATTTTATACATATTTTATAAAATTAATCAAATATTATTTGTTGGTTCCCATACTATAAGAAGTTTGAATGGTGTACTTGGTTTAATGTTGAGTTATTTCTCCAAAGAAAGAGAGATTAATTCTCACTAAATATTTTTTTTTCCTTCTTTTTTTAGTGATGCACCCATATTTTAAAAATTCTAGATCCGCCTCTACTCCTACGTTGTGCCAATCTGGGATTAAAACTTTCGATAATCAGTCATCTTATGGCATATAGTGTGTAAGCTATTGATTATTTCTTGTTTTTGTTTGAAGTATGAAAGGATATTTAGTGCAACGTTTTGAGAATTTAGGTATGATTTTGTTATAGAACAGATTGTCTTAAGAAAATAGCTCGAGTCGCTCAATCTTGATTTTGACGAATTCAGTTATCCGTATAATTAAAGGCAGATTATGAGGGGTTAAACCTTAATTGACTCGTCAAAAAATGGGACCAAAATAGGCTGAAACTGAAAGAGTACAAATGTGCAATGCAGCAAGTTTATAGTATGGTTCGCCGTGATTCTAAAATTACCTTATTTTGAAAAATATTTTGATGAGAATTATTTTATGTTTAGCTAATTAATTTTAAAAACACTTTTGAATAGCAATTAATATTTGATCAAACTTTTAAAAAGTCTTCTAAGTGTATTTTTGAAGCTATATTTGTTCTCTTCTCAAAAGCAGTTTTTTATTTCTAAAAATTTGATCAAACACTTTAGCTTTATAAAAAAGTATTTATTTTGTTAAAAAGGTATTAAGTCTACGATTATCCCAAAAGCGAAGTTATAGTTATCTTCTATATAGAAAGAATTAAGTTACGTTATATTACCTGAATTAGCATAAATAATACCATATATAACAACTCTTCCACTCAATGACTAATAAACCTCCACCTTCAAACATCCAATTCACTAGATAAATTATATTCCAAACAATTAAACATGATGATCTCATAACAACAACTAATTGTTTCATTCCAACATAATCCAAAATTTAATTATTATATTATCTTATTATTTTAGCTTAGTGACTTTACTCCTTTCTTGAAGTTGTAAGTTAGACTGCCTTTTGAACCTTTTAAAGAACTGAAGAGTGACTTTGAAGTTCCTTTTCATCATTTATATTTTGAAGCTTTGCAACTTCTTTTGCTTTTTTGCCATTTGGTGAAGGAACCCATAAATTTGTGCTTTTGGAGGAGATATAATTTTCAATGGCAAGGTGCGGTGTGTAATTTATAATTAATTCCAATGGTTTTGAGTGGAGTTCGAGAATTAAGTTAGAAGGGACTAATTAGGCGAGTGTATCTCTTTTTCATAATTGTAGTATTAATATTATTCTTGTACTTTCTTATACCTATCTATCTTACCGTTGACATCGCTTCTTTTCTATTAATGCATCTATTGTTGAATTTCTTTTCAACAATGAAATAATTATGTTTTATTGAGTCGAGTATCTATCGAAAATAAGATCTCTACTTTCACAAGACAGAGATAAGACTTGCATATACACTACCCTTTTCAAACCTCACTTGTAGTTTACACTGAATCGGGGGCAGAGCTAGAACACGACCCACTGGTTCGGCTGAATCCAATAGCTTTTATTCAAATTATATTTGTTTTAAGAAATTTATCGAATATGTACAATTTATTAATTTAGAATCCAATAACTTAAATTTATTAAATTCTCGAACTCAAAAATTTCAAATCCTGGCTCTGACTCTGCACTGAATTTGTTGTTGTTATCATCGTCTTTGGATTGTTTAACTTAGATATTTCTGTTTAATAGTTGGTAGATTATATTTAAATTTGTTTTTGCACTACTGATTGTTTACTCATTGTGGAGTTCTTTTTCCGATATTTTCTTTTCTGAGAGGAGAGCCAAGATAAGAAAAAGGAAGAAGATGGCTTGATGAAAATGGAACTTTTATATTTAAAAAATAAATTTAAGTGATACGCGCTAACAGTGTAAATAAAAAATGCTCTCCATATCAATGTAAGTTAACAGTTTATAACGTGATTATTTCTTGCCATTTTTTCAGGTTATAATCAACTTTTATTAAAGAGAGTCATTTGCAATTAATTAATTACCTAATTGTGTAATTACTTAATTGTGTAATTTTTTGAGCGATCAATGCTAGAACTTAAACTCTTTTAAACTATAAATGAGGTACTACTAAATTCTCGAGCGAGTTAATTAAGAGGGTGTTTGACTAAACTTATAAGCTGGTTAAATTGGCTTATAACCACCTTTTGGTTTATCTACATATTTGATGAACATCTAAACTCTAAAGTGCTTATAAGCCAAGTATTTATAAGCTAAAATCAACCATAAATCATAAGTTGGTCATGCTCACTTATGACTTTTCAGTTATAAACACTTTTAGTTTGATCAAAGTTTTTACTAGTTTATTTTTAATAATATATTTTAATTCACAAAATATTTTTTCCAAAATAAATTTCTTAACTTTCTCTTCATTTCATATTCGTTGTTTATCCTTTTCCTTTTACAAAAAACTTTTAAATTTATAATCTTTTGTAATAATTTTAAGGATATTTTTGTTATTATTTTATCAAAAGAACAACTTAATGTATAGGATAAAATATGTTTATATTAAATGATCGCATGAGAAAGTGACACGTGGAGCAGAAGGCAGAAGACAGTCGGATCCGAAGGCAATGATCTCGTCTGTTACCGGAGAGAATGATACTCATAAAAGTGAAATAAATGCCTGCCACCTGGTAGCATTTAATGAAGAATATTCTACATCATTAAGTATGTGGCGTGTTACAAAGAATATGGCATTCACTGCCTACCGTTACACATTTTTCAATGGCCCTCATAATTGTCATTAAAGAGGGGCTTGATCCCAGGGCCTTGTATTATCATTGTAAAGGACAAGAATTTTCTGACAAACATATGCTACACTCTGTTCAAAGCTTCATATAATTCTATCTTCTTGCTCATTTATATCGCTATTATTGTCCTCGGAAGCCCTGCTCCCGGAATTACGATTTCTGCTGTTTTATTTTCTTCTCAAGGCTAATTTATTTTTATCTAAGTATTATATTTTTATCTATTACTAACTCGTTTGATTATTTGTTCTTAGCAAAAAATCATAGAAAATGTCAGATAACAGTGTCAATATCTCACACAACGTTGAGGTCCAAGGAAATCAGCTTCAGTACGGGGATTCAATCAGTGATACCCGCAATGAGGGGAATGAGGCCACGCCAGTCCACAACGGTTAGTATCAACGACATGTTCGTGAGGTGACTCCTGATGATGCTGAAGAAGAGCACGTCGTCTAAGAAATAAGGATCTTGTAGGAGCAACATGAGGCCATTATAGGCCATCTCACACGACAGGATAAGTTCATGACGGAGCTGAAGCAGGCGTTGTCGGGTGCTTCCAATAATGCGAATGGACGAGGTCCAGTTTTTTCCGGTACTCCCGCAAATCAAACAACACAGAGGGTCGACAACAATACCTCGAGGAGCGAGGTCGGCTTCGATGGGGCCGGGAGGAGCGGATCTGGTCAAAACAACGAGAGTGATCCCTTTAAAATCGAACTCATGCGGTTTATGAGGGAAGTAAACACTCAAATGGATCAAATTCTAGGCGCTCCACCAGTACTGAAAGGGCCAGACTCAAAGAAGTACACACAATTGCCGTACAAATTAAGTACAACACTAGAATTGATCCCGAAGCTGTTTAAAATGCCAGACGTGCCAAAGTATGATGGGACTTCAGATCCTCAGGAGCATATCACCACATATACATCGGCGGTGAAGGGGATTGATTTAGCTCCCCACGAGATTGAGTTAGTCTTACTGAAGAAATTCGGGGAGACTCTTACGAAGGAAGCCCTGACATGGTGTTCTCTTCTGCCCGAGCATTCCATAGACTCCTTTGAGATGCTTGCGGATTCTTTCATCAAGGCCCATGCCGGGACCAGAAAGGTACAGGCCCGAAAGGCCAATATATTCAGGATTGCACAAGGAGAGTCTGAGTTGCTGCGGGAGTCTGTGACCAGATTTCAGAAGGAAATGATATTGCTACCGTCCATACCGGAAGAGAGGATTCTCCACGTTTCGAGAAGCTCCGTGGAGAATCCTGACACTTCCCGAAAGTTGACGGTAGCCTTCGAAATCAAGAGAGGATTCTCCACGTTTGACGATCAACATGATTTTTTGGGGGGACGAGATTAATGGTGTGACATTTTCGACGGCAAAAAAGACAAAAGTATCGGTAACCCACAACAAAAGACTCCGAGAAGTCACCGAGGATGACATTACTTTCACGGAGGAAGACGCGGATGGGCTGCTGCCACCACATAATGACGCCCTGGTAATCTCTCTAAATATCTTAGATTTTAAAATTAAACGTATTTTGGTGGATCCAAGAAGTTCGGCCAATATTATCCAATGGAGAGTGTTGGAGCAAGTCAAGCTCACCGAAAGTATCAATCCGACCACGAAGCTTCTCGCCGGGTTCAATTTGGCAAGCGTGACAACCTAGGGGGAGATCCTGCTGCCTACGAATGTCGAGTGGTGATGTCGCTCAAATTCACACCATAAAGTTAGGTAGTGAGGCGGTTGAAGCAATAATAAAACCCAACGCAAGTCGGGTCGAATCCTCAGGGAGTTAGAATTGGGATTAGGTATATATTTAGTGTAATTATACGATATGCCTTAGATTACACTTCCATATTCTTGTTTGTTGTTTCTACTTCTACTTTAAACTATTGATTGCAATTATAAAACTAGAAGACAATATTTTTGGTTTTGGTCATTTTCCAAATAATAAAAGATCTAGGGTCGTGACTTTCACCTAGGCAGTTACCTGATGGATTGCAAACTCTAGGGCAAGTTTGATTGGTCGGGGTTATAATATAGCAATCACACGCAATTACCCACTCTATACCTCTTGGTAGTTTGAGTGATTTTGCCCAAATTTGGATTTCTCAAGTCCAAATGGGTATTGCACAAAACAAGTGATAAATGCTCAAGTCGGGTCTTACTATATCTAGATTCAACCCTTTAATTGGGGCTATCAATTTTTTGAGTTCTCCCCAATTTCTTGTTAGCCAGATTTTTCTAGACTTACTCTCTCTTTCTCAAGTAGAGATTAAGTCAATTAGGCATGAATCAATGTTTGCAACCATTAATTCTTGAATTCAAGCAAGAACTAGGCTAAATATCACTAACCCAATCACAAACAAGTCATAAATCAAATACCCATTAAGTGCCCACACTAGGGTTGGTCCACAACCATAGCTAGAAATTTAGCTACTCATGAAAAATAAAAAAATACAAGAAGGAATTAAGATAGAATGCATAATAATTTATTAGGGAAAGAAAATCTAATGTTTAGAAGCTAATCTAGTACAATATTACTCAAAACAGTAAAAAAAAAAAAAAAGGGCTTAGGTGCTCTCCCAAAACAAAACTTACCCTAAAAATGATAAAAAGTTCTATTTATACCAAGATAACAAAAATGCCCCTGCGGAGGTTGTGCAGCCGCATAATTCTGAATGCGCTCTGCACTCTAAGCTTGACTGGTCAATTGGGCCTTCTGCGGTCGCATAAATGTGGGATGCGACCGCACTTCATCTAATTGTGCGGTCCGCACATTTGTGAGTGCGGTCGCACACTTGACTTGGGCTGGGACTTGGACCTTCTTCTGCGGACCTCATAATTATGAATGCGGCCACACCTTTGAATCCCGCAGCCGCACAATAATAGTGCGGTCCGCACAGCTTCAATCAAGGCTCTCTGATTCTGGTCGTTTGCGGGCCGCATAATAGTGAGTGCGACCGCACTTGGCATCCTGCGGCCGCACAATAATGGTGCGGTCCACATTTATTCAGCTTGCACAAAAATTCCAACTCTCTGAATCTCTCTTCTGCGGCCGCACCAAAATTATGCGGTCCGCATACTTTGAAGTTAATCTGACAGGGCTTCTTCATTGTTTGCGGCCGCACTGTAAGCATTTTTGCCTTGTTTTGGTCTTTGTCCAATTTTGACTCCTTTTTGAGTTGATTTTTACTTCTTTGGCTTGTCTCCCAATATTCCTGCACGAAAGCACATTTTATTAGTTCCCGGGAATACCTTTAAGCATTTTTGAGCTAAAACGCAAGTAATAGAGAGCAAATTAGCGGTCAAAATCCCTACTTATCAACTCTCTCAAACTTAAGCTTTTGCTTGTCCTCAAGCAATTAAGGCAATTCCCACCTCCACTAGAAAAAATGATATTTCAGCTGGCCTAAGGTGAATCAATCACACATCAATTGGGAACAACAATTACCCACAACACGTATGAATTATCAACAATGCAATGATTTGACTTTTTTTGAGTATAATAGTTCTAATGTGACACTAGAGTATCAAGAGTTAACTTTATTCATCAAGGACGCTCGCTCTTTCATGTAGGTCTTTGTGGATCCCAAACTCCTCATCCTCTACTCTTCATTAGCATATCTCACTTTAGAATGCAACACTCGATGCAAGGATTGTGAAAAGTTCGCTCAACTCTCTCAAAAGAATGCCACAAGTCCGGCTCTAAGTACCATAAGCTTGCCCCTTATGTAAATCACCACTAATGTAAGCTCACTCAACTTGAAATCATATAGGGCTTTTGCGGGACGTAATGAAGGCTTTTGGATTAAGGTAGGGCTTGTTGGAATAGAATGATTTCATCTTTCCTTAAACACTCCATTTTCTCTTTGGCTCATACTTTGCCGACTCTTAAAGTCAATTCCTTTTTCCTCGGGGGAACTAGAGACGTAACGTCACTCTTTCTTGGTCATGACATTCATTTTTTTTTTTTATCCTTTTCTATTTACTCCATTCCCTTCATCATTGTTTTCTTTGAATCCCTTCAACTTTCTACCTTATTCACTTTCTTTTTGGCATTTTTTTCTTTTTTATTCTTTCTTTCTTTCTTTTCTTTACCTTCCCTTTTCTTCCTTTCTTTCTCTTCTTTGTACCTTTTTTCACCTTCAAACTCCTCGTCTCTCCCCCAAACTTATGTTTTTATCACTTGTTTCTCAAGAATGCTAAGGAAAGATTGGGTACCAAGAGAGGGTCATTACAAAATGGATAAAGGCTTGTAACGTGGTTATTAAAAGAAAGAAGGCTTAGGCTCAAATGGGTTGACTAGGGATATCACATTGGTAGGCTATGAAAGATTTTAAACTTTAAATCGGATCAAGGAGAGACTACAATCATTTCTCAAGCCAAGCTACACTTAGAATTTCGCCTAGAAAAATATTCAGGGCAAGTTCTAGACTATTAGCACGGGAACTTGGAATTGCAATTCAATACCTCCCCTTTCATGTTGCTGAATTGCTGAAGAGACTAGAGTCGAGGGCTCAGAATAACCCTAGTTAAGATTGAGAATCACAAATGGCTCTACTGAACCACTCGATGACTGTTTAAGTCAACACAAGAGTCAAAAGATCACAACTAGAGCTATTTTATGTCAACACCTTTATTTTTAACCATAAGGTTGGAGGTAAATGTGTTGGTACCAAGTGAAGCATGCTTGAGACCTTTTTATTCATTACTACTATATTTGCCTAAACATAAAAGAAAACGGACTCAATCCCTTAAGAAGGTTGTCACGCCATCCATCATTGGGAAGAGTCACCCAGTTCACACAAAATCCACCTTTGAAAAGAACCGTGGCATTAAGAAAACCAAAGGCTTATTGATCACTCAAACTTAAAAAAAAAGCTAACAAATCAAAAAGAGACTACTAAAGTAAATAAGAAGTTATACTACTAAGAAAGACAAAGTAAAGAATCTATGAAATAAACTACGGAAAGCACGATAAATGAATATACAAACCGAAGTAAAATGAATATATACATAAGGGAGATTGAATATATACATCAAACGAATAGGAGAATATATACATACCAAAGAGAAAATAAAGATAAAGAAAAAATAGTATGAGAGTTATTACAGGCCACATGTCAATGTCAATCAATCAAAATAGACCACCCCCCGAATAAAAATAAGCATTGTCCCCAATGCTTAACAAAAATAAGAACATGGAAGGGTAGAGAGTTAAGATAACTCCCTATGTGGTCTCAGTCTGCATGGGATCCGCAACACCCTCTGTTTCCTCTAGCTGTATCAAATCATCACCTGGCTGAGGGACAACAGGGTTGTTGAGCATTTGGATCATCTCCTCAGCGGTGTGGGCAGTCGCAACCGGCTCCTCAGACTGGCCAACTACTATATGTGATGCCTCTAGTACTGCTGGTGCTGAAGGTGCTCCCTCCATAAGTAAGTCCAGTGGTAGATCTCCGGCATATGCAATTTTGGCAACCATTTTCCTCAACTTGTCCACTGACCTCTTCGATGCCTGGGACTTCCACATCTTCTTTGTTTGATTTCCCAACTCCTCAATGACCTCCCCATGCGCCACTAGAGTCTCCATAATGGTTTTCTAGTTGTCCAGAATCTTCTTCAATGTTTCCTCTACTGACGGAGGTTCCTGTGGTGCTGTTGGGGCTGCTGACTATGCTGCAACGACACTGGATATGTCAGACAACTTTGAAGTAGCTGCCTGCATCCAGTTGTTAAGACTCGCCAATGTCTGGGAGACTTATAGTGCAGTCTGTGGATAAGTGGATGAAGGTGGCACTGATAATGGCACTGATAATGAGGCTGGTGGTCTAGAAGATGACAGTGGTGGCATGGCTGCTGTCCCGCTAGAAGGACCGACTGCTATGGAAGGTTCAACAGCTAAATCAGTAACTACTACCACTGGCTCCTCAGACTGGCTAGCGGAGGTAGTTGCCTTACCCTTGAACTTCGGGTTGTCAGCACCCTGCAAGTGGTAACATGAGAAAGGCTTCTTGTCCTTTACTTCTGTATCATATTGCCTCGGCTCCACCTTTTGATCTTTGAAGTATTCTGTGAGGAAGTTCGGGTACGGGTATGATCTCTCATCTTTCTGGACAGCTAATGTGATGTTGGTGGACATGATGGCACCAACATTAATAGGATATCCAGCCATAATCGAAGCCACCAAGACTGCACGGGGAAGTGGGAGGTTGTTCTCATTTAGGCATGAATCAATGCGGTTGCACACAAATGTTTGTCACCCTTTTGCTTCAAAATTTAGTGTGGCACAAACTATGGGAACCCCTGCTGTAAGCCACGGAGGTGTTGATCCTCGAATAGCCAAAATCTCAGCTAGCCACGGGCGAGTTGCATCACCCATAGCCAGCTTTTCCAAGTATTGGGGTGCCTCCACTTCTTCAAATCCCACATAAGAGTTCAAAGCACATGAGTCGAATCAGACTTTCAGATTTCGCACTTTTGTTACCTTGGCACCCTTCTTAATGTGAACCACATTGGCATTAAATTCTTTAACCAAGTGCTTATTTGCATCGAGGTCGCTTTGGGTGAACCATTTCCATCATTTTCTCTCCTGGAACTGTCTGAGAACATTTGGGTTGTGCTTGTCCAAATCCTTCATCAAGAATTGTCGCTCAAGAGTGAGCGATATTTGGGGCCACCACTCTCTAAATCTGTTGAAGGCAGTCAAGATGACAAATCTGTCTTCCCATATCTCCCTTTTTCTCGACCTCTCTAAACCCTCCATGTAGCATCACCCCCTCTACCATCGTCCGGGACATCATCATCATCATCAACATTGATTGGTGCAGCCGGGGCATGTGAGGAAGAGGGCTCAGAATCTGGGCTACCCTCTTCTGAACCTTCGGAAGAACTAGCAGCGGAAGATGACTTATCTACCAAGTGGAATCTACCCGGGAGTTATTGTGATTGGGCTTCCAGCTGTGCTTGCACGGAGTTAACCTCAGAAGCTTCCTCAGATGGGAGATACTCACTGGTCTCGGAGGGTTCAGGAACTCTGTTGGTGGTTTGCTTCTTTCCAATTGTCCTCTGAATGGCAAGTGGTAGGTTACTCTTGCCTCGTCCTCGGCCTCGGGAGGGTATTGCCCTCCGTTTTGATGTATCTCCTCCACAACATGATCTAACCATCATCTACAATTCATAACAATAAGAATCAGTTAGAGTTCAGGTTCATATGACACAGATATATGCATGACAATTGTAGGCCAGTTGTGGAAAAACAGAAGAGGCAGTGCGGATCGCACAAAAGTGAGTACGGTCGTACAAACAAAAGTGCGACCGCACAATTTTGAGTGCGGCCGCACAGCCCCAGGTTCAGAATACTGGGCTCTCTGATCATTCATCAGTGCGGACCGCACAATTTTATAGCGGACTACATATTTTTGAGTGCGGTCTGCACAAGTCAAGCACACTGAAGCCCTAAGTTAAAGGACTGCGGGCCGCACAATTTTGATTTTCACGGGTAGTAAACTAGGGCTCATGCAATTTTTTCACAATTTAGATATGGTTTGCACAAATTGACAAGCTTAGTGGTCTACTTAGTCCCTAATTAACACATACGAGGCTACCCACATGATTTTAAAGCACATATTAAGCACATTTGACATTTATAGGCCTAAAAATAACTAACTAATCAAAGAAAACAAGAACACAAATTAAAAAGAAGGAATAAAAATCTAACATGGATTGAACATACCAGTAGTGAATGATGCATGTGAGAATCTAACTTGATGAAATGAGGGAAGATTTAGAGCTAATGGGCTATGCACTGTACTTGCTTAGGGCTTGAGTTTTCAGAGAGTGTAAAGTGTGAAAAGTTTTGAAAAGCCCTATTTACAGGTTGACCCGTCGGGCCAAGGACTTACCTGAGTGTGGCCGCACAATTTTGAGTGCGGTCTGCACTCCTTACCTGTATCTAGGAAGACTTTTCGCGGTCCGCACAAGAATGAGTGCGGCCGCAATTTGTTAAGGAAATTTGACAGTCCAAACTTCAGAGACCATGCATTTTTTATCATCCAGTTGTGCGACCGCACAGAGAATTGTGCGGTCGCAGAGTGATTATGCGGTCCGCATAATTTTGGTGCGGTCCGCACTCCTGTGACACTTAGCCAATACTTTCTTGCACAGACCCTGCAATGCACACCCATTCCTGTATACACTTCAAAACTAGTTAGCACAAAACAAAGCTATCTAACAAAGAAGAAAAACAAGAAAAAAGAAAAAGATGCATGGGTTGCCTCCCAAGAAGCGTCTGATTTAACGTCGCGACACGACGCAGATTACAAATCATTTGAAATGAAGAACCGCCACAATGTGGCCATCATCAACCTTGCCAAGATAATGTTTAACCTGATGCCCATTGACTCTAAACACCTCATCATTCTTATTTTTCAAATCTAGAGCACCAAAGGGGGTTACATTCACCACTTCAAAGGGGCCACTCCATTTTGACTTCAACTTGCCCGGAAACATCCGTAACCGGGAATTGAACAATAGCACAAGATCACCCTCTTTAAATTCCTTGTCGTGGATGTACTTGTCATGGAGGTACTTCATCTTCTCCTTGTAAAGAGATGAGCTTGTGTAGGCATGATACCGGAATTCATCAAACTCATTCAATTGTGACATCCTTAGATTTGCCGCGACATCCCATTCATGGTTCAACTTCTTCAAAGCCCACATGGCCTTATTCCAAGTTCAACCGGAAGATGGAATGCCTCCCAAATACTAACCGGTATAGAGACATCCCGATCGGTGTTTTGTTGGCCGTTCTGTAAGCCCAAAGAGCATCATCAAGTTTTCTTGACCAATCCGTCCAGTTAGCATTGACTGTCTTTGACAAAATACTTTTTATCTCTTGGTTGGAGACTTCAACTTGTCCACTTGCTTGAGGATGGTAGGGGGTTGATACTTTGTGAGTGACACCATACTTTGTGAGTAAGGTATCAAAAGCTTTGTTGTAAAAATGCGAACTCCTATCACTAATAATGGCTCTTGGGGTACCAAACCTCGTGAAGATATTCTTTTACAAGAATGCCACCACACTCCTTGCTTCATTGTTGGGCAAAACAATGGCCTCAACCCATTTAGATACATAATCCACTGCAACTAGAATGTAGGTGTTCCCACAAAATCTAACAAATAGACCCATAAAATCAATACCCCACACATCGAAGATATCTATCTCCAAAATGGTGGTGAGAGGCATTTCATTCTTCTTTGAGATCCCACCGGCCCTTTGGCATTCATCACACTGCTTGATAAGCTCACTAGCATCCTTGTAGATAGTAGGCCAATAGAATCCACAACTCAAAACTTTTGCCGCCGTTATTGCTCCACCATGGTGACCACCATACGGTGAAGAGTGGCAAGCCTCAAGAATACCCATTTGTTCTTCCTCCGGCACACATCGTCGGATCACACCATAGGTACATATTCGAAAAAGATACGGTTCATACCAATAATAGTCAAGGCAATCCCGTTTGAGCTTCTTCCTTTGGTTTGAAGAGAACTCATTCGGTACAATGTCACTCACAAGATGGTTTGCTAAATCGGCGAACCATGGCATCCCGGTCATTGAAACGTCTAGGAGTTGCTCATCGAGAAATGAATCATTGATCTCAAGGCCGTCATGTGGCCTCCCCTCCTCCTCCAATCGGGACAAGTGGTCTGCCACTTGATTCTCGCTACCCTTGCGGTCTTGAATCTCTAGATCAAACTCTTGCAATAGAAGCACCCACCGCATCAACCTTGCCTTAGAATCTTTCTTGCTCATCAAATACCGAAGTGCCGTGTGGTCGGTGTGAACAATTACCTTTATACCCATCAAGTACGGACGAAACTTCTCAATAGCAAAGACAATAGCAAGGAGCTCTTTTTTGGTCACTGTGTAGTTGACTTGGGCATCATTCATGGTCTTGCTTTCATAATAGACCAGAAGGAAGATTTTGTTGATATGTTGCCCCAACACCGCTCCAACCGCCACATCACTTGCGTCACACATGAGCTCAAAAGGCAAGCTCCGATCCGGTGCGGTAATAATAGGAGTCGTAGTCAACTTGAACTTAAGCAACTCGAATGCCTTCATGCAATCTTCATTGAAATGGAACTTGGCATCCTTCTCCAAAAGTTTACACAAAGGGTTCACCACTTTGGAAAAATCTTTGATGAATCGGCGATAGAACCCCGCATGACCCAAGAAGCTCCTCACTCCCTTCACGGATGTAGGGGGAGGGAGTTTGGAGATCACTTTAATTTTGGCTTTATCAACCTCAATACCATACTTTGAAATCTTGTGACCGAGGACAATGCCTCATCGACCATGAAGTGACATTTTTCCTAATTTAAAACCAAGTAAGTTTCCTCATATCTTGCCAATACCTTGTCCAAGTTGTTCAAGCAATCATCAAAAGAATTCCCAATGACGGAGAAAACATCCATGAAAACCTCAAGAATATCTTCCACCATATCGGTAAAAATGGCCATCATACACCGTTGAAAAGTCGTCGGTGCATTACATAACCCAAATGGCATCCTCGAGAATGCAAAGGTACCATATGGACAAGTGAAAGTGGTTTTCTTTTGGTCCTCAGGAGCAATAAAAATCTGATTGTAGCTGGAGTATCCATCCAGAAAGCAATAAAAAGCATGTCCGGCCAACCTATCCAACATTTGATCAAGAAATGGAAGTGGAAAATGATCTTTCCGAGTGACTTTGTTGAGCTTCCTATAGTCCATGCACACTCTCCACCCGGTGATAGTTCTTGTGGGGATCAATTCATTCTTGTCATTTGTTATCACAGTCATGCCCCCTTTCTTTGGGACACATTGCACCGGAGAAGTCCATGAGCTATCGGAAATAGGGTAAACAACCTTAACATCCAACCACTTTATGATCTCCTTCTTGACCACCTCTTGCATTGCTTCATTTAGACTCATTTGATGTTCAACGGAGGGTTTAGCACCCTCCTCCAATATAATCTTGCGCATGCAAAAGGCGGGACTTATGCCCGGATATCCGCCAAGGTCCATCCGATTGCTTTTTCCTCCTTTTTAGCACCTCCAATGTGGACTCTACCTGCATGTTAGTCAAACAAGAAGAAAGTAACTGGTAAAGTAGAAGAAGGGCCAAGGAATTCATACCTGAGATACGGAGGCAAAGGCTTTAACTCCAAAGTCGGAGGCTCCTTGATTGAGGGCTTTGTTGGAGGAGTCTTCCAGTTTTAAAGATCCAAATATAGCTTGCGGGGCACATAAGTGTATGACTCAATCCCTTGCAATGCATTCACACACTCCGCATAGCCTTCTTTATCCTCATCATCACCAAGGTTGAGCAATACGGCTTCCAAATTACCCTCAACATTCATTGTGGCACTAGCATCATCAACAATTACATTGGTCACTACATCCACGAATGAACAAATTTCGTTGCTATTTGGTTGCCTCATCAATTTGCACACATGGAAAACCACATTTTCGTCACCCACCCAGAAAATGAGCTCACCGGCTTCCACATCAATAAGAGCCTTCCCCGTAGCAAGTAAAGGTCTACCCAAGATAATGGGCACCTTGTAGTCAACCTCACAATCAAGGACCACAAAGTCCGCTGGAAGGATGAACTTATCAACACGGACTAACACATCATTAATAATTCCCAATGGCCTCTTCATAGTCCGATTCGCCATTTGCAACCTCATAGATGTGGGTCTTGGTTACCCAATTCCCAAAGATTTGAACACAGAGTAGGGCATCAAGTTGATACTTGCCCCCAAATCACATAAGGCTTTGGCAAAGTCGGCGCCCCAATAGTGCAAGAGATTGTGAAAACACCCGGATCTTCCAATTTCGGAGCCATTGAGTGCACAATAGCACTCATTTAACGTGTCATGTTGATAGTTTCACAATTCATCGACCTCTTCTTGGTGACCAAGTCCTTCATGAACTTTGCATAACCCAGTATTTGTTCCAATGCCTCAACCAATGGTACATTGATAGACAAACTCTTCATCATGTCAATAAACTTTTTGAATTGGTTCTCACTCTTTTGCTTTGCAAGACTTTGAGGGTATGGAGGAGGAAGGCCTTGACATTGGTGCCTTTGCCTTTGGCACTACCGGTTCCGGTATGTCAATCACGTGCTCCCTAGACGGGTTCACCTCTTCTTGCATCTCCTCTACATTTCCATCAATATCAATTCTCACTTCGTCATTAGCTTCAACCACATTGCTTGGAATTTCATATTCTTGAACCACAACATCATAATCCATAATTCTTCTTTGATTTGAGGTGGTTGCATCCCCACCTTTTCCACTTCTCGTAATCACGGCCATAGCATGTCTCTTATTATTCCCACCCTTTGGGTTCGCCACCGTATCACTTGGTAGTGCCCCCTTAGGACGAGTGTTCAATGCTTGTGAGATTGGCCAAGTTGAACCTCCAAATTGCGGATTGAAGTGTTGTGGGAGGCTAATTAAGCATCGGAGTCGGCATTTTTCTCCATCATTTGTTTGAACATAGTTTCAATCCATCCCATCTCATTGTTAGAAGAGCTCGGACCTTGAGAAGGATAGGTAGGTGGATTGCTCGATTGTTGGAACATCCGGGGTCTTTGAAAACCCGACCCCGATTGTTGTTGTTGTTCTACCCTCCTTGATTACCTCCCTAATTACTTTGATTGTTGCCACCCCAATTGCCTTGGTTTCCTTGATTATTCCAATTTCCTTGATTATTGTTATTTCCCCAATTGCCTTGATTGTTGTTTCCACCACTCTAGTTGCCTTGGTGGCCTTGGTTGTTCCAATTTCCTTGTGATCTCCATTATTGTTGATTTTGAGCATTGTTTCTTTGACCTTGATAATTGTTGACGTATTGCACTTCTTCTTCTTACTCATTCTACGAATAACCTTGGTCATACCCACTATCATCTTGCATGAATTATTCTGAACGGCTTTGCCCTTGTTGACCTTTTTGACGTCTCTTGTTCATCATCATATTTACGCCTTCCATTGCATTCACTTGTTTCGGCCCTTGAACTTGTTGCAGCTGAGCTTTGGCCAATTGGTTCATTGTGGTTGTTAACTCTGCGATAGCTTGCCTATGATCATGTAGTTCCTTGTGTAAGTGAATGATTTTGGGGTCACCTTGCGGAACATTGGCCCTACTTTGCCATGCCGATGAGGTATCCGCCATTTCATCCAAAATTTCACAAGCTTCAGCATAAGGTGTGTTCATGAAGTTCTCGCCGGCGAGTTGATTTACCACACATTGATTTGTTGTGTTGATCCCCATGTAGAAGGTTTGTTGGATCATGTCCTCGATCATATCATTATACGGGCACTCTTTAACCATGGTACGATATCTTTCTCAAATCTCGTGCAATGGCTCTTTGGGCTCTTGCTTGAACACTAGAATTTCATCCCGTAGTGTATCCATGTGCCCCGGAGAGAAGAATTTGGCAATGAAGTTTTTGGCCAACTCATCCCATGTATGGATGGAATGATTGGGCAATCTCTCTAGCTAGTCCAATGCTTTTCCCCGTAAAGAAAAGGGAAATAGCCTCAACCTCAACGCGTCCTCAGTAACATTGGTTTGCTTGCTCCCCAACAAGTATCGACAAACCCCTTGAGATTCTTGTAAGCATTTTGATTTGGAGCCCCGGTGAAGAATCCCCATTGCTCAAGTAGAGTAAGCATCACGTTGGTGATTTGGAAGTTGCCCGCCCTTATGCGGGGCGGGACTATAGCACTTGCAAACCCTCGTTTGGCAACACCCGATGTGCTGCCGCTCTTGGTGGAGGTGGGGGAGGGACGAGAACATTATCTTGAGGCGATCGGCCTCGCCTATTTGCTTGAGATTCGGGAAAAACCTCATCTCCTTGATCATCGTCCACTTCCTCCCCCAATGGCAAATGACCAATGGGCTCGTTGTTGAGTGCCATTCTCATACCTATAAGCAATTCCAAAGCAAAATTAGTGACTCGAAAGGAAAAGAAGACAAATCACACAAAAACCTAGATATATAGCTAAATCCGTTTAACTCCCCGACAACGGCGCCAAAAAATGATGTCGCCCAAAACTCACACCATAAAATTAGGTAGTGAGGCGGTCGAAGCAATAATAAAACCCAACGCAAGTCGGAGTCGAATCCTTAGGGAGTTAGAATTGGGATTAGGTATATATTTAGTATAATTTTACCATATGCCTTAGATTACACTTCCACATTCTTGTTTGTTGTTTCTACTTCTACTTTAAACTATTGATTGCAATTATAAAACTAGAAGACACTATTTTTGGTTTTGATCATTTTCCAAATGATAAAAGATCTAGGGTCGTGACTTCCACCTAGGCAGTTACCTGATGGATTGTAAACTCTAGGGCAAGTTTGATTGGTCGGGGTTATAATATAGCAATCACACGCAATTACCCACTCTATACCTCTTGGTAGTTTGAGTGATTTTGCCCAATTTGGATTTCTCAAGTCCAAATGGGTATTGCACAAAACAAGTGATAAATGCTCAAGTCGGGTCTTACTATCTCTAGATTCAACCCTTTAATTGGGGCTATCAATTTTTTGAGTTCTCCCCAATTTCTTGTTAGCCAAATTTTTCTAGACTTACTCTCTCTTTCTCAAGTAGTGATTAAGTCAATTAGGCATGAATCAATATTTGCAACCATTAATTCTTGAATTCAAGCAAGAACTAGGTTAAATATCACTAACCCAATCACAAACAAGTCCTAAATCAAATACCCATTAAGTACCCACACTAGGGTTGGGCCACAACCCTAGCTAGAAATTTAGCTACTCATGAAAAATGAAGAAATACAAGAAGAAATTAAGATAAAATGCATAATAATTGATTAGGAAAATAAAATCTAATGTTTAGAAGCTAATCTACTATAATATTACTCAAAACAGTAAAGAAAAATGGCTCAGGTGCTCTCCCAAAACAAAATTTACCCTAAAAATGATAAAAAGTTCTATTTATACTAAGCTGAAAATATCTGACAAAAATGCCCTTGCGGAGGTTGTGCGGCCGCATAATTCTGAATGCGCTCCGCACTCTGAGCTTGACTGGTCAACTAGGCCTTTTGCGGTTGCATAAAAGTGGGATGCGGCCACACTTCATCTAATTGTGCGATTCTCACATTTCTGAGTGCGTCCGCACACTTGACTTGGGCTGGGACTTGGACCTTCTTCTGCGGACCGCATAATTATGAATGCGGCCGCACCTTTGAATCCCGCGGCCGCACAATAATAGTGCGGTCCGCACAGCTTCAATCAAGGCTCTCTAATTTTGGTCATTTGCGGGCCGTATAATAGTGAGTGCGACTGCACTTGGCATCCTGCGGCCGCACAATAATGGTGCGGTTCGCATTTCTTCAGCTTGCCCAAAAATTCTAACTCTCTGAATCTCTCTTCTGCGGACGCACCAAAATTATGCGGTCCGCATACTCTGAAGCTAATCTGATAGGTCTTCTTCATTGTTTGCGGCCGCATATAGTATTGTGCGGCCCGCACTGTAAGCAGTTTTGCCTTATTTTGGTCTTTGTCCAATTTTGACTCCTTTTTGAGTTGGTTTTCACTTCTTTGGCTCGTCTCCCAATATTCCTGCACGAAAGCACATTTTATTAGTTCCCGGGAATACCTTTAAGCTTTTTTGAGCTAAAACGCAAGTAAAAGAGAGCAAATTAGCAGTCAAAATCCCTACTTATCAAGGGGTGATAAAGACGACCCTTTTCGAAGTAGTGGGCGGCGATATGTGTTATAATATCATCTTGGGGAGACCATGGTTCATAAGATGAAGGCTGTGCCATCGACATATCATCAATTGCTGAAATTCCCGACTCCCGAGGGAATTAAACAAATAAGAGGTGACCAACCGACAACAAGGGAGATAAATGCAATCTTAGTCTCCAGTTGCAAAGGGAAAGAGGTTGCGGCATGGAAATTACAGGAACTGGCGCCCGCTCCCAAGCCAAGCGAAACCAACCAGGGGGAAGAGTCGGAATCCTATTAGGTACCAAGGTATTTCCAGGTGCCAGAAGAGACGGACGCAACAAAATCCACAACGGAAGAACTTGAACAAGTTGCATTGTTCGAAATAATCTTGAGAAGGAAGTTCCACTTGGGGACAGGACTGCACCCCGAGCTCAGGTCTGGATTTATTAAATTCCTTAAATTTAATGTAGATTGGTTTGCATGGTCCCATAGGGATATGACAAGTATCCTGCAAGAAGTGGCTGTGTACAAGCTAAGACTGGATCTCAGCATCCCTCCGGTAAGACAGAAAAAATGTTCTAGCGCCGAGGTCAGAAATAAATTTGTCAAAGAAGAGGTAACTCGCTTGCTTGCTATCGGTTCAATTTGAGAGGTAAAGTATCCTGAATGGCTAGCTAACGTAGTATTAGTTTACATGTGCGTAGACTATAAGGATTTAAATAAGGCGTGCACAAAAGATTCGTTTCCATTTCTAAACATTGATCAAATGATTGATGCAACGATCGGGCATGATTTAATGAGTTTCCTCGATGCATACTCTGGGAACAACCAAATCAAGATGAACCCGTAGGATCAGAAAAAAACTTCGTTCATAACGAATTTCGGCACATATTGCTATAATGTGATGCCCTTAGGGCTAAAAAACGTCGTAGGCACGTATCAGCGGCTCTTGAATAAAAAATGTTCAAAAAACAAATAGGGAAAATCATGGAAGTTTACATAGTTGATATGTTGGTTAAGTCTTTGAACACAGTTGATCATCTTAAACACTTGCAAGAAACTTTTGATATCTTAAGAAAGCATAACATGAAGCTTAACCCCGAGAAGTGTGCGTTCAGGGTCAGCTCCGGCAAGTTCCTGGGATTCCTGGTGTCACGAAGAGGAATCGAAGTTAACCCTGATAAAATTAAAGCCATCGAAGACATCTCGGATCAGCTGTCAAGGGTGAAAGAGGTTCATAGGTTGACAGGAAGACTGGCCGCTTTGAGCAGATTCATTTTACTATCTTTAGAGAAATGCCATCATTTCTTTTTGCTTCTCAAAAAGAAGAACAACCTCGAATAGACCCTGGAGTGTCAGCAGGCTTTGAGGGATTTAAAAAGGTATTTGTCAAGCCTTCCATTACTATCAAAACCGGAGGAGGGAGAGCAACTGTTGATCTACTTAGCAGTCTCGGAGGTAGAGGTAAGTGTCGTTTTAGTCCGTGAGGATGAAGTTACGCAGTCTCCTATTTATTATGTTAGAAATATTTTAACGGGAGCAGAAACTTGCTACCCATATCTAGAAAAATTATCCTTATCCCTCGTAGTCGCCGCTCGAAAACTAAGGCCTTACTTCCAATGTCACTCGATAGCTGTGGAATATTCTGCATAAACCAGAACTCTCAGGTAGGCTAGCCGAGTGGGCCATCAAAATGAGTTAATTTGACATAGAATATAAACCTAGGACTGTAATTAAGTCACAAGTTTTGACCGACTTTGCGGCCGATTTCAGTTCGGGACTTTTACCTCTAGCTACCAAACAAGCAGTAATGGTGTCGGAATCGACATCAGGAGTTTGGACCTTGTTCACGGACTAGACTTCCAATGTGAAAGGGTCCGAGCTCGGCATAGTATTGACTACGCCCTCGGGAGAAACCCTAAGGCATGCCATAAGAACTCTTCCTCTAACTAAAATTGAAGCGGAGTATGAAGCTTTAATTGCATGACTCGAATTAGCCCAGGGACTGGACTTTGAGGTCATAGAAATCCAATGCGACTCCCAATTGTTGGTAAATTAGGTCTATGGGATCTTTAAATCCAAAGAGGAACGCATGCAACAATACGTAATTAAGGTCCAGGCTTTGCTCGCTCGGCTCAGGGAATGGTCAATTACACACATCCCGAGAGAAGAGAATGCAGAAGCGGACGCACTAGCCAATCTAGGCTCTTCTTCAAAAATAAAAGGGTCGGACTTTGGTACGGTAGGACGCAAATAGATATTATGAGGTAAACATAACCAATTTAGTCTGGGATTGGAGAAATGAGATCATTGACTATCTCGAGCACGGAAAGTTGCGTGAAGATCCCAAGGCATCTCTAGCTCTATGCACTAAGGCAACGCGATATAGTTTCGAAGTTTGTCAACTATACAGAAGATCTTTCCAAGGCCCGTTGCCCCAATGTTTGGGAGCCTCCGAAGCCGACTATGTTATGCGAGAAGTCCACGAAGGAATTTGCGAAAATCACTCGAGCGTAGATTCCTTGGTGCTAAAGTTAATTAGGGTAGGATACTACTGGCCCCGGATGTAGCAGGATGCAAAAGCTTATGTTAAAAAATGTGATAAATGTCAACGCTACACGCCATTGGTACATAAACCAGCAGAGCCGTTGCGCTCAGTTTTGTCACCATGGCCATTCATGAAGTGGGGGATGGATGTCGTTGGACCTCTGCCACCGGCCACCGGTAAGGCAAAATTTCTTTTGATTTTAACTGACTATTTTTCTAAGTGGGTTAAAGCAGGTCCTTATCAGAAGATTGGCGAACGGGAAGTAGTAGATTTCTTGTGGGAGAATATAATTTGTAGATTTGGGATACCAAAAGAGATAGCTTGTGACAACATGTCATAGTTTATAGGTGCAAAAGTCACAAAGTTATTTGAAGACTTAAAAATCAAAAGGATCATATCATCACCCTATCATCCGAGCAAAAATGGCCAAGCAGAATTAACAAAGAAGGTGATCATACAAAATATCAAAAAGAGATTGGAAACAACTAAGGGTAAATGGCCCGAAGAATTGCTGGGATTACTATGGGCGTATCGAACAACAGTTAAGTCAAGCACATGAGAAACTCCATTCTCTATCGTGTACGGAGCAGAAGCCTTAATCTCGGTGGAAGTAGGAGAGCCTACCCTGAGATATTTTCGGGCGAATGAAGAAACAAACAACGAAGCAATGTTGGTCAAATTAGAGTTGCTCGATGAACGAAGGGACTTAGCGCATATAAGGATGGCATCCCAAAAGTAGAGAATGAAAAGATATTACAATCGAAGAGCCAATCTCTATTTTTTCAAAATGGGAGACTAGGTTTTTGCGGAAAGTAACTCAGAACACTTGGGAGCTCAATGCAGGGAAGTTAGGTCCAACATCGGAAGGCCCCTACCGGGTTTCAACTATCACCAAAAAAGGGTCATACGAGTTGGGAAATCAAGATGGAGAAAAGTTACTGAGTAACTGGAACGTGGAACACCTCAAAAGGTACTATTGTTGATAAGCATCACCTGCACTGGAAGTATGTGCTGCACTCTTTTCCCTTTGTCCAGTTTTTGTCCTAATTAGATTTTTATGGCAAGGTTTTTAACGAGGAAAGAACGGAAAGAATACTACAAAGGAAGCTTCAGCAGCATCAATAAGACCTTTAATTGACAAGGCACACCAGCAAAGGACCACTATAGAGTGGTTAAATTGTCTTTTGCTCGATAGAAAAGTTCCTACCGGGAAGTAAAGTTTGCTATCGAACAGAGATTACCCAACCATTCACAAGTGTAAGATACTGGGCGAATGTTAGATAATCTTTGGCTCGATAGCATAAATTCCTAAGGGGAAGTTAAGTTTGCTACCGAATTGAAGATTATCTAGCAATTCACTAGTGGAATCCTCGAAGGTGTAAAACTTCGAGTGTTCAAAATTCGCATTCTTTGCATTCGCGGTATTTTCTTATCAGTATTTATGGGATTTTACTCTTGAGCTTATTTTACTAGTTTTCCAAATTTAAAGATGCGTGGTTTATTATAATTATCGGTTTGCCTAGTATTGCGATAGGCGCCATCACGACACGTGAGACTTGGGTCGTGACATCTTTTCCCTTACATCTGCCTGCAAATGACTTAATTTGGTATTCTTGAGCATGTTTAAGCATATGATAGTGTATTACATGCTTGTAAGAGAACTATGATCTCTTTAATGTTATCTGTAGTGTTCTGAACAGTTAGTTTCAAGAAATGTACATCTCCTTGTGTGTTGTCATTATTGTTGTATTGGAATTTATATTGAGTGCTCATTAACACTTAAACCTATAGAGAAAAGTAAGTGTGAGTGGTTGAGGGTATTTAGGAGTAGAATTTAGTTCTTGGTTGAGATGCTCTCCTTGACACAAGCACTTCTCGGGGTCCTTGAGACCCTTGTGAACTTTGAAGTGCCAGGGATTCAAAGGGTATCTCGGCCAGGAATAGAATTTTACCTTAACCCCTTAATCTATTCGCATTTTCTAATCTCTTTAGGTTTTGTGTTAAATGGAAACAAAGGCTTCACTATAAATTTCTTTACTTCGTGTGACTTTACATTGATTCGTATCCCTAATGACTATACAGTTTTGTCTTGGGCCTATATTGATGTTACTAGTATTTAAATATTGTGTTGGACCATATATCTAATAAACTTCATTTTTACGCATGTGTCTGAGTTGGGCCTGTCGAGTTCTCAAAGATCTCAGGCCTAAAATTCCTGCCTGAACTTGGAGTCACCTAAGGGTGTTGTTGCTTGCCTTCGTTGTCTACTGGGCTTAATCTCTTTCAGGCCCAAACCATGAGTCCATTCCATTTTTTCACCGCTTTAATAATTTGCTGCTATTCTTATATTTATTAGAACAGACAATATTGGATTGAATGTGTTACTTTTATTTCTTTGTGTTATATTAACTACCTAAGCAAGCCTTAAAAAACGTAGGTAAAAAAAAGAGAAGTACTGCAACTTAGTAGTAATTAATTCTAACTGTTAATCATTCATATTATTTAACTTTCGTCATTATCTTTTACTAACAATTTTCATGAAGTTTTTGAAACCAAACATATTTGCAAAGTTAACAATCTTCTCCTTCTAAAACAAGAAGATACTGAAAACACCATCAAACGATTTCAAAAGTGGGTTATTTCTACAAATCAACAAACGCTGCTGCAAATAAGGATCTTCAAATGATTTTTCTTGAATTTGAACATGAGATTTAAAATCAGCTTTCAAAGATATATCTAAGCCCCACTTCCCCAATAGTTCTTACTTTGGATAAACAACCATTTTTAAACTTAACCCTATTTTGTTATTTTTTTTTATTATTTACAAAAGTAATGAAATTGAATGGAGAAGATGCGGGGTATCGATTCCCGTATTTTGTTATTAAGGTAAGTGTTATACACCATTTTTAAAAACACTCTTTCAATTGCATGGATATTTTCAAAAGCATTTCTCCTAAATAAAACCTACACATTTTCAAGGTATCTATATACTACCCCTATTTCAAAATTGATATATTTTACAAAACTTATAGGAATAGAATCATTCGTGAAAGTGGCGTGCTTGCTCATTTCATTGTATCATATGGATTATGCCAAAAGGAAATAAGGGATACCCTTAACATACCGGTATGATATCTTCCTTATTACTCAACCAAGCTCAACACAACTTCTTGCATCTACAACAAGTGAAATGATATTGTCGTTAACATATAATGTCGTACCATCGTATTTGGCTAGTCGTATGGCTTAAGAAAAATCGGGCAGTAACTCCCCTATTTTTAATACATCCCAAAGACCACTAAGGGTCATCAACAACCCAACAACAACAACTATAACCAACAATAGCAACAACAACAATATAATCTATATGAGTTTCTCCGATTATCTTAACAATCATATTGAGCGGCAAGCTTATTTTTACTCATAACAAGATATAAATTGAATCCAAATCTTATTCCATAAATTAGTTTACAACCTTCAGAACATCATACTTATATGTACTATATTATTTCTAGTTCAAAACATCCACAAAAATGCCTTCCAAAACAGCCCCATACGTCTAGCACCTTAATTTTTATCGTCAATCACTTGTTTTTCATATCTTCTTCTTCAATCAACTTAATTAACACCTAGAAAACCTTAACAACAGAAACCATAACATTATCAAATTATTTCTCACAATTTCTAGCCACCACAAACCATATATTTAGCCACAAAACAGTCCAACCAAAAAGACAACCATATCTTATGGTCTTTCAAGTGCTATCTTATGGTTTTTCACTCAAACAACACAACCAACACAACCTTAGGCACAATCAAGAAGATGTTATACATATCTTGGACAGCAGATACAACTTGAAACCCTATCTCAACTTAGCTCACAATAGCCCTCAATCACACCACCACATCGTAGAAGCATTCTCTTGTAGTCTTTAACACCTTTGATGATGATTTGAGTTAATTTTCCTTGAGTTTGGTTCTTGGGATCTTGGGATATGTTAGGGAGGGTTTTAGAGAGATTTTGGATGAAATTTGGGTGATAAATGACCCGAAATGAGGCTGAAACATCTTTTAAAAGACGTAAGGTCGGTGGTCGTCTTAAGTGGGTCCCAACCGAGCTGCTTGCGCAGTCTCGCAAAAATACGGATATCTCTCTACTCCGATGTCGTATCGATAAACGGTTTAATGCGTTGGAAACTAGATTCGTAGATATTAAATTTTGTATATAATATGTCCCCAAAAGACCCCATATAGTATACGAAATTTATTGCTTAAAAAGCTCCGTTACAAGGCAAATCCTTAGTCGGTTTTTCCGCAACTTTAATCCGATTTTTCCCAAACTTTATATTTTCTATCCAAAAATCATATATAGCTATATTATGACTTTAATACCATTTAAATAATTATTAACAAGTCTCATATTCATTACGTTACATTGGGACGCACATGGTGTAACAATCTTCCCCCCCAGAAACATTCATCCTCGAATGTTAAACTCCTTGCAATCTATAGAAATTTTGGCAGAGTCTCCTTTCTAACGGTACTACTGCCATCCTGTCACACATAAAACCCAACAATACAAAGCCACACAGTGCCACAATCATCAATAACACCAATAGCCTCACACGACCAATAACAATGACTAACATAAGAGTTAAGTATCATATACTTACCTAAAAGTTGTGATGTCTCAATACGATCCTCCTCCAGAAGCGGAAACAAGTGAGGATACCTAGTCTTCATTTCTTCTTTAGCTTCCCAAGTCATATCCTCCACATTATTGTTTCTCCAAAGCCCTTTAACCGATTCTACATCCTTTGTTCTCAATCTTCGAACTTGTCTATCTAGTATAGCAATGGGAGCTTCCTTATATGATAGATGCTCTGTAACCTAAACATAATCAACTGGAATGACTTTAGAGGGATCTCCAATACACTTACGGAGCATAGACACATGAAAGACTGGATGTATAGACTCCAAGTTGGAAGGCAAGTCTAACTCATATGCTACTTGGCCTACTTTGCATATAATCTTATAAGGTCCAATGTAGCGAGGGCTAAGCTTTCCTTTCTTACTGAATCTCATAACGCCTTTCATCGGTGATACCTTTAGGAATACCCAGTCATCTACCTTAAACTCCAAGTCTCGTTGTCGATTATCTGCATAGGACTTCTGACGACTCTAAGCTGCTAATAGCCTTTCCCTTATAAGATTAATCTTCTTAATTGCCTGCTGTACCAACTGTGGTCATACTAACTTAGTTTCCCCAATCTCGAACCATCCGATAGGAGACCTACACTTCCGTCCATAAAGAGCTTCGTATGGAGCTATCTGAATGCTGGAATGATAACTATTATTATATGCGAACTCAATAAGTGGAAGATGATCATCCCAGCTACCCCTGAAATCCATAACACAAGCCCGTAACATATCCTCCAGTGTCTGAATAGTATGCTCATCCTGACCGTTTGTCTGGGGATGAAATGTTGTACTAAGACTTAACTGAGTCCCCAATCCTTTTTGGAAGGACCTCCAGAAATTAGCTGTAAACTGAGCACCTCTATATGAGATAATAGATATAGGGACACCATGAAGTTGTACTATCTCCTTAATGTAAAGCCTTGCATAATCTTCTGCTGAATACGTAGTCATGACATGTAGAAAATGGGCTGATTTTGTAAGTCTATCAACAATAACCCATATAGAATCGAACTTACTCTGGGTACGAGGTAAGCCTATGATGAAATCCATATTAATCACTTCCTATTTCCAAGTCAGAATCTCTATAGCCTGCAACAATCTACCGGGTTTCTGATGCTCAATCTTAACCTGATGATAATTAGGGCATTGAGAAACAAACTATGCTATATCCTTCTTCATTCCGTCCCACCAGTATATTCCCCTGATATCATGATACATCTTTGTCGCTCCTGGATGAATAGAATAATGAGAATAGTGAGCTTCTCCCATAACCTGCTGGCGCAACCCTGCCACATTAGGAACACATAATAGACCTCGATATCTGAGGACTCCATCTCCTGTAATCTCAAATGGTGTCTTCTTCTTTTGAGGGGTTATATCTCTGTAGTGGCAGAGTATATGGCAATTACGGAGGTTGTAAAGGAGGCAATTTGGCTTCAAGGGTTGCTTAGAGAGCTTGGTATTGGTCAAGAAAGCATCACACTATTTTGTGATAGTTAAGGTGCTATCCAATTAGCAAAGAACCAAGTTTATCATGCAAGGACGAAGCACATTGATGTTCGATATCACTTTGTACGAGGTATTATAGAAGAAGGTATAGTCACGGTGTAGAAAATTTGGACTACAGACAACCCTGCCGATATGCTAACTAAAGTAGTGACTGCGATCAAGTTTCAACATTGTTTGAACTTGGTCAATATTGTTGAACTTTGGAGAGTGAAGTTGAAGACACAATCAAAATTTATCAGTGAGAGAAAATTGAAAGAGTGGAATCTTACCAAGGTGGATCTGGGGGGGACTAGGGGGAATGATATGAGGATATGGCAACAATGACTGCCACATCGACCGAAAGACAAAACTATCACGACCTAAACCGATGGACTTTGACGAGTGCCCGAGTTCTACCTACCGAACACCCCTAAACATATGTCTAAGATATAAACATGAAATAAGTGTAGGTCATGCATAACATTTGCTCCTAAACTGCTGAATCATGTGAATAACATACGTGAGGAGACATACAAATAGACATATATACATATACATGCAGAATACAGTAGGGCAAGCCAACAAGGCCACATACTATCCAACTATATATGATTGTCTACAGACCTCTGATAGAGTCTAAAATTGTATAAAGGATGAGACTGGGCCCCGTCATACCCTTACATGTATACAAAACGTACCAAAACCCAATAGCAGCTCCGGATCAAATGGAGCACACCAACTCTCGCTGAGCTAGGATCTTAAGGAGTGGGACTGTCAGCCTGTCTACCTACACCTGCGGGCATGAAACGCAGGCCCCCAAGTAATAGGGGCGTCAATACGAATAATGTACCGAGTATGTAAGGAATAAAAATCAATATATAAAAGTCATGAAATAAACATGGAGTAAAGAACTCAACCTGTAAATCTAAATAGCTTTGTGAATCATGAAAATAATTATAATGTCATGTGTATTCATATAAGTGTCATATCATGCATAGGTATATGCGTACATAACATCATCAAGTCCCTGCGGGCATCCCATCATACCATCTCAGCCTCTATGGGCAAAATCATAAACTTATACCAGTTGATCAGGTGGTGGGGCATATATAATGCCATAACCTTTCCCCTATACCCCATATACATACACTATACGCGTATATAACGTCATCTGGTCATGGGTCAATATACATATATAAATGAATGCAGTGCATAATAAAATAAGTCAATAAGATCTCTCGGAATATCATGAGACCCATGAACAGACGATACGATAGTAGGATATATGAGGAATTAAGAACATAGGTAACCCTAGTCACAGGATCTTCATACTGGCGTTCCTTCACTTCAGTTACTAGAGAGGATGTTGCCGTGTCCTGAATAGTAACTCCAGTACCACCTAAATCTAGTAATCGAACTCCAAGATTAGCTAGCTGATGAATCTCACGAGCTATCGCACTCTTCTCTGGCTGTAAATATAATAGGCTACCCATAGATCTATGGCCGAGGGCATCGACTACTACATTCGCCTTCCCTGGATGGTATAAAATATCAACATCATAGTCTTTCAGTAGCTCCAACCATCGCCTCTGACGTAAATTCAATTCCTTTTGCTTGAATATGTACTGAAGTCTCTTATGGTCCGTATAGATATCAACATGAATGCCATACAAATAGTACCTCCACATCTTTAGTGCATGAATCACCGCGGCTAACTCTAAATCGTGGGTCGAATAATTTTTCACATGGTTTCTTAGTTGTCTAGAGGCGTAAGCGACAACCTTACCATGCTGCATCAATAAACAACCCAATCCAACGCCCGAAGTGTCACAATAGATAGCATAACCATCGGTCCCTTCTGGAAGTATCAGAACCGGTGCTAAGTCAATCTGTCCTTCAATGCCTGGAAACTCTGTTCACAAGCATCAGTCTACTGAAACTTAGTTACCTTCTGAGTCAACTTTATCAATGGTGCTGAAAGAGAAGAAAACCCCTCTACACATCTCCTGTAATAACCTGCCAAACCCAGGAAGCTACAAACTTCTGTCGGTGTCGTGGGTCTAGGCCAAGTCTTCAATGTCTCAATCTTCTGTGTATCAACCTGGATACCCTCACCTGAAATTATATGACCAAGGAAGGCTACATAATTCAACCAGAATTCACATTTAGAGAATTTTGCATACAATTTCCTTTTTTGTAGAACTCTAAGTACATTATGTAAATGATCTGAATGCTCAGCCTCTGAATGGGAGTAAACCAAAATATCATCTATAAATACAATCACGAACTAATCTAGAAAGGGTCTAAACACACGGTTCATCAAGTCCATGAATATTGCTGGGGCATTGGTCAACTCGAACGACATAACTCGAAACTCAAAGTGCCCGTATCTGGTCCTGAATGCTGTCTTCGGAATATCTTTCTCTTTAGCCCTTACCTGATGGTACCCAAACCTCAAGTCTATCTTCGAGAAACACCTGACACCTTGCAACTGATCAAATAAATCATGAATTCTCGGGAGCTGGTACATATTCTTGATCGTCGCCTTATTCAAATGCCTGTAATCAATACACATCAGCAATGAACCATCTTTCTTTCTTACAAATAACACAGGTGCTCCCCACAGTGATGTACTAGGTCTGATAAATCTTTTTCAAGCAAATCCCTCAGTTGTTCTTTCAACTCTCTCAGCTCTGCAGGTACCATTATATACTGAGGAATAGATATCAGCTAGGTATCTGCTAATGTGTCAATAGCAAACTCAATCTCCCGCTCTGATGAAAGGCCTGGAAGCTCATCGGGAAACTCATTAACCACCGGGATAGACTGAAGGGTCGGTGTCTCTGCTTTCACATCCTGTACCCGAACTAAGTGATAAATATAGCCCTTTCTGACCATCTTCCTTGCCTTGAGATAGGAAATAAACCTACCTCTTGGCGATGTAGTATTACCTTTCCGCTCCAGAATTGACTCCCCTAGAAACTGGAACCGAACCATCTTTGATCTACAATCAACGTTAGCATAACAAGAAGCCAACCGATCCATACCCATTATAACATCAAATTCCACCATATCTAACTCAATCAGCTATGCTACTGTAGAACGACTATAAACTACTACTAGACAGTCTTTATATACCCGTCTATCTATCACTGGATCCCCAACAGGTGTAGACACCTCAAAATGTTCAATCAACTCAGGTTCTATCCCAAACTTACTAGCAACCAACAGAGTGACATACGATAAGGTGGAACCTGGATCAATCAATACATATACATCATATGAGGAGACTGATAATATACCTGTAACAACATCAGGTGATGACTCTTGATCCTGTCTACCCACTAATGCATAAATACGGTTCTGAGGACCGCACGAGCTAGATGCTCCACTTATGCCTCTACCACGACCAGTTGGTGCTTGTGAACCTTGCCTAGGGGGCGTACTGATGATGCCGAACTGGCTACAGATCTCGCTGACTGAACTATACCTACACCACCTCTCGTCGGACATGTCTCATAATGTGGCCTGGATAACCACAAGTATAACAAACACCCATGACCCAACCCTACAAGGCACTTCCCGGCATGCTGCTTACCATACTGAGCACATCATGGCAAGGGTGGCCTCATCTGACTTGACTCACCCATATACTGAGAACTAGAGGCCATGGAACTCTGATTGGGCCCCGAATATGTGGAACGATCAAATCTCCTACCGGCAAACTGAAGGGGTGCACTAGCCGATGGCTAGGCTGGATACCTCAGATACTGCTATCGGCGACCACCTCGAAACTCACTTGAAGGACCTGAAGATCTCACTCTCTTACTCTAGCCCCTATCATGCTCACAATTGGCCCTCTGCTTCTACTTACGCTCCTCTACACCCTGAGAGTATGCCTGATATGAGAAATATCTATGCCTGGCTGAAGTGAGACTGACATACAATCATTAAGCAGGTGCGGCTCTAACCCCATCACGAACCGATGAACCCGATCCTCCATATTAGCTACAATAGTGGGAGCATACCTAGCCAAAGAATCAAATTGAAGGTTGTTCTCCCGAACACTCATATTATCCTGCTGAAGGGTCAAGAACCTATCAACTCTGGCCCGTGTAAGCTCTGGTGGCAAATAATGACAAAGAAAAGCCCCTGTAAACTCTTGCCATACTGTTGGAGGGGCATCCTCACCTCTGGACAACTCCCAAGACTCGTACCAATTAACAACAACATCCCGAAGTCTATAAAATGCTAGCTCAACTGACTCAGTCGCAGTGGCCTTCATTACCCTCAAAGTTCTCTGCATCCTATCAATAAATGTCTGAGGGTCCTTATTTGGATGTGCTCCAGTGAATACGGGAGGGTCCAAATTAATGAAATCGAGAACCCTCACACTTATGGCCCTATCTATATGACTGATACCTACCTCCTGGCATCGAGCCTGTGTGACCACTAATCGAGTCAATAGCTGAATAATATCTCTCATCTCCAGACCTTATGCATCTGGCTGAGGAACTGGGGGTACTGGGGCTGGCGCTGGAGCATGAAAGAAACATGGAGTAAAGAACTCAACCTGTAAGTCTGAATAGCTTTGTGAATCATGAAAATATTTATAATGTCATTTGTATGCGTATAATTGTCATATCATGCATAGGTATATGCGTACATAACATCATCAAGCCCCTGAGGGCATCCCATTATATCATCTCAGCCTCTCTGGGTGAAATGATAAACGTATACCAGCTGATCAGGTGGTGGTACGTATATAATGCCATAACCTTTCCCCATACCCTATATACATATACTATATGCATATATAACGCCATCTGGTCATGGTTTAATATACATATATAAATGAATGCAGTGCATAATGAAATAAGTCAATAAGATCTCTCAGAATGTCATGTGACCAATGAACAAACGATATGATAGTAGGACATATGGGGAATCAACAACATAGGTAACCCTAGTACTTTTACGAATAGAATCATTCGTGAAAGTGGCGTGCTTACTCGTTTCGTTGTATCATATGGATCATGCCAAAAGGATAGAAGGGATAGTCTTAACATACTTGTATGATATCTTAATAATTACTCAACCAAGCTCAACACAACTTCTTGCATCTACAACAAGTGAAATGATATTGCTGTTAACATATAATGTCGTACCATCGTATTTGGCTAGTAGTATGGCTTAAGAAAAATCGGGCAGCAACTCCCCTATTTTTAATACATCCCAAAGACCACTAAGGGTCATCAACAGCCCAACAACAATAACTATAACCAACAATAGTAACAACAATAATATAATCCAATATGAGTTTCTCCGATTTTCTTAACAATCATATTGAGCGGCAAGCTCGTTTTTACTCATAACAAGATATAAATTGAATCCGACTCTTATTCCATAAATTAGTTTACAACCTTCTGAACATCATACTTACATGTACTATATTATTTTTATTTCAAAACATCCACAAAATGCCTTCCAAAACATCCCCATACGTCTAGCACCTTAATGTTTATCGTCAATCACTTGTTTTTTTATATCTTCTTCTTCAATCAACTTAATTAACACCTAGAAAACCTTAACAACAGCAACCATAACATTATCAAATTATTTATCACAATTTCTTGCCACCACAAATCATATATTTAGCCACAAAACAGTCCAACCAAAAAGATAACCATATCCCATGTTCTTTCAAGTGCTATCTTATGGTTTTTCACTCAAACAACACAACCTTAGGCACAATCAAGAAAATGTTATACATACCTTGGATAGCATCTAAAACTCGAAATCCTATCTCAACTTAGCTCACAATAGCCCTCAATCACACCATCACATCATAGAAGCATTCTCTTGTAGTCTTTAACACCTTTGATGATGATTTGAGTTGATTTCCCTTGAGTTTAGTTCTTGGGATCTTGGGATATGTTAGGGAGGGTTTTAGAGAGCTTTTGGATGAAATTTGGGTGAGAAATGACCTGAAATGAGGCTGAAACATCTTTTAAAATACGTAAGGTCGGTGGTTGTCTAAAGTGGGTCCCAACCGAGCTGCTTGCGCAGTCTCGCAAAAATACGGATATCTCTCTACTACAATGTCGTATCAATAAACGATTTAATGCGTTGGAAACTAGACGCGTAGATATTCAATTTGGTATATAATATGTCCCAAAAAGACCCCATATAGTATACGAAATTTATTTCTCAAAAAGCTCCGTTACAAGGCAAATCCTTAGTCGATTTTTTCGCAACTTTAATCCGATTTTTTCCAAACTTTATATTTTCTATAGAAACATCGTATATAGCTATATTATGACTTTAAACTCATTTAAATCATGATTCACAAGTCTCATATTCATTAGGTCATCTTGGGACGCACAGGGTGTAACAGAAACCCGGAAACAAAGTTGTATCGGCGGGACCGGGGACTGTGCAGCCAGCCCCATAGAAAAAAGTTGTACAAGTTAGCCACAAGTAATGGCAACTTCTTTTTAGCATAACTAATGCTCATGTACTTTTGAAAGTGAAATGAGTAAAGTAAAGTCCTTCAATTTCTATCTTGTTTCTTGTTTAAACGATGAATTAATTTTATCATTCGAAAGTTTATCAAGTACTTCAAATGTTAGTGCTGTAATGATCAGGATACGTCCTCTTCAAGAGCACCGTAAACCTAAGAGGGCCCTCTCTTATAAAACCCTCATGTCAAATGGTTGATTTCGGAGGAACTTATGCCCGGAATCCAAATGCTCTCGGGAAAAATGCACCCAAGGCCTTGCACAATTCGATGCAAAGAGTAAAACTTGCGCAAATACTTAAACAAAAAATACACAGAGACTCTTGCAAATACTCAAGTGGAAAATATGCAAAGAGAAAAATTTGCACAATACTTAAATGAAAAAGTGCTTCTATTCACAGTAAAAGTATCACTGATACAAAAGTATGGAAAAGAAAAAAAAAACTATGCTACTGCATCTCCGGGATCCGGAGGAAGAGAAACATTTGTGCCCCCAGGAGAAGTGGATGGATCCGCCGCCGTCTCATCATTTTGACCTTCATCATTTTGGCCTTCAGCATCATCACCTTCCACTTCTTCTTCAGTTCTTGAGAACTCAGAACTGGAACCAGAAGATTCAGTAGCATCAGGCCGGGCCGGAAGACCCTTTTTGGCAATTAAATCCAGCTCACAGGCCTTAGTGATATCGGCATCAAAATCAATGACACTTGTTTTATCCTCTTCCAAGGTTCTTCTCCTCATGCTGTACATAGAATATATTTTTTCAACAACGAGGGAAGCTGTTCGGCGCTTGAGTTCTTCTTTAAGTTGGTCGACCTCGGCAAAAAGATTTCCCCCCACGAATTTAGTGGACCGGAGGCTGACATCGAGCTCGCATACAGTGGAACTATAAACCCTATTATGCTCGAGGGTCCTCTTATGCTTCTCCTCCAATCGGGCATACTTCGTCTCGGGAGAAGTAAATTCTTAAGTTTTGGAGGCTAAGGCTGCCTCTAAATTATTCAACCTTTCCGCAATGGCAGCCTCGCGATCAGATGCAGCAAGAACGACATTGTGGACATCAACCCATTTGGCCCTAGTTTCTTTGAATTGTGCCCTTAATGAGGTGACCTCTAGGCTCAGATCACCACTTCTTGCTCGCTTTGATGTAACCAAGCCTCCAACTCAACAACCTCAGCAACTCGAGCTTCCAGTTCTGAGAAATGAGCAGCAGTTTGGTCCCGTTCGGCCAAAAGTTGATCCCGCTCGGAAGTAAGTTCCTCTTTATCACGAATTAGCCTTTGAAGGCCCTCGGAAGCAAGAAAGTTGGCCTACAAAACAAGAATGCAAATTCAAAAACCCTGCCACAACACAGATAGAAGAAACAACAGAGAAAACAAAGATTATACCGTCGCTGCATTGTGCATGGCATTGTTCAACAAACACTCTCCCGAGAGAGTTTGTATTTTCTCCTAATCTTTCTCTGAAGCCAAAGGCTTCAGATATTAGCGAGTTCCATCGGCCGGGACAACAGATGGCACCCGGTGAAAACCGATAGGGTGACACTCCTCCTCCTTTGTGGATCTTCAGAGGGGGTAGAAAAATTTTGCCCCCAAGTTCCCTAGAACAAGGGACTGGGGGAGAGGGACATTCTCCTCTCGAGCAATTAAGATCTTTGGAGATGATGTAGCAGTTGCTGGTGGCGAAGGAGATGAAGCTGATGGCATTGAAGGATAATAAGTGGCTGCGGCAAGCACAATGATGGTTGTTGGTTGCTCATCAACCGAAGATGGCAAGGACCCGGTACTCAGTCTTACAGTACCGGGCACAGCGACTGGGATTCGAAAACGGGTGTTGGCATTTTCCACCATATCATACTCCCCTAGAGTGCCAAGGCATCGTCCTCTGTTGGTGTAACTAACTCAACAGATTGAGCAGTCTATTGAGCTGAGGAAGGTCGTCGTCTTCTATGTAGAGAAGCCCCCTCCTTGTTGTCTTCTCCATCATCGTCGATCATCATAGTGTCTATGGTCGGCTCTAGCGCGGGGCTCATCACCACAACTTCCGGAGATGATTCGGGTGCGGCACTCTTTGCCTTTTTATTTTTTTCCTCGGCCACGGAGGAACGTCTTCTTTTTTGTTGCTTGTTCTACGGCCGGGGACTCTGAGAAGAAGCACTTGCACCAGAAGCAGGTCCGGAGACCACTATTTGTGTAAAATCTTCCTGCAGCAGCCTCGCCACATCAACAGGATTAGACAAAACATCCTCCTCAGGGATGACAACTGAGCCCCGGGGTAGACTTGACCTCAATAGTAGAGAAAGGTTAATCAACTTCCTTATATGAAAGGTAAAACTAAGATATGTTCGACTTACCATGATTTTTGACCTTCCACCCATATTTAAGGGCCAGTTCCTTCCATGTGCAGGTCTCGGGCGTAGTAACATCCAAAATTTTCTGGACCCAATGGTCCAAGCCTTCAACCCTAGGTGGTACCCACCGAGTCGCTGAAATAAGCGAAAGAAAAAGGGTAAATAACGACATGTGACGATCTTTAATGGAAGAAAAGAAAAATGGTGAACTTACGAGTGCAGTTACATAATTCCAAAAAGGATGAAGCCGTGTTAGGAATGATGCCACTGGTGGCGACTGAAACGAACTGTTATATCTACCCACAGTCGTTATCATCATCCATGATGGATAGAAAAGTATGGTGGCCACACTTGCTAAAATTTATCATTCCCCAGCGGAAAATATTAGGGGAATAAATGTTCATTAATTGAGCTAGGGTTAGCTCCTATCCCATCTCCTGGCATAGACGTTAAAGATAAGCGACTGTCCTACACACAGAAGGACTTACTTGTACCAGGCAAACCTGGTAGCGGATGCAGAACTCCACGATGACGGAGTCAAGCTCTCCACCCAAAGAGAATGGACCCAAAGTGAAGGGTTATGCATAAAAATACATAAAACCCTTCTTGGGTAAGGTTATCCTCTCCGCCAGGACATGAGCAATAATGTCTAAATCTTGGCAATGGCAGTCTTCTTTCACATCAGGAATACTGGAAGGGCAGATGGAATAAGGGTATACGCTAACAGCCCATATACGAGGGTGAGCAAAATGATACTTCTCTTCGAAGTCCTTAGTTGTGACAAGACTCTTTGGGATGATGGAGCTCACTGTAGGAGGAGTAGCATCATTAGGTTTACCTTTGTTCTTTGAGGAACTAGGGTTTCTGGAAGAAGAGGCCATTTTTTATCAGAAAGGAAGAAAGGTTTTATCTCAAGAAGAAAGTTAAAGAAAGGTTGAAGACAAAGTACGAGTTGAGTAAAGAGAGTTTTAGAAAGTTTAGAGAATTATGAAGTGTAAATGAAGCAATTTGATGCATATAAGTAAAGGAATAGGCGGCTAAAATCGTGGCCATAATTACCTCGATAACAGCAAAAGTAATGCTAAATTGTGGGATGACACGTGCTCGGGGCATTAAATGCGGAGAGACGTGCGTCTAATCAACCATAAGAAACTTTTCATAGGGGGTCAAAGAATTTTCCGCCAAGAAAGGTATTTCTACCAACTTCCCGGTGACACAAAGTTATGCCACAGAAAAGCAGGGGGACTATCTGTATAGGGTAAAATATATTTATATTAAATGATCACATGAGAAAGTAACACGTGGAGCCGAAGACAGAAGACAGTCGGATCCGAAGGCAACGATCTCGTCTGTTACCGGAGAGAATGATACTCATAAAGGTAAAATAAATGCCTGCCACCCGGTAGCATTTAATAAAGAATATTCTAAAGCATTAAGTATGTGGCTCGTTATAAAAAATATGACATTCACTGCCCACCGTTACACATTCTTCAATGGTACTCATAATTGTCATTAAAGAGGAGCTTGATCCTAGGACCTTGTTCCCTAGGTGCCGCTATAAATAGGGAGTTCTATTATCATTGTAAAGGACAAGAATTTTCTGACAAGCATATGCTACACTCTGTCCAAAACTTATATAATTCTATCTTCTTGCTCATTTATATCGCTATTATTGTCCCCGGAAGACCTGCTCCCAGAATTACGATTTCTATTGTTTTATCTCCATCTCAAGACTAAGTATTATATTTTTATCTAATTTATTTATCATCTTGGGATCAAATTAATTCGCTTGTCTATGAACCACATATAAATTTAATTGTACAATTTTATGGGTAAACAATTATCGGTAATTTTTCTACCAAACACAACTGCTTATTATCAGTTTTATCTCATCTATTCAAACATGTAAATACTTATTTAAAAGATCAGTTTCAGCACTTCAAGGTATTTACAATCAACTAATTCAAATGGGCTCTCATTGTGTTGCTCCAAATTAGGCCTTCTCTGTTTCTATTGCTTTTGTTTTTCTTTTCTTGTAATTAGATTGATAAGACAATTGTTTACCCTTAAAACGGATAACAATTGAATTTATACGCGATTTTAAGGATATGTGGATTAATTCAATACAAGTAATCAATGACATTAAATTAAGCAAATAAAAGACGTAATAAATAGCTAAACCAATGATAAGAGTGAGTCCGAGCTCGGCTAATAGCTTAACGAGGAATCTGCCTTCGGTTCCAAGCTTGCACTTATGAGAACTTATGAACGAAAACTAGAACTTTGAATAACTTTTAGAGACAGAGAGAATAGAATTATATTTCCTTGGTATGCGTGTTACAGTGTCTAATGAATAATAAGCTTCCACTTTATATAGTAGAGGAGTTTTACCCTAGGTACAATTCAAGAATGGTAAAAATCTTCCTTTCGCTAATCACTGATTTTCTGCTGATACGGGCCAAAATTCTCGCCGTGATATCCGGTTGAGCACGGACATCATGATCCTTTGTTAGTTGTGTGCGGTTGTATGGTAATGCTCTACGAAGTCTTGGGACTCAAACCGAACCCGGAGGACGTGGTCCTGATGGCTCCGAGGGCAGGTGTTTTGCTTAAGCCCTGATACGAGAGGCTCCTCGCTCTGATTCTGATTCCTTACATTCACGTCCCTACTTTGTTTGCCTCCCCGAGAAATCAGGGTGCTCACTAGGCTCTATTTTACTCGTATACAAATAGTCCCCTCATTTCTCAAAGAGTAGGGTTGCCGAAACGATGGGAAACGACAGATGTTCTCCGATTCCTTTCTTCGTACGTTACGTCGAGGGAGCCAAAATATCCCATCAGTCGTGACGCTCTGACTTCGGATACGTGTCGCTCATCGGCTGGCTGCCCCCAAATTTAAAGAGTCACACGTTTCCCTATAAAAGCCTTTATCCTTTGTTCTTTTTCTACTTTTTAACCAAGCTATTACCTTCGAGTTTTCCGGCTATCATCAATCTTCATCCAAACCTTCATACCTTCATCCTTGTTCTTCAATTTTCATAGCAATTTCCAGGTTTTTACCCAGATTTCCTTCAAATCTTCATACTCTGTTCTTCATCTTCAAAACTCGTTTTTCCAGAACTTTGCATTATTTCTTTAAATTTTCAAACCTCTTCCAGATAACAATGGCCAAAACATCCAAATTTGTTCCTCAACAAGTTGCCTCTTCATCTTCTCAACCGACCACCGGTACAGAGGCGGTTGCCCATGAAGTAGTTGCCCTTGAAACTGCTTCTCCTGAGGTAGCTGCTGACGAACCGACAGCCGAGCCTCCCTTAAAAGTGTTCATTCCCGAGGGCTGCTCAACCGCCGACGACTTTAAGGTTGAGAAACCATCACACAAACAGGACAAGGGTGACGGAGCATCAAGGTATATATGCTCAATGACCGAAGATGTTCTTCCCATGGTCCGAAAGGACTCCAATTGTGAAGGCAAAGACGTAGTAGTCCCCGTGCCCGAGGATGCCATCGCTACCCATGTGGAGGGGTACTTAAGTGTTTACACTCACCCCTTCATGTTGGGCCCGATGGACCCGATTGTTCTGGACTTTTGCAAGAGGTTCGGGGTATGCCTCAGGCAAATCCATCAGTCGTTATGGAGGATCGTGATCCTCCTGCGCTACTTTGTGAACAAGACTTAGTCTCGTTATTTCACGATCGATCATCTACTTCGATTATACAGTCCCCAAATTTTCCAAGGGGGACTGATCAAGCTTACTCGCCGGGCTAGCAAGGCCCCTTTTTTGAGTGTTGATGAAGACCGAGACCGGGGAAGGCAGGGACGCTTCAATCGGGTGAAGACTGAAGACTTTGATTATCCCCGAGTACATGTCGTTCCCTGAGAAGTGGAATGCATCTCGTAAGTGCAATCTTTCTTCAAACGTCAAAGATTTTCTTTTCCTTCAATTTCTTTCTTCCCATTCATGTTTGTGGTTGTGCAGCTATCGCCCAAGTTCCGAATGCGGTCCCCCAGCTAAAGGAATGGATCAAGGGCATCTTTACTCAGATGATGTACTCCGAGCGCACATGGCGCAGACTCTCGAAGGGCTGATGAGAGGCCCGTTCTCATGGAAAGGCCTCTTTCTGAATAGTTAATACCATATTTCTATCTTTCATCATATTGACTTTCCTTTCCCCCTGTTGTTGTAGGTTTGCCAAAGACCACCAAACTTTGGCCTTTGGAAGGGGAAGAGGATGTGTCCTTGTCCGTTGATCCCTCCGCTGCGGGGCAGCCCGGGGCTGTTAGGGAGGAAAAGAAGAAAAGGAAGAGACCTTCGGGCTCCCCGGGCTCTGAGGTGAAGAAACCAAAGAAGAGGGTGGCCCACAAGCCCAGGAAGAGCTCTAGCTCCTGGGTGCCGAACTCCGGCTCAGGGATGAGCTAGAGGATGAGCTCATTTTTGTTACCCACGGGATGACCTTTCTCGGAGAGCGGGAGGCATCCGGGGGGGGAGACTCATGAGGTCGATCCCCATCAAACTCAAGAGATCGATGTGGATACCCAGGGTGAGATTCCCTAGGACGCCAGAAGCGCCCGGTATAATTGAGATTTTAGGGACGCCTTCCTATACTGAGTCCATGATCGAGGAGGCTCAAGCAAGAAGGAGAAGTCCAATGAAGGAGTCCACAGTGCAAACGATACCCTCAACTCCTTTTTCGACAATGTGGACTCGTCCGCTTTGGAAGATTTCTCCGCGCTGGGTAACCTGGATGTTCCAAAGAATAACACATCCTCGGAAGCTGGCGGTCCCAGTTCGAGCCCGAAATTGATCAACTAACTCTGTGCTCCGAGTGTGGACCCCGGTCATAAGAGATCGGTTATTCTGACTGACCCGGAGGATGCTCGAGTTTTGTCTACTTCTGTGGGGATAGCTAGCTATCTCCGATGCCTGGTGACCGAGTAGGACTAGACAAAAATGAATGAGGTAAACGTGACGTACCTTTTTAATCAGGCGTAGCAGGCACTGAATCGGGTAAGGCATCATTATGTTCCTTCAAAATTTTACTTAGGTTTTAATATTTCTCATGTTTTCACCTTTTTTTTAGGCCTCGGTACTTCATCGCGAGAGCTTCATCCGGTACCGGGTTGAGGTCAACCAACTCGAGCATGAGGTAAAAGAGCTTGCCCAGAAAAGGATTATGTATAAGCTTCTGAGCGAGCAGTAAGAAGGGGTCATCAAGAACCTTCAAGCCAAGCTGGATGGGGCTCAGAAAGAAGCATCAGTCCTAAGGCGGGAACACGTCGACTTGGTTGAAAAGGTAAAGATCTTTGAAATAAGAAACGAGGAGTCGGTTGTAATGGCTAACAAAAATACCCCACAGGTCCAGCAGAAGATAGACCAGATCGACCAACTCCGAAAGGAGTGGATGAAATCCAAGTAATGGCTGACAGGTGGAAAAGCAAGATGGATCTGTTAGCCTCGGAGAAAGAAACCGCCCAGGCCAAGCTGTCTTTGGTAGAAGTTCAACTTTGGGTGGTGAAGGAGAAAGCTGATAAACGGGCGCAGCAAAATGATGATCTCCGAACACAACTTGGCTTGGCCATCGCTGAATGGGATGCCCTTGGTAAAGGGCTCGAAATAATGAGGTCCAAGTTGGAGATAACCGCGGCCGATGCTGACGAGATGGTGGCTCAATACAAGGCCGATGTCGAAGCAGTCAAGGCTCGCCTGAACACCACTACTGAGTACGTGAGGCAGCTATCCCGAAGGGAGAACCTCAAAAAAATCCATGCTCGAGGCTTCGACCTATCTGCTGAGATCGAGGAGGCAAAAAGACGTGAGGTCGAGGCGAAGAAGCTATCTGAAACCGAAGGTGAGGAGCGCTCCAAAGAATTCGAAGGCCCCGATGGTTCTGGTAAGGAATCGGGCTCCGACAAAGATCAGGCATAAATGGCTTAGGATTTTATAGTTTTTATATTTTGTACATATTTGTTTGTTTAGTTCGAGGCCATTTTTTTGGGCCTTTGTAAAGATATTCCGGAATATATAAAATTTCTCCCTTTTGGCAATTTCAAGTCTCTACTATCTTAGCATCCTTTTATAATTGAAAATATTTCTAATGCCTTAGCATAGAATCAAATATAGTAATAAGTCATTTATTTTTTGGAGGTCCGAACAGAACCTGTCCTCGATGCAATTTTTGCTCGAAACTTTTGAAAACTAGGAGTGACCGAAAGTTTTTCTAAGATGCTTAGTGTTCTTAGATGACGCCTTTACCGAGGGTAACCTTTTAACAAGTTTAGGGTTTTTTTGAAGGCCTTAAGTTTTGATTACGGACTTAGGACGTCTCCGAACCAATTTTTAGGGTGGTCGTAGCTTTTAGGTTTAAGCACTGCCTAATAGGTTTTGTGCCTCGGGGTTTTGATAGCCCAAGCCGCTCGAACTTATTTCGAACGACAGTCCTCGAGTGGGGGTAGCCCTTTGGGCTCGGATAGAGGTGGCCCTTGGTCTTGATAGTCCCCAAGTAGGAATAGCCCTTAGGCTCGACGCTTTAAGTAGCAAAAGTATGTAATAGCAAGGTAGAAACTTCCTTTCATTTCTGTGTGTAACATATAAGATTGAAAGCGTATAAAAGCTTGTATTATGGCTAAGGTGGCCTATGCGGGCATGGTTCACTTGACCGTTTGGCCCTTACAATAAATTCTAACCACCGAGCCTAGACTGTATAAGCACAAAGTTTTCTTCCTTCCTTGCTAAGAAGCTTGACCCGAGGGTGATGACCCCTAGTATTCGAGGTCGGTCTTTAGAGGGCTCGAATACTGTTGATGAGACCATTGACTCCGATTTAAAATCAGTCTTCGATTATAAGTTAGCACGATTTACTATTGCCTCATTAAAAACCTTGTCGGAAAACCCATTTGGGATAACCGGTTCAAGGGAAAAGAGTGTAACGTGTGCTTTCAGACCTAATAGTCACATTCTCCTTTGGTTGTTTCCTGCAAGTGTTAGTCCGATTTGTAATATTATAAAAAGGTGAATGAGTTTGTACCTTAGCAGTAGTACCGCTTTAAGTACGTCACGTTCTAGTTGTTCGGTAGCTATGCACCGTTTCCTGCTTCGAGTTTGTATTAACCTTTACCGGTAATCCCGATGACTCGATATGGTCCTTCCCAATTCAGCCCCAGCTTCCCCTCGTTCGGTTTCCGGGTGTGCAGTGTTACTTTTCTTAACACCAAGTCCCCGATATTGAAGTGTCGGAGGTTGGATTTTCGGTTGTAATATCTTTATATCCGTTGTTTTTGGGCGGCCAACCGGACTAACGCGGCCTCACGCCTCTCATCCAATAGTTCTAGGCTAGTGCTCATGGCCTCACCATTTGACTCTTCGGTCTTTTATCGGAACCTGAGGCTCAGTTCTCTTACTTAGACCGGTATTAGTGCTTCGGCACCATAGACCAATGAAAACGGAGTGGCTCCGGTACTAGATTTCAAGGTTATACGGTATGCCTACAAGATTTCTGACAGAATTTCCTACCATTTCCCTTTGGCATCGGTCAACCATTTCTTCAGGTTTTAAAGTATGGTCTTGTTTGTAAATTCTGCATGTCCGTTCCCACTAGGGTGATAGGGTGTTGACAAGATCTTTTTGATCTTATGGTCCTCAAAAAAATTGTTTACTTTGCTGCCGATAAACTGCTTCCCGTTATCACACATTATCTCGGTCGGTATTCCGAACCGGCATATTATGTGGTCCCAAATGAAGTCGATGACTTCTTTTTCCTGGACCTTCTCGAACGCTTGAGCTTCGACCCACTTATAAAAATAGTCAGTCATAAACAGTATGAATTCATCCTTACCGGGTGCCCAAGGGATCGACAATTTCCACTCCCCACTTCATGAACGACCAAGGTGACAAGACCGAATGTAGTAGCTCTCTGGGTTGATAGATCAGTGGTGCATTCCTCTAACAGCTGTCGCATCTCCGTACAAAGTCCTTTGCATCTTTCTCCATATCGATCTAGTAATAGTCGGCTCTGATTATCTTATGAACCAAAGATTCTGCTCCCGAATGGTTTCCGCAGGTGCCTTCGTGGACTTCCCTCAAAACATATTTAGTGTCTCCCGGCCCCAAGCATATGGCGAGTGGTCGATCAAACGTTCTTCTGAACAGAGTACCTTCAGACAGGCTAAACCTGGCAGCCTTCGTGCACAAAGCTCTCAATTCTTTAGGATCCGAGGGTAACTTCCCAGTCTTCAAGTAGTCTATATACTTGTTCCTCCAGTCCCAAGTTACACTTGTTGAGTTTATTTCAGCATGGCCTTCTTCCACTACTGATTTCATGAGTTGTACGACCGTTCCTAAGCTGAATTCATAGTCATCAACTGATGACCCCAAGTTAGCCAGAGCATCAGCTTTGCTATTTTGATCCAGGGTACGTGCTGTAAGGTCCATTCCTTGAATCGATGCAGCGTTACCTGTAATTTGTCTAAGTACCTTCGCATTCGTTCCTCTTTAACTTTGAATGTCTCATTGACTTGATTTACCATAAGAAGGGAGTCGCATTTAGATTCGACCACTTCGGCCCCCAAGTTTTTAGCCAATTCGAGACCTGCAATCATGGCCTCATACTCGGCCTCATTGTTAGTCAATTTCACAGTTCTAATAGATTACCTAACTATGTTAGCCATAGGCGGCTTCAACACGATGCCTAGTCCGGACCCCTTTGCGTTCGAGACACCACCCGTAAAGAGGGTCCAGATTCCCGATGAAGTCCCCGAGGTTAACAACAATTCCTTTTTGACTTCGGGTATTAATGCCTATATAAAGTCCGCCACTAACTCTACCAAAATTTGAGATTTGATGGCAGTCCGGGGTCGATATTCAATAACGTACCCGCTAATTTCTACAGCCCATTTGGCCAACTGACCTAAGAGCTCGGGTTTGTTCATTATGATCCTTAGTGGGTAAGAAGTTACGATGCATATGGGGTGGTATTGAAAATATGACTTTAACTTATGGAGGTACTTAGCAAAGCGAGCGCCAATTTTTCTAGGTGAGGATACCTTGTTTCGGCCTCGCCTAGAGTTCTACTAACATAATAAATAAGAAATTGCATACCTTCCTCTTCCCGTACTAAGACTCAACTTACCGCTATCTTGGATACCGCTAAGTACAGGTATACCTGCTCATCTGCCTTCGGAGTATGGAGCAAGGGTGGGCTCGAAAGGAACTGTTTGAGTTCATCCAAAGCTTGTTGGCACTCCGGGGTCCACGAAAAACTATTCTTCTTCTTCTTCTTCTTCTTCTTCAATAATGAGAATAAACTATGGCTCTTATCAGAAGACCTTGATATGAACCGGCCCAGGGCGGCTATGCGCCCGGTTACCCTCTGAACGGTCTTGACACTGTCCATCACGGTGATATCTTCTATAGCTTTGATTTTATCTGGATTAATCTTGATCCCTCGGTTAGACACCATGAATCCAAGGAACATCCCGGATCCGACCCTAAATGCGCATTTCTCCAGGTTCAACTTCATATTTTATCTCTTCAGTATGTTGAAGGTTTCCTGCAAATGTTTCAAATGGTCCTCTGCTCGCAAGGACTTAACTAACATTCCATCAATGTAAACTTCTATTGATTTTCCTATTTTTTCTTCAAACATCCGATTTACTAGGCAGTGATAAGTGGCACCAGTATTTTTTAGTCCGAACGACATTACGTTTTAACAATAGGTGCCAAATTTAGTGATAAAAGAGGTTTTTTCCTGATCGCCCGGGTCCATCTGGATTTGGTTGTACCCGGAATAGGCAGTGAGAAAGATGAGTATCTCGTGCCCGGACATTGCATCGATCATGAGATCGATGTTAGGCGAAGGAAAAGAGTCCTTGGGGCACGCCTTGTTCAATTCTTTGTAATCTACACATGTTCTTAATTTATTGCCCTTTTTAGACAATACTACTATGTTAGCCAACCAATTCGAGTACTTAACTTCCCGAATGGAACCTATTCTAAGGAGTTTAGATACCTTGTCTTTGATGAATGCATGCTTGACTTCGGATTGAGGCCTTCTCTTCTGTTTAACCGGGTGGAACTTCGGATCCAAGCTTAGCTTATAAGTGGTTATTTCTAGAGGGATACCTGTCATGTCTAGATGAGACCAAGCGAAACAATCTACGTTATCTATAAGGAATTTAATGAGTTTTTTCTTGAGCTCGGGAGTTAACCTCGTGCCCAGGTATACCTTCCGATCTGGAAAGTGTTCTATCAATATGACTTGCTCCAGCTCCTCGACCGTTGATTTGGTGGCATCGTAATCGTCAGGGGTGATGAACGACCTAGGAACTCCATAATCATCATCCTCACCTGCTTCTTACTTCTCCTGTTCGGTCGGGGCCGGTGTCGGTGATTGCTATTTATTTTCTTCCTTCCTAACTGGCTCCGGATTCTTTGATGTCAAGAGTGCAGACACCGGGATCACCTCATCGACCGCAAATATTAGTTTTGCAGTCGGCTGCTCTCCGTAAACCGTGTTGATCCCCCCTCCCCCGTTGTGGGGAAGTTTAGTGCAGGTGTAGTGTCAATGGTATTGCCCTCATGTTGTGAATCCATGGACTTTCGAATAGAGCATTATATATCATATCCCCTTCAATCACATAGAACTTCGTTTCCTGAATAATCCCGGAGGTGTTCACCGGCAGGGTTATCTCCCTTTTAGTAGTTTCTCATACAATGTTGAATCCATTTAAAACCCAGACTGCAGGCACTATTTGGTCTTGTAGACCCAGTTTCTCTACGACCCTTGATCTAATTAACTAACACACGCTTAAATCGAGATTTATTTATGAGTACAGATATTTCTACTGCATCATTATGCGGTTGAATAATGCCTTCAACGTCCTCGTCATTGAAAGAGGTGGTCCCCTCTGGAATGTAATCTCGGATTCATTTTTCCCTTGTAATGGACACCTTAGTGTGCTTTAGCATTGGCCCTGGGGGATGTCGACTCCACTAATGATCATGTTTATGACGTGCTGAGGTTCCTCTTGCTCGGTCTGTTTGTTGGAGTCCCTATTCCTGAAGTGATTTTTGGCTCGATCACTCAGAAATTCCCGGAGTTGAATAACCGAGCCACTTCTTCTCTTAGTTGTCGGCATTCTTTGGTCATGTGGCCGTGAGTGCCATGGTACTTACACATCAGGTTGGGGTCTCTTTGGGCAGGATCAGACTCCAATGGCCGAGGCCACTTGGTATCTTTGATGCTTTCGATGGCAGATACGATACCAACAGCATCGACACTGAAGTTGTATTCCGATAATCTCGGTACCTCCCTAGCCCCGAGTGTCCTGTCAAAACCATTTTTACTTATGAGTCCCCGGCTATTGTGGCCTCGATCGCTCTTTTTTTCATTCCTCGCAGGGTTACGTCCAGATCCGCTACCCTTTCGTTCTCTGCTATACTGTTGATACTGATCTTTGTTCGGTCTTGGTTCATGATTGACGACTCTTTTAGACTTGTCATTAGTTCTGATGGGATAAACGGACCCGGAGGGGGCCCCGAGCTGATCATCCTCGACTCTGATATTTGATTGGTACCTGTTACGGACGTCAGCCCAAGTTACCGCCGGGTACTCTATCAAATTCTATTTCAGCTTCTCCAAAGCCAGGGAGCATTGTGGATTGAGTCCTTGAGTGAATGCCTGAACGACCCAATCGTCCGCAACCGGAGGCAAGTCCATTCGTTCCATTTGAAACCTCGACATAAATTCACTGAGCATTTCAGTATCTCTTTGTTTCACATTGCATCCGTAAAGAGGGTCCAGATTCCCGAGGAAGTCCCCGAGGTTTACAATAATTCCTTTTCAACTTTGGGTATTAAGGCTGGTATAAAGTCCGCAACTAAGTCTGCCAAAATTTGAGATTTGATGGCACTCTTGGGTCGATATTCAATATCGTACCCGTGAATTTCTATGGCCCATTTGGCCAACCGGTCTGGAGTTTATGCATTATGTTCCTTAGTGGGTAAGAAGTTACGATGCATATGGGGTGGCATTGAAAATACGGATCTAACATTATGGAGGCGCTTAGCAAAGCGAGCGCCAATTTTTCTAGATGAGGATACCTTGTTTTGGCCTCGCCTAAAGTTATACTAACATAATAGATAGGAAATTGCATATCTTCCTCTTCTCATACTAAGACTCCACTTACCTCTATCGCAAATACCGCTAAGTACAAGTAATAGTTGCTCGTCTGCCTTCGGAGTATGGAGCAAGGGTGGGCTCAAAAGGTACCGTTTGAGTTCTTCCAAAGCTTGCTGGCACTCCTGGGTCCACGAAAAACTATTCTTCTTCTTCAATAATGAGAAGAAGCTATGGCTTTTATCGGAAGACCTTGATATGAACCGGCCAAGGGCGGTTATGCACCCGGTTAGCCTCTGAACGGCCTTGACACTGTCCACCATGATGATATTTTCTATATCTTTGATTTTATCGGGATTGATCTTGATCCCTCAATTAGACACCATGAATCCAAGGAACTTCCCGGATCCGAACCCGAATGTGCATTTCTCCGGGTTCAGCTTCATACTGTATCTCTTCAGTAAGTTGAAGGTTTCCTGCAAATGTTTCAAATGGTCCTCTGCTCGCAAGGATTTAACTAACATGTCGTCAATGTAAACTTCTATTGATTTTCGTATTTGTTCTTCGAACATCCGATTTACTAGGCATTGATAAGTAGAACCGGCGTTTTTAGTCCAAACAACATTACATTATAACAATAGGTGTCGAATTTAGTGATAAAGGATTTTTTTTCCTGATCGCCCGGGTCCATCCGGATTTGGTTATACCTGGAATAGGCGTCGAGAAAGCTGAGTATCTCGTGCCCGGCCGTTGCATCGATTATGCGATCGATGTTAGGCAAGGAAAAAGAGTCCTTGGGGCACGCCTTGTTCAAGTCAATATAACCTACGCACATTCTTAATTTATTTCCCCTTTTAGACACTACTACTATGTTAGCAAACCAATCTAGGTACTTAACTTCCCAAATGGAGCCTATTCTAAGAAGTTTGGATACCTCGTCTTTGATGAATGCATGCTTGACTTCGAATTGAGGCCTCATCTTCTGTTTAACCGGGTGGAACTTTGGATCCAAGCTTAGCTGATGAGTGGTTATTTCTGGCGGGATCCCTGTCATGTCTAGATGGGACCAAGCAAAACAATCTACGTTAGCTATAAGGAATTTAATGAGTTTTTTCTAAAGCTCGGGAGCTAACCTCGTGCCCAGGTATACCTTCCGATCGGGCAAGTGTTCTATCAATATGACTTGCTCTAGCTCCTCGGCCGTTGATTTGGTGGCATCGTAATCGTCGGGGGTGATGAATGACCTATGAACTCCGTAATCATCATCCTCGCCTGCTTCTTACTTCTCCGGTTCAGTCGGGGCCGGTGTCGGTGATTGCTATTTAGTTTCTTCCTTCCTAACCGGCTCCAGATTCTTTGATGTCGAGAGTGCGGACATCGGGATCACCTCATCGACCGTGAATATTCCTTTTGCGGTCGGCTGATCTTCATAAACCGTCTTGATCCCCCCTCCCCCGTTGTGGGGAACTTATATGCCTAGTGTAGTGTCGATGGTATTGCTCTCATGTTGTAAATCTATAGCCTTCCGAATAGAGCATTATATCTCATATCCCTTCAATCACACAGAACTTCATTTACTGAATGGTCCCAGCGGTGTTCACCGGCAGGGTTATCTCCCCTTTAGTAGTTTCACATGCCATGTTGAATCCATTTAAAACCCGGACTGCATGCACTATTTGGTCTTGTAGACCCAGTTGCTCTACGATCCTCGATCTGATTATATTGTCCGAGCTACCTGGATTAATTAACACACGCTTAACTCGAAATTTATTTATGAGTACAAATATTACCAGTGCATCATTAGATGGTTGAACGATGCCTTCAGTGTCATCATCGTTGAAAGAGATGGTCCCCTCCTGAATGTAATCTCGGGTTCGTTTTCCCCTTGTAATGGACACCTTAGTGCGCTTTAGCATTAGCCCTGTGGGAAATCGACTCCACCAATGATCATGTTAATGGTGTGCTGAGGTTCCTCTTGCTCGGTCTGTTTGTTGGAGTCCCGAAGTTGAATAACCGAGCCACTTCTTCTCTTAGTTGTCGGCATTCTTCGGTCATGTGGTCGTGAGTGTCATGGTACTTACATATCAGGTTGGGGCAGGATCGGACTGCAATGGCCGAGGCCACTTGGTATCTTTGATGCGTCCGATGGCAGATACGATACCAGCAGCATCGACACTAAAGTTGTATTCTGATAATCTCGGTTCCTCCCTGGAACCAAGTGGCATGTCAAAACCGTTTTTACTCATGAGTCCCCGGCTATTGTGGCCTCGATCGCTCATTTTTTCATTCCTCGCAGGATTGCGTCCGGATCCGCTACCCCTTCGTTCTCCGCTATATGGTTGATACCGATCTTTGTTCGGTCTTGGTTCATAACCGATGACTCTTTTAGACCTGTCATTAGTTCTGATGGGATAAACGGACCCTGAGGGGGCCCCGAGCTGATCATCCTCAACTCTGATTTTCGATTGGTACCTGTTATGGACGTCAGCCTAAGTTACCGTCGGGTACTCTATCAAATTCTATTTCAGCTGCTGCGAAGCCAGGGAGCATTGAGGGTTGAGTCCTTGAGTGAACGCCTAAACGGCCCAATAATCCGCAACCGGAGGCAGGTCCATTCGTTCCATTTGAAACCTAGACACGAATTCTCTGAGCATTTCGTTATCTCTTTGTTTCACCTAGACACGAAGGCATCTGCAAGCACAGCAAACGAATAAATGGAATTAGGGGTAAGTTGTGATACCATATCATTGCTCATTTCGACAGGGTTTCTCCGAACTTTTTCAGCAAAACTAACTCGATTTCGTCATCTTCTATGTCATTTCCCTTGATGACACACGTGTAGGAGGTCACGTGTTCATTTGGATCTATGGCTTTGTTATACTTTGGAATTTTGGGCATACGAAACTTCTTCAGGATTGGTTTCGGTGCCGCGCTCGGAGGGAAAGGCTTTTGGACAATTTTCTTGGAATCCAGGCCTTTCAATATCGGGGGTGCTCCTGGGATTTGATCAACTCTAGAGGTATAGGTCTCCACTTTTTTGTCGTTGGCTTCGATATTCTTTTCCCCCGATTCCACTCGCTTTGTCAGTTCCTCAAGCATCTTTATTATTTCAGGGCTGGTCCCGGGTTCAACTTCACCCGGCCTTCCCGTAGTTTGTTCATTTCTTCGGGTTTTTTCCTGGTATGGTTCAGGCTCAACTCTGTTAGGGGCGCGGCTTTGGTTCTGCAGCTGGGCTATCATCACTTGTTGAGCTTGTAACATTTCGAAGATCACCCTCAAATTGATCACATCGCCTTCACCGTTGTGCGTACCCCTAGCTATTGATCGGGCTCCTCCGCGAACGCTGTTCTCGAGGTCGGTAGGCAAGTTTGCGTTGATGGCCACATGTGAGTTGGCATCAATTGGGTCCGCAACTGGAACTCCGTTGGGGTCAAGAGGGGGCACCTCGTTGTTGGGCACTATGTTGTTATTCTCGCCATGGTGGCCAGACTCAGCATCAACGTTCAACTGAGCAGATTGAGAGTTTGATATTCTTATATTGACATGAAATTAAAATCTCAAAGAACAAGCGTAAAACAGAGTGCGTTATAGAAATTTGTATCAAATTACCACTATTATCCTTAGCCCCACGGTGGGCACCAAACTGTTTACCCTTAAAAACGGATAACAATTAAATTTATACGTGGTTTTAAGGATATGTGGATTATTCAATACAAGTGATCAATGACGTTAGATTAAGCAAATAAAAGACGTAATAAATGGCCAAACCAATGATAAGAGTGAGTCTGAGCTCGGTTAATGGCTTAACGAGGAACCTGCCTTCGGTTCTGAGCTTGCCATTATGAAGAACTTATGAACAAAAACAAGAACTTTGAATAACTTTTAGAGACAAAGAGAACAGAAGTATATTACCTTGGTATGCGTGTTACAGTGTCTAATGAATATTAAGCTTCCCCTTTATATAGTAGGGGAGTTTTACCCTAGGTACAATTCTAAGAAAGGTAAAAATCTTCCTTTTCGCTAATCACTCATTTTCTGCCGATACGGGCCGAGATTCACCCTGTGATATCCGGTTGGGCACGGACATCACGACCCTTTGTTAGTCGTGTGCGGTTGTTTGGTAATACTCTCCGAAGTCTTGGGACTTGAACTGGACCCGAAGGACGTGGTCCCGATAACTCCGAGGGCAGATGTTTTGCTCAAGTCCTGATACGAGAGGCTACTCGCTCTGATTCTGATTCCTTACATTCATGTCCCTGCTCTGTTTGCCTCTCCGGAAAATCAGGGTGCTCACTAGGCTCGGTTTTACCCGTATACAACAACAATTCCTATTCAAACTCAGAAAATTATTATCCTTATTTTACATAAGAAATTGTTTGGTTATATATAGGGAATATAACAAAATGGAAATACTCGAAGCAGCCATCTTCAAAATATAGTTGGTTGAGATCGTTCACTCCAAAGTGGAAGTTTGAGCAGTTGGCGGAAAAGTATCTAGTTCAATAACAGTATATGACAGAATATATCTTTGTGTTATTGACAGAATTCCTTCGGTCTAATCATGTCATGGCTTGAATCTATCACCTAATTGCAACTAAACTGCTCCATATAAGTAGTTAGTGTGGCATTTTATTTGTTATGTTAACTTCGAACTTTCGATTTGGAGTAGAAAATCGTTCTTATTATTTTGCTGAGCAATTTTTAATAATCGCTCAAAGTAAAAAAAAGTTTGCCAAAATTTAACCAAAATATTCATATTCCTACATTTTTATTACTACCTAGTTGCCTTTGGTATGATTTTTCTATTATTTTATTGGTGTCAGTGCTTCTTGACTTTCTCATTATTGTGTTTCTTTATTTATTCTGATGTGATTGATTATGCATGCTTGTTTTGATCTGAGAATCTATCGAAAACAGTTTCTCTACTTACATAAGGTGGGGGTAAAACTGCATACATACTACCCTCCCGAGACCCACTAATGAAATTATATTAGATATGTTGTTGTTATTTGTGTAAATGAAAATGAACTAATAACGTACTCTTCAAGTTAATTAAATTTCTTAATATATTTCATGCTTGTTGTGATTATCATCATACTAGTTCTGGATACGTGCGTTGTACGTGTATTCCATGTCAATCAATACAAACTTTTAAAAATAATTTTATTGTATTAAACTGTTCATGATTGTAAACAAGAAATTTTAATGCAACATTATTTGACATCTTCTAAACACGTGAAGTTGAGGCTGGTAAATACAGTGTGACAATATATAATGAAATTAATTTTGATGTTGTTAGGTCCAAACATGTGATACAATCGTATCTCACGCCTAATATTTTATTTCAAAACGATGTTCTCAATATATGTTTCATTCTCATGTTTCAGCTAACCAAAACTCTTGATATTTATGTAATTTCTAATCCACAGTTTGTACATACGCATCTTATTATCCTCTGAGAATTATTAAAAAGTTTATGCATATCAAGATAACAAAATTATAATAGAATCAAATGAAATCCAATATTATTCTTTCAAGAATCATTTGCATTTACCTCAAGGTCATTAAAAGGCTAACTATTGAGGTCAATTCTTAGAATTCTTTCAATCTTATTTTTTTCAACTAAAACGACCAAGCATGACGACCTTGATTGAAGAGCTCTAGCTCTTCGTTCTTCAACCACCTAGTAGTACTACTATATTACGGTTGTCAGATGGTATTGACTAACCCACTTAAATTTATATAATATAGAAAGATAAAATTAAATATAAATTAAAATTATTCAAATATTAAACCTATTAAGCATCTGCACAGGTTATCATTACCAAATCACAACAATAATTTATATTTTTCTTTAACATATATAAAAGAGTATAATTCCAACATAGATTCAAACATGATTTTTACAAAATTTATAAATAATTATATATTGATGCTTCTGTTATTTTAGAATAGCTAAAGATAATTTAATAAATACGAAGCAGAAATAGCCGTCTCTTCAAATTTTAATTTTTAAAACAATCTTCAAGCTAGAAATAAAATCACTAGCGAAATAAAAATAAATGTATACACAGAGAAAAAGATGTAGTAGTGTAGTACTTTTTCCAACAAAACCTAAAAAAGCCATAAATATACATTCTTTCAATTTGCATGTCCCAGATCTTTATTGTCAAGAAAAAATAGTTGTTAACACATCAATTTGGAGCAGGCCTATGCGTTGCAAGAATTGCGAAACTTAAACTATGGTAAAAATAATTATTTACTTAGATGGTTAAGAGAGTTGATGTATGAGTAATATTAATAAAATTCATGACATAGACCCATGACTGAGCATCACATTGAAGATAAGAAGATGAATATATTGAAGAAGAAGAAGAAGAAAATTGGATATTAAAACTTCCCGAGAGAATGTCAGTAGTTCAATATTTTGACAATTTGTAAGTTATTAAAAATTTACTTGTGGAAGTTGAAAAGAACTTCCAAACATTGAATAGGTATAGGAAGATGAAAAATAATTCTAAGGCATTAAATAGGCTGCTAAGTGGTTGTTGTAAGAAAATTATTCCACCCATTTCTATACTCATTTACCTGATTCATTGTTTTACAACTTAATTTATCATTTATTGGAAAGTAGTTTTTTGGTAAAATCAAAAGGTTGTGAGTTCGAGTCACCCCAAAAGCAATGTGAGCAGTTCTTGGAAGAAGGAAGCCGAGGGTTTATCGGAAACAGTCTCTCTGCCCCAGGGTAGGGGTAAGGTCTGCGTACATACTACCCCAGACCCCACTAATGAGATTATATTGTGTTGTTGTTGTTGTTGTTGTTGTTGTTGTTGTTGTAGGTTTTTGGTACAAAAATATTAAAGAAATTATATTTAAATAAGGGGTAAAATAGTTAATTTTTTATGAACATTTTTGTAAAATAACTTTATCTAAAAAAATTTACGCTTATAATATAGTATGATGATATGATACCATGATTACGAAACTAATGTAACCAGAACAAAAATATATGTAGTTACCCACTTAAATATTTCTATCACCGATAACACGGTACAACCCAAAAAATAGCAAATGAATATACTTTTAACAAAACGAATATATCCAAAGAAAGAAACAAAAAGAAAATTAAAGAACCAGAAAAGGATAAAAATAAAATACGAACAATCTGAAGAAAGAGTTACAAATATTGGACTCTTATTGACATGATTGGATAACGAACAGAAGACACGTGAAATATGAGAAGCAAAGACACTTGTGCTCCACGCGTTTGAATTGAAGATGCCACTTTTTATCCTTTTATTATCTACACCACAGGAAAAGCAAAGACCAAAATTAATTTATAAAATCTATTTAAAGAACCAAAAATATCTTTAGCAGTGACCAAATTAAGTAAAAAAAAAAAATGGCAACTCCTGAAGAAAACGTCGCAGCTGCAGCTCCGGCACCGGTGACAGAACCACCAGGGGAGGAGGCTTTAGCGGCCGCCGGTGTTGAATCAAAGACCAGAGAGGTTGAAACAGCGAAGGAAGTCAAGGTAATATTAACTCTTATCTTTTCATTTTCTTTTGTTGTTTCCTTTTTTTTCTGTGCTCAATTATTTGCTTATTCCTATGTTATATAACTTCGATCGACTTTAATTATATTTTTTTTAATTTTCACTTATGTTAAGACATCCAGCATTAATTAACAATAAAATTTACTATATTAACCTTAGTTTGTTCATTGGAACTCTAATACTCCTAGGCTCTTTACTCCGATGATAATTTAAAAAAAAAAAAAGTTAATTCCTTAAAAATCAAATATTATGAACCACAAAAAAAGCCAAAAAATCAATTAAAATGGACCAAAGTTAGTAGTAATGTTCTTTACCTAAAATATGTATATGTTTTTACGTCGTTTAATCTTCTCCAAAAAATTGCTTTAAAAGCTCAAACAGGTAATACAACCATTAATAACTTGTTTTGTACTAGATAAGCTAAATGTTTCATTTAAGTTGAAACTGAGGGTGTAAATTATTCTAAATTATATTTTTGGTCCTTTTCAAGGGGAAATTAGAATAAATAAAATAACTTGTAGTACCCTAACTTTGTATAATTATTTGTTGTGCTTCATTGATGAACTCCACTAATTCAACAAAGTTGTGATTATGCACACACCTATAAATGTATACTCCGGTAACTACTTGGATAATGTGGATATTTGGATAGTTTCTTAAATGTGTTTAACTCGTTTGCCCCCTTCAAGTTTGTATTGGGACAAATATTCCCCCAAATATGCACATTTATGATATTATGAAGTTACTACAACACAGGGCCAGCTCAAACGTGATGTTGCTTTAGGCCTTCAAATTTGAGGGGCCCAAATAATAGGCTTGTACTTTTTTCTTTTCAAAAATATTGAATACTATTAGGAAGAAAAGTAGACTTTTTAAATCTTAAATGTTTCCTTGAAACATAATAGGCACTCTAATATTGACGGTTTAGACTTATTTTCTTAATTACGAGAGTCAAATGATACAAGTAGAAGATAATGCTCTAATTGATATACTCAATCAGATAAAAAGACTTGATTCTTTTTCAAATGTTTATATTGTTTATATAATAATATTAACAATTCATGTAAATGTTGTCTTAGCAAATAGAAGCTTTTCAATATTAAAATTGATAAAATCTTACCTAAAATCAATATTGTCTCAAGAAAGATTAAATGAATTAGCTATATTATCCATTTGAAAAAGAACTATTAGAAAAAATCGATTATAGAAAAATTATTAACAATTTTGTATTTCTAAAAGTTAGAAAAATAGGCTTCAAATAAATATATATATTATAAAATTTTGTTTAAGTTTAAGGCATCCAATTAAACTTTGGCTTTAGGCTATAAGTGATGTTGAGCCGCCCCGGTTACAACAATTATTTTGTCTTTAGGCTACAAATATTTTTGAGCCGCCCACAACAACGATATATGGACCGTGAGAATTTATCATAAATTGATTGGTTGTTAACTTATTGTAACCCTTCTCTCTTATTTGGACTTGGGAGCAATAATGTGACAAAACACATGTCCTCTCTTACCCGGATTTGAGATCGACAGTGTGACAAAGCTCACACACATGCGGATGATACGAAGGTATTACAACAAACCCAGTGTAATCCCGCCGCCAGACGCCAGTAGAGATATTGTTTTTTTATAGACGCTTGACTTATATAAAGTTAATAATATGTGAAAATAAATTTTGTTACAATTTTGCTTGGTTTTCTCATTTTTTAAATTCCTATCATGCGTAGAAGGAGGAGAAAGGAGGAGCACAGGATCTCAAGTCAACCCTTTTGATTTCAGGGGCTGTAGTAGCTGTGGTTGGAGCAGTTCTTGCCATTGTTAAGAAGGTGAAAGAGTCATCTAACTGAATGTAGATCCTTTGTATCGTAAACTTTATATTTCAATTCGCAACTTCATTTTGTACATTTTTTCCCCCTTTTTGTAAGACGAGCCTAAACCCTCTCTCAGCCTTGAAGGGAAATAAATATATTTCATATGCTTTTAGTATAATGTTCTACTTGTATAAAACTATGAGCTCTCTAGCTCAGGGGCGGATGTAACCTCATGGTTACGGCTACAGTTTACGGTTACAGTTTAGCTGAACTCATAACTTTTTACACGGACTATCAATATATATGTAGAAGTACTAAAATCACAATTTCATAACTTTCTACACGGACTATCAATATATATGTAAAAGTACTAAAATCGCAATAAACATTGGATGCAGGGTATTTACTAGAATTAAAATGCGATTAACATGTAGTTACATAATAATTTAGTATGTTAACTACGAAGGTACTCGTTCACTGGTCAGAAAATATAGTAACTTTCTTAAATAATCTCAATTTTAGGGGGAAAAACACATGTAGACAAAATTTAAGAATTTTTTTCAAAAAGCAACAATAGGTATTTTACTAATATGGCAGCTAAATAAATACATATTTTATCAGAAAGCTATAAACATGGATCAATAATCACGTTTAAGAAAATATCCAAAGAATTTCATTCCTAAAAAAGTACCCAAAGTGATTAAGTTTTCTAAGAATGAGCAATAGTCCTAAAAATAAGCAAATATGACTGAAAACGTATTAGGAGGATTATTTCTATCCAAAAATAACTTCTTCCTCCCCGTAGGCATTGTATACTCCTATTCAGATTTTGTTAAATATAGATAAATTATACATTAAATATATAATACATACACCGAATATGTACAAAATTCTTTATTTTTTAATAATTTTACATCAAATATATACTATATAAATTAAAAGATATGGATGTATTTTGTATTTTTGTTTGAGAAAATAACGGAAATGTGATTTTAAGAGCAACTATTTATTTGAAGAAAAATTTCATAGACAAAGTTCAAATTAATGATGCGAGAGAATTGTGGATAGATTAATATGGCTCAAAATTAATCCATTAAATTGTGGGTTAATGTTTAAATGTTTAAGAAATTGATGGCTATTAAATAAGGTAAGGAATCTTTAAAACTGCTATAACTGTAAATTGAATGTGTGTGTTTTTGAAATAAAGCTAAAGTACTACTATTTGTATAATATTGTGAAAATATTATATTGTGGATGTCCATTCATTATTCCGCTTATAGATAATTTTCCTGAAAAAGATTATCCATTTAGTACTCTGTTGAAATTTATCTACAAGAAGCTGATGCAGACAGGTTACAAGCAACTCAATGAAATGATTTGCAGCAGCTTCTTATTAAACAGACAGGTTGCAAACAGCTCATGCAGACAACTTACAAGCAGCTAAAGAAAAGCCTTGCAGCTGCTTCCTGAAAAGGTTCACAACTGCTTCCTTTCTTCTATAAATAGAGGAGTTTTTAGTTCATTATGAACATAACTTTGAAAGTTGAATAAAATATCAATCCCCCTCTATACTTATCTTCAGTTTATTTCTTTTATAGTCTTTATTTTATAATACGTTATCTGCACGAGTCTCTATGCTTGAATGTATAGTTATCTCTAACTTGAGATAATTTGGAGCAAAAGACGATGGAAGCCAAAGCTGCCTTAGGTAGATGTACCTAGAAATCTCATAACTTTGAACAAGGTTCGTTTCTAATCTTGCTTTCGCATGTGAAGTATTTTCTATATGGACAACTATTATTAACTACAAATGTTATGATGCTCTAACAATTTTGTTTTATCCATGTGAGCAATATTGCATCTTGAGATAGAGCTGCAATCAATACATATGGCTAATGATTAAGAAGGATGGTACCCGTACAAGGACTATAGCACCAACATATATATAGCCATCACTATTTACTTCTCTAATTAATTTTTCAGGTTTCATTTACGCTTTGGCAGCCATGTCCTTTAATATTATATCATTACTTATCTAGTGAAGCGTATTTGAATTGTCATGTGCATAACAATAAAAGGTCCACTTAAACTCCGGTAGAGTCTGCAAAAAAAAAAAAAACAGATACAACCATCAGAAGTGATTGTGTTTCGTATATCTCATTGTAACAAAATTTTGTTAATCACCAGAAGTGGTATATGCATATGACCACTAGAAGTGATAATTTAAGCTTTCTATGGTTACAATTAAAGATAAGCTAGAGAAATATTCTCTATTTTACATGCACGCCTCGATTTTCTCCTGAAGTAGTAAATATTTTAAAAGAGTTTGAAGCATCACAATTTGATGTGATTAATGCGTGTTCAGATAATTATATTCGATTTCTTGAAGGATGAGAATTTTTATAAATATTAATCCATTCCCGATGTAAATATATTATGATTCACCTCTAGAAGAGGTAATATGATTGAGAGAATATATACTCAATTATTCGTATTTTAATTTGCTCCTAAAGAAGTAATACAATTGATATTTTCTCCCGAAGCAGAAAAATATTATGAAATTGCGTCTTTCTGTGTGTAAATAAAATAATGAGCTATTCAAAAATTTTTTTGAAGCACATTTTCATTCCATGAAGTGAATGAAGAAATACCACAACTCACCTCCGGAATAGCTAGAATAACATAGAATATAAATATTATTTTTGTGGCATAAAGATCATTGTCGCACGTACCTGTTGTACGTAAAACATCTTGGATAATTTTATTAAGTATCATTCTAAGGCAAACTACTACAACCACATTAATATATTATGGTTAGTTATTGAGTTCTCCGAAGGAAATAATAACTCGTGTATCTTTCCTTAAAAGATGCAATGACTATGTGGTTGTCGTATTGATACAAAATATTCAGATGTTAATGACATTTCTCCTTGAAGGAGATATTTGTCACAAAATTAGTGGTAGAAATATTAAAATTCTTAATTTTTGTCATTTATAAATTTAGAATTAGCTTTATATTGTTCATTTGATTATGATTTTCTCTCATGACACCAGAAGTGTCTGAACAATATTTGGCAGTACAACAAAAGTTCCTGAAGAGCTAACTGTTTGTCTAGAAGACACATGACACAAGTAGTATATGAATAATATTTGATTGTGGATAATAAATGGAAGGCTCCCGAAGAGCTTATTTGACATTATTGTGGTCAAAACATATGTTATGATAAACCGAAGTTTACTAATACATATGACTATCATACTGAGACTACAAATGATTGAATGATTGAAAATCTTCATGTTTCTACAATCATATGGGGTAAATATGTATGTGAGAAGTTACCCGCCTTATTCTTCAAATTTGTACTACATCATGTATCACAGTATGCCAGAAGTTTATTAATCCAAAAGCAGTCACAGTAAATCAGAAATTTACTGATACAAAAGTAGCCACAGTAAATCAGAAGTTTACTGATACAAAAGTTTATGCCATAGTAAACCAGAAGTTTACTTAGAGATAGTACATGCCATGATAAATTTGAAGTTTTCATTTGCCATTTTTAAATGAGCTATTTGAGAATTCATATAAGCATATACTGAAGAACTAGAAGATTTTTCAAGAATTCTCTTGTATTGCTTGTTCTCATAATAACTTGATTATACCAGCTAAAGTTGGGACTAAAATTCTCGAATTCTGGAATATATAAAAGGTGAATATAGGCTCATTCACCCATCATGTGAACCACTTATAGATGCATATATAAGATGGTTACATATATGTTTATTGTCAACCTGCAGTTTGGCATTTGAAATTGTCTTTCTCAATTAAGAGCATAATTTTCAGAATATGAAATCAAGATAGTTCATCTTGATGATGTTGGTTTATATCCAAACTAGTTTAGCATTGAATACCTCCTATTAATGGCTAAACTATTGCTTATGAGAACAAAGCCTCATGCGTTGGTCTAAGATTTTCTAAATTGCATACAACAACACTTGTATGCATCAGACCAGCAAAATATGATAAGTCCTCCCCTCACAATTGGTTTAGGATCAGAAATTAAATATTTTTACTATCTAATAACTTTTGATGTATGGTATATAATTAATTTTTCTACCACAATGCACAAAGATATGTTTTTCAAAGAAGATTGGGGATATGAGTTAGTTTTTCTAACATTTGGGGGACGTAATAAAACAACTGAAAAATATGCTATATGAATCGAATTATCATTAATATGATCCTCACTTAGAATATAATTCAAGTCAAATGCCAGAAGCATTTGCTGATCCAAAATTAAATATCATATTTCAGCTGCAAATGCTCCTATTAAAATTAAAGTCCCTGAAAGATAGAGTTTACTGTACGCATGAAGCGTGGTAGACCAATCGGTTCCAAAGGTAACAATCCTTAAAAATAATAGGAGCAAATGATCATAATAAGGAGTAAATAAGCTCTGAAAGAGCCCACAACATAACATTTCATGAAACTCCGGAAGAAGTTCAGGTACCTGAAAATAAATAAAGTGGTGAGATCTCAACAAGTTATGTCGCTTGCGAACTGATGCGAAATGATTGTCGACGATATATTTGATACAATATAGTGCACAATATTGTAAAAGATTGTGAGGATCGGATCTTTAGTCCAGACACCTGAAGATGTCATGTCATTTAAATGTAAGTCATAACCTATATGACTCATTTGATTAATTCTATATGAAGATCCCTGAAGGATTTAAAGTGCCTGAAGCAAATTCAAAATCTCGGAAAATATATTCAATCAGATTACAAATATCTTTGTACGATTTAAAGCAATTTGGGCGCATGTGGTATAATCGCCTTAGTGAATATTTGTTGAAAAAAGGTTAGATAAATGATGTTATTTGTCCATATATTTTTATAAAGAAGATGGCATCAGAATTTGTTATACTTGCTGTTTATGTTGATGACATAAATCTTGTTGGAACTTCAGAAGAGCTCCAAAAGACAATTGAATATCTTAAGAAGAATTTGAGATGAAAGATTTTGGAAAAAAAAACTTTGTCTTGGTATGCGAATTCAACATTTAGCAGACGAGATCTTTATCCATCAATCTGCCTATACAAAAAGGTCTTAAAACGCTTTTACATGGACAAAGCACAGCCATTGAGTACACCAATGATTGTTCGATCACTTGAAGCGAATAAGGATCCATTCCGAACTCCAGAAGAGGATGAGGAACTCCTTGGTCGTGAAACACCCTATCTCAGTGCAATTGGTGCACTTATGTATCTTGCTAATGCTACAAGGCCTGACATAGCATTTTCTGTTAATTTACTAGCAAGATATAGCTCTTCTCCTACATGGAGGCATTTGAATGGGATTAAGCATATATTGCGATATTTAAAGGAAACTCTTGATATGGGTTTGTTTTATGCTAACAAAGGTAGTCCAGATCTTGTTGGTTATGCAGATGCAGGTTATTTATCTGATCCCCATAAAGCTCGATCTCAAACTGAGTACGTTTTTCAATGTGGAGGTACTATCATATCATGGCGCTCCACAAAGCAATCTATTATTGCTACTTCTTCAAATCATACTGAGATAATAGTTATTCATGAAGCAAGTAGGGAATGCATATGGTTAAGATAAGTGATTCATTTCATTCGAGAAAAATGTAGTTTGGAATGTGATAAAAGATCTACAATCTTATACGAAGACAATGTTGCATGCATAGCCCAATGAAAGGGAGGATTTATAAAAGGAGATAGAACGAAGCACATTTCACCAAAATTATTCTACACACATGATCTTTAGAAAAATGGTGACATTGATGTGCAACAAATCCGTTCAAGTGACAATCCGATAGATTTGTTCACTAAGTATTTGCCAACTTCAAATTTTGAGAAGATGGTATACAAGATTGGAATGCGGAGACTCAAATATTCGAAATAAAGTTTTCATCAGGGGGAGTGAAATACGCGTTGTACTCTTTTTTTCTTACTAAGGTTTTTTCCCATGGGGTTTTTCTTGTAAGGTTTTTAATGAGGCAACTAGAAATGCGTATTACTAAATATGTGTACTCTTTTTCAATCATAGATTTTTTTTCACTGAGTTTTTCCTAGTAAGGTTTTAACAATGCACATTATCTTTTAATGAACATCCAAGGGGGAGTGTTATAAAAATATTATATTGTGGATGTCCATTCATTACTCCGCTATAGATAATCTTCCTGAAAAAGATTATTCATTTAGTACTCTATTGAAATTTATCTACAAGCAGCTGATACAGGCAGGTTGCAAGCAACTCAATGAAATGATTTGCAGCAGCTTCTTATTAAACATGCAGGTTGCAAGCAGCTCATGCAGACAGCTTACACGCAGTTGATGCAGGCAGGTTGCAAGCAACTCAATGAAATGATTTGCAACAGCTTCTTATTAAACAGACATGTTGCAAACAGCTCATGCAGACAACTTACAAGCAGCTAAAGAAAAGCCTTGCAGCTGCTTCCTGAAAAGCCTCGCAGCTGCTTCCTTTCTTCTATAAATAGAGGAGTTTTCAGTTCATTATGAACATAACTTTGAAAGTTTGAATAAAATATCATTCTCCCTCTATACTTGTCTTCAGTTTAATTTTTTTATAGTCTTTATTTTATAACATATAAATATTTTTTAATAAGAGTCCTGCCATGTAAAAATCTAAAAATTTTAGAGGAAGCACCTTGGACCGACAGACTCATGTGCGTTTCACGTGGCATTCTAAAAACATTGAAGTAACTGAAAAAACACTCCACCAAGAAACAAAATAAGAATGTGCTGGTATGTTTACAGGAAACTTATTAATTTATCGTGGTTAAGTTATTAATTAAGAAGATAATATAGATTATGATTTAGTGATAAAAAAATATATATTAAGAGATGTGTCATATATTCATTGAGTTAATGTAAATAGGGGCGGCCCTTTCCTAAAGTAGGTGCAAAGCAACTGTTTTAGATCCCACATTTTTTAGAGCCCCATTTTTTGTTACACCTAATAGACTATATATAAGTTAAAAAAAGTTCTGTGAAGTGAAAAAATATAATTTCTTTCTTAACAAATATAGAGAAGAAGGATTTGCAACTGTTGTGATTTCTGCCAAGGAAATTGCATTTGAAATGAATATCGAATCCGGATTTCGTAAGAAGCGTGTGATATATAGGAAGAAACAATTTAATGAGAATGTTGATAATGAAATCTCAAGCCCTCTAAGAGTCCTTCAGAGTTGATTACTTTTTATACATAGTGGACAAAGCTATTTTTCACTTCAAAATAGATTTGAACAATTCGAAGCATATGCAAATATTTTTGATTTTCTATTTAGCGTTAAAAAGTTGAGATCACTAGATGATGAAAATTTAGAAAAATGTTGTCTCAATCTTGCATGTTCCTTAAAGCATAATAATCAATCTGATATTGGTGGTTTAAATTTATATTAAGAAAAATAATACAATTAGAAAATAATAGTTTAATTGATATACTCAATCAAATAAAAAGATTTGATTCTTTTTCAAATATCTATATTGCTTATAGAATAATGTTAATAACTCACGTTATCGTTATTTCAATTGAAAGAAATTTTTCAAAATTAAAAATGATAAAATCTTAACTAAGATCAATAATGTCTCAAGAGAGGTTAAATGAATTAGCTATATTGTCAATTGAGAAAGAGTTATTGGAGAAATTGATTTTAATATTTTTTTTTAATAACTTTGCATCTAAAACAAAACTAGAAAAATAGACTTCAAATAAAAAATAATAAGTTCTTAAACTTATCGACCATGCTACGACCCCAACCCTCCACATTTGCCCAGCGCTCTGACTTGTAATAGATTTCTAAGCTTATTCAAATAAACGTTTCGAAATATTTTGATTTTTATGTGTAGAAGCATGTCTGGAGAATAACTTTTAATTCAAGTGTTAGCACTAACAAAAGCTGCACGAATGTTTAATATATTTTCCCCATTTGGAAGCGTAGACCCCTGCAACAAGTTGAAAATATTTCAGCCAAATTATTAGTCGGAAAATCTTACCAACAAACTGGTATTGATAAGTCGCAGACGTGCGGACAATTCTACATATATGTAATAGAATGGTGGTAGGGTTGTCCACAAAAGTCAACATCATAGACAGGTATTGTAATCACAGACTCAAAGATTACAATGAATGCTAGTCTCCATGTAAGTTGCAAGAAAGGAAATGCTAAGCATCACAACTTTAAGATACCATACCAGAAAAAATCTACAAAGATCGTAGTCAACAAAGTCTATCAAGAACAAAAATATTAACAGCTCAATGCAAAGATCAAAGAGCATCTTATTGTATGTTCTTATGAATCATACTATGTGAATAAAGTTAACTCACCTGTAACAGAAACACAATCTTTAGACACAAATAGGTATCCTTTAGTTTGTATAAAAAAAGGTATATACGAGAAAAGATACACTGGAAGCCAGGAAGATTGTGATATCCAATCACATACAACTATGTATTATCTACCCTGTAAAAGAAACGCAATCTTCAGACACAACTAGGTATCCTTTAGTTTGTATAAAAAAGGTATATACGAGAAAAGATACACAGGAAGCCAGGAAGATTGTGATATCCAATCACATACAACTATGTATTATCTACCCTGTAAAAGAAACGCAATCTTCAGACACAACTAGGTATCCTTTAGTTTGTATAAAAAAGGTATATACGAGAACAGATACACAGGAAGTCAGGAAGATTGTGATATCCAATCACATATAACTATGTGAAGGAATCAGATGACACAAAAAAGAAACAACTATCACCTTTGGGAAGGATAGGGAAGGCTATTGAACTACATTCTTTCAGTGGTACTAAAGGGAGGCAATACATTAAGGTGACATATCAGGACAGCCCGGTGCACTAAGCTCCCGCTATGCGCGGGATCCGAGAAAGGGCCGGACCACAGGGGTCTATTGCACGCAGTCTTACCCTGCATTTCTGTAAGAGACTGTTTCCACGGCTCGAATCCGTGATCTCCTGGTCACATGTCAGCAACTTGACTAGTTACGCGAAGGCTCCACTCCATTAAGGTGAAATACCAACCAGAGAAATTCTTTTCTAAAGCGATGTGTGATTATGTCAACCAAGCAACAAACACAGAACATCATCCAGTCAGCAGTTGTAAAATTTACATCTGCTCTAGAGATTTTGTACATCCAGCCGGTGGAAAACCATACAAAAGGAAAAGACACGAGGCTACTGTTTTCCAAACTTGAGTTTGCTTTATTTTTTTTCAAGTCGTTGCCTATTAAGAAATACTTCAATCCTGTACTTCTTCTGTCTTCTTGTCCTTTGACAGCATGTACCAACCCAAAGCACCAACACCAGTAACAAGTCCAGCTAGAACACCATAGTTGCGGTAATTGTCATTTGATACCCCAGGTGTTGAAGAGGCCTTGGCACTTGGTGCAGCATCAGCTACTGACCCTGAGCCACCAGCGCTAGTTGCAGCTTGTTCTTCAGGCTTGGGACCCTGTGGAATATCAATCATCACAGGCAAAAATTTCACGGGGTCAATAGGAACTCAGCTGAAGCAAAGATAAGTCAAGAGAAACAGCAAATAGCCCCAGCACCCCGACTTTCACCCATTTTTGTCCTTGAGGAGTATTAAGCTATGAGCTTTTTAGTACTTGACCTGTTTAACATTAAAAATCTTTGAACTAACAAGGTCAACTCTATTGTTAGATCCTAGATCTGTTGAATTGAGCATTTATTTTGTTACCCACATATGTCATTTCTTTATTCAACCTCACATAAGTCAAATTTCAAAAGTTGATGAGCCCACTTCCCGTCAATTAAAGTCAGCTCAATGCCCATAAGTATGGTGCTTATCTCAAAATTCTTGACATTGCACAAGTAGGTCAGTTAGCACACTGTCAAACGGGAAATGACCATTTCAAGTGAATCTTGAAATGATGGGTTCCACACACATAAACGGGAAATGACCATTTCAAGTGAATCCACAAAAGGCTATTCTGATAACACTAATTAATAATTGGTAACATAGCCTTAACCTCATTTCCTCTTTGTAGTTGCCAACTCTCAGCCAATGAGTCCAATCATCAAGGGTGCAGACATGCCTAAAGAGTGGGGTGAAAGGCAGAGCACAATGAATCACTACATATATAAAAATCCCCATACCTTGCGTGCAAGCTTCTCCAGCTTCTCCTTCTCCATTTTCTGTAAAGTGGAAAAACTACTATTTAGAAAGGACGAGAAGACAGACCTCATGCAACATAATGAACACTTCAAAACCAAGTGTAAACTTAAACTTACAACTTATGATCCCAAAAACAGCAAAAGCACATAAGTAAAATAAGAGAATACCCAACATTTACTATTAAGGTACCAAGACCCAGAGGAAAGAAGGTAAATAACTGTTAACAAGATGCTGGTTTGCAACAAAAACTACAAAAGTTAACCGAAGTAAAAGTTCTTTCCTACTTTTGAACCAAGGATAAAAAGCGAAGTTAACTGATAGCAGTTAGCAGCGTGTACATACATTAATGACATACTTATGATACCTATTAATAACTGATAATATTTTGGGTAAGAAAAGGAAGAAACAGAGATATCACATACTTGTCTAAATTGAATTTAGGAGGCAAAATTGTATACATGCTACTATGGCAAATGAGTAATAAGAGATTAAGAGAAAAATGAAACATCTAAAAGAAAGCAAAACCAGGATCCATTGTGATGTTACCTTCTCAAAAACAAAAACAAAAAGGATCCATTGTGTCAAATAGAGTAATTGACCAACAAAATGCAACACAGTTTTTTAGCACTACCAGAAATTTTACTGCAAATATAATGACAGAAGTCATGTAAGTTATAAATCACTACTAAAGACTACCTTGATGTAGACATTTTCAGCAGCTTTTTCCTCCTCGCTTAACACCTTGCCACTGCTTGAGAGCCTACGAGAAACATATCTGAAAGCATTCCTGGCTGCCATCTCAATTTTCGTCTAAAAAATCTTCCTGTCATTAACAAATGAAAAATGGATATCAACACATTTGAAGAATTGAGAAACCATGTATATCCCTTTTTCAGTTTGGTTTAATTCCAGCATCATACGAAATTTCTGCAATTGTCAATAAGTCTCTTGCCCATAAACGAAATCATTTTTTTACAGGATAGATAAGCCACAAGGAAAATTGTGCTACCAAAGAACTGAGATGATGTTAATTCCCAATCTATGTACATACAATCAATGATTCAATGACATCACAAGCAGATTGACCTACAGGATGTGGTTCTATCACTAGGGAACTTTGTGTACTTTTTACTAGCCTTTTTTGAATCAAAATACAATGGCAGATACTCATTCAAACAACAAGAGCTAGCTAAAACTTCTGCTTCAAAAAATCTCTGTAGATGATTTAATCACATAAACGGCCATCCTATTCCTCGCCAATTTGACATATTACTAATTCCAGATTTGTCAAATGTGCAAAGGAGATCGCACTTGTTATCGAACTGACAATAATTATTGTTAAACGATAAAAAACACAAACCATTTTAAACAGACAAAAACCTAGTATTCAATTATCCTTGCACTTCAAAACTTCCAATATTTACTGTGTTATGCACCTATATTATAGTAACATAGTATGTATATAACCATCAGATAGAAATGAATGAGCATATAAACAGAAAAAACCGATGCAACATCTGAAGAATTTACAGAAATGACATCTTCATACGGCATAGAAATAGCTCACAAATAGTCAAAAGTATAAGAAGCCACGCATTAAGTAATCGAAGTGCCAGGATGAAAATCGCTGAAATGAAACCCTAGGAAACCCTAACAATAAAACAATCGTACATCCATTTCATGGGCATAAGCGCATCAAGATTCGAGAGAGATGAATAGTGCTCTTACCTTGTTGTTTCAGGTCGGTGAGAGAATGCGTGAGTGATGGTTTGCTGCCTTTAGGGGGTTTTACATTTCCCGAAAGAGCAGTAGAAGATTTTATTGTGGACCAGCCCAACATTTCGTTGGGCCTAAACAATGGCCTTCAAGATGTTCAATTGTGTGAAATAGCCACTTTCGTCCGACAAAAATACCTCAGGGAAGAACTCCAGGAACAACTACTGAAATTTAAATATTATAAGTTTAAAATTCAAGAATCGTTCTTGGAGTTTGAATGTCCTATAGGAGTAGCTCTCAATGTTAAAGTATAAAACGTTTTAAAAAATCATGAATCTTTCCTGAATTTTCTTGGATTTTGCATTAGTAAAGGTTCAAAAAGCAATAATCTATCTTAAATATTTTATTTAAAGGTTTAAATTGCTGAAGTATAATGTGAATTTAAACATTATGAACCGTTCCTGATTTTTTCTAGATTTTGTACTAGTAAAAGTTTAAAGATCAGTAATCTTCCTAGAATTTGAATTTTGCACTAGTAAAGGTTCAAAATTACTTATAATGTGAATTCAAAACACATGAATTATTCCTTGATTTTTTTTTGGATTCTCCACTAGTTAATAGGGCTGCTTATCTGGCGAATATTTATGTTTAATGGTTCCGCTTATCGGTTATCGATTTTTAAATATACTAATCTGCTAGCCAACCGATAAGATATCGGGCGATTCGATATCGGGTTCACAATTATCAGGCGGCTATCGGACAGTTTAAGTAAATCTAAAAATAATGAATCGCGTTTTAATCTCAACTGAGTCTCTTTTGTCCTCTCTGTTTGGTTTTCCAAGTCAACACAAGGTTTTTTTTTCTCTTTCTCTGCTAATAGTTGTTAATTAGCAATGGACTCTCAACCTATTGAGCCAGTTAGTTAGTCTTTCTTCGTGGGTGCATGTTGTTGGTCTATGGCAGGTTTAACTCAAATTCAGTGTGGTTGAGTATTGTAAAAAATATGAAACATCTTGTGAAAAAATCTGTCATATTAATTTTTTTTTGTTAATAAGAATACTTATATTAAAAATTAAGTAACGTAACAGTTATAGTTATTACAAGCCAAGACTGTTGGAGCGTTCAAGTCTTCAGAACAGTCCTTATTGAAAGCTGATAAAGCAAAGAGAGGGGAAGATAAGTAATATAAGGGATACCATGGTTGTCGTCCATCTGAGGGTGTGAGGTTCATCACATGCTTGGCCAAGACATCTGCTACAGCATTAGCTTTTCAGTATATATGTCTAAGTTCCACGCGATCCAATTCCAGCATCAGTGACCTGCAGTCAAAAATAATAGGCAATTAAAGTTCATTACCATATTCGACACCATGATGCACAATCAATTTCTATTTGAAGCGGGCAGAGGCTAAAGTCTTTAGCTAACTGTAGGCCTAGCCGAAGTGCTATTAATTCAGCTTCAGTAGCAGAGAAGCAAGTTAAATTGGTTGTGAATCCCTGGATTGGTCTGAGTTACGAAAAATTAAGAAAAGAAAAAGTCTCATTGGTGCTTTAGTGCTTTTTGGCACTAGACACTAAAGATTTGAGTGGAAGTGGATTAATTCTTTGGACCGAAGAAGATGTATATTAGTTAGAGAAAGGCAAAAGTTGAATGGGACTCTAGCATAGACATTTTACATACGCTGGTGTAGAAATATAAATATAATAATTATTAACGGGTTAACGGTTTATTTGATAACAAAATTGAGTAATTCGTTCCCAAATTGATAAATGGTTAAGTATAAAATTTTAATCCGTTTACCAATCGTTAATCCGATAATCCAATACCAATAAGCCAGTACGCAATTTTACGGTTTGATTATCGGCCACGGTTCGATTTTGAACAGCCCTACTAGTTAAGGTTCAAAAATCAGGAAGCGTTCATGAATTTTGGATTTTGCGTTAGTAAATGTTCAGAATTGCCAAAGTACTATATAAATTTAAAATTCATGAATTATTCCTGAATTTTATACTAGTAAAGATTTTTTAAAAAAATTATCTGAATTTTGCACTAATAAAGGTTAAGAAATAGGAATTGTTCATGGGTTTGAAAATTCAGCAAATTTTTAAATTCGAGCATAGTTTACTAGGATTTCACTAGATAATCCTTCGAACTCCGGTACCGATTACTAGAGTTATGTTTGGTGTTTTAGTTGGGACAAAAACATCATAATCAGACTAGCAACTACTTTTTAATTACAATTTAAACTATGACTATTAATAGACGGCCAAAAAAATAGCCAACCCAGCTAATTTTTTCATTCAATTGTTTGAAGAGAAACTGTTCAAATTTGTCCATGTACTATCTGATACAATTTATATTTGCATTTCGTCAACAGTTGGAGTCAGTAGTATACTTGCTGTTACAAAAATAATATATATATGCCCTTATTTAGCAACAGTCTACCATTATACATAATTAATTTCTATTCGTTCATATTAGCACAAAAACATGACATGTGGCTAAATAATTAACCTTTTTTCCTCAACAAAAGGTGACAAAAAACGTAAAATTAGATAGACAGACAAGTTAATTTTCTTTTAAAACATAATTGTTGTTGCTCATAATTCTCCTGCCGAATTAATTAGGAGTTTTAATCTCTACAACATTATCTGTCAAATTAGAAGGATGGCACAAGCAAAAGTTTAAATTTTGATCGCATTTCTCCTAGTTCGTGGTGAGAATACGAATTTTGTCACGACCCAAAATCCACTATAAGCCGTGATGGCGCCTAACGTCACCGTCAGGCAAACTAACGGCGATTGATTAATTTAATTACTTATTTTATTACTTTAAAATCATAATTTTTATTAATTAAATAGTATGAAATAGAATTTACCGGTAAATGATAATATTTACACGAACTACAATAATGAACAACACGTAGGAACCACCAAAATCCGGTGTTACAAGTGCATGAGTATCAACTAGGAAATATAATAAAATACAACATCTGTCCGGAATAGAAATTAGAGAGGAGAATATAAATAACTCTGATGGAGACTCTGCAGGTTGCGAATCGTAACATGGAATGCAGCTCACGGTGAAGTCCTCGCAATAGCTGCGCCTCTGCGCGAACGCGGAGGAAGTGACGCGGACGCGATTAAGGAAACAAGATGACAGAAAACAACAGTCCAAAAATAGGAGAAAATGTCTCGTAGCCCATCCGAAACTCACCCGAGGCCCCCGGGACCCCGTCTAAACATACCAACAAGTTCCATAACCTAACACGGACTCGCTCGAGGTCTCAAATCACATCAAACAACGTCGAAACTACGAATCGTACCATGAATCGAACTTATGAACTTTCAAATCTTCCAACTTGTAAAACTCGCGCCGAAACTTATTAAATCAACCCGGAATGACGTCAAATTTTGCAGACAAGTCCCAAATGATATAACAAAGTTGTTCCAACTCTTGGAATCACATTTCGATCCCGATATCACCAAAGTCAACTCTTGGTCAAACCTCGCAACCTTCAAAACTTCAACTTTTTCGACTTTCGCCGAAATGATCCAAATTATCCTACGGACCTCCAAATTCAAATCCGGACACACAACTAAGTCCAACATCACCATACGAAACTGTTGAAATCGTTCAAAACCTATTCCGTAGCCGTTTACACAAAATTTAAAATTCTAATAAACTCTTACCGCTTAAGCTTCCAAAACTAGAATCCTTCTTCCGATTTGACTCTGAATCATCCGGTAACTGAACTCGACCACACACGCAAGTCAATATATATAATACGAAGCTGCTCAAGACCTTATGCCGCCGAACGGGACTTAAATTTTTAAAATGACCGGCCGGGTCATTACACCACTCCTCTGCACCCAAAAGGCCACCAGACATATATGTACCTACACAATAAGTGCATCAAGTATGCATGAGTACGTAAATCAACGCGTACCCAGTAACTATCTAGCCTAACCCCAGAGAAGTAGTGACGAGGGATCGACATCGACACTTGCTAGTGGTCCAATAAGACAGATATAGTATAAGTAAACAAACGAAATAACAAGTATAAATACGTGGTACAATTCTCCTCTGAGCAATAACTCAAGCTTTCAGCCAGTAGTTACCTCCTCAATCAGAGTATATATATAATAGACCTCACCAGATAGGTCGTCACAGTTCAAATCATGAAAACTCACAGACATACTGGCTTCTTGTCAATTATATGTGTACTGCCGAGGGTCGAACGACACGAACCATAGCTACATCTATTATATTGCCGAGGCGAACGACCCGCTCCCATGAGAGTGTGATACGTAATCTTGCTGAGGCGAACGGCCCGATCCCATCATAATGTGCGCACTGCCGAGGGTCGAACGACACGAACCATAGATGTATTTATTATATTGCCGACACGAGCGGCCCGGTTCCATTAGAATAAGAAGCTTTAACGGGTCCTTAACCCCACTCACGAATAGACGTGTGAGTTATAAATTTTAAGGGAAACCTTTCGATGAAAATGCATAATGCGGGAGAAATTCGTAAGAGGAGTACAATTATTTCACGGCTAATCATAAAGCCCGTCGAATCTCTACAATAGCAAGTCTATCACTTTACACAAGTCTAGTCTCAAGTCGCAACGTAAAATAAAGGAATTTAATAGGCAATAGACAACTCAAATAGTACAGTTATAGCATGGCGGGAACCTAAGTCTACCCGGACATAACATGAATCTAGTTACGTACGCACTCTCGTCACCTCATGCGTACGTAGCCCCCGCAACAAGTAGCACATAACAAATACATCACCTAGGGGTAGTTTTCCCCTCACAAAGTTAGACAGGAGACTTACCTCGCTCCGAAGTTCCATCGCCGACTCCAACGCCACTCTAACACCTCAAACCGATGCTCGTCTCTCCAAAACTAGTCAAAAAAATGTGCAAACCCATAAATACATACTCTATTACTCATAATTAATTAATTTATAATAATTCTCAACTCCGCTCGAAAAGTCAATAAAGTCAACCATTGGTCCCACATGCCCGGATTCCGAATTTGTTTGAAGATAAACGTTACTCATAACATTACTAACTCAAATATATAATTTATTCTTAATTCCATTTCCAAAATCGTGGTCAAAATCCAAAATTATCAATTCTAGGTTTTCTACCAAATCCCACATTTTTTCCTATATCTTCCTCCTTAAATCCACATATAAACCTTACATTTAGCTCACAACAAGTGAAAAATTACTTACCTTGTGTTACATGATGAAAACGCCTCAAAATCTCCCAAGAACCGAGCTCCAAAAATGCCAAATGAAAATGACGAAATGACCAAGTTCGATCCCTTATGATCTGCCCAGTTTTCGCTTCTGCGGACAGAATTGCCGCACCATCGACCTCGCTTTTGCGAGCCAAAACTCGCTTCTATGAACATCCCTCACCTGGGCCATTTCCGTTTCTGAGTGCTGGAATACGCCTCTGCGCATGCGTTTCTGCGCATAAACTGCCGATTCTGCGGCCTTCTCCATCAGCTCAGCCTCCGCTTCTCCGTATTTTCCTTTGCATCTGCGATCACACAGGTGCGGAAAATGCTTTGCACCTGCGACCTCTAACCAGTCCCAATCCATCCGCTTCTGCGATCAATCCCTTGCTTCTGCGATCAAGCTTCCGCAGAAGCGATCGCACCAGCAACAGAGAAAATCCAGCATTTTCTTAGTCCAAAAATCGATCTGTTAACCATCCGGAATCCACCCGAGGCCCTCGGGACCTTAACCAAATATACCAACACATCCCAAAATACAATATGAACTTAGTCGAGGCCTCAAATCATTCCAAACAATGTCAAAATTACAAATCGACGACCAAAACCTTTCTTTCAACTTTCCAACCTTCAAACTTCGCCGAACGCGTCCGAACTACACTTAAACATCCTGGAATGACGCCAAACTTTACGTGCAAGTCATAAATCACGATACGAACCTATTCCATGGCTCGGAACTTCGAACGGACATCGATAACACCAAAATTCATTTAAAATCAAATTTAAGAATTTCTTAAACTTCCAAAATGTCAACCTTCCATAATAGGCGCTAAATGCTCCCAGACTACACGGTACTCAACCCGAACATACGCCCAAGTCCGAAATCATCATACGAACCTATTGGAACCTTCAAATCCCGATTCTGAGGTCGTTTACTTAAAAGTCACACATTAATGAATTCTTCCAACTTAAAACTTTCGAAATTAGAATTTTCTTTCCAAATCAACTCCGAACTTCCCGAAATTCAATTCCGACCACACGTACAAGTCATAATACCTGAAGTGAAGCTACTCAAGGCCTCAAACTGTCGGACGACACGGTAGAGCTCATAACGACTGGTCGGGTCTATACATTCTTCCCTACTTAAACATGCGTTCGTCCTCGAACGTGCCAAGAACTACCTAGGAGTTGTCCAAAATCATTGTTTAACACCTCGTGCACCTGCCCGTGCCATCACTACCTAGCTAAGCACAGTATCTCGAGTCAGACTGAAGATCCTCCCTTTTATTTAGTCAATAAGCCTTAGAACCAAATTTCAGCCTCCGAATTTCTCTACAAGACCTGATTCCAACATACGAACACCGCATCGATTACTACACACTGTACCAAAACATGATCATGCACCCATGCTGAAATCACACCACGCACCACATAAGTCGGTTGCCCATAGCAACATCCTCCGACCACAATAGCTGGAAATTTTATGAATCTGGTGCCTGCAATACACCTCATGACGCATATAAGTCCTGTTCCAACTCTTGCAATACTGCCACGACAGAAAAGATGTGTAGAACTAGTAACCACCCGCCGAAAGAACAAATCATGGAGTCTCTCCTCCGATAAAGACCATCACCTCATTCTGAACTGAATAACGATATATGTTATTCAATATACCCTACATAACTCCGATCGTACTGATCCCAGGTCCAATAACCCCATCTCACCCAGTACAAGCTGCTCAGGCAATAAGCCATCTCAAACACTGCAAAAATCTCATATGACTCCAACAATGCGCCAACCCGTTACAAACTCGAATATGATGCATAAGGAAAAACAAACTCTGGAAAAGAACTACCTATCCTGAGTAACGAATAAAATGATCGAACATATGCTATGAACCCTTCTCAGAGAATGAGAAACCAAATACACACGAATAGATATAGGGAACCGTACTCAACATCTCATTGTTGCAGCGTGCAACCTGATCCACACATGATACCGTTGCGGCGTACAACCCTATCCAAACATGATATCGTTGCGGCATGCAACCCGATCCAAACAACGTACCCGTGGAGGCATGCCACCCGATCCACTCATAATAATAAATAAGGACATACCCATCAAGCCCTAATGCTTTTACCTACGAAATACCGAATATCGGCCACAAGCATGCCAAGTGCAAAAATACAACTCTGGGGAGATGGATAGCGCAACACGCCACAAAATCCAAGTACAACTAAGGCGCAATAAATGACCTGCATCTCGAGAGCCATCCTGCTCATATAACACCACAAGCTACATGGGATCTCAACACATGTGCGAATAATCAAGCCATCTCAATCTGGAACAACTCCCACCGTTCACAACCAAAGGAATAGAGCACCTTCGAGGCATAAACTCTCACATTAACGATAGTACCATAATCTCCATGGTTTCAATCTTCAACAATCAAGTGACTAAGATGTCACACTTATACATATTTCCTCGTGGGATACTTTTCCACGAACTTTCGCACCAGGTACCAAAGTCTGCACCTCCACACCACCAACCGCATTAATTCTGCAAAGCCAACTAAGAGTCCACAATTCAATACACAAAGCCTTTTACACAGGACATCGTTCTCAGGTGACACTAAAGAAAATATCAGCTTACTTAGAGCATCTGAACTCCTTCTTGCTCATCCGAGCTCGCGACATTCTTGTCAACACCAAACCGCAACCTTGATCCACCACTTCAAATTCCCATGCCGCTCACTGCACCTATTGTGCCACTACACGAGGGTACAAGAATTCATCATAACCCCTGAACTACTAGTAGAATAAACATTTCATTGGTTAGATTCCTTTCACTTAACTTAATTCGGAAGGACCATTTCAACACGTAACTGACTTCCCAAATCATCGAAAATACAAACCTCAAGTCGTGGTTTAAACCGTCATGACTCTTCCGGAATCCATTTACACATAACAAGTCTATTAGAATCAAATACCTCCCCAAATCAATCAAGTTGTGGTATCTGTCAAGCCCGCTCATACAACCACAAACCACATGTATAACTTCACAAGCCAAAGGAACTGATCATTGCCATAATTATATTTATTTAATCATTACGAACCGACTCAACTTCTTCTAATTTACTCTTGACTTACCTTAAAAATGATAGTAGCTTCACTCACAAATGTAATGAACCAAATCCGCACTCATCCCGAGTGACCCGCATCACGAGACCACATCGTCTCAATACTCTTGAACCATCTCATACTCTCCTTATGCGCACCATAGCATCTCTGACTGATACACCCATTCTGCAAGACCTTCCGCGAATTCGAAGTTACTTCTTCCTTTCCTCGAATACTGTATTGCATACCCGATGATAACATAGAACATTCCAAGTCCCATTCGTAATCCACTGCAAAAACTCGATCCTTAACCACCCAACGAACCTGAAATCCTTAGGCACTGCTCTTAGATTCTTGAACCCACTAGGACTATTGTTGGAAGTCACCCACTCTGACCTGGTTCTGAATATAATCAAACTCCAATGTGCTGCTAGCACATGAACACCCTCTCAGAGAAGCAACCGACTGAGTTCTTTTCCTTATACATCATATCCACAAGAAGTATAAACTATAAGTTTTGGGTGTGTCTTCCCAAAATCTGCACCTGAATCGATAAGGAGAAGTATAGAACACATTCATCAAGTTCTTCGCTCGAATTTCCCCTGATGTTTTATTTTATTAGTCATAATAACCCACGAACACACCGATAGCCAGAAACCGCACAAGCAGACAACCACGCGATCCAATCGTAGACGGTGGGCTCCCCCACTTAGCTTTAAGCTACCATCACGTAATGTAGAACCCATAAAGATTCCTCCTTCTCAATTACCATGATCTCGCACCACCAACCCGCCAAATTTCTCGTAGTCTCTTGTTAAACTTTTCATGAACATTCCGAATTATTAGCCACAATCGCATATTCGACCTTCTGCCAAGTTGTAAGTAGAATGCTTCGTAGAAACTTTATCAAAATCATGTAACCGCTAACCTGCTCACAGGAGATAACCCGCCTATGGTATTCCATGCCGACATCTTCCAACGACGCTACACCGGGTACAACTACCACGAGTTCAGTGAACCCTCCTGAGCCAATGCTCGTCCACCAGTTGTACAAGTATGTTCCTTCCCCATTGACATCAACTAAAAGTCCAACAATACCTTCCAAACTCAAAGTCATTTTGCATCCGAAACGATAATCAAATCTTCACACCCCTCTTCATTTCAAGAAAACTCCTTTCTGCCATATTCAATCTTTCTCCGTACAGTAACCACCATTCCAATTATAATCCGTGGACCTAGTCACTTTCCACTATGCCTCCCAAATTTCTCTAATCTTCCTCAAGGTACGTGGCTATCCTACCACAGAATTCATATGCTACTCTGTCACTCCCATTTCGGTCAAACCATCTCCTTTAAGAAACTTCTCGACCTCCTCTTTTCATACTTAGCCTGCTAGTAATCCAACCACCGCGAGACACCTCCCACCATGTCCTTCCTCATACTCCGCTGCCCAAATGTTGCCTCAAATCAAATCCATACCTGTAGCACCGGGACTAATGAATTGCTACCAACTCTAAACCTCCTAGAAGATCATCTTTCTCGAGCTATCAACACTAGAAACACCAATTCGATTATGAAACCGCTACACTCCGCTATCTCTGACAACCGCTTCTTAGGCGCCACTTCCCAACATCCTGCCCCGAAGGCAAATCGAAGAAGACCATAACACCGTCGAACCTTAATGCATTCCAACAAGGACGACGATACCACATAACAAATGAGAATTCCACCACGCTTGAAAATACCAAGTCTCGTCACTTCATCAGCCAAGGCCTGAACATCCATAGTCTGATTGCCTTTCCTCTGCTGGAATTAAATGTCGAACCTCTAAACCATGCACTGAGAAATCCTCATTTCGAGTCATTCCCTGCCTCGACACATAAACAAGCACCCTATCATTACCCCAACACTGTGCGATAATAATGCATGAACATCATAATAATCTATGCATAGCCTCGAAACCATAGTAAATACATATATTGGGCTAAAATGACTGAACACCCTTCCGCATGGCGACGATAATAGCATGCCTGAATACGCAGGGAGAAACATCTTACACCACATCTGCAGTACCACTACAACTCCTCGATGCCCAATTGATAACAAGCGCTCCACATCGCACAAGATTGAGTAGGAAGGAAATAAAGGCATAAGCCTCAAAGGATTCAAATCGCACGATGAGGAATCTAGACTTGCTCATGACTCGTGAGACCTAAGTGAACCTAACGCTCTGATACCAAGCTGTCACGACCCAAAATCTACTATAGGTAGTGAAGGCGCCTAACGCCGCCGTCAGACAAGCCAACGGTGATTGATCAATTTAATTATTTATTTTATTTCTTTGAAATTATAATTTTTATTAATTAAATAGTATGAAATAGAATTTACCGATAAATGATAATATTTCCACGAACTACAATAATGAACAACCCGTAGGAACTCCCAAAACCCGATGTCACAAGTGCATGAGCATCAACTAGGAAATATAATAAAATACAACATCTGTCTGGAATACAAATTAGACAGGAGAATATAAGTAACTTTGATGGAGACTCCGCAAGCTGCGAATCGTAACATGGAATGCAGCTCACGGTGAAGTCCCTGTAATAGCCGCGCCTCTGCCCCCAAAAGGCCACCAGACATATATATATACATGCATAATAAGTGCAACAAGTGTAGCATGAGTACGCAAATCAACGCGTACCTAGTAAGTATCTAGCCTAACCCCAGAGAAGTAGTGACGAGGGGTCGACATCGATATTTACTAGTGGTCCAATAAGACAAATACAGTATAAGTAAACAGATGTGAGTCAGAGTAAATAAACAAAATAACAAGTATAAATACGTGGTACAATTCTCCTCTGAGCAATAATTCAAGCTCTCATCTAGTAGTTACCTCCTCAATCAGAGTATATATATAATGGACCTCACCAGATAGGTCGTCACAGTTGAAATCATGAAAACTCACAAATATATTGACTTCTTGTCAATTATTACGCACGATTTCATAAGAGTATTTTATAGAAATGCCGAGGCTTACGACCCGATCCCATCATGATATGTCCACTGCCGAGGGTCGAACGGCACGAACCATAGATACATCTATTATATTGCCGAGGCAAATGGCCCGCTCCCATGAGAGTGTGATACATAATCCTGCCGAGGCGAACGACCCGATCCCATCATAATGTGTGCACTGTCAAGGGTCGAACGACACAAATCATAGATGTATCTATTATACTGCCTAGGCGAACGACTCGATCCCATTAGAATAAGAAGATTTAACAGGTCCTTGACCCCACTCACGAATAGACGTGTGAGTTATAAATTGTAAGGAAAATCTTTCGATGAAAACGCATAACGCGGAAGAAATTCGTAAGAGAGTACAATTATTTCGCGGCTAATCATGAAGCCCGTCAAATCTCTACAATAGAAAGTCTATCACTCTACACAAGTCTAGTCTCAAGTCGCAACGTAAAATAAAAGAATTTAATAGGCAAGAGACAACTCAAATTATACAGTAATAGTATGGCGGGAACCTAAGTCTACCCGAACATAACATGAATCTAGCTACGTACGGACTCTCGTGAGCTCATGCGTATATAGCCCCCGCAACAAGTAGCACATAACAAATACATCACCTAGGGGTAGTTTTTCACTCACAGAGTTAGACAAGAGATTTACCTCGCTCCGAAGTTCCATAGCCAGCTCCAACGCCAGTCTAACACCTCAAACCGATGCCCGTATCTCCAAAACTAGTCAAAATAATGTGAAAACCCATAAATATATACTTTATTACCCATAATTAATCAATTTATAACAATTTCCAACTTCGCTCGAAAAGTCAATAAAGTCAACCCTCGGGCCCATGTGCCCGGATTCCAAAATTGTTTGAAGATAAACCTTACCCATAACATTACTAACTCAAATATATAATTTAATCTTAATTCCATTTCCAAAATCATGGTCAAAACCTAAAATTATCAATTCTAGATTTTCTACCAAATCCCACAATTTTTCTTAAATTTTCCTCCTTAAATCCACATATAAACCTTACATTAAGCTCACAACAAGTGAAAAATTACTTACCTTGTGTTACATGATGAAAACTCCTCAAAATCGCCCAATTTGATCCCTTATGTTCTGCCCAGTTTTTGCTTATGCGAACGAAATTGCTGTATGAGCGGCCTCGCTTTTGCGTTTCAAAACTCGATTCTGCGAACATCCCTCACCTGGTCCATTTTCGCTTCTACGTGCTGGAATGCGCCTCTGCACATACGCTTCTGCGCACAAACTGTTGCTTCTGCGGCCTTCTCCATCAGCCCAGCCTCTGCTTCTCCGTATTTTCCTCTGCATCTGCGATCACGCAGGTGCGGAAAATGCTTCGCACCTGCGACCTCTGCCCAGTACCAATCCAGCCGCTTCTGCGATCAGTCCCTAGCTTCTGTGATCAAGCTTTTGCAGAAGCGATCGCACCAGCAACAGAGAAAATCCAGCATTTCCAAAAATCGATCTATTAACCATTCGGAATCCACCCGAGGCCCTCGAGACCTTAACCAAATATACCAACACATCCCAAAATGCAATACGAACTTAGTTGAGGCCTCAAATCATGCTAAACAACATCAAAATTACAAATCGACGGCCAAAACCTTTCTTTCAACTTTCCAACCTTCAAACTTCGCCGATCGCGTCCGAACTACACTTAAACATCCCGGAATGACGCCAAACTTTATGCGCAAGTCAAAAAACATGATATGAACCTATTCCAAGGCTCGGAACTTTGAACAGACATCGATAACACCAAAATTTATTTAAAATCAAATTTAAGAATTTCTTAAACATCCAAAATGCCAACCTTCCATAATAGGTGCCGAAATGCTCCTAGACCACTCGGTACTCAACTCGAACATACGCCCAAGTGTGAAATTATCATACGAACCTATTGGAACCTTCAAATCCTGATTCCGAGGTTGTTTACTCAAAAGTCACACCTAAGTCAATTCTTCCAACTTAGAACTTTCGAAATTAGAATTTTCTTTCTAAATCAACTTCGAACTTCCTGAAATTCAATTTCGACCACATGCACAAGTCATAATACCTGAAGTGAAGCTAATCAAGGCCTCAAATCACCGGACGATGTGCTAGAGCTCAAAATGACCGGTCGGGTCGTTACAAATTTGCCTAAGGAGGAAATAGAAGTAAACTTGGTAATATAGTTACCTATTAGGGATAGACAGGGATGAGAGTTATTGTAACGACCCGACCAGTTATTTTGAGCTCTAGAGCATAGTTCGATGGTTTGAGGCCAAGAGTAGCTTCACTTCAGGTATTATGACTTGTACGTATGGTCGGAATTTGAATTTCAGGAAATTCGGGATTGATTTGGAAATAAAATTCTAATTTCGGAAGCTTTAAGTTGGAAGAATTGACTAGGGTTTGACTTTTGAGTAAACGAAATCAGAATCGGGATTTGAAGGTTTCAATAGGTTCGTATGATGATTTTAGACTTGGGCGTGTGTTCGGGTTGAGAATCGGATCACCCGAGAGCATTTCGGTACTTATTATGGAAGGTTGCCATTTTGAAGGTTTAAGAATTTCCTAAGTTTGGTTTAAGTGGGCTTTGGTTTTATCGATGTTTGTTCGGGGTTTCGAGCCTTGGAATAGCTTTGTTATATTATTTGTGACTCGTGTACGAAGCTTGAAGTCATTCTGGATTAATTGGATACGTTTCGGCACGGGATATAGAATTTGGAAATTTGCAAATTTATAAGTTTGATTCGAGACGTGATTTATGATTTTGATGTATTTTGACGTGGTTTAAGGCTTCTACTAAGTTCGTATTGCTTTTTGGAATATTTTGGTATATTTGGTTAAGGTCCCGAGGGCCTCGGGTGGATTCCAAACGGTTAACAAATTTATTTTTGACTATGAGATGCTGAAGCTAGGCAGCAGCTGGTGTGATCGCTTCTGCGGAAGTTTGGTCGCAAAAGCAACCTCGCAGAAGCGAGGTGAGGCTTGCAAAAGAGGCTTGGCAGCCTGAGCTTGAAGTCGCAGAAGCGGAGGCGAGCAGCGCACCTGCGTGTGCGCAGAAGTGAGGTCAGGGCCGCAGGTGCGGGAATTTGCGCAGATGCGCTAGGCTGTGTCGCACCTGCGGTTGCACAGGAGTGAAAGAATTTGCGCAGGTGCGATGGACTGCTAACAGTGGTCTTCCGCAGGAGTGAGGAAGTTTCCGCAGAAGCGGAGCTGCAGGAGAGGCTAGTTTTCTGCAGATGCGAAAGGTCATCTGGGCAGAGGGGTTCTTTTAAAAAGCGGGATTTGGCCCATTTTCTCTTATTTTCACTTGGTTGGGGCGATTTTGGAGGGCTTCAAGGGGAGATTTTCATCAAGCATCAGAAGGTAAGTGATTCTCACCTATTACAAGTTAAATACATGATTTATATATGGGTTTAAACATGGAAATTGGTAGAAATTTGGGATTTTGGTAGAAAACCTAGAATTTGGTATTATTGGATTTTGACCACGAAATTGGACATGAAATTAGGAATAAATTATATATTTGAGTTCTTGGTGTTAGAAATATTCGAAATCCGGGCACCTTGGCCCGAAGGTTGTCTTTGTTGGCTTTTGAGTGGAGTTGGGAATTATTTATATTGATTAATTATGGTGTAACGACCAGACCGGTCGTTTTAAGCGTATTAGCCCCAATCTCCTATTTACTGCATTTCCTGTATCTATTTCTGCTTATGTGACTTGCCATGAGGTCTTGTTTTGATTTTCGAGTATTTTGGGACACTTAGTCTCTAAAACGGAAGCTTAAGTTTTAGGATTTTGACTGTAGTCGGAATGGTGTGAAGACGACTCTGGAATAGAGTTCCATCGGTTCTGTTAGCTCCGTTGGGTGATTTTGGACTTAGAAACGTGTTCGGACTGTGAATTTGACATCTGAAGCTGATTTAGGCTTGAAATGGCGAAAGTTAAATTTTTGGAAGTTTAACCGGGGGGTTGACTTTTTGATATCGGGGTCGGATTCCGATTTCGGAAATTGGAGTAGGTCTATAATGTTGAATATGACTTGTGTGCAAAATTTGAGGTCAATCGGGCGTGGTTTGTTATGATTTAGCATCATTTGTAAAATTCAGAAGTTTAGAAATTCTTTAGGCTTGAATCCGGGTGTAATCGGTGTTTTGGTGTTGTTTTGAGTGATTCAAAGGTTCGACTAGGTTCGTATTAGGTTATTTGACTTGCTGGCATGTTTGGTTGAGGTCCAGGGGGCCTCGGGTAGATTTCGGGTGGTTAACGGACTTGATTTTTGAGTTGATGAGCAGCTGAAGAGCTGCTGCTACTGGTTTAACCGCACATGCAGAGTGGGCACCGCAGGCGCAAGCACGCAGAAGCGTGGCATAAATCGCAGATGCGGGCATGTCCATGAAGGGCAGGGGTTGCGGGTGCGAAGAATTTCCCTCACCTATGGTAGCGCAGATGCGGACAAATGGGCGCAGGTGCGGGGGCAGCTGGGAGAGAGTGACTCCGCAGAAGCGAGGCCAGGGCCGCAGATGCGCGTTCGCTGGTACGGAACCTGGAGCGCAGGTGCGGACCCTGGAGGTGCAAGTGACTTCCGCAGAAGAGGTATTTTCACCGCAGATGCGGCGTCGCAGGTGCGACAATAGGTTCACAGATGCGAAAAGTCTGAGCAGAAGGTTTAAAAGTAAGGGTTCGCGATTTTAGTCTTATTTCAACATTTTTGACTCAGGCTTAGGCGATTTTGGAGAATATTTTCGAGGTGATTATTGAGGTAAGCTTCTTGTAGTCATTTTGGATCATAAAACTTGTTTCCCCATTAATTTCCCCACCTAATTAGTGAGATTTTGAAGTGAAATTTAGGGGTTTAGGGCTTGAGAATTGGAGAGTGGATTTTGGGGATTTGGACGACCAAATGGTATCGGACTTTGATAAATTTGATATGGTTAGACTCGTGAATGGGATTTCGGGTTTTGTGTCTTTTTGTTGGATTTCGAGGCGTGGGCCCGGGGCCGGGCCGAGCCTATTTCGAATTTTGGCTTATAATTTCGTGTTTTTCTTGTGGAATTGATTCCTTTAGCCTATATTAATTATACCGTACTGCTTGTGGCTAGATTCGGGACATTTGATGACTGATTCGAGGGGCAAAGGCATTTCGAAGTAGGATTTTCTCAGTTTGAGGTAAGTAACACTTTCAAACTTGGTTTTGAGGGTTCGAAACCCCGAACTATGTGTTATACGATTGGTGTTAAGGTGATGCACACGCCAAGTAACGGGCGTACGAGCGTGCACCGTGAGAATTGTGGCCTCGTTGATTCCATGGCACTGTATAATGAATCTATTTTGTTCATATCCGTGTTTTCATCTTGTGATAAAGTAATTGAGCTGTCAATCATGCTAGATATCATGTTTAGGCTTTATGCTAGTACTGTTGGGACCCCTAGTGGTCATTTCTTGCTGTCATCTCGCTGATTTCATTGATATTATGTACTCACTCATGTTAATGCATTTCATATCATATCTCCGTCTCAGTTGTTATTTATTGATACATAATATCATTGTTTCGGGCTAGTTTTTATGATATTGTTAGCCCGTGAGTGAGACTGGAGAGATTGATGACTGAGTGAGGCTGAGAGCCTGATTATGAGTGACAGTTATGGGATCGGGCTACACACTGCAGCGGTTATACTAATTTTATGATAGCGCTTGGGCTGTAAAAGCCCCTCCGGAGTCTGTAACTCACCCACAGTGAGCGCAATTAATATTATTGAGGGATGGAACTTCTCTGGACATGGATCTTGTCCGAAGTACTTGGTACCTAGAGATGGATCTTCTCCACGGGGCTGGATTGGCCTTCATCGGTACTGGGTGACTTATAGTTAGTGATGTATATATTCTGGGATGGATCTTCCCGGGGCCGTATGGGCCATATACAGTACCAAGTGATTGAGCATTCGAGAGTGTGAGCACATGAGGCTGACATCATGGTGCATCACATACCGCATGTGCATTGGCATGTAGAGATAGCATAGTTATATTCTTTACACTGTTCGGATTTGCTTCACTTTATTGTTTGAGTTGCCTATTTAATTTGAAAGCATGCCTACGTTTCTATACAATAATTTCTATTTTATCTGTACCGGTTGAGTTCGTCACTACCTTTCAGTCCAAAGTTTGGGCTTGTTACTTACTGAGTTGGATGTACTCACGTTAATTCTTGCACCTCGTGTGCAGATACAGATGTTTTGGTCACGGCGACAGTTGCTGATTGAGACTTCAGAGTTCGGAGACTACCAAGGTAGCTGCACGGCGTTCGCAAGCCTCGACTCTCCTTCTATATCACTAGTTGTATTTTTCAGTTTATTTCTCTAGACATTGTAGTGGATTGTATTCTGATTTAGAAGGTCATATACTCTGTGACACCCCGGTTTTGGGATGGATTGTATAGATGCATCTATCCTGCCGAGGCGTTCGGCTCGATCCACAAGAAAGGCGGACATTTTCTTATGTACCTCCGGAATAAGAGTATTTATTGTAAAATTTATTCTAGAAGATAACAATTTATTTCAACAATTAATTAATCTAAACAAAAATTTAGCATATGAGAATTTCATCTTTTAATATCCTTATCTAACAATTCACAATATATACATCAAATAATTTAATTAATAAAGAATACAATTTACACAAGTAATTCATGCTCTCAGTCCTAAACTACCCGGAATTTAGCATTTATAGTAGCTACGCACGGACCCTCGTCATCTCGTGCGTACGTAGCCCCCGCAATTAGCAACAATTATTTAATTTAATCCCTATGGGGAAATTTTTCCCTCACAAGATTAGGCAAGATACTTACCTTGTCTGAAAGTCCACTTTCCGATTACCGTATCGCGTAAAATTCTCGATTCGGCGCCGAAAAATTCGAAACTATCCAAATATTATACAAAATAATTAATATATGCTCAATAATTCGAAATTCATCTATTAAATAAATTACCCTATCCAAAATGATAAAATCCCTAAAATTCATCCGGGGCCCATGTGCCCGGATTCCGGAAATTTTTGGATGAAAACGTTACCCATAATCTCAAGAACTCAAATATATAACTTCTATCCAATTTCATAACTATTTTCATGGTTAAAATCTCATTTTTATAAATATCTAGGTTTTTCACCTAAACCCTTGATTTCTACGATTTACAAGTTATAATCTACCCATAATCTATGTTTTAACTCAAGGGGTGTAGAATTAACTTACCTCCAAATTGCTAGTTGAAATCTCCTCTCAAGGAGCTCTGAAATCGCCCAAACATGGAAGAAAAATGAATAAAACTGGACTGAGCTTCGTCCATTTTAAGGTTCTGTCCAACAGTTATTTTCACATCTGCGGCTCCGCATCTACGGAAATGCCCTCGCAGATGCGATTTTCCCTTAGCCGGCTTCGCTCGCACCTGCGGTCAGCGGCTCGCTTCTACGAGTCCGCTTCTGCGAATCCCATGTCGCACCTGCGCTCCTCTTCTTCGCACCTGCGCTTTCGTAGGTGCGGTCTTATTTCCGCTCCTGCGATTCTGACAGAACTAGGGAGCTTCAGCCTGGCTCTAAATTTCCAACCTAGTCCGAGCCTCGTCTGATTAACGCTCGGGGGCCCCGAGGACCCGCCCGAACATACCAAAAAGTTTGAAATCATAAAACGAACTCGCTCGAACTCTCGGAACGTGTAAAACATCATCAAATCTAAAAATCATACCCCAAACCAAATTGATTCAAACTTAACAACTTCAAGTTCTTTAATTTACTACCAACGTGCCGAAACATACTTAGACTACTCGGAATGACATGAAACTTTGCGTGCAAGTCTTAAATTACTATATGGAACTATTCCCAAGCTCGGAATTCCAAACGGACTTCAATTACTCAAAAACATACTCCAAACCAAATTTAAAGAACTTTAAATCTTCAAATAGTTGACTTTTCACTATTAAGTGCCAAAATGCTCCCGGTTTATCCAAAACCCGATTCGAACATACGCCCAAGTCTGAAATCATCATACGAACCTATTGGAACCGTCAGATCATGATTCCGGGGTCGTTTTCTCAAAATGTTGACCGAAGTCAAACTTGGCCTTTTAAGGCTAACTTAAGGAACCAAGTGTTCCGATTTCAACCCAAACACTTCCAAATCCCGAACCAACTATCCCCGCAAGTCATAAATCAATAAAAGCACATACAGGAAGTTTTATTTTAGGGAACGGGGTTCTAAAAGTCAAAATGACCGATTGGGTCATTACATTCTTCACCTCTTAAACAAACGCTCGTCCTCGAATGAGTTTAGAATTGTACCTGGAGTGCTGAATAAGTGTAGATATCTGCTCCGCATGTTTTCCTCGGCCTCCCAAGTCGCTTCCTCGACTGGTTGGCCCCTCCACTGGACTTTTAATGAATAAATCCTCTTGGACCTCAATTGGCAAACCTGTTTATCAACAATGGCAACTGGCTCCTCTTTATAACCCAAACTCTTATCTAGCAGAACTGTGTTGAAGTCCAACACATGTGGCAGGTCAGTACGATACTTCCGGAGCATAGATACATGGAAAACTGGATGAACTCCCGATAGATTAGGAGGCAATGCAAGCTCATAAGCAACCTCCCCAACTCATCTCAATACCTCAAATAGACCTATAAATCTTGGGCTCAACTTGCCCTTCTTCCCAAATCTCATAATTCCCTTCATCGGCGAAACTTTCAAGAGAACTTTCTCACCTACCATAAATGATAAATCACGCTCTTTCTGATCCACATAACTCTTCTGTCTGGACTGTGCTGTACGAAGTCGCTCTTAGATCAACTTTACTTTTTCCAAGGCATCCTTCACCAAATCAGTATCATATAACTTAGCCGCACCGGGCTCAAACTACCCGATGGGCAAACGACATCGTCAACCATATAAAGCCTCAAATGGAGACATCTCGATGCTAGATTGGTAACTGTTATTATAAGAAAACTTGCCCAAAGGCAAGAAACGATCCCACTGACCTCCAAAGTCAATCACACATGCCCTGAGCATATCCTCCAAAATCTGAATTGTCCGCTCTGACTGCCCGTCGGTCTGCAGATGAAAGGTTGTACTGAGCTCTACACGGGTCCCCAACTCACTCTGTACTTCTCTCCAGAAATGTGAAGTAAATTAAGGACCTCTATCTGATATGATGGAAATTGGCACACCGTGTAACCGAACTACCTCCTGGATATGTATTTGGCCCAACCTCTCTGAAGTATACGTAGTCACAACAGGAATAAAGTGTGCCGACATGGTCAACCTATCGACAATGACCCAAACTGCATCAAACTTCCGCAAGGTCCATGGCAACCCAACTACAAAGTCCATAGTGATGCGTTCCCATTTCCATTTTGGTATAGTCATCTGCTGGAGTAAGCCACCTAGCCTCTGGTGCTCATATTTAACTTGTTGGCAATTTAGACACCTAGCTACATACTCAACTATGTCCTTTTTCATTCGTCTCCACCAATAATGTTGCCTCAAATCACAATACATCTTCGTAGCACCTGGATGAATAGAATTTCGAGAACTGTGTACTTCATCTAAGATCTTTTTCCTCAGTCCATCCACATTAGGAACACATAGATGATCCTGGAGTCGTAGAACACCATCTGCTCCAATAGTAACTTCCTTGGAACCACCCCATAGTACCGTTTCTTGAAGAACCATTAAGTGTGGATCGTCATACTGACGAGCCTTGATCTGCTCAAATAGTGAAGACTAGGCTACAACACATGCAAGAACTCGGCTGGGCTCTGAAATGTCTAATCTCACAAGTCGGTTAGCCAAGGATTGAATATCCAAAGCTAATGGCCTCTCCTCTACTGCAATGAAATCCAAACTACCCATACTACCTGCCTTTCTACTCAAGGCATCTGCAACCACATTTGCTTTGCCCGGATGATACAAGATAGTAATATCATAATCTTTTAGTAACTCAAGCCATCTGCGCTGTGTCAAATTTAGGTTCCTCTGCTTGAACAAATGCCGCAAATTGTGATGATTAGTGTAAACTTCACAAGACACCCCATAAAGATAATGCCCCCAAATCTATAGAGCGTGAACAATCGCAGCTAACTCCAAGTCATGTACCAGATAATTCTTCTCGTGGAGCTTCAGCTGACGTGAAGCATATGCAATAACTCGCCCTTCCTGCATTAATACACAACCCAAACCAGCACGTAAAGCGTCACAATATACTGTATGCATCCCCGAACCAGAAGGCAATACTAACACTGGTGTTGTAGTCAATACTGTCTTGAGCTTCTGAAAGCTCACCTCACAATCATCGGACCATCGGAACAGAGCACCCTTCAGGGTTAATTTGGTCAAAGGCGCTGCAATAGATAAAAAAAACCTTCCACAAATCGACAATAATAACCTGCTAAACCCAGAAAACTCCTGATTTCAGTCGCCGAAGTGGAACGATGCCAATTCTGAACTGCCTTAATCTTTTTGGGATCAACCTTAATACCTTCGCCCGATACAATATGCCCCAAAATGCTACAGACTCTAGCCAAAACTCACATTTAGAGAACTTAGCATATAGCTTTTGTTACCGCAATGTTTGAAGCACTACTCTCGTATGCTGCTCATGCTCCTCCTTACTGCGCGAGTAGATCAAAATGTCATCAATAAAGATAATGACAAATGAATCAATATATGGCCTGAATACCCTATTCATTAAATCCATAAACGCTGTTGGGGCATTAGTTAAACCAAAGGACATCACCAGAAAATCAAAATGACCATATCTAGTCAAGAAGGAAGTCTTCGGAACATCCGAATCCCGAATCTTCAACTGATGGTACCCCGACCTCAAGTCGATCTTAGAGAACTCCCTAGCACCCTGCAACTGGTCAAATAGATCATCAATACGCGGCAATGGGTACTTGTTCTTAATAGTGACTTTGTTCAATTGACGATAATCAATACACATCCGCATTGTTCCATCCTTCTTCTTCACAAATAATATCGATGCACCCCAAGGCGATACACTCAGTCTGACGAACCCTTTGGCTAGTAACTCCTCAAGTTGTTCTTTTAATTCTTTTGGAGCCATACAATGCGGTGTGATATATATAGGCTGAGTATCTGGAGGCAAGTCAATACAGAAATCAATATCACGACCAGGTGGCATACCTGGAAGATCTGAAGGAAATACATCGGAGAACTCCCGAACTACAGGCACTGAATCAATAGCCGGAGTCTCTGCAGTAGTATCCTGAACATAGGCTAGATAAGCCAAACAACCCTTCTCAACTATGTGTTGAGCCTTTATAAAAGAAATAACTCGATTAAATGAACTAACAGACGAACCCTTCCACTCCAGCTTAGACAATGCTGGAATAGACAAGGTAACAGTCTTGGCATGACAATCTAGAATAGCATGATATGGAGATAACCAGTCCATGCCCAGAATAATTTCAAAATCGGTCATCTCAAGTAATAGGAGATCTTCTCTAGTTTCATAACCACAGAATGTAATAATACAGGACCGGTAGATCTGGTTCACAATAACATAATCGCCCACAGGAGTGGACACATAAACAGGAGTACTCAAGGACTCACGAGAAACACCCAGGAAATGAGCATATATAGATGACACATAAGAATATGTAGATCCTGGATCAAATAATATTGAGGCATCTTTGCCGCAAACAGAAACATTACCTGTAATCACGGCATCTGAGGCCTCTGCATCTGGTCTAGCCGAAAAAGCATAGAACCGAGCTGGAGTGCCAACTGGCTGGCCTCCACCTGGCTGACCCCCAACTCTAGGACTACCCACCTGTCCTCCACCTCTAGGTTGTCGGACGACTGGTGGAGTAACTGGTCCGGTAAGCATAGGCTGCTGACCCTGCTGCACTGGTCTACCCCGCAGCCTGGGGCAAAATCTCCTTATATCACTAGGATCCCCACACTCGTAACAACTCTGCGGTGCAATAAGCCGCTGACTAGAAGTCTGGCCCTGGGGACCTGAATACCCACTGGAAGAACCCTGAATAGCTGGTGGGCGATAAGAACTCTCTGGTATAGCACTAAAATAAGGTCGCACTGGATCACCTCGAGGAGGCGGTGGTGTTGGATATGGGGGCCTGCTGGACTACCCTCTCACGTACTGACCTCTGCCCCTAGACGGATCACCTCTGAACTCTCCAGAATACCTAAACTGCTTATCTCTAGTAACCTGCTCTCGGCTACGCTGGAGTACACCCTCAATCGACCATCTCCGTGACTAGCTCATAAGAAGTACATATCTCAACCTCTCGATCCATAGTGGCCTGAATGCCAGTATGTAAACCCGCAACAAACATCCTCACTCTCTCCGCCTCGGTAGGGAGTATCATAAGTGCATGGCGAGATAACTCAGAGAACCTTGCCTCATAATCGGTCACTGACATCTGACCCTGCTGGAGCTGCTCAAACTGAAAATGCAACTCTTCCATATGAGAGGGTGGAATATACCTGTCCAAGAAAATACGAGTGAACATGTCCCAAGTCATGGGAGGAGAATCTGTTGGTCTGCCATGAACATAAGACTGCCACCATCTACAGACTCTTCCCTCTAGCTGAAAAGTAGCAAAGTCTACCCCATGAGACTCCAATATCCTCATGTTGTACAGTCTATCCTTGCACCGATCAATGAAATCCTAGGGATCCTCATGTCGCTCACCCCCAAAGACATGAGGATATAGTCTAGTCCATCTGTCCAATAGTTTCTGTGGGTCAGCGGCTGCAGCTGGCCTGGGCTCAGGTGTAGCTGCTGCCACTAGCTGGGCTCCACCCATGGGTAGTGCACCCTAAGTATGATATACAGCAACTACCTGTCCATGAGCCTGCGTAGTAGGGGTCTTTGCTCCCCCACCCACCTGAGATGTGGCTGGGTCTACCAGAAATAAACCGGCATGAGTCATAGTGTCCATGAATCGTAGCATACGACCCATAACATTCTGAAATCCTGGTACAGATGTTAAATCCACCGGAGTTGGCTCTGCCACAGGCACTTCACCCTGCTCCTCAATAATAGGATTCTCTGTTGGACCTACTGGCGGCATAATTGGAATAGTCCTGGGAAGTCCTCGCCCTCTACCGCGGGTTGGAGCCCTCCCTCGTGCCTCAGCCTCTAGAAACTGGGGGAGTAGCTCTTCCCTGGTCTGGAACCTCATTCGAGTGCGTTCTCACCATCTGTGAGAGAATAAGAGAAGGATATTTATTACTACATTAATTGCACGATGGAATATGAAGAAAGGTAGTTTCCTAACACCCTATAGCCTCTCGAAGATAAGTACATACGTCTCTGTACCGATCCGCAAGACTCTATTAGGTCTGCTCATAACTTGTGGGACCTACGTGAACCTAGTGCTATGATACCATGTTTTCACGACCCAATTTTACCTATAGGTCGTGATGGCGCCCAAAACTATAGTTAGGCAAGCCAACTAATAAATTAAGCATATATCAGTGAAATTTCAATGCAAGAAAATAATAAGACACAAAATTCTACCATTGTGTGTGCCAAGACCTGGTGTCACAAGTGTATGAGCATCTAGTAGATTATACAAAACTCCAAATGTTGTCTGAAATGAAAATAGACAGAATAAAAATAATACATGAAGAGGCACTGGTAGCTGCAGGATGGCTCAGAAAGGCAGCTCACCACTACCCCCCTGGATAATGAGGATGTGCGATGATAGGTCCTCCACTAGTATCTGTCTCAGATCTTGCACAAAAAGTGTAGCAAGTGTAGCATGAGTACGTAAACAACGTGTACCCAGTAAGTATCAAGCCTAATCTCAAAGTGGTAGAGACGAGATGTCCGACTTTGACACTCACCAAGGGTCAATAATAATAAATGGAATAAATTTTAATTATTCAAATCAGCAGGATTCACAGAGTTAACAATAATTTTATTCAATTAGCAGAAATAATAAAAATCCTTCAAATGCAATAATTTCCAATCTATTAATTAAATCTTTCAATTTTGATAAATTTTCGATTTATCAAATAGCTTTACAAGCTGCAATAAACTGTCTAAGTGTCGTGTAATTATTATTATTATTAAGCACTATTTGTGTCGAGGTCGTACGACCAGATCCAGAGTTTTGTGTACACTACCGAGGGACGTGCGGCACGATCCATAGATGCATCTATCCTGCCGAGGCGTTCAGCCCAATCCACAAGAAAGGAGGACATTTTCATATGTACCTCCAGAATAAGAGTATTTATTGTAAAATTTATTCGAGAAGATAACAACTTATTTCAACAATTAATTAATCTAAACAAAAATTTAGTATATGAGAATTTTATTTTTTAATATCCTTATTTAACAATTCACAATATATATATCAAATAATTTAATTAATAAAGAATATAATTTACACGAGTAATTCATGCTCTAAGTCCTAAACTACCTGGACTTTAGCATTTATAGTAGCTACGCACGGACTCTCGTCACCTCATGTGTACGTAATCCCTGCAATTAGCAACAATTATTTAATTTAATCCCTATGGAAAAATTTTCCCTTCACAAGATTAGGCAAGAGACTTACCTTATCTCAAAGTCCACTTTCTGATTACCGCGTCGCGTAAAATTCTCGATTCGGCACCGAAAAATCCGAAACTATCCAAATATTATACAAAATAATTAATATATGCTCAATAATTCAAAATTCATCTATTAAATGAATTACCCTATCCAAAATTGTAAAATCCCTAAAATTTATCCTGGGCCCACGTGCCCGGATTCCGAAAATTTTTGGATGAAAATGTTACCCATAATCTCAAGAACTCAAATATATAACTTCTATCCAATTCCGTAACCATTTTCGTGGTTAAAATCTCATTTTTATAAAAATCTAGGTTTTCCACCTAAACCCTTGATTTCTATGATTTACTAGTTATAATCTACCCATAATCTATGTTTTAACTTAAGGGGTGTAGAATTAACTTACCTCCAAATTGCTAGTTGAAATCTCCTCTCAAAGAGCTCTAAAATCGCCCAAACATGGAAGAAAAATGAATAAAAATGGACTGAGCTTCGTCCATTTTAAAGTTTTGCCCAACAGTGAATTTCGCATCTGCGGCTTCGTATCTGCAGAAATTCCCTCGCAGATGAGGTTTTCCCCTAGCCGGCTTCGCTCGCACCTGCGGTTAGCGGCTCGCTTCTGCGAGTCCCACGTCGCACTTGCGCCGTTACCGCACCTGCGCTTTTCTTCTTCGCACCTGCGCCTTCGCAGGTGCGGTCCTATTTTTGCTCCTGCGATTCTGACAGAACTAGGGAGCTTCAGCTTGGCTCTAAAATTCAACCTAGTCCAAGCCTCGTCCGATTAATGCTCGGGGCCCCCGTGGCCCCGCTCGAACATACCAACAAGTTTGAAATATAAAATGGACTCGCTCGAACTCTCGGAACATGTAAAACATCATCAAATCTAAAAATCATACCTCAAACCATATTGATTCAAACTTAATAACTTCAAGTTCTTCAATTTACTACCAACGCGCTAAAACATACTTAGACTACTCGGAATGATACGAAACTTTGCGTGCAAGTCTTATGAATTATTCCCAAACTCGGAATTCCAAACGGATTTCAATTACTTAAAAACCTACTCCAAACCAAATTTAAAGAACTTTAAATCTTTAAATATTTGATTTTTCACTATTAAGCGCCAAAACGCTCCCGGGTTATCCAAAATTCGATTCGAACATACGCCCAAATTTGAAATCTTCATACAAACCTATTGGAACCGTCAGATCACAATTCCGGGGTCGTTTTCTTAAAATGTAGACCAAAGTCAAACTTGGCCTTTTAAGGCTAACTTAAGGGACCAAGTGTTCCGATTTCAACCCAAACATTTCCAAATCCCGAACCAACCATCCCCGCAAGTCATAAATCAATAAAAGCACATACGGGAAGTTTTATTTTAGGGAACTGGATTCTAAAAGTCAAAATGACCGGTTGGGTCATTACACTCTCCTTTTAATAATAATAATAATAATAATAATAATAATAATAATAATAATAATAATAATAATAATAATAATAATAATAATAATAATAATAATAATAATAATAATAATTGTTTGCAACAAATTATTTGTGATACAAAAATAAATTGCAACCACAATATAAATATGAAGAAACATAATTTTATTAATAAACTATGCGGGTACAATTCTATTTGTCCCTTGATTCTTCTCTCATGATTATCTCCGTGATTCGAGGCTGGATTTGCATGTTCTCAAAGTAGGATGGTGCGAACCTCTCTGAATTATTTGATATCCATGGAAGTCGATTGTGCGGATGTTCTTCTTGAAGTATTTGATTATCAAGAAGAACATCTATAGATCACGACATTATTTTATGCCTTGATCTCTTTGTGAATATCCCAAGAATTTATGGGATTTTATGAGATGGCCTCAATTTGCCAGCTCTTTTCAAAGGGAATATGTAACCCTTTTTATAGGAGAATCTAGGGTTAGGGTAGAGTAGCCTCCAAGTTAGGAATTTTATTTAGTAACCTCCATACAACCCTAATAGACTCCTAGAATTGCAAGAGTCTTCTTGTAGTATCTTGAATTTAGGATTTATCTTGATCCGTTAAAATTTCAGTGTCGTTAAATGCCCCCTACTTCAACACTTGTCGGGATATAGGCTTTTAAAATAACTTCAAAGACAAGACTTGAAGTATGCAACTAAGATGCTCTCTTTTTGTTTTGAGAAATTAATTTGATTCCCGCAAACTTCGAATGAACTTTGAATTATATGCTTCCTTTTTCTCTTGACGAGAACTTCCCGAAAACAATTACTAGACCAAGAAATTTATTAAGGTCTTGCAACAGTAATCACTTCATACAATTGTTTTTAGTTATTTTATTATTGTCAGGCCGTAATAATTTTAATGAAATATTATAGCTTTGACTTTGAATAAAGTAATCACATCCGATCAAGCAAAGCAGTCACGTTAGAGCTTATATGAAGGACCTTGGATGGTTCCTCTTTCCATAGACAAAATCGGCTTGCTAACTGCATTTGATTGCGTTTAGGCTGCTGAATGTGTTGAACCTGCTGGAAGGCGATGCCACAGCTAGTTCGAATTGAGTCCAATTGGTTCCTCTCCTGCTTTAGCTTTTTCCAGGTTGCTAACGGTGGTTCTTTGCAACTTTGGGGAGATGTATCTCACTTGTAGTTGTGTAGCTTTAGCGAGGCACAACTAGTGCATCCCTCTTGCAGTTTTGCGGCTTTGGCGAGGCGCGTCCTTCTAGTAGTTTTGCGGTTTTGGCGAGGCGCGTCCTTCTAGCAGTTTTGCGGCTTAGATGAAGAATTACTTTGATAGAGAACAAACAATATTGCTCCCAGAGATTGCTCTCTTCAATTTCTGAAAATCATCGCAATAGTTTATTTTGAGACTTGTAATTTTCGATTTACAGGAGAAAGAGATGAAGGGCAAAACTAGTCCCACTGGGCGTGCCAATTTGTTTGCAACAAATTATTTGTGATATAAAAATAAATTACAACCACAATATAAATATGAAGAAATATAATTTTATTAATAAATCATGCGGGTACAATTCTGTTTGTCCCTTGATTCTTCTCTCTTGATTATCTCCGTGATTCGAGGGCTAGATTTGCATGTTCTCGAAGTAGGATGGTGCGGACCTCTCTGAATTATTTGATATCCATGGAAGTCGAATGTGCGGATGTTCTTATTGAAGTATTTTATTATCAAGAAGAACATCTATATATCACGACATTATTTTATGCCTTGATCTATTTGTGAATATCTCAAGAATTTATGGAATTTTATGAGATGGCCTCAATTTGCCAGCTCTTTTCAAAGGGCATATGTAACACTTTTTACATGAGAAACTAGGGTTAGGGTAGTGTAACGACCCGACCGGTCATTTTGAGCCCAGACGCATCATTCAGCAGTTTGAGGCCTTGAGTAGCTTCACATCGGGTGTTATCACTTGTACGTGTGGTCGGAATTTAATTTAGGGAAGTTCGGAGTTGGTTTGGAAAGAAAATTCTAAATTTGGAAGTTTTAAGTTGGAAGAGTTGATCAAACTTTGACTTTTGAGTAAATGACTTCGGAATCGGGATTTGAAGGTTCCAACAGGTTCGTATGATGATTTCAGACTTGGGCATCTGTCCGTATCGAGTTTTGGATGACCCGGGAGCGTTTCGGCACCTATTGTGGAAGTTGACATTTTGGGAAGGATTTCATAAATTTGAGTTGAAGTGCATTTCAATGTCATCAATGTCTGTTTGGGATTATAGGAATAGCTCTGTATGGTGATTCTGGTGTTGGGAGCGCGTCCGGATGTGGATTTGGAGGTCCGTAGGTCATTTTGGGCTCATTTGGTAAAAGTTAAAAATTTGAAGGTTTTTGAGAAGTTTGACTGGGAGTGGACTTTTTGATGTCGGGGTCGGATTCCGATTCTGGAAGATGGAGAAGTTCCGTAATATCGAATGTGACTTGTGTGCAAAATTTGAGGTCAATCGCACGTGATTTTATAGGTTCCGGCATCGAATGTTGAAGTTTAAAGTTCTAAAGTTCATAAAGATTGAATTGGTGTGCTATTCGTGGTTTTGATGTTGTTTGATGTGATTTGAGGCCTCGAGCAAGTTCGTGTTATGTATTAGGACTGGTTGGTACAATTGGACGGGGTCCCGGGGGCCTCAGGTGTGATTCGGGGTGGTTCCGGGCCAAGTTTGGGTGTTTTGATGTTGCTGGTTGTTGGTTTTGGTGTTGTTTTTGCTTTCGCGAGGAGCCTCTCGTGTTCGCGAAGAAGGATTATGCTGCGGGCTTTGTTCTTCGCGTTCGCAAAGAGGCTCTCGCGTTCGCGAAGAAGGAATTTTTGTTGTCCGTCGTCTGATTTCAGAAGCTTATATCTCTCAATCGATAACGAATCTGGAGATGATCCAAAAATGAAAATTGTAGCCCTTGGTGTCTAGTTTTCAGAAAGGTAAACCATTTATTATTTGTAGTTGTGTACAAAAAAGTATCATGGATACACCACAAACTATCCGGGAAGTGTTTGGAAATCTCTGTTGCACAGGGCTGACTTTGTAAGCTTATATATCGCAATCTACAATGAATTGGGAGATGATCAACATATGAAAGTTATAGCCCTTGATGGCTAGTTTCCATAAAGTCAAACCATTTGTGATTTGGAATTTTGTACAAAACGTTATGACCATTATACTAGAGGTTGTCTGAGAAGAGTTTGAAAATGGCTTTCGAGAATTTTGTGCATCGCGAACGCGATGGGAGTCTCGCGAATGCGAAGAAGGGTCGCCTGGGCAGTGTATAAGTTTGGAAAATGGGTTTGGCTCATTTCATCTCATTTCCTCCATGGGAGCCGACCTAGGAGCGATTTTGGAGCTCCATCTTCATCATCTATGTCAAGGTAAGTGATTTCTACCTATTGCAGTTAAATACTTGGTTTATATACGAATTTAAGCATGAAAATTCATGAAAATTTGTAGAAATCTGAGATTTTGAAGAAAAATCTAGAAATTGGTATTTTTAGATTTTGACCACGAATTTGGTCATGGGATTGAGAATAAATTATATGTTTGAGTTCGTGATGTTTTGGATAATGTTTATCATCGAAAATTTTCGAAATCCAGGCACGTGGGCCCGGGGGTGATTTTTATCGACTTTTCGATCGGGGTTAGAAATTATAGTAAATTGAATTATAACGAGTATTGGAATATATATTTATGGATTTGCACATTTATTGAATAGTTTTGGAGTGTTGGGCATCAGTTTGAGTTGTTGGAAAGGCTTTGGAGCCGTTTATGGAATTTCGGAGCGAGGTAAGTCTCCTTTCTAACCTTGCAAGAGGGAATTAACCCCATAGGTGAACTAAATTATTGTGTGCTTCTCTTTGTGGGGGATACATACGTAGCTACTAGCTATGCCTATGTCCGGGTAGTTTTAGGATCACATCATGCCTTGTTGATATTGTTATTGATTTGTGTTTTTTGTTTGCCTCGAGAGCGAGCGAGATTGAGTTTGCTTATTAAATGTTTTGAAAAGAGCTGAAATTGAAGAACTTGAGATTTAAAAGGTTTCATTTGAACTTCGAAATTTCGAAAAGGATTGAGGAATGCTATAATAACTTAAGAAATCTATGTGTGACCGCATCACATGTATGTTTCGCGGGCGGGGTAATTTCCTTAAAAGGCTATAAGCTGAATTTCCCTTATTTTGAAAAGAATCAAGAAAAAGATAGGATTTTAATGTTAAAATTATATTTGACCGCGTCGCAAGTATGATCCGCGAGCGGGGAGATTTCCTTAACTTTTTATTTGACCGCGTCACTCGTATGATTCGCGAGCGGGGTATTTCCTTCTACCACTCTTATGGGATCGGGTCGTTCACCTCGGCAGGATTTATGTACCACACTCTCATGGGAGCGGACCGTTCGCCTCGGCAGGTTAATAGATGCATCTATGGTTGGCGTCGTTCGACCGTCGGTAGTGCACAGTTTACTTGTATGTTAGATCGGGCAGTATACCTCGACATTTCCTATATATATTATCCTCATGGAATCGTGCGTAATATTGGCAAGAAGCCGGTGTATCTGAGGTTTTTCCTTGATTTAGATTATGACCACCTCTTTGATGAAATCCACCATCTCTATATATGCTCCGGTTACAGAGGAACTTATTAGTTGAGAGCTCGAGTAAAATTGTAAAGAGGGGAATTATGCCACATATTTTATAAATGTTTATTTCATGTATTTACTCGGTTTCATATCTATTCACTTTTTTACTGTACCTGATCTTATTAGACCACTAGTAAGTGTCGAAGTCGATCCCTGGTCACTACTTCTTCGAGGTTAGACTGGATACTTACTGGGTACATATTGATTTACGCACTCATACTACACTTGCTGCACATTTTTGTGCAGGTGCATATATGTCTAGCAGCCTTGCGGGCACAGAGGTGTGGTTAATGCAGAGACTTAGGTGAGCTATATTTCCATCTACGATCCACAACCAGCAGAGCCCCCTTCGGAGTTACTTATGTATTTTTCTATCTAATTTGTATTCTGGACAGGTGTTGTATTTTATTTTATCTTCCTAGCTGACACTTATGCACTTGTGACACCGGGTTTTGGGATGATTACGGGTTATTCAGTATTGAAATTGTTAGAAACATTATTATTTATTTTGTTAATTTTATTTTTTACTATTAAATAGAAGGAAAAAAATCATGATTTCAAAATACTAAAATGAGAACCAAATTAAGTATTTATTTTTAGCTTGCCTGACAGTGGTGTCCGGCGCCATCACGACCTTTAATGTATTTTGGGTCGTGACAGGTAGAGTAGCCTCCAAGTTAGGGTTTTTATTGAGTAACCTCCATACAGCCCTAATAGACTCCTAGAATTGCAAGAGTCTTCTTGTAGTATCTTGAATTTAGGATTTAGCTTGATGCGTTAAAATTTCAGTGTAGAATAATAAGAATAATAACAATAATAATAATAACAATAATAATAATAATAATAATAATAGTAATAATAATAATAATAATAATAATAATAATAATAATAATAATAATAATAATAATAATAATAATAATAATAATAATAATAATCTTAACAGAATCGAGTAGGCTGGCGGTAATCCGCACGGCCATTCCAATCTAGCTAATTTAGTATCCTTAAGTTTAAAGGCTGGCAGTAGTCCGCACGGCCAGTAAGGATTTAAGAACAGAAATATACCAGAATTTTCATATAGTTTGTTGACTGTATGGAAGGTCTAACCTTTTACTCGAGCAAGGGGCCTGTCTTAATCTAATACATACTCTTATTGAGCCCATGTGTCTAGCGATTCTAACTGTGAAAGAAGATACCCTTTTTCAACACATTTAACGGGCTAAGGTTCACGGCTTGCTAGAAGGAGCCACTAAGGCAAAGCCAATAAGAGTAGTGCTAGATTAGACTGTACCATCATCTCGAAATCAAGCCAAGAAACTATATAAAAAATTTATTTATATTTTGATAGAGGCTAGATCTTTCATGGTGTATATAGGAGAGAAGTTAGATATTCAACATAGATATGAAATCTCTTAGTCGGACATAGTCACGGCCAGAGAAGAGAGACTAGAGAAGAGACTTAAAATTAAAGTAAAATAAATACCTCTTGAGGCCGGGATGCAAGGCCTGAATGCAATGTCCTGGAGATTTTATTTACTTCAACGGAAAACAGTACTTACAATAGAGAGAGAGAGAGAGAGAGAGAGAAAGAGATTTACAAGAGAGAGAGAGAGTTTTGGTTGATGCCTCTCTCGGAATGAAGAATGATCCTATATATAGAAAGAGAAAAGAACATAAAGAATCTATGCACAGTAAAGTGGGTCCCTTATACAGTGAATTTACTGTGTATACAGTGTATCTACTGTTTAGTGGGATCTATATACAGTGTTTCTACTGTGTAAATAGTGTATTTACTATTGAGTGGGGTCTCCAGCGGCTTCACCGTTGATCACATTCCACGTTTCTCTAATTCTTTCATCTGATGGATGAAATCTTCCGCATTTTTTACTGCTTCATCAGATAATATCTTCTTTGATTGAATAGGTTGGGAATCTTCTGCAATATCACCGTTGCTAGTTTCACTCCGCATTGAAATGTCAGATTTTTCATACTCATTAATAGATTGAAGAAAGTTTCTTTTTACTTCTTCCAAATATTTATTAATCATCTCATCTTTATCTCCTTCTTGAAAAGAGATTCTTCTAGCAATATGCTTGACTGAGCTATCATCAATTATTCCCTTCTGGGGAGCTGCTGAGTATTCTTGGATTTTTGTTTCAATAGAATCCAAGAGTTCTTGACCGTATAACATTTTTGTCTTGGGATCCTTTTTCATTAATTTATCCCAAACATTGTTATAAAATGTCCTATATAAGCAAGGAATCCGTTCTTCAGTGAATCCCAGCTCGGGAGTCCATTTATGAATCCATGGAATAGAGAATTCTATAAAGAAATATATTTGATCATTTTTTTCCAAATAGCAGATATGATGTGCGTGGTATAACTCATTCAAATCTGGCGAAACTTTAGTCAATTCTTTGTATAACATAAGAAATGGGTCAGGTAACATCTTGACTGTTGGACCGTGATATAACCACCAATTTAAGAACCAATTAGGAATGGGACCTGCAAATATCTTTGCACATACCTTTATGAACCAGGTATGTTTATGTCTCTCATTATTATAATAAAGCACTTTATCAAAGGTTTGGATATAATCCCAATATGTGAAATTCATACGAGATTTGTTGAGGCTTATCTGTCTTTCTTTCATTGTGAAAATCCCCCAATCTTCAACAGATATAATCTGTTTAATAATAACTTTTGAGAAGTTATAAACATTCTCATCCGTGTTATAATCGGAAAAGTGCTGAAATTCTGCATTGCCTGTGCTGGTGAGAATAGTCTCATAATAAGAACGGTTTTTGTATGACTCACCCGGATAATATAATCCATTAATTAAATACCTTTGGAATATCTTCCAGGGTTCATCTTTTCTTTGTATCTCAGAATTTTCTAAAAGAAATGTCATTTCTTTTTTAGACAATTTTTCATATGACTTTATATCATCAGTGTTCTCTTTGGCAATTGAAGCAAACGTATCACTTTGCTTTTGAGCAGCCAAATATACCTGCAAATGACCGTATAACTGACTGTCTTCTGGAATATCTTCTAGATGATTAGAGGGTGTTGATAAAGATTTGCCTTTGAGGGATAGCTTCTCATTAATTAAACTCTTTCTTCCCATTTGTATTACGGGGGAGTTTGACGAGGATCCGTATGACGATCTTTGAGAATATGATTTTTCTGGGGATGATCTTCCCCCTCTGCCTCTTCCTCTACCTCTGGCCCACGGAGGGTCCATGCTGCAAATATAACAATTCATTTTATTCAGATAAATAATAGTCTTCCATATTATCTCTAATTTCTTCAGAATAATCATGAATAGAAATTTTATTTTCGATAATATTATCAATAATTTTTTCAATTATAAGGTTTTGTAAGTCTCTATATAACTTAACCACTTTCAAAATAGTGATTAACGTTTTTTTCATTTAGAAAAGTTTTATAGAAATTTATGATTAATTTAAATATTCACGGGCTAAGAAATCAGGAAGAGAATTATCAATTTCCTTTTTATACTGAATTTCAAAGTCAAAGGGGGCTAATTAAGCTTGCCATCTTGCAAATATTAATTTTGAAGCATTATGTTTAAAATCTTTGTTAAAGATATATTTGACAGATTGAGTATCAGTTTTTATCAAAAACTTTTGATTGTATAAATCATCCTGAAATTTTAGAACACATTTGACAATAATCAATATTTCATGGGCCACGGTAGCATATTTTTTTTGAGTTTCAGTCCACTTTCCAGAATAAAATCTTATCAAATATTCACAATTATTGTAGGGATTAACTTGTTTTAAAATCTCACCATAGCCAATATTAGACGCATCTGTCTCAATAATTGTTTGCCAAGCTGGATTAGCAAGAGTTAAACAAGGTAAAGACTTAACCCGTTATTTAATATTTTTAACCAAAGCAGTATGACTATCAGTCCAAGGTTTTTATGATCCTTCTTTAGTCTATCGTATAAAGGGGCCAAATCACGAGATAAATTATTATAAAAAGGGGATATATAATTTAAACTTTTCAAAAATCTCTGTAATTGAGTTCTGTCAGTAATAACATCAGGAAATTTTGATGCAAAATCAATCGATCTTTGTATAGGAGTAATTTTTCCTTGACAAATATTATGTCCTAAAAATCAAACATTTGTTTGAAATAAACTCATTTTTGGTTTTGAAATAATTAAACCATTTTGTATAACAATCTTTTTAAAGATATCTAGATGCTTATTATGCATTTTAAATATTTTAGAGAATATCAAAATGTCATCAATATAAACAATGATAAAATCCAGGTAAGGATTAAATATATCATTCATGATTTTTTGAAATTCAGAAGGGGCATTCTTTAAACCAAATGGCATAACATTCCATTCATATTGCCCGAATGGAACATTAAAAGCAGTTCTATAAGTATGCTCTTTAAATATTTGAATATGCCAATAACCAGATTTTAAATCAAACTTTGAAAAAATATTGGCATCATATAATCTTGATAATAAATCCTTTTTATTGGGAATGGGATACCTTATCCATTTTAAATACTTATTTAAAGGTTTATAATTAATAACCAATCTAGGAATACCATGTTCCTTTTCAGCAGCATTATTAACATAAAAAGTTGTGCAAGACCAAGGAGATTTTGAGGGTTTTATCAAACACTTTTGTAACAAATTATCAATCTCTTTTTTGCAGAATTCTACCAATTCAGCTATCATCTGATAAGGTCAAGATTTAGTAGAAATATCATCCTCAGAGAAATTATCTTCATATGGAAGAGTGACAATATATTTTTTTCGATTCCAAAAAGCACTAGGATGCTCAGCACAAATATCAATAGCAATTTGTTCGGAAATCAATTTAATTTTTTCTTGTACTTTAGTGGATTTTAAAGTGTCAAATATATTCATACTAAATAATTCTAATTGTAACGAATCAATATGACTTTGCTTCATATCAATTAAAGTATTTATATCTCTAGTTACGGGATCTGTAACAAAAGTGTAACTTATCTTTCTATCCTTATAAATAGTTGTAAAACCTTTTGAGTTTATGCTAGTAAAAGGATAAATAGCGTTAATAAAAGGTGTTCCAAGTATAATTGGAGGGTATAACTGATTTTTAACCCAGAAAAAGAAGTGAGGAATGCAGACTTATTCTGACAAATACCCGTATTAGACAATTTATACTTTATATCTAAAGCATGTCCTGATGCAGATTTAACCATATGAGTAGTTTTTTGAAAATATTTAGTAGGTACTAAACCTTCTTGAATGCAGCTAACATCAGCTCCACTATCAATCATAGCAATATTTATAATAGAAAAACTATTATCAATTAGAATAGTACATTTGATATACCATTTATAGACAGTAACAATTTGCATCATTCCCAAAAACATATCATGTTTAGAATCAAGTCTAATAGGTTCTTCCTCAATATTATTTTCAAAAATACCTTTGTTTTTATCATTAGAAAACTCAGTTACGGAATTATTTTTCTCTATCTAAGTAATCCTGTGATCACAAATCATTTGATTTTGTTTAAGAAATTTAATCTCCCTTTTTAAACTTTCAATTTCAACCTTTAAATCATCGAAAGAAGCATCTCTGGTTGTTGTAATTTTATTATTAAGTCGGTTATTAATTTCTGACAAAGAATAAGGTGCAGAATATTCAAATTCGTTCTTTTGTTTTTCAAAAGGTTTTGAAGAACTTGAACTTGAACTTGCAGCCAAATTTATAATTTTTTCGCGAAGTTTATCATCAGTAACTTCTTTTAAAAGTTCTATTACATTATCAGATGTAATAGTTATCATGTTCAAATCTTGAAATTGAGATTGTAATTTATAAAATTCATCATCATCACAAGTACATGTATTACCTTTGCAAGTTGTACAAGTATTATTAATATTTTTATCACTATCAGATAAATCAAGTAAATCGACTTCAGCTTCTGATTCTGACTCAGAATTATAATCAGATTCTGATCCAGAAGTGCATAACAAACCATAAACCTTATCACGTAACTCATCGTCTAGTTCTAAGGTTTTCAGCTTTTGAAGCTTACAATTTGGAGCTATATGACCAAATTTTCCACATTTATAACACTTAATATCAGCAAGATCTCGCTTAGACCTATTTTTCGTAAATCTAGTAGACTTGCGATGAGCTTTCCTAGCATCACGCTCTTCTTTGGATATATATCTCAATCTCTTTTTCTTATAAGGACTATCTGGGTTATGATACGTATTTTTCTTTTTCTTGCTATGAGCAGAAGTCTCGGGTAAACCGAACTGGGTGCAAAAGTCTCCTAATTGTGATTTTTCCTTAAGCTTATCTATCTTAAGTTGTCTGGACAATTTTAACTCATTACACAAGTTTAATCCTTCTTGTGTGCATACTCCTATTAATTTTTCATAGGTATAATCTTTGTACGGAATTTCCCCGTAACTACCCCTTAGAGTTTTTCTTACTCTTTCAGCAAATAAGGAGGGAAGGCCATCTATAAACTTAGCTTTCCAATGTTCATACTTATTTTCGGATAATTCCATTACTCTACTCATAAAAGTATCTTTATACCATCTAAACTCGCTTAAGGTCCTACATCTAAGGCCATTTAGCAGAGTACGGACAGTCTCGTTCTGATTGGTAAATCTACCATTGAAATATTCTAATATGGTAAGAACAAGGGTGTAAACAGCATCTTCTATATTTTTTACTAGAGCCATGCCTAAGTTATCGACTCCTTCGTCAGTGGCTATTGCATTAATAACCATCGCCTTTTCTTCAGTACTTAAATAATTATCCCACCAGCCACGAAGCTGGCCAGTAAAATTTGCAATAATCATTTTGCAAATAGTTCTATCTGTATTTTTTACACTTTTATAGATAGTTGCATACATAAGCATTCTATGCATAAGAATAGTCAATTGTCTATCAGTTAAACCATCAAGATTCCATTCATAAATTTTGGAACCACTATAAGACGTATTAGTCTTATTCCAATCTCGTTCTTCTATTAACACATCTTGAGGAGTAGGGCGATTATAATAATAAGTTTGCATTCTGGGTTTATCAGCATACTTACTATTCTTTTTGGGATAACCTTTGAGTTTATTAAACTCTGACCAGACTTCATCTTTATAATCAGAAGTAGTATCTAATTTATCAATAAAATATTTTGATAAATCAATAGGTTTAATATTTAAACTAGATAACTTTTTATCAAGAAGTTCTTCTAAATCATCTAACGATTTGAATTTAAAATCTTGAATCTCAGGGGGTCTTTGAACATGAGTAAGAACAATTTGAGCTTCTGATTTGCTTCCTGAAGTAGAGGCAATATCAGTTATCTTCTTGCTAGTACTCATTTCCTTTATCAAAACTGTTAATTCATTAAGTTTTTCATCAAGAGAACTGATATGTTCACCCAAAACTTTAACATATAAACTTAAATAATTATTTTGAGAAATCAAATTATTAATTTCTACGATGTTGACTGCAGCTTCATCAATAAATTTTTGAAATGCAGTAAACGTAATACCTGTATTATTAGGTAAAACAAAAGGTGCTTGAGGTGGGTATATGGCTTTAGTAATATTACCACTTCCATCTTTATAAGATCTTTCTAAAACCTTTATGTAAAGCGGTAAATAAGTGGTTATAAACCAAGGAACAAAATACATAATTTGATTATGTAAAGCACAAGTTTCATAAAATTCTTGAGAAATATTATTTAAATCTTCTTTACTATAAGTATCAAAAAACCAAATTTTAAATCGGTTCCATTTATTACTACAAAAATCCTTTTGAACATATTTTCTAGCTTGTGACCCCGGACTAAAATCTATTTGGTATGGAATCATTAAGCATAATTGGGGTTGAAATTCATTTCGGATGAGAAGGAATATCCTTATCATAAATATTATCATTATCCCGAACAATATTTGTTTGAGGGTTAATCTTAACCATTTCAGCAGGCTTATCACTTTTAGTAAAAATAGTGTGTAAAGATGCAGCACGATTTCGAGCTGGTCCATAGACTGGTTCAACATGAGAAATATGTTGAATTGCAGGTAAAAGTCTATGATTGGAAAATGAATGCCTATTATAATTAGGACTAATAGTATGCAAAAGTCTATTATTAAAAAATGACTGCCTATTATAAGTGGAACTATTATCATCAAATTGAATGCAAATCCTACCATCCGGATTTTGAGTAATATGAGAATATTCAGTATTACTGACAGCATTTGTTATTTGACTTGGGGATATAACTGAATCCAAAGTCCAAGTAGTTGGAAAATTAATTTCTTCCCACTTAATAGGTCTCCTCGTGGTGATCTTAGACTTTGCAAAATTGGTTTCCACCAATATAGTCTGATCGGATGTATCATACAGTTTGCATCTAGGGTTTAACATAGATAATAATTTAAAATAAATTCTATAAGATAAACATATAAGTTCAGATCCAGGCGCATAATTATAACCATGCGTTTTCACATTTAATGTCAATGCATCAAGTATATTAACATCAGATAGAGATAATTGAAGATTGGATTGAGTATTAAAATATACTAGACTGTAGGCCAGAGTAGATTCAATAGAACCCATCAGAGACTGTCTAAAATTCAGATTTTTAGCATCTCTAAGAGCAGCCAAAAACGTCTCTGGTAACCCATTAGGGTTAATGGCTTAAAAGCAATTTGAACCATACCAACATGCAGATAATTATACTGATTTTTATATAAATCTACATCTTATTTGTTTAACAAACGAATAGTCTGTTCAGACGAGTTTAAAGCTAAAGATTGCTCAGTAGTTTTAACTAGTTGTTTTGAAGAAAGTTTATCAAACCATCCATAATCATAAATTATTTTAATAGGGACTTTAGGAATTGTCCATTTGTTTAATAAATCAAGGTTTTGAGGTATATCTACCTCTTCAAGTCTAGTATTTTTCATACTAGTTTCTCCTAAATTCATAACAAATAATAACATATCTATGCCGAATACTTCAGATCTATCTCATATATACCATGAAAGTTCTTAATAATAATAATAATAATAATAATAATAATAATAATAATAATAATAATAATAATAATAATAGTAATAATAATAATAATAGTAATAATAATAAGTAATAATAATAATAATAATAATAATAATAATAGTAATAGTAATAATAATAATAATATAATAATAATAGTAGTAGTAACACTAATAATAATAGTAATAATAGTAGTAGTAGTAGTAGTAGTAGTAATAGTAATAATAATAGTAGTAATAGTAATAATAGTAGTAGTAATAATAATAGTATTTTTCATACTAGTTTCTCCTAAATTCATAACAAATAATAACATATCTATGCCGAATACTTCAGATCTATCTCATATATACCATGAAAGTTCTTAATAATAATAATAATAATAATAATAATAATAATAATAATAATAATAATAATAATAATAATAATAATAGTAATAACAATAATAGTAATAATAATAATAACAATAATAGTAATAATAATAATAATAATAATAGTAATAGTAATAGTAATAATAATATAATAATAATAGTAATACTAATACTAATAATAATAGTAATAATAGTAGTAGTAGTAGTAGTAGTAGTAATAGTAATAATAATAGTAGTAATAGTAATAATAATAATAATAATAATAATATAGAAGATATAGATAGCAAAATTTTAATTTTGTGGTCCTATTCATAGTTTGAGTGCTTTTACCATAATTTTAATCTAATCTTAAGTTCAAATCTTATTTTCCTTCTATTTCTAATATTAAATATTTTTGAGTTTTGAATAATTGCTATTACTTTATCTAATATATAGTATTTCATGTTTTCATGTGTCATTCATTAACTTTCCTCTTTATTTAATATCATTATCCATTTATATCCTTTAATATAATATAGATCAATATATGCTTTTTTTTAATCTTGATATAAATATTTATATTATTTTAAATTATACTCTAAGTTGTTAAATTGTTTAAATTTATTAATAATATTTTTAAGTATTACATAGTAAAATTTTTAATATTTTGATTTAGTTATTTATTAATTAATTAATTAAGAAATAAGTTATATATGGCTTTTTCTGGTTATGCCATATGGCTGAATTAGTTATTAGGTAACAGTTAATTAGTTATTATGTTGCATATGGCTAATTTTAAGGTTGTCACTTGGCTTAAGGAGAGGGCTTTTTCCTCACATTTTAATAATATATAGATTTTTAAGTATTATATGGTAAATTTTATAATATTTTGATTTAGTTATATATTATTAATAAATTAAAAAATAAATTATATATGGCCTTTTCTAATTATGCCATATGGATGAATTAGTTATTAGGTAATAGTTAATTAGTTATTATGTTACATGTGGCTAATTTTAAGGTTACCCCTTAGTTTAAGGAGATGACTTTTTTCTCTCCTTTTAATAATATATATATATATATATATATATATATAAAATATAGATTTTGACGAAAAAGGTATTAAAAATATAAATAAATAAGGAAGAGATAAAATAAAAAATAAAAATAAAACCCAACACTTCCTCCCTCCCATATATCCTTCTTCTCGTCTGCACTCCCACTTTTGCTCCCCATATGTTGTGAATGAAAATAGAGATGACGTGGAAGAGAAGAAAAATTTTTGGCGGAAAAACGCGTTTTTGCGGTCCATTATGCGACCGCAGAATCATTCTGCGGGCCGCATAATGGCCACAGAAGTAAGGCAGAAGAGGGTCATCTTGGATGCAATTATGCAGTCGACTATGCGATCACATAACTATTTTACGGTTCATTATGTGACCACATAACAGTTATGCAGACCGCATAGTGACCGCAGACACAGGTAGATTTTTGGTCGTTTTGGTCAGCAATTATGAGACCGATATGCGGTCCGCATATTGATTATGCGATTGCATATGCGATTGTAGAACCTGTTCCGGAGCTTTATTTTTGGGCTTTTAAAACCCGATCTTATTTCGTTAAATACACTCTTTGGATTATTTTTGAGCTATAATCTCACATTTTAGAGTGAGAGAGAATGCCCTAGAGTGAGAAGGTGTTCTTAAATAATTATTCTTCAATTCTTGCTCAAGTTTTGGAAGATTAATAAGGGAAACTCACTAGGTCTTCATCCTAGAGATTGAAGTTGCTAAGAATTCCAGAACATTTAGAGTGTAAGGAAGCTCAAGTGAGGTATGTTGGCTAAACTCTTCTTTAAGAATTGAAATTTCCATTATCCTTGTAAGTTCCAAGATGTTAATTTCAAATCGAGTATTCCGACAAGTTTTGTGATAAAGATATATGTTCAATTCAAGTTTCAAATGCTCTTATCATATTGCATTATAAATTGAAGATGTGTTCCAAACTATGGATTGTGTATTCACATGTTATAATTTCAAGTCGTGATTTATGTGAAGGTTATTATGCCAGGATGTGTAGAGATTGTGATTGTGATACATTTCCACCCGCATACATTGGGGTGAGGCGGCATAGCCGCTTTGTGTTGGTATTGGTATCGTTGATGCATTTCCACCCGCATACATTGGGTGAGGCGGTATAGCCGCTTTGTGTAGGTTCTTGGTACTGTGGTTATACATCCACCCGCATACATTGGGGTGAGGCGGCCGGGCCGCTTGAGTAGAGTTGTGGTATTGTACTTACACCTCCACTTGTATTCATCGGGTGAGGCGACAGGGCCGTTTTATGTGAAGATAGTTATAGAGGATCTCATCTTAGATCCTATAAATGTTATTGATAGCTCTTAATAAGTTTTCTCTGATTTAAAACGGTTATCTATATTTTTCTACTGCCGCCCTGATTCATCATATTCATATTGTATTTCTGAATTCTTAAATTGGTGTTTGGTTTTCATACTAGTACTATTCAACAGTACTAACGCCCCTTTTGCCAGAGGCACTACATCTTTAAATGGATGCAGGTAGTTCCACAGCAGGAGATATTGATCAGTGATAGCAGTACACCTTCTTCCCAGCTGACTTGGTGAGCCCCACTTCATCCCGGGGTCATGTATCTTTTGTTCTTGTGTATTCTGTTTGAGGTATAGACGGGGACTTATTGCAGGCATTTTCATTATACTCTTCCTTATCTATAGAGACTTCGTAGACATAGTGTGGGTTGTGTATTGGTGCTGGAAAAGACAAACTATGTTATGTTGTGGTTATATTACTTGTCCCATTTGAGACTTTAAAAATGATGAAAACTATTGGTAATGAATTGATATTGTAGACATGATCACGTTTTTGTCTAATTAATGAAAGCATGTATTATCTTCATTCATGGATGAGTTTGGGTAGAAGAAAATCTAACAGGCTTGCTCAGTCGAGTTCACTCGGCTGAGCGCCGGTTGCGCTCCTCGATTTTGGGGCGTGACAACTACGCTATCTGAGCCTAAGGTTTTAAAGTGTCCTAGGATGTCTCGGAGTCGTGTCTAGTAGAGTACTTATTATCGGTGTGTTGTCGACCACTTCTATAATTAGTATGCTACATGGGCATTTAGGAATCATACCCTTCTTTCATGTTCTTGATCGTGCAATAAAGCTGGTTGTAAGATTGTTCCTCCTTTAACTCCTAAGTTGCTCTAATTTTCAGTACATGGCACCTAAGAAGAAGGAAAGAACTGGCCAAAGAGCCAATGTCACCCCGGGAGTGACAGTTGATCCTATAATTGATGATACGGGTGAGCACCCGAGGAGTGAGAATATTCCTCCAGTTACTACACTGCCTGACTCTACTACAACTGATCAGACCGCACTTGTCCCTACACCTACTGAGGGTGCAACGGTCCCTCCAACTGATATTCCAGTTCCACGTCCAATTCCAGCTTCCGATTCCGGTGTGTCTGATATTTATCTTAGGGGAGCCATACAAATGTTGATACAGATAGTGGCTTCTCAAGCCCAAAGATCGAGTGTTGGGCCTACTTCTTCCAGTCATCCAGGGGAATCTAGGGTGAACAAGTTTCTTCAATTAGACCCTCCAGTGTTTACGGGTACTGATCCCGAGGAGGATCCCAGGGCTTCATTGATGAGATACACAAAACTCTTCGGGTTATGCATGCTACAGAGACTAAGGGAGTGGAAATGGCCATATACCGCCTAAAAGGGGTGGCATATTCTTGGTTTGAGTTGTGGGAGGAATCCCGTGAGGAGGGAAGCCCTCCGGCAAGGTGGGGTGAATTCACATATGCCTTTATGGATCATTTCTTGCCTACCAAAACTAAGGCAGCATGTGCCGTTGAGTTTGAAATCCTGAAGTAGGGTAGTATGAATGTGTGGGAGTATCATATGGAGTTTGTGCACCTGTCCAAGTATGCTATTCACATGTTACCCACTATGGAGGCTAGAGTGCGTCGATTTGTTCAGGGCCTTAGCCCCTTGGTTATTAATAAGGCCTCTACATCTGTCTTGAATTCCGATATGAACTATGGTAAAATGGTGGCATTTACCCAAGTCACAAAGACCCGCAATTGAAGAATAGAATGGAGCGTCAGAGTAGCAGCAAGGCCCGGTTCGCGGGCAACTTTGGTGGTTCTTCCGGTGGTAGTGGTGGTGGTGGTAGGTCGGCTTTCAGGGGAGGGTCATCAGGACCATCCCAATCATTCGCCCAGTCCTCGATGGGTGCACAGTCATCTGGCCCAGTCAGGGCAACATAGGACCTCACCAGCAAGGTCGGCCCGACAGAAGGTTTCAGCAGCGAAGGCTTCCATGCCCTAAGTGTGGGAGGATGCACTTTGGGTCCTGCTTCATGGACCTACTAGTATGCTATGGGTGTGGGTGTGAGGGGTCACATTCATAGAGATTGCCGCTCGTCCCGCCGAAATATGGGCAGAGGTGCGGCACAGCCAGCTAATTCTACAACTACTACATCCACAGCACCTCCAGGTCGAGGCACCCCAGCACCAGCAAGGTGTGGTGCACAGAATTTGGGAGGACCCAGCAGATTTTATGCTATGCGGAGGCGTCGGGAATCAGAGGCTTCTCCAGATATTATCACAGGTATATTGATTATCCAATCTCATGATGTTATGCTCTTATTGATCCCGGTTCCACTTTGTCATATGTTACACCTTATGTTGCTATGGAATTTAGGATAGAACCAGAACAGCTTCATGAGCCGTTCTCAGTATCTACTCTGGTTGGTGAGTCTATTTTGGCTGCACGGGTTTATAGGGATTGTGTCATCATGTTGCATAGTCGGGGTACCATGGCCGATCTCATTGAATTGGGAATGGTTAATTTTGATGTGATAATGGGGATGGACTGGCTTTATTCTTGTTTTGCCAAGCTTGATTGCCGAACCAGGACTGTTAGGTTCGAATTTTCAAACGAGCCAGTTATTGAGTGGAAGGGTGATGATGTAGTGCCGAAGGGTAGGTTTATTTCGTACCTTAAGGCCACGAAAATGATCAACAAGGGATCTATTTACCATTTGGTACAAGTTACGGGCACCGATGCTGAGGCACCTACACTTGAGTCTGTGCCTGTTGTGAATGAATTTTCGGGAGTCTTTCCGGAAGATCTCCCTAGGATCCCACCAGAAAGGGAGATTGATTTTGGGATTGATGTGATGCTAGACACGCATCTTATATTTATTCCGCCCTATATAATGGTACCGGCAGAATTGAAGGAACTAAAGGAGCAGCTGAAGGAGTTGTTAGAAAAGGGTTTCATCCGGCCGAGTGTGTCGCCTTGGGGCGCACCGGCCCTTTTTGTAAGAAAGAAAGATGGGTCACTGAGAATGTGTATTAACTATCGGCAGCTTAATAAAGTCACAATCAAGAATAAGCACACACTGCCAAGGATAGATGACTTGTTTGATCAATTGCAAGATGTCGGGTACTTCTCCAAGATTGATTTAAGATTCGGGTATCACCAATTGAAGATCAGGGAGCGGGATATTCCGAAAACAGCTTTTAGGACCCGATATAGGCATTTTGAGTTTCTAGTGATGTCTTTTGGGCTAACAAATGCCCCAGCGGCTTTCATGGATCTTATGCATCGAGTTTTTAAGCCATTCCTCGACTCCTTTGTGATAGTGTTTATTGACGATATTCTTGTATATTCACGAAGTCGAGAAGACCATGCCGATCATCTCAAGGCAGTTCTGCGAACCCTATATCAGCACCAATTATATGCAAAGTTTTCAAAGTGTGAATTTTGGCTTGAATCGATTATATTCTTGGGTCATGTAGTCTCTAGTGAGGGAATTAAGGTAGATCCTCAGAAAATTTCAGCGGTGAGGAATTGGCCGAGGCCTTCAACTCCAATAGAGATTCGCAGTCTTACTTGTTGCAACGTGATGTAGTTCTGCAAATCCTTAAGCACAATTTGTTAAAGGCTCAGAATCGTATGAAGTTATTGGCAGATAAGTCCCGCACTAATACGACCTTTGATATTGGTGATTGGGTGTACGTCAAGTTAAAACCTTTTAGGCAGACTTCTTTGCGCTTGCCGCGAGATCACAAGATTGGCAGACGCTACTTTGGTCCTTGCCAAGTGTTGAAACGCGTTGGCAATGTTGCCTACCGCCTAGCTCTTCTAAGATCCACTCGGTCTTTCATGTTTCCATGTTGAAACGATGTGTGGGAACTCCTAATCATCAGGTCACTCCTTTGCTTTTGGAGATGCCACTGACACTTGGATCCAGTTGATCCCAACCTTGAGGACAAGATTGCTTTTGAGGAGGGGAGTATTGTTGTGAATGAAAATAAAGATGACATGGAAGCCACACAAGTAGAGCACATGGGAATGCCACGCAAGACTTCTAGAATGATCATTCCGCCAAAACGACTTGAGGACTATGAGGGTGTTTGGCTAAGGTTATAAGCTGGTCAAACTAGCTTATAAGCACTTTTCGGCTTATCTACATGTTTGGTAAAGTTAAAAGTGCTTATAAGCCAAGTGCTTATAAGTCAAAAATAAGCCAAAAGCCATAAGTTGGTCACCCCTAGCTTATGAATTTTTAGCTTATAAGCACTTTAAGTTTGACCAAAATTTTTACTATTTTATCCTTAAAATATTCTTTTTTAAAACAAAACTCTTACATCGATACTCACTGCCTCAAGTACTATTTCAACCTCCCCCCTCCCCCGCATTTTCAAGTCTGCAATTCTCATTGACTATTTAAGATAAGCAAATTTTCTATTTCTTTGCAAATTTATATATATGTGATTGTGTATTAATCTTTCAACTGTATGTAATAAATGAGGACATATCAAATTTTTGGTGTATCAATGTTTATTTCTCTTCAAATATTTTGTCCTATTTAGGTTTATTTTTTACTGAGAAACTTTTATCAATTTATTAATTAGTATAACTTATGATTATATGCTTATCATAAAAAAAATTATATTTATCATAAAAGTTATCTTATCTAAGCACAGTTATATTTAAAATAAAATGATAAATAGAAAATTTTGTAGCTGGATCGATTTGGAATCTAAAATTTTGAAGAAATTATGCCCTTATTAGTGTAAACAGTTCTAAGGTTATTCGAGTCATTTTAACAGAAAAGGAGCTTATCAGCACTTTTTTTATCAAATACTGTAGCAATTTATTATCAATTTCAGCACTTGTATCCAAACATGTAACTGCTTATTTTATAAATGAGTTTCAGCACTAAAAAGTGCTTTTCAGCACCTAATGCTTATCAGCTATTTAAAGGCTCTATGTCTGTAAAGGGGGAAATGCTCGTGACAAGGGATAAAATTGGTTGGGCCGCAGTATAAAGCACCATGAAATCGGTATTGCGAAGCAGCGATTTTAGTTGTTATGAATGATTCTATTTCTCTTCCTAGTTCTTCTGTATTCCTCATCTCCTTCTGCTTCCCTGATCATTAGTTACTGTTAGTTCCAGCATTTCATTGTATTTTCTGCATTTGAGATTTCATCTGGCTTTATCTTTATAATCGAGTTCGAGTTTAATCAATCAACAGTTGTGGTACTAGTTTCTGCTCCTTTGAGTTGCACCCTTATGCTCTTTTGAATTTGTAACACCAAACCTCTCTTTATTCCTTTTACTTGAAAGAGAATTTAGGGATTCTTCTTTTGAGTTTAAGAATCTAAAGAGGGATGAAGAAAGATATAAAAGATAACCACAACTAGAAGTTGGCAAACGCAAATCGTCGGAGATGTTGCCGGAGAAAAAAATTTGACTTTTTTAGAATTGGCAATTGGCCGAACCGGTAGTAAGGATTTGGTTTTTCTGTTTACTGGGTCTGAATTTTCGAATCAAAGAAGACAACCAGCTAAAGCTTTTCTGCTAGCATTTCTCTTTTTAGATCTGGTCTTTGAGTGGTTTCAGATGGGGAATTTCGGAAAAGAAAAGAAAGGGATGTGAGTTCATTTTTCCAGTGACTTTGCATTTTTTTGATGGTTTGAAGGTAATGATTATTGGGACGAACTTAGTGCATTGATGCTGATTTTGCTTGTGGTAATGTGAATATGAAATCTAGTTGTTTTGGATAGTGGATTTCAGATTTTTTAATATGCAAGTCTAGAGTTTTAGAATTTGTGGGGTATGTTTTTGTCGTTGGGATGGCCATTGATGACAATGAGTAAAGACGAGATAAAAATGGCGAAAAAGAAGTGGGTTTACAAGAGAAGCGAGGTCCACAATTAAAAATATTTGAAGATGTGGCAGCTAAAAATGGGACGCGTCATATTTGTTATATCAATTGTGGAGCACGCTCCGGGAGAGGTATTTATTAATAGTCATCCGCGGAGCCACATTGAAGCAAAGGGCGTCGCTTGACTTTACCAGAAAATTATGCTATTTTGCTAGATAAATTTTTTAATTTTATGTATATTTACTATACGTTTGACTATCCTTAATTTTTCGATGTATCTAATTATTTATATTTTGACATTCCTTTGATGAAAATTCTGGATCCACCACTAATAGTCATTCTACATTCTACGAAGCTTGAGTGCCTAAATGGGGTAAGTTTATATACCCGGAATGACAAACGGGTACCCTTAGGCCATTTTGCCATATAATATATACTAGTGGAGGGAAGCCCGGGCCCGCAGAACTATATTGTTGTCCCGGGCCCAATGTGAGCATAATTATATTGTTGTAATTCTACACTTTCTAATTGATATGTTACCCAAAAAAATGAATAGCTTTGTAGCAACACCTGCTGATACATTGATATTTGATACATATATGTGTACGATCGTAGAAATTAGAATTAGTATGAAAAAAGATGATAAACTATTATGTCAAATCAGTTGTTGCAACACTGAAGTTTGACTAAAAATTCAAAAGTACTCTTTGAGCACTAAATGAGCTAAAAAAGAATTCGAGAAAGAAAGTTCTGTCGCAGTTAGAGAGACTCATATAAAATACATATGAAGGTCGAGAAACAGGTCGAACATGGTTGGCACCTCCATTAACAACTGAAGCAGCCGCCACAAGGTTTCCAGTGACCCTGAAAACATGAATTTTTTTCCATCAATTTGTCCATTTGTATGCTTTCCTCCTGTCATATGCCAGAGAAATAAGAAAATACCAGAGGAATCTCAGCAATCAAATGCACGATAAATTAGAGCAGACTAATCGGAAAGAGCAAAGATCAACTTCAACACATCCTCAAGCCTAGTTTGAATTTCAAAATTGAAAGATCACCAAGATATAAATTAGTCTAAAAACATACATCTCGCGACTTAAAACTCAGAGTATCTAAACATCTATATTTCTAATTAGCCAAAAGAATTAACTCCAACCAAAACCAATACATGCATGGATTTCGCTGCACAAATTGGAAGAGGAGAAAGTGGTAATCTATAGCTTACTTTAAGCTTAAATGATTGTACTATCCAATTGATGACTTTTAGCATGAAGTGAACTATTTCAGTGGTAGAATTCGTCGGGAAGCATAATGAGGCAAAGATTCTCAGTAAAGTGTGCAGTATATTACCCATGAAAATTGCCCTGGCACTTCTTCACCATACTGACCAGATAAAATAAATTTTCATGCGTCTAGCTGTTCATGCTCATCTTTCGGAATACAAAAAGGCAGGTAAGAGACTTAAAGGTAAGAGTATTTACTCGGAGTAGATGCAGTTAGCAAACTTCAACGTCTCATAAATGGCAAACTGATGGAAACATTGAACTGCACTGTGCTTTAACTAACTATATCTGACTTCGGAAAGAAGAACCAGATTTTTGTCTCATAATCAATAGGCAACAATGATTATATGTTCCAAAAGACTAAATATGTTTGTCATTGCACGTCGGCATCCCTTGTGCCTTTGTGTATAGTCTGTAGCCTAGCACAGAAGAGAGTAAAACCATAAATTAGAATCTACCTAAATTCCAATGCTTTTCATTTATGTTTTCCTAGCACATCTCACAATCATAAGTTGTCACAAAATTGAATATAGTTAAATAAAATAATTAAATTATCAACAGATTTGATCATGTAGATTTGCAAAATAAGTAGCAAAATATATTTCGCCTATGGGCAGAATGTTGAATGTCTCGAACATAATCTGGGTCTTCATACGTAATAAAAAAATGTTAAGTTTCTTCATACTTTCATGCTCTATTAAAAGAGATTAACTTGTAGGTTATATTATTCCTTAAAGAAGAAAGGAAATATACACAACAAATATCTTTAAAGGAACTTAAGTTCTCAAATTAACAAAGCGCAACAATTTTTGATAAGTTAGTTGTGGTTAGCTAAAAACCGTTAAACTTGATGCAAGAAAGTATTCAGAGATCTTGTAATCACTACTGAGTTATAGAATGGGACATGTAGAGGTATGATATGTCCGTTTTTGCAGTCAGTTCTTAGCGTAGATGTAGAACTTTTAATGTGAGAGAACTAAATACATGTTCAAAATGTTAACGTTCCTCCACTTTGTCAATACTATATGTCCCTGCAGTTTCTAATTTTTTAAAGACGTTTGGAGTTATTGTGAATGTAAAGCCTCGGATGGTGACAGTTACCACAAATTCAATACAAAATATCAAATTGCTAGAAAACAAATGGGAATAAAGAAAATGGTCATAATGTAAGAATCTCACAATTTTTCAGTTGACGCGAAAGAAGTACATAAGTCACAATTCAGTAGAATTAAGGGTAGAGTTAGCTGAGACTTGACTCGAACAACTAAGAGTAGAAGTTGTAATTCAACTGAATTTAGCATATAAATCATTCTCTGTCTAACACACAAAAGAAATAATTGTATAAGCTAAATATGGGAAAGTAGATTATGATAACATTGTGTGACTCCAGGGGTCATACGGTACTCAAGAAATCTTCGAAAACCAATCTTTCTAACAGGGAAACATTAGCAGGAACTTATTTAGTTTTATTGGAAAATATGAGGAATGAACAAAACTTTACGGAGGAGCATAGAGCATTGCATACAGAAACTTACTGGATGATCACAATCAATCAAAATTGTTACATCAAAAAAATTTACTACATTCTACTAAAACAGTAAAAGGAGAATGTGATAAACATGGGCATGTTCACTTTAGTTCTAGATATCTCGACACTTTGCTAAGTTCCTTTGCTATCTTCTTGCTGTCTTGCACTTAGTCCTTTTCTTTCTTTCATTTTTTTTGATGAATTTTTTTAGTAATATCAGATCAAGTACCAAGTTAGTGCTAAGGCATTGTACAAAAGTGATATGAATACTTCAAAAGTGTAAGGATTCCAAAAATTCCAGGAAAGCATCACTATGGGTAGGAAAGTCTGCAGTAACAAATAACATAAACAGACAGATTTGCCTTTTAATCCCCAGAGGAAGTTGGGGAAGGGTGTTGGGGCAAAGATTTTTGACCCCAAATTGACATCTCATATCAACTGTAATGTGGATCCTCAAAATTGATTGATAAAGCTCATATATATATTTGAATACAACAATCTCCATATCACATAGTTGTATCAGTAAATAACAAAATTGAGCAAAAGGGTAGGAATAAAATTATGGCATGTAACAAAAATGATCAACTTTTATACAATATAAACAACACCCACGTGAGATAATGTAAAAAAAGAAAAAGAAAATAAGCAAGCATATAAAACTTACCCTTTTAAGGTGGAGGCAGAAAACTCCGAGAAACTGAGCGCTCTATGTAAAGTAGTAATGAAAAATAATAGTAGATATGTTGTAGATAGAACAAATCCAGAAGTTGAGATTTTATAGCAAGAATTGGAGATAAAACAGATATATACATGATATAGAAGAAAACAGAGGAGGAAGTCACAAACAAAAATAGAGCAAGCGGTGGGAAGATGAAAATGACTCCCCCAGAAGACAGCGCAGGCGGAAATATTTTGCTAAGCACGCGTCAAAGCGGGAAACATATGGGGCAGCACATGTGTAATTTTGTAAGGATAGAGGCCCAGGGTTTTTTGCTAAATTTTCAACCACTGCTATATTGAGCATTAGGGGCAAATTGGAAATAAAATGAAATTTGTGGTTTTTTGTGAACTCGCATTGACCAGAAGCTCCTCTCGATGCTCCTTTCTATAAAGGTATAACGACCCGATCGGTCATTTTGATCTCCAGCGCATCATTCGACGGTTCGAGGTCTTGAGTGGCTTCGCTTCAGGTGTTATGACTTGTACGTGTGGTCAAAATTAAATTTTGGGAAATTCAGAGTCGGTTTGGAAAGAAAATTCTCATTTCGAAAGTTTTAAGTCGGAAGAATTGACTAAGATTGGATTTTAGAGTAAACAACCTCGGAATCGGGATTTGAAGGTTCTAGCAGGTTCGTATGATGATTTCAGACTTGAGCTTATGTTCGGATCGGTTTTTGGATGCCCCGGGAGCGTTTCGGCACCTATTGTGGAAGTTAGCATTTTGGAAGAATTCCATAAATTTGGGTTGAAGTGCATTCCAATGTTATCAATGTCCGTTTGCAATTTCGAATCTGGAATATCTCCGTATGGTGATTCTGGTATTGGGAGCGCGTCCGGAAGTGGATTCGGAGGTCCGTAGATCATTTTGGGGTCATTTGGCGGAAGTTAGAATTTTAAAGGTTTTTGAGAAGTTTGATCGGTAGTGGACTTTTTGATATCGGGGTCGGATTCCGATTTCAGAAATTGGAATAGGTCTGTAATGTCGAATGTGACTTGTGTGCAAAATTTGAGGTCAATCAGACGTGATTTGATAGGTTTCGGCATCGAATGTAGAAGTTTGAAGTTTTAAAGTTCATTAAGCTTGAATTGGGGTGTGATTCATGGTTTCGATATTGTTTGATGTGATTTGAGGCCTCGAGCAGGTCCGTGTTATGTTATGGGACTGGTTTGTATGATTGGATGGGGTCTCGGGGGCCTCAAGTGTGTTTCGGGATGGTTTCGGATCATTTCGGGTTATTTTGGACTATTGTTGTTGGAATCTGGCTTCCTTCATCGCGAACGCGAAGGGTGTCCTGCGTTCGCAAAGAGGAATTTGAGGCAGCTAGGTCTTGGCCTTCGCGAACGCTAGGCAGAGGTCGCGAACGCGGAGGGTTGCCTAAGGAAGCTTACGCGAACGCGATACAGGGGTCGCGAATGCAAAGAAGAAAAGCAGAGTGGGAGCCTGGAGTAGTTTGGCCTTCGCGAACACGGAGCTTCAACTGTTGTAACGACCCAACCGTTCGTTTTGACTTTTAGAACCTCGTTCCCCTAAATAAAACTCCCTGAATGTACTTTTAATGATTTATGACTTGCGAGGATGGTTGGTTCAGGATTTGGAAGTGTTCGGGTTAGAATCGGAACACTTAGTTCCTTAAGTTGGCTTTAAAAGGCCAAGTTTGAATTCGGTCAACATTTTGAGAAAACAACCCCGGAATTAGGATTTGACGGTTCTAATAGGTTCGTATGATGATTTCGGACTTGGGCGTATGTTCGTAACGTGTTTTGGATAACCCGGGAGCGCTTTGGCGCTTAATAGTGAAAATTAATTATTTAAAGGTCTAAAGTTCTTTAAAATTTGGTTTGGAGAAGGTTTTGGAGTAATTGAAATCCGTTTGGAATTTCGAGTCTGAGAATAGTTCCGCATAGTGATTTAAGACTTGCACGCAAAATTTTGTCTCTTTTCGAATAGTTTAAGTACGTTTCGGCGCATTGGAAGTAAATTGAAGAACTTGAAGTTCTTAAGTTTGATTCAATTTGGTTTGGGGTATGATTCTTCGATTTGATGTTGTTTTACACGTTCCGTGAGTTCTCGTTTATGATTTCAAACCTGTTGGTATGTTCGGACAGGCCCCCGGGGACACCGAGTGCTAACCGGACGAGGCCCGGATCAATTTTGGAATTTTGAAGAAGAACTAAAGTTTTCAGCTTCTGTCAGAATAGCACCTGCGCATGGGCCAGCCGCACGTGCGAGCCATACGTTGCAGGTGCGAAGGAGAGGAGCTGCCAGCAACCGCAGATGTGAAGGAATATGCGCACCTGCGCTTGCACAGAAGCGAGCAATTTGTCCGCAGGTGCGGTGCCAGACCAAAGGGGGAAATGCGCACCTGCGAGGAATTTTCGCAGGTGCGAAAGACGCAGGTGTGAAAAACTTGTTTGGCCAGAACCTTAAAACGGACGAAGCTCAGTCCATTTTTGTTCGTTTTTCTTTCATGTATTGGCGATTTCAGAGCTTCTTGAGAAGAGATTTCAACTAGCAATTTGGAGGTAAGTTAATTCTACACACCTTGAGTTAAATACATAGATTATGGGTAGATTATAACTAGTAAATCTTAGATATCAAATGTTTAGATGAAAAACCTAGATTTTTATAAAAATGAGATTTTAACCACGAAAATGGTTATGGAATTGGATAAAAATTATAAATTTGAGTTCTTGAGGCTATGGGTAACATTTTTATCCGAAAATTTATAGAATTCGGGCACGTGGGCCCGGGGTGAATTTTAGGAATTTTACTGTTTTGGTTAGGGTAATTTATTTAATAGCCTAAATTCGAATTATTGAACATGTATTAATTATTTTATATAACATTTTGGTAGTTTCGGATTTTTCGGCATCAAATTGAAGTTTTTACTCGACATTTTGATCGGAAAGTGGACTTTGAGACAAGGTAAGTCTCTTGTCTAATCTTATGAGGGGGAAATTGCCCCATAGGTAATTAAATTAATAATTTTTGCTAATTGTGAGGGGGGAGCTACGTACGCACGAGGTGACGAGAGTCCGTGCATAGCTACTATTAATGCTAAAGTTCGGCTAGTTTAGGACACGAAGCATGAATTACTTATGCAGATTGTATTTTTTATTTAATTAATATTATTTGATATATATATTGTGAATTGTTAGGTAAAAATATTAAAAGATGAAAATCCCATATGTTTAAATTTTCTGTTTTAATTAATTAATTATTAAAAGAAATTATTCATCCTCTCGAATTGATCTTTTAATGAATATACTCTCCTTGCGGAGGTACATAAGAAAATGTCTTCCTTTCTTGTGGAGTGGGCCGAATGCCTCGGCATGATAGATGTATCTATGGATTGTGTCGCACGTCCATCGGCAGTGTACACGACACTCTGGATCGGGTCGTACGACCTCGACAGAAATCGTGCCTGATAATAATAATAATAACTTGATAATTTGCTATTTTAATTACAGCTTGTGAATTTAATTAATAGATTGAGAATTGTTGAATTTGAAGGAATTTAATTTTTAAATTGGAAATTATTGGAATTTTAAAGAATTAATTATATCTGCTTGTTAAGAAAATTATTGCTATTCTTGTAAATGAGGCTAATTGATAAATTAAAAATTTATTGGAATTGAAGAAGTTTAATTATTTCTGTCTGTTAAAGAAAATCATTGTAAATTCGATAAATCATGTCGATCTAGATATTGCTATTTTTCTTTTATCCATTATTATTGACTCTTAGTGAGTGTCAAAGTCAGCTATCTCGTCTCTACCTCTTCGAGATTAGGCTTGAAACTTACTGGGTACACATTATTTTTCGTACGCATGCTACACTTGCTGCACATTTTATTGTGCAGGTACATATATGTCTAGCGGCCTCGTGGGCACAGAGGTGTGGTTAAAATTGTGGGGACATAGGTGAGCTGCATTTTGTATTACGATCCGCAGCCAACAGAGTCTCTTTCAGAGTTATTATATTTTTTCTGTCTAATTTGTATTTCGGACAGATGTTGTATTTTATTTTAACTCCCTAGTAAATGCTCATACACTTGTGACACCAGGTTTGGGGAATGGTTATGAATTGTTTAGAAATTTAGTTGCTAAAAATATTTATCATGTAATCTATGAGTTTTATCTTTATTATTATATTGAAGAAATATTTAATTTTAAAAATACTAAAATGGGTAATTAAGCTAAGTGTGTATTGTTGGCTTGCCTGAGAGACGCCATCACGACCTTAAAGGATTTTGGGTCGTGACAATATTGTATTAGAGCACTAGGTTCACTTAGGTCTCACAAGTCATGAGCAAGTCTAGTTGAGTCTTGCGGATCGGTACAGAGACGTATGTACTTATATTCGAGAGGCTACAGGGCTGTTAGGATTACTTCCCTTTTTTGATTCCTCACTGTGCGATTCGATTCCTTTGAGGCTCATGCCTTCATTTCTTTCATATTCAATCTTATGCGACGTGAAGCGCTTGTTATAAATTGGGGATCGAGAAAACATTTAATGGTACTACATATGTAGTGCACGATGCTTCTCCCTGTGTAATTAATTGGGCTGTTGTCGTCACCTTGCAGAAGGTCGCTCTGTCGTTTCAACTTAAGTATTAGTACTACTTAATTTGGCATTGATCGTTATGACAATTTGTGCGTTGTTATCGCACAGTATTTATGTAATGGTAAAATGCCCGTCTATATGTCAGGGCAGTAAATGACTTGAAAGAAGTTTTTTCTCAGTACATGATTCAAAGGTTCCATGTTTTAATTCTAACGGAGAAAAGGCAATCGAACTATGAATTTTTAGGTTTGAGGTTGATGGAGTAACGAAGCTTAATATTTTCAAGCGTGGTAGAGTTCTCAATTGTGATGTGATGTCATCGCCTTGTTAAATGCGTTAAGGTTCGCCGGTGTTATGGTCTTCTTCAACTAGCCTTCACGGCGGGGTGTTAGGAATTGGTGTAGGGGAAGCATTTGTTAGAGATCGCAGTGTGTAGTGGTTCAGGATCGAGGCAGTGTTCCTAGTATTGATAGCTCGAGAAGGATGATCCTCAAAAAGGTTTAAAGTTGGTAACGATCTATTGGTTCAAGTGCTACAGAGGCGGGTTTTCAGTTAAGGCAACAACTGGGCAGCGAAGGATGAGGAAGGACATGTTGACGGTGTCTTGTGGTGGTTAGGTTCCGAGAAGGCCAAATGTAAGAAAACAAAAGTCGAGTAGTTGCTTAAAGGAGAGGGTTTGACCAAAGTGGGAGAGTGTCAAGGTAGCATATGGGTTGTGTGGTAGGATAACTACACGGCTTGAGGAAAGTTTGAAATGATTTGGGATTCATGGTGGACAGTGACTAGGGCTTAATTTGAAATATTGGTTGCTATATTGAGAAAGATTGGGTGTGACAGGAGGGAGTTGCTTGATATGAAAAAGGATACAACATGACTTTGGATTGGAATGTATTGTCACACCTTTAGTTGACGTCGAACAGGAAGTGAACGAACTAGTACAGATGGTGAATGAGCACGGGCTCAGGTTGGTTTATTGGTTTCATGGTAATAATACTCGGTGCAGCATTGTTGGAGGATGTCAGTATGGAATCTCCACAGGTGGGATATATCCTGTGAGCGGGTTAGAAGTTGCGTGGTGTTGATGGAGCTTCTACGAAGAATTTTACTTGTTACCCGGTAAGAGTTCGAATAGGTGATTGTGGCTAATGGTTTGGAATGTTTGGGGAAATCTTAACAAAAGGATTTTTGAGAATTTGGTGGTTAACGGCGCGGGATCATGGTAAATGAGAAAGAGGAATATTTGTGGGCTCGATATTATGTGATGGTATCTTAAAGCTAAGTGGGAGAGCCCCACCGTCTACAATTAGATTACATGGTTGTCTATCTGTGAGGTTTCTGGTTATCGGTGTATTGGTGGGTCATTTCAACTAAGGAAAAAAAACATCAATGGTAATTTGAGCAAAGGATTTGGGGGAATGTGTGTCGTATTTGGCCTTATCGATTCATGTTCAGGCTTTGGGAAGACTTCGAGTTTATGCTTCGTGTAGATGTAATGCACAGGGAAAGTGAGATAGTCGAGTGTTTCCTTAAGAAAGTGTCCATGTGCTAGCAGGGCCTTGGAGTTGATCGTGTTTGGGAACAAGTCAGAGCAAGTGACTCTCAATAACAGTCTTAGTGGGTTCAAAAATTTAAAGTACGGTGCCCAGAGATCTCGAGTCTGTAGTATGGTTGAGTATCGAGCTTTTGCAGCAGATTATGAAATGGGGCTCGGAGTACTCTGCGTATTCTATGTTATCTTTAGGTTGTGATATAGCATTAGAGAAATGGAAGAAAATAACTTCGGATTTATAAAAGAAGTATAAGAATGGATGTACCAGTTGAAGATGTAAAAATGCGCACAAGGAAGGGTATGAGATGATTCATGGGTTTTGAAACAGTGTGGTCTTGTGAAATAAGGTCACTCGGGATGAGTGCGGATTTGAGTTCGTGATGTAATGAATGTAGTTATTATTATTTCTTAAGGCAAATGGAGAATAAATTGAGAAAAGATGGGACGACTAACAATGGTTGAATTGGCATGATGGTGGCAATGATCAGTTCCTTCAGTGCATTGAGTTATGCATGTGATTTGTGGCGGTACGTTCGAGGCTTGACGACCGCCGTAATTGATTTTATTTGAAGGAATTCAAGTATTATGGCATGTTATGTGTAGAGGGATCTCGGAAGAGTTATGGTGGTTTAGGCGACTACTTGAGGCCGGTATTTCTGCGGATATGGGAATTCAGTCATGTATTGTAATGATTCTCTTGAAATGAGTTAAGTAAAAGGTTTCTATATGATGAAGTGTTTACCCTATTAGTGGTTCGGGAGTTATGATGGAATTCTTTTACTCCTGCGCATTTGCGTGATTTAGTGCATTAAGAAGCATGGGATTCGAAAGTTGAGGATTCAAGATTTCGGTTAGGTGTTGACAATGACGTCATGAGCTCGGATGAGCAGGAAAAGGATTTAGATGTTTAAAGTAATATGGTATTGTTTTCAACGTCACCTAAGGTCGATGTCAGGTGTAAGAGACCTTGTGTATCGATTTGTGGATTCTTGATATACTTTACAGCATTAGTGTAACCGGTAGTATGGATGTGCAGACTTGTTACCTGGTGCGGAAGGTCATGGCAGCGTGTCCCACGGAAAGATTGTGTAAGAGTGGCATGTAGTCACTTGATTGAGTGAAGATTGTGGTAATATCGTCGATTCGAGAATTTATGCCTGGAGGGCGCTCGGTTCATTTAGTTGTAGACTATAGAAGTTTGTTCCAGTTATGATGGATGTTCTTGTGTGTTATGGGAAAAAGGGTTATTAGGGATCCTTGAAAGGTTATCAGCCTAGTACGGTGCGATCATAATCGGCTTGAGGTTTGTTGATGGATTTAAATATGAATATGGGCTCTATATCAGACCGGGTGTGTTCATTTCAGCATAGCACTCCTTATGGAGGAGTATTCAGACGTTGGAAGTCGTTTCGTTGTTGGCTATTTTCTGTAATACTATATTATGTCGTGTGAGTTATGAAACAGCTTGATAAATTTTTTATGTGTTGAGGTTTCTGCGTAGCGATGGTGTTTTGAGAGCAGGATGGCTCTCGAGATTCAGATCATATATTGCATCTTAGTTGTGCTTGAGTTTTGTAGTGTATGGCGATGTCGGTCCTTCCAGTAATGGTATTATTCACTTAGCGTGCTTGTGTCCGATATTCGGATATTTTGTAAGTAATGAGCATTCTAGCTCGATAAGTATTTCCTTATAGATTTTTTTTGTGCGGATCGGGTGGCACGCCGCCACGGGTATGTTATTTGGATCGGGTTGCACGCCGCAACAATGTGATATTGAGTACAGTCCCCTATGTTCTATTTTGTGTGTTTTCTATCCCATTTTCTGAGGAAGGTTCATGACACATTTTCAGTTGTCTAATTAGTCACGTGGGTTGAGTAATCCTTTCCAGAGTTCGTTTTCCTTATTAGCTCATTGTGGCGTCATATGAGGTTTTTTGCCGTGTCTGAGGTGGCTTATTGCCTAAGTAGCTCATGCCGGGGGAGGCGAGATTATTAGATTCGGGATTAGCGTGATCGAATTATATGAAGTATAATAAAGAGCAAATACCATTATTTGGTCCATAACGATGCAATGGTTCTTGTCAAAAGGAGAAACTCAAATAATTTGTTGACTCGGCAGTTGGTTATGAATTTCTACACATTTCTTCCATCGTGAAAGCATTTCAAGGGTTGGAACAAGACTTATATGTATCATGAGGTGTGTTGTGAACATCAGATTCATGGAATTTCGGCTATTGTTATCGGAGGATGTTATTATGTCATGTGAATGGTGCGGTGCATGATCTAAATTCAACAAAAGTATGCAATTCAGTATTGGGGCATCGTGTAGTGATTGATACAGTGTTCGTAGGTTGGAAACATGTATGGTGGAGAATTATGGATGTTAGAATTGGGCTCTAAGGCTTAATTGCATAAATAAGGGAGAGAATCGTTAAATTTGCTCGAACTAATGTGCTCAATTGGGTGTGGTAGCATGGGTAGGTGCTAAGTTGGCTTTAAAAGGCCAAGTTTGACTTCGTTCAATATTTTGAGAAAACGACCCCGGAATTGGGATTTGATGGTCCAATAGGTTCGTATGATGATTTCACACTTGGGCGTATGTTCGAATCGGGTTTTGGATAACCCGGGAACGTTTTGGCACTTAATAGTGAAAATCAACTATTTGAAGGTTTAAAGTTCTTTAAAATTTGGTTTGGAGTAGGTTTTGGAGTAATTGAAGTCCGTTTGGAATTCTGAGTCTGAGGATAGTTCCGCATAGTGATTTAAGACTTGAACGCAAAATTCCGTGTCTTTCCGGATAGTTTAAGTACGTTTCGGCGCATTAGTATTAAATTGAAGAACTTGAAGTTCTTAAGTTTGATTCAATTTGGTTTGGGGGTATGATTCTTAGATTTGATGTTGTTTTACATGTTCTGTGAGTTCGAGCGAGTCTGTTTTATAATTTCAAACTTGTTGGTATGTTCGGGCGGGGCCCCTGGTCCCCGAATGTTAACTGGACGAGGCTCTGATCAATTTTGGAATTTTGAAGAAGAACTGAAGCTTCCAGCTTCTGTCAGAATCACACATGCGCATGGGCCAGCCGTAGGTGCGAGCTCGCAGGTGCGAGCCATACGCCGCAGGTGCGAAGGAGAGGAGTTGCCAGCAACCGCAGATGCGAAGGAATGGGCGCACCTGCACTTGCGCAGAAGCGAGTAATTTGTCCGCAGGTGCAGTGCCAGACCAAAGGGCGAAATGCACACCTGCGAGGAATTTTCGCAGGTGCGAAAGACGCATGTGCGGTACTTCTCTGCATGTGCGAAAAAAATGTTTGGGCAGAACCTTAAAATGGACGAAGCTCAGTCCATTTTTGTTCGTTTTTCCTCCATGTATGGGCAATTTCAGAGCTTCTTGAGAGGAGATTTCAACTAGAAATTTGGAGGTAAGTTAATTCTACACACCTTGAGTTAAATACATAAATTATGGGTAGATTATAACTAGTAAATCTTAGAAATCAAAGGTTTAGATGAAAAACCTAGATTTTTATAAAAATGAGATTTTAACCACGAAAATGGTTATGGAATTGGAAAAAAATTATATATTTGAGTTCTTGAGATTATGAGTAATGTTTTCATCTGAAAATTTTCAAAATCCGGGCACGTGGACCCGGGTTGAATTTTATGAATTTTACTGTTTTGGTTAGGGCAATTTATTTAATAGCCTAAATTCAAATTATTGAACATGTATTAATTATTTTGTATAATATTTGGATAGTTTCAGATTTTTTGGCATTGAATTGATGTTTTTACACGATATTTTGATCGGAAAGTGGATTTTGAGATAAGGTAAGTCTCTTGTCTAATCTTAAGAGGGGAAAATTACCCCATAGGTAATTAAATTAATAATTGTTGCTAATTTTAGGGGGACTACGTACGCACGAGGTGACGAGAGTCCTTGCGTAGCTACTATTAATGCTAAAGTCCGGGTAGTTTAGGACACAAAGCATGAATTACTTGTGCAAATTGTATTCTTTATTTAATTAATATTATTTGATATATATATATCGTGAATTGTTAGGTAAAAATATTAAAAGATAAAAATCTCATATGCTTAAATTTTTTGTTTAAATTAATTAATTATTAAAAAAAATTGTTCATCCTCTCGAATTGATCTTTTAATGAATATACTTTCCTTCCGGATGTAAATAAGAAAATGTCTTCCTTTCTTGTGGAGCGGGCCGAATGCCTCGGCAGGATAGATGCATCTATGGATCGTGCCGCACATCTCTCGGCAGTGTACACGACACTCTCAATCGGGTCATACGACCTCGGAAGAAATCGTGCCTAATAATAATAATAATTACTCAATACTTTGATATTTTAATTGTAGCTTGTGAATTTAATTAATATATTGAGAATTGCTGCATTTGAAGGAATTTAATTGATAAATTAGAAATTATTGGAATTTCAAAGAATTAATTATCTCTGCTTGTTAAGGAAATTATTGTTATTCCTTTAAATGAGGCTAATTGATAAATTGAAAATTTATTGGAATTGAAGAAGTTTAATTATTTATGCTGGTTAAATAAAATCATTGTAAATTCGATAAATCATGTCGATCTAGATATTGCTATTTTTATTTTATCCATTATTATTGACTCTTAGTGAGTGTCAAAGTCGGCCATCTCGTCTCTACCTCTTCGAGATTAGGCTTGATACTTACTGGGTACACGTAGTTTTTCGTACTCATGCTGCACTTGCTGCACATTTTATTGTGCAGGTACATATATGTCTAGCGGCCTCATGGGCGCGGAGGTGTGGTTAAAATTATGGGGACATAGGTGAGTTACATTTTGTATTACGATCCGCAACAAATAGAGTCTTTTTCAGAGTTATTATATTTTTTCTGTCTAATTTGTATTCCGGACAGATATTGCATTTTATTTTAACTCCTTAGTAAATGTTCATACACTTATGACACCGGTTTTGGGAATGGTTGTGAATTGTTTAGAAATTTAGTTACTAAAAATATTTATCATTTACTCTATGAGTTTTATCTTTATTATTTTATTGAAGAAATTTTTGATTTTAAAAATACTAAAATGGGTAATTAAGCTAAGTGTGTATTATTGGCTTGCCTGATAGTGGTGTCCGGCGCCATCACGACCTTAAAAGATTTTGGGTCGTGACAGCCGCGAACGCGAAGCATTGGTGTCTGCAGCCTTCACGAACGCGAGGCTTTGATCGCGAACGCGAAGAGGGTCTGGCTTGGGCAAATTGTTTTAAAGACGAGATTTGGCCATTTTCCTCCATCTTTCATTTTGGTTAGGAGATTTTTGGAGAGGGGATTTCATCATCTATTATGAGGTAAGTCACTCCCACTTATTCTGAGTTAAATACATGGTTTATATTTGGATTTAAACATGAAAATTAGTAGAAATTTGGGATTTTGAAGAAAAACCTAGAAATTGGTATTCTTGGATTTTGATCACGAATTTGGGCATGAAATTGAGAATAAGTTATATATTTGAGTTCGTAGTGCTATGTGTAGTGTTTGTCTTCAAAAAATTTCGAAATCCGGACACGTGGGCCCGAAGGTGATTTTATCGACTTTTCAAGCGGAGTTGGGAATTGTGGTAAATAGGATTATAATAAGTATTTGAGTATATATTAATGGGTTTGCATAATTATTGACTAGTTTTGGAGCGTTGGGCATCGGTTTGAGTCGTCGGAAGGACTTGGGAGCCGGTTATGGAATTTCGGAGCGAGGTAAGTCTCCTTTCTAACCTTGTAAGAGAAAATTAACCCCATAGGTGAATTAAATAAATGCTTGTACCTAATTGTGGGGGATACGTACGTACGAGGTGACGAGAGTCCGTACGTAGCTACTATTATACTATTGTCCGGGTAGTTTAGGACCTGTATCATGTTATACTTGGAATGTTTGTGCCCTTACTTGCTAATATAATCACTTAGTCATGATAGAAATTGACAACAAAATTATATAAGGTTAAATTCACTTACTTGAAGGTTTGTATGAGATACTTGACTGTAAATGAGAAACTTGTATTTTCTTAAAAATAATTATTATTTGTGGATCGGGCCGAACACCTCAGTAGTAAATAGATGCATCTATAGTTCGCGCCATTCGACCCTCTGCAGTGCACAGTTTAAATATTTATTGGATCGGGCCGTACTACCTCAGCATGATTTGCGCATGACTTAATTGATCGTTTTGAAATTATTGATAATTGATATGGCCTCATTGGCCGGGGATTTAAATTGTTAAAAGATGAAAATAAATTTGAAAATCCCCTATTAACAAGAAAATCATTTACCTGTCTCATGTTATTGTGTTTACCGTTGCCTCATAAAATCCATAATTAATCACATCATTGGTATATTAATTATAGCCCATAGTAAGTATCCGAGTCGACCCCTCATCACTACTTCTTCGAGGTTAGACATGATACTTACTGGGTACGCGTTGATTTACGTACTTATACTACACTTGCTGCATATTTTTGTGCAGGTACACATATGTTTAGCGGCCTTGTGGGTGCAGAGGAGTGGTTATGGTGGGGACTTAGGTGAGCTGCATTCTATACGACGCTCCGCAGCCAACAGAGTCTCATTCAGAGTATTTGTATTTTCTTTTCTGTCCAAATTTGTATTCCGCACAATTATTGTATTTTATTTCATTCCCTAGTATATGCTCATGCACTTGTGACACCGGATTTTGGGATGGTTATGGGATTATTCGGTATTGAAATTTGTAAAAAATATTATTATTTACTCTATGAAATTCATCATTTATTATTTAATTGAAGAAAATTTGCGATATCAGAAATATTAAAATGAGAGTTTACTAGTTATTGGTGTTGGCTTGCCTGATATTGGTGTCCGGCGCCATCACGACCTTACAAGGATTTTGGGTCGTGACAAAAATAGTAAAAGGGCAGAGGCCCCAGGGTTTTTTCCTAAATTTTCAACCACTTCTATATTGAGTATTAGGGGCAAATTTGAAATAAAGTAAAATTTTGTGATTTTTCTGTAAACTCACATTGACCAGAAGCTCCTCTCGATTCTCCTTTCTATAAAGTAGTAACTAGACGAAGGGATGGCCTAAAAAGGGATGGTACATGCTCAGCATGGGCCAACACTCAATTACAAAAATAATTTTCTTAATTGTATTACTCCAATAGTTTAGTAAAGTTCATTCATATAAATTTAAATAATATATTTAAAGATGAAAATTTCATATGCGCCTTTATTCAATAAAACTATTGCGTTTTCGAGTTAGCTATCAGATTTTAAATTATTTTATAGGAGTTAAACGTCAACGAAAAAGCAATAAAAATGTTATTAATATTTCATCAACTTATTTTTTCTTTGTGTGTTGTTATTCTAATTTGAAATTTACAATAGATTTTTTTTAAAAAAAACAATAAGCAAGCCATTGGTAGCACAAAAATTCAAAGGCAAACACATTTTGGTAATTTCTTAGAGCGTTAAATTTAAGAAAAAAAGTCGCTAATTTATTTAAACCTCATCAACTTGTGAATAACCAAAGAGATTGAATTTTTCTTCGTTGAAAATATATTTGTTAATAGTATTAATAAGATGAGATGTCTTATTTTAATATAAGGAAAACCATATGTTATGTTGGAAGTGGACCTGAAAATATAGAAATAAATATTTCTAAAAGAGTACCAATTTTACTTTTTTTATGTAGATTTTTCTCATTAAGTACTTGAATTAAAGATAGTTGTTTGAGCAATTGCACTTTAAAATTTACTTAACACACAAAATAATCATAAAGATTCAAATGGTAAAGTTGTTACAGTTTTAATAGTAATACTGTAAGTTCTAATTTGAGTCCACGTCATTTTTTAATCATATCATTCTTTTCTTTTTATATATACCAAAAATATAAATTTACTATTAATATTTTAAATTAAACCGGAGCAAGTTATTTTCTAAATGACAATAGCTTAATTAATAACTAATTAGATAGACTCTATTAAGACAAAAAAGTTACTCACTTTTAAGTATTAAAGTATGAGGAGAAAAATGGTTGCATACGTTAAACATTATATAATTAATATAATATTTAATTAGTGTAGGAATAACAAATGATAGTGCAAGGAACGTAAATATGTGCATAGGAATAACAAATTTAAGTGGTACGTGTAAATGGCAAATTAATGAGAGCCCACTGTTTCAGGACATTAAAATACCAAATATGCCCCAGGTGGACAAAGAGGACAGCAGAAGATAAAGTTTGAAAATTGAAATGAATTGGGTTTTTTTTGTCAATTCACTTTGACCAAGCTGCTCTCATTCCCCCTTATTAAAAGTAGTAAAGTAATAATATAATAAATAGGTGTCTTTTGAACAAAAAAATGTAATCTTTAAGTTAACTTTAAAATAGAGACAATAATCATTGATTGATATATGTGACCTTTTGTTCCAGCGTACTTTTATTATTTAAGCTTGCCTTTCGAAGCTAAGTTTTTTCGTAGCAGAAGTGTAAGAAGTCAGAACATAAGTAATGTTGTATATATTTGAATACAATTGTTCGAGTTTCTAAAGCAATTACAAAATTCATATATAGATTATAATAACTGTATACGGTAAAAACCGGTTAGTCTTTCGTACGAACTGGTTTAAATGGTAATGCATTCGATCGGAAAAGCGTCTTCATAGTATCAGGTTAAGATCCGAAGTCGGGTCACCAAGCTTCGAGCCCGAGAGACCGATCAATATCAAGCTCGATAATGACGAATTCAAATCGAACTATGACGCAAAGTGAAGTTATCGAGTTTATGAGGCAGAGACCGACCAACACTGACCCCGAATCAATACAAGGATCCGAGTCAGAATCGAGCTCGAGTCAAGATCGAGAGCTCGAGTCAAGACCGAGAGCTCGAGTCAATATCGAGCTCATAGACAAGAGCCGTTGCAATCCCACTAGAGGAGAGAATCCTAGCAGGAATTATGAAAAAGCTAGTTTATCATGGGTCTCCCGCTATGTATTTTTAATTATATCTAAAGTAAGATCCCTCCACTATAAAGGGGATGGTTATTATTTCTGTAAAAGGGAGAGTTTGGGCACGCATTGTAATTGAGATATCATACACCCATATATTGAAGAGTTATCCTTTTTTAGCTTGATAAATTGATTCGTCTTGCCTAATCTGTAAATTATCTTCTTCCCAACTTTACTTATTTTTCATTCTCTATAGTCAACACTTGATATTTTAATTCATTCTTACGATTTGTGTCAAGTTATACCACATACCCTTAGAACTATGTACAAATTTAACTCAATCCGTTTTTCGGGTAAACAGTTTAGCACCCACCGTGGGGCTAAGAATAACAGTGGCCATTTGATACGAATCTCTGAAATACTGGCCATTTCACGCTTATTTTGAGGCATCTCTGATTTTATACTAGCAACATCGAACTCCCGATCGATGGCCTTGCCTATCGACAACGAAGTTAGCCTTCAAGATGAGAACAATAACTTGGCGCCCGATGGTGAAAGGCCGTTCGTCAACACCGTTGGAGCTCGAGTCGAAGTACCATTGGACGTTAACTCACATGTGACCATCGAGGTAGGCCAACGTTCTGAACCTAAAAATAACATTCATGGTGGTACTCGATCTGCAGCTCGAGATACCCATAACGTTGAAGAAAACAGAGTCAGCCTGCGTATGATTTTTGAAATGTTGCAAGCTCAATAGGTAGCAATAGCTCAGTTGCAGAGTCAAACTCAGATACCGAGCAGGCCGGAGTCCAATCCGCCTCAGGAAGTCACTCACAAAAATGAAACCAGTTGTGGTAAGGTCAAATGAGCAAGAATCGGGGACTAATCTCGAAATTGTTAAGATGTTCGAGGAACTGACAAAACGAATAGGATAAGGAGAAAAGAGGATCGAAGAAAACAACAAAAAAGTGGAAACATACAACTCCAGGGTTGATGAGATCCCCGAGGCACCCCCGATATTGAAAGGCTTAGATTCCAAATAATTCGTACAAAAGCCTTTCCCCCCGAGCGCGGCCCCTAAACCAATCCCAAAGAAGTTTCGCATGCCCGAAATTCCTAAGTATAATGGGACGACCGGCCCCAACGAATATGTCACCTCTTACACATCTACCATTAAAGGAAACAATCTAGAAGATGATGAGATCGAATCTGTATTATTGAAAAAGTTCGGTGAAACCCTATCGAAGGGGGCAATGATATGGTATCATAATTTACCATCTAACTCTATTGATTCTTTTGCTATGGTTGCAAATTGTTTCGTAAAAGCACATGTCGGGGCCATAAAAGTTGAGACCCGGAAGTTGGACCTATTCAAGGTAAGACAAAAGGATAACGAGATGCTAAGAGAATTTGTATCTCGTTTCCAAATGGAACGAATGGATCTACCACCAGTCACAGACGATTGGGTTGTTCAAGCTTTTACTCAAGGCCTGAACGAACTAAGCTCGATGGCTTCATATCGGCTGAAACATAACCTGATTGAATACCCAGCTATTACTTGGGCCGATGTGCACAATCGGTATAAATCTAAAATAAGGGTCGAAGACGACCAGTTGGGTTCCGGGTCCGGTTTTAAAAGAGATACCGATCGATAGCCTAGGTCAAGCAAGGATCGATACCGGCCGTACAACAGAGATTGTTGGGGTAGCGAATTTACACGTAACCCTGTATGAGGCGAAAAGAGAAATGATCGAAACCAAGGGTCTCGGGGATTGATGAACAAAAATGGGTTTGATAGGCATACCGGACCTAAAACAGCACTGCCGCTATCGGAGTATAACTTTAGCATCGATGCATCCGTCATCGTGTCGGCTATCGGACGCATCAAGGACACTAAATGGCCTCGACCCATGCAGATCAATCCTGCCTAGAGGAACCCCAATCAAATGTGTGAGTATCATGTCACTCATGGGCACAGAACGGAAGATTGCAGGAAACTAAGATAGGAAGTAGCCCGGTTATTCAATAAAGGGCACCTTTGAGAATGTTTAAGCGACAGAGCCAAAAACCATTTCAAAAACAGGGATTTCGGTAAACAAAACGAACAGGAAGAACCACAGCACGTCATCCACATGATCATAGGCGGAGTCGATACCCCTCATGAGCCGGTACTTAAACACACTAAGACATCAGTTATAAGAGAAAAGCGATCTCGAACTTGGGATTACACACCCATAGGAACCTTGTCCTTTAACGATGAAGATGCAGAAGTAGTCATGCAACCTCACAACGATGCACTGGTAGTATCCGTACTTATGAATAAAACTAAAGTTAAGTGTGTGTTAATTGATCCAGGTAGCTCGGCCAACATTATTAGATCGAAGGTTGTAGAACAGCTCGGTCTACAGGACTAGGTCGTACCCGCAACTCTGGTTCTAAACGGATTCAATATGGCATGTGAACCTACCAAAGGCAAGATAATTTTGCCGATAAACGTGGCCAGGACTATCCAGGAAACGAAGTTCCATGTAATAGAAGGCGATATGAGATACAACCTCCTTTTTGGAAGGCCGTGGATCCACAATATGAGAGTTGTACCTTCGACCTTCCACTAGGTTCTTGAATTCTCAACATCGGAGGGAATCAAAATAGTATACGGGGAATAACCGGCAGCAAGGAAAATGTTTGCCGTCGAAGAAGCAATTCCGTATCCTCGCCTTCATCGATAAAGGGTTCGGGCTCGAAGGGGGAACGTGGTGCCAAATAGCAATCACAGACTTCAGCTTCAAACCAACTAGAAGATCAGAAGATTGACGAAGATTATGAGCAAGGGATCCCAAGATCCTTCGTGGTCCCCGATGATTCCGACGCGACCCAATCAACGATCGAAGAACTAGAGCAAGTCGTACTAATCGAATATCTGCCCGAACGAAAGGTATACCTGGGAACGGGATTAACCCCCGAACTCAAGAAAAAACTTATTCAATTTCTTATTGATAATATAGATTTTTTTGCTTTGTCCCATTTAGACATAACAGGGATCCCACTGGATATAATGATGCATCGGCTAAGCCTAGACCCTAGATTCAAACCAGTGAAGCAAAAGAGAAGACCCCAGTCCGAGGTAAAACACGCATTCATAAAGAACGAGGTAACTAAACATCTCAAAATAGGGTCCATTCGGGAAGTGAAATATCCCGAATGGTTTAGCCAATGTGGTTGTAGTCCCTAAAAAAGGGAACAAACTTAGAATATGTGTATATTACAAGGATTTAAATAAGGCATGCCCCAAAATTCTTTTCCACTGCCTAACATCGATCGCATGATCGATGCCACGGCCAGCCACGAGATCCTTACTTTTCTCGATGCCTATTCCGGGTACAATCAAATCCAAATGAACTCGGAGGACCGAGAAAATACTTCGTTTATCACCAAGTATGGAACCTATTATTATAATGTAATGCCCTTCGGGCTAACAAACGCAGGAGCTACTTACCAACGCCTAGTAAATAAAATGTTTGAGGAACAAATATGTAAATCAATGGAAGTTTATATTGATGACCTACGCGCAGAGGACCATTTGACTCATTTGCAGGAAACATTCGAGATTTTAAAGAAATACAACATGAAGCTCATCCCTGAGAAATGTGCTTTCGGGGTTGGATCGGGCAAGTTTCTTGGCTTCATGGTATCGAATCGAGGGATCGAGATCAACCCCGATAAAATCAAGGCCATTGAAGACATCACCGTCGTGGATACTATAAAAGTCGTGCAAAGGCTAACAGGGCGGATTGATGCCCTAGGACGATTCATTTCGAGGTTGTCGGATCGAAGTCATAGATTTTTCTCTTTGCTCAGAAAGAAGAATGATTTCGCCAGGACCCCGAATGCCAACATGCATTAGAGGAACTGAAACGATACCGATCGAGCCCACCACTGTTGCACACTCCAAAGGTAGATGAGAAACCTTGCTTGTACTTGGCAGTATCGAAAATCATGGTAAGCGGCGTCCTAGTTCGAGAAGAGCAAGGTACGCAATTTTCTGTTTATTATGTAAGTCGAACCTTAGGGGAAGCAAAAACTAGATATTCACACTTAGAAAAATTAACACTGGCGCTGATAAGTGCCTCTAGAAAGTTAAGACCATACTTTCAATGTCACCACATATGCGTATTAACCATTTACCCATTTCGTAATATTTTACACAAGCCCGAACTATCAGGTCGATTGGCCAAATAAGCCGTCGAACTCAGTAGGTACGATATATAATATCAACCCCGAACGACCATCAAGTCTCAAATTTTAGCGGACTTCGTGGCCAATTTCACGCCAACCCTCGTACCCGAAGTCGAAAAAGAACTCTTGTTGAAATCGGGTATGTCATCGGGAGTATGGACCTTTTTCACGGATGAGGCTTCGAACCTAAAAGGGTCCGAGCTAGGCATCATTTTAAATCCCCATACGGGTAGCACCATTAGATAATCTATCAAAACTACTAGGTTGACTAACAACGAGGCTGAGTATGAGGCCATGATTCCAGGTCTCGAGTTAGCTAAAAGCTTGGGAGCAGTGGTCGTTGAAGCCAAATGTGACTCTTTACTAGTGGTAAATCAAGTAAACAAAACCTTCGAAGTTCGAGAGAATAGAATGCAAAGGTATTTGGACAAACTACATGTAACTTTGCACTGTTTCAAAGAATGGACCTTACATCATATACCTTGAGAACAAAATAGTGAGGCTGATGCACTTGCAAATTTGGGATCATCGGCCGAGGAAGATGAGATCATCTCGGGGACTGTCGTTCAACTCTCGAGATCCGTGATCGAAGAAGGTCACACCGAGATAAATTCTACAAGCCTAACCTCGGATTGGAGGAATAAATATATTGAATACGTGAAGAATGAAAAACTCCCATCGGACCCTAAATTTGAGGGCCCTGCGAACCAAAGCTGCTCGATTCACATTGAATACAGATGGAACATTATACCGAAGGACATTCGACGGACCATTGGCAGTATGTTTAGGTCCAGGAGACATTGACTACATCCTACGTGAGATTCACGAGGGTACTTGTGGAAATCATTCCGGTGCCGATTCATTAGTCCGAAAAATAATCAGAGCAGGATATTATTGAATTGATATGGACAAAGATGCAAAGGAGTTTGTTCGAAAATGTGACAAATGTCAAAAGTTTGCACCGATGATCAATCAGCCCGGAGAACAACTTCACTCAGTTCTATCTCCATGGCAATTCATGAAATAGGGAATGGACATCGTTGACCCTCTTCCATCGGTTCCAGGTAAAGCTATTCATTTTTTTTATGACTGGCTATTTCTCTAAATGGGTTGAAGCACAAGCATTCGAGAAGGTGAGGGAGAAAGAGGTTATAGACTTCATATGGGATCATATCGTATGTCGATTTGGGATACCCGCCGAAATAGTGTGTGACAATGGGAAATAATTTATCGGCAGCAAAGTGACAAAATTTCTCGAAGACCACAAAACAAAAAGGATATTATCAACGTCGTATCACCCTAGTGGGAACGGACAAGCCGAATCGACGAACAAGACTATTATTCAAAACCTAAAGAAAAGGTTGAACAACACTAAGGGAAAATAAAGAGAGATCCTTCCCAAAGTCCTTTGGGCATATCGAATAATATCAAAATCCAGCACAGGGGCAACCCCGTTCTCCTTAATATATGGCTCTAAAGCCTTGATTCCAGTCGAAGTCGGGGAACCCAGTGCCAAATATTGATATACGACAGAAGAATCAAATTATGAGACTATGAATACTAGCCTCGAATTATTGGATGAAAAACGAGAAGCCGCTCTCGTCCAATTGGCCGCCCAAAAGTAGCGGATCAAAATATACTATAATCGAAGAGCCAATCTTCGCCATTTTAAAATCGGGGACTTAGTTCTAAGGAAAGTCACCCTCAGCACTCAAAATCCAAACAAAGGAAAACTGGGTCCGAACTGGGAAGGACCGTATCAAGTGCTCGAAAACGTCGGTAAAGGATCCTACAAACTCGGTATTATAAACGGTGAACAACTACCAAGAAATTGGAATGTGTCACACCTCAAACGATATTATTGTTAAGATATGATTTTCTCCTTTCTTTCGTCTATATATATTCGATACTAACTCATAGCAGAAGTTCAACCAAAAACATCGAGACCTCAAGTTTTAAAGTACGTGTTGCACTCTTTTTCCCTTAGATCGGTTTTTATCCCAATCGTGTTTTTTCGGCAACGTTTTTAACGAGACAACAACTATGTGCTACCTGAGGACAATTCAATAGTATCCAAGGCTTCTTTACAATAAACCTCGAATACTGGGGGGTTTTACCATCGTATATCAAACAGGGTCTCGATAGGGAAATGTGTAAGGGCCAAATGGTCAAAATGAACCATGCCCGCATAGTTTTTCTCGAGCCCTGGCACAAAATGTGAACACATGTATAATGACCTCTTTATCGATAACTCATATTTTGAAAATTTCCGTTCTGCTTCATGCTTCAAATAGGCTTACGAGCCGACCACTACCGAAGGAGTTTTGAAAAACTTACACCATAAAGCCTACGGGCTGCAATGCTTCGAGTTCGAGCAATCACTCACTCAACTATTAAGCCTAATGGCTACATTACTTCGAGTACGAATCACTCACTCGACTAATAAGCCTATGGGCTACATCATCTCGAGTTTTGAGCAAACATTCACTCGACCGTTAAGCCTACGTGCTACATTACTTCGAGTTCGAATCATTCACTCGATCATTAAGCCTACGGGCTACATTATTTCGAGTTCAAATCACTCACTCGATCATAAAGCCTACGGGCTACATTACTTCGAGTTCGATATCACTCAGTCGATCATTAAGCCTAAGGGCTATCTTACTTCGAGTTCGAGCAATCACTCACTCGACCATTAAGCATATGGGCTACATTACTTCGAGTTCAAATCACTCATTTGACTCATAAGCCTACAAGCTACATCATCTCAAGTTTTGAGCAAACACTCACTCGACCGTTAAGCCTACGTGCTACATTACTTCAAGCTCGAATCATTCACTCGATCATTAAGCCTACGAGCTACATTATTTCGAGTTCGAATCACTCACTCGATCATTAAGCCTGCGGGCTACATTACTTCGAGATCGATACCACTCACTTGGTCATTAAGCCTAAGGGTTATCTTACTTCGAGTTCGAGCAATCACTCACTCGACCATTAAGCCTACGGGCTACATTACTTTGAGTTCGAATCACTCATTCGACTAATAAGCCTACAGGCTACATCATTTTGAGTTTTGTGCAAACACTCACTCGACCGTTAAGCCTACGGCCTACATTACTTTGAGTTCGAATCACTCGCTCGACTAATAAGCCTACGAGCTACATCATCTCGAGTTTTGAGCAAACATTCACTCGACCGTTAAGCATACGGGCTACATTACTTCGAGTTCGAATCAATCACTCGATCATTAAGCCTACATGCTACATTATTTCGAGTTCGAATCACTCACTCGATCATTAAGACTACATGTTACATTACTTTGAGTTCGATATCACTCACTCGATCATTAAACCTAAGGTCTATCTTACTTCGAGTTCGAGCAATCACTCACTTAACCGATAAGCCCACATGCTACATTACTTCGAGTTTGAATCACTCGCTCGAACATTAAGCCTACGAGCTACATTACTTCGAGTTCAAAATCACTCACTCGATCATTAAGCTTACGAGCTGTATTAATTCGAGTTCGAGCAAATACTCACTCGACCAATAAAGCCTATAGGCTACATTACTTCGAGTTTGAGCAAATACTCACTCGACCCATAAAGCCTACGAGCTACATTACTTCGAGTTCGGGAAATCACTCACTCTACTACTAAGCCTACGGGCTACCTTATTTTGAGTTCGAGAAAGCACTCCCTCAGTTATAAAGGCTACAAGCTCCAAATACGATCGAATTGCCTAAAACCTTATGAAAATCTACATAAGGCATGAATGAAACAAAATCTTCATGAGGCAGAGAATAAAACAGAGGAAAATCGGGAAAAGAAAAGATCTTTATATACAAGAATGTTTTACAGTGTCTGAACAGGACCCCACACAGAAAACCAAAATGAAAACTAAGGGCTAAGTTTCTTGGTTATCTACAGGGGCAGCCTCTTCTCCATCGGGATCCTCCCCGCTCTTGGACCCACTCTTGCTCCCATCATTGCCATCATCATCATCACCACCATCATCATCATCGGATGCCAAGGCTTCAACATCGGCTTCAAGCTCTTTTGCTATTTTTATCTATTCAGTAAGATCGAAGCCTCGAGCATGGATCTCTTCGAGGGTCTCCCTCCGAGATCGGTACTTAGCAAGTTCGGCAACCCAATGTGCTCGAGTATTGGCGGTCTCGGCTAGCTCTCTTTCTTGTACCTGAGCAGCTTCAGCATCCGCCCGATAGACGACCATAATGCATCCACATAGGACTTTGCCTTTTCGACATCAGATTTGGCCTTGGCAAGTTCGGAGGCCAACCGAGCCTCGAGTTCCTTAATTCTTCTCGCTTGAACAGAGCTCTTCCCCTTCATGCCTTGAAGTTGGCTTACAGTCGATGACAATTGGGCATGAACAGTCTCCTTTTCTGCAGCAAGGCGGTCCATGCCATCTTTCCATCCCATGGGCTCCGCCTTTATTATATCAACTTCCTCACGAAGCTGCCCCGTCGTCTCGAGTTTTTGTTGCATTTGTGAGATGGAAATATTAGCCTCTGATCCTGAATCAAGCCCATGAGTTCTTAATATTATCATTACCTGCTCGGTTAGGTAGGTCTGGTCTTGATGAGCCTTGGCCAACTCAGCTCGAAGGCCTTTGATTTCTTCTTCTCTTTGACCGAAAAGGAGCCTGAGGGCGTTCCTCTCCTCCGTAGCTCGTCGAAGGTCGGCCTCGAATCGATGTAGCTCAGCTCGAGACCGAGAACATGCTTCTCGATGAACCGCCACGGCCTGCAAAGAAAAAAGAAAAGAAGTTAGAAAATAATAACAACCATAAAAATAATATCAACGAAGAGAGTTAAAGCTTACCCAATTCAGAGCTTGCTGCACTTCGTAGAAAAGGCTCGACACATCACTAGGGCCAGCAACATCCTCGACCCTAGTAAACAAATCACTGAAGGGGTCCTCCCCTTCATGAGACCGGATCATCTCGAGGGCCCCCAAAGCTTGGGCTTCCCGAATATCCCCTTCGGAAAAGGCAGGGAGAATGGGCGAGTCTCCGATTACTATTGCCCCAAGTGACTCACTTGGGGCGTTCTCCTCAATTCGGAGAGCTTCAGGACCGGCCCCTTCCGATATACCCACCATTTGTTGACTTTGGTGGGAAGCATCCTCGATATCCAATGCTTTAGGGACTCTTCCCGAACCTTCCCCTGACATCTCCTCAATCTGAGGTGGAGCTTTATAAATCACCATCTATTCAGTTGCATTTGGGGCATCAATGGATTTCTTCATTCGGGCCACCAGCACGGACTCGTCATTTTCTTTTTCTTCTTCTTTTTCTTAGACGCAAAACTGATTCTACGGTCAAAGGAATGGTATTCTTCCTCGGCTTTCGAGCCATCCTCATCTTCGGTTTTGGATCTTTGGGGGCGGAGGCCATTTTCCTCTTATTATCGTTCACCTGTATTGTATCAGAGGCCGAAGCCTCTTCCTCGATGGATGAGGGTCTCAAAACTGCATCTTTGCCCACACCTACATACAAGAAAATTGATTTAAATATATGGAAAGCATCTCGTTCGAACTACCAAAGATACGAGAAAGAGGCTCACCATGATTTTTGGCCTCCCATCGGCTCTTTGACAAATCACGCCACAAGCGCTCTGCGTATGTGGAGGTCGAAGCCAGATCCCATATCCAGTTCTTGAGATCGGGGACTGCACCGGGCATCCAAGGAACCGGCTGTATCACAAAAGGGGGATATCGACGAGAAAAGGAATGAAGGGGCAAAATAGTAGAAGATAACAACAGAATTACACTTACGCTTCATGTTCCACTCCTCGGGAAAAAGGCATTTTTTCAGTCGAAATCAGGTCCAAAGTCTTTACTCGAACGAACCTGCCCATCCAGCCTCGATCCCTGTCCTCATCTATACTCGAGAACAGAACCTTGGTAGCCCGACGCTGAAGTTTTATTAATTCGCCTTGAAAGAGGCAAAGGCAGTACAATCGGATGAGATGGTCGAGGGTGAAAGGCATCTCCTCGATTTTATTCACGAAGTAACAGATCAAAATAACGATTCGCCAAAAAGAAGGATAGATCTGGCCTAGGGTTATTTGGTATTGACGGTAGAAGTCAATAATAACAGGGTCAAGGGGACCTAACGTGAAAGGGTAAGTATACACACTTAAAAACTCTTTCACGTAAGTGGTGATATCTTCTTGAGAAGACAAGATTACTATTTCTTTGTTCTCCCAATTGTAATCTTTCTTTAGCTGTTCGAGGTGCCTCTCGGTTATCGAACACATATACCTCGATACATACTTACATCGGTTGGGAATCGATGAGCCTTTGTCGACCTTAAAATCAGACGTAAGAACACACGCCCTAGGAACGCATTCCTCAGGCCGTGGCTCCACCGGTGTTTTGTCGGCGGCAGGCTGTGAAGAAGAAACTTTTTCTTTCTGAGGAATGTTTTTTGATGTTTTCGCCATTTTTTGGATTTAAAGATCGAGAATATAAGGAGGTAACAAATATTTGGTGTTTTTGAAGAAAGGTTTTTTTGCAGAGAAGAATCTCGGATTTGCGAGTGAATTCAGAAAGTGTGAGAAAGAAGTTAGAAAATTTAAAGTTTGAAGATGTAAAAGTGATTAAAAGTGAAAAATGGGTTATTTATAGGTGTAACAATGGCGGTTCAATTTCGATAATGGCCGACCATCGTCTGACACACATTAAATGCCTTGAAAACTAAACCGATGGGATAGCTATCACGTGCGTCATGATCGAGCCCAATGTGAACGTCAGCTTATATTTGATCGAGCCGTTATGAAATCATGTCGTTTCTCGCTATATCCTTCCCGAGAAACGAGGGGACTATCTGTATACGGTAAAACCGGTTAGTCCTTCGTACGAATTGGTTTAAATGGTAATGTACTGGATCGGAGAAGCGTCTTCATAGTATCAGGTTGAAGTCCGAAGTTGGGTCACCAAGCTTCGAGCCCGAGGGACCGATCAATGTCGAGCTCGATATCATTATCGAGCTCGAATCCAAATCGAACTATGACGCAAAGTGAAGTTATCGAGTTTATGAGGCAGAGACCGACCAACTCTTACCCCAAATCAATACAAGGATCCGAGTCAGAATCGAGCTCGAGTCAAGATCGAGAGCTCGAGTCAAGACAGAGAGCTCGAGTCAATATCGAGCTCATAGACAAGAGCCGTTGCAATCCCACTAGAGGAGAGAATCCTGGCAGGAATTATGGAAAAATTGATTTATCATGGGTTTTTCACTATGTATTTTTAATTATATCTAAAGTAAGATCCCTCCACTATAAAGGGGATGGTTGTTATTTCTGTAAAAAGGGGAGTTTGGGCACGCATTGTAATTGAGATATCATACACTCATATATTGAAGAGTTATCCTTTTTTAGTTTGATAAATTGATTCATCTTGCCTAATCTGTAAATTATCTTCTTCCTAACTTTACTTATTTTTCATTATCTATAGTCAACACTTGATATTTTTATTTATTCTTACGATTTGTGTCAAGTTATACCACATACCCTTAGAACTACGTACAAATTTAACTCAATCCGTTTTTTGGGTAAACAATAAGGCTTCTAAAAACTTTAACAACAAATTTTTTTATTGAGTTAGCTAAATAGTAGTAATATTTATTATTTTAAGAATTTATACTATTTAAATTTTATTTTATAACTCAAACACATTATCTTAGATAATATTTATGTGATCTTTAAACTTAATAAAATGTCACACATCAGAATTATTCTATTTATTTTTGTTTCAAACATACATTTAAATATTTTTTATATTATTTTAAAGCTAATATCCTTACCAATGCTAGGTACACCTACATCTAGAAGTGTTCATAAAAATTCGAAAAATCAAACCAAACTGAAAACCAAATCAAACCGATAAAAAAAATTAATAGTTTTTTTGTTTGACTTGGCTTTGGTTTTGAATTTTAAAAGCGATCAAATTTGGTTTGATTTTGATTTTAATAAAAAAATAACCAGAAAAAGACGAATCAAATTGACTATAAAAGTATCTATTTAAAATTTATTTTTATACCTATATATATATATATATATATATATATATATATATATATATATATATATATATATATATGTATATTTTTATATACATGTTAATCGTTTGAATTTTTAGTCTAGTTCTTTGCTATTATAATAATCTAGTTCTTTGACTTTATATTATAGTTTAACTGATAGTTTTTTTTGCTAAGTACAAGAGTCTATTTCATGTTAAAATTAATTTTAGTTGAGTCCTTAAATTATTCATCATTATTCATTCAATCATCATTAATATATCTTGACAAATGATAGATTTCTCAAACAACAATTAGTTTGATAGTGTACGTTGAAAATGTAATCGCCGAAATATGTATTTAATAGTGTATGCCTCATATTTAAAAATAAAAATCCAATAAATAACCAAAAAAAAATCGAAAAATTGGCAAAAACTTACATAAACCGAATCGATAAAAACTGATTTAATTGATTTAGTTTAGCTCTAATATTTAAAAATTAAACTTACTTGATTTGACTTTATTTTTTAAAATAAATCGAACCAAACCGAACTATAAACGATGCATCATACATACCTAAAAACTAGTTGCAAAGAAAAACATTTTGCCCTCTCAAGAAAGGAACTAAAAAGAAAAAACGAACAGGTACTTGAAAAATGATGATTTTTACAAAAAGCCCAACCTTTTTTTAATATTGCAAAATCCGCCCCTTCTAAATCAAACGTGGACTGCCTCCTAGCTGGGATTCAACGTGTCAAACGACCATTGGCTCATTACATGTGTAACGCAAACAGAAATTTAAAAACTTCCCCTACTAAAATACGCAGAAGCGTACATTCCCTTATCCTACACCCATCTTCCCCCCTCAAAATTTCCAGATCAAAACCTCCAAAAACCCTTAAAAAATAAAAAACTTTTGCTCAACATTTTCCTCCATTTTCACTGTCTCTAAACCCACGCGCTAATGGCGTTACGTGCAACAGTTAGCCGGTTTCCCGGTGACCAAGACGCACTGGAAGAAGCAGGACTACCGTGGGGGGTAACAGTTTCACCGTTCGCCAGCAAGGACGAAAACGGGAATCCACCTGTTTATGGATCGGACGGTCACTTATTACCCCGATGCGAGAATTGTTGGGCTTACTATAACACATACTGTGAACAAGAACAATGGGCTTGGACTTGTGCACTTTGTGGGACCCTTAATGGGCTTTCTTCTCAGGCCGTAACCCGTTATTCGCTCCCTGAATCTTGTCCGGAAAATTTATCTTCGTTTATTGACCTTGAATTGCCCAGTAAGTGTAGCACCCTTTAATGCAAATTTTGATATTTGAGGATTCCCTTTTGTGTAATTTTGGGAATTTAGATGCACTGTTTTGAATTTATTTGTTTTTGGATTGGTGTAGTGGATGAATCTGAAGAAATGCAGGCGCGACCCGTGTACGTGGCAGCTGTTGATCTTGCTTGTAAGTTATTATTATTAGAATTTAAGTTATATACAGTTACAATGTAATGATTTTTTTACTCCATCAGTGTAATTTAACTTACTCGTTACTTTAAGTTAAATAGAGTTACCTACCGTTACCTTTTAAATGACTTGATGCATATAACTTAAACTGTTATATTATTGCTTTAATTTGATTGTGGCAGTTAAATGATGTAGGGACTATGTCATTATTTAATTTTGGGTATTGAAGGGATTTTTCTGTCTTTGATTTGCTGAAATGTCTTAAATTTTTAAATGTGGTTTGTGGTAATCACTAATCTCTATGTAGTTTCCAAGTATAAATATTTTATTTTGAAGCGGAAAAGACAAGGTATCGATTGTCCCAAATCAACCCAAATTCAGTTGGTTGGTTTGTTGAGTTTTATGGGAATGGAAGTGTTGTGGTTGTTGGTGTTCATGAAGGTTGTGGCTTGTTGGGAGTTTGTAGGGGATGGATATCACATCTTAACATTAAAAAGATTGTAAAAAGTTTTAGTTTTGAGAGCTGTATTGTTATGCCTAGAGACAAGACGTTAGCTACAAGCACTCCTACACAGGTCTTACTTTGTAGATAATGGTGTTAAAGTACACAAAGGGTCACTAGCAACTAACCAAACAGGGATATTACAATAGATTATGCAGATGGAAAATGACAACTGAAATCTATCTTCTTGTCAAATTTCATGTCAGTTGGCCTTCTTTATTGACACATGTATGTGTGTACGGTATCATAGTTAAATTTTATTGACATTACTCTCACTTGGCAAGCTTTATTTCCATTGATCTTTGAGAATTATCTTAGATTTTACATTAAGAACTGATGCATTTTGTGGAAAGTAGATGTGGAGTATGTTGCTGTTATTGATTAATAGGTGTTAAGTTCTTATGCAGCATCGGAAGAGTTTTTGGAACTTGTTAAAAGTGCACTTTTAGCTGCTTTAGAAGGTTGGTTATTGATACATCTTTTGAACATTAAGTTTATATTCTTTACTAGACGGAAGTTTAATTTCTGTTTTCTTTTGTCTTTTGATCAAGCTCTTGGGCCTGGATCACTATTTGGGCTGGCTACATTCAGCCATAAAATAGGTTTGTATGATGTTCAAGGGCCAATTCCAGTGGTGAAGAATGTGTTCATTCCTCATGATTCTGATAGTGCCTTGTCAATGGAACTTCAGGATGTCATGCCCCTACTTTCGTTTTTAGCTCCAGTATGTCTGTTTGATTCCTTTCCCAGTGCTTTTCTTTTTCTATCTGGACTGTAAAGGTGTTTAATTTTTCAATGTCAAAAGGATGAACATGCAGTAGCCTTAAATCAGTGATTTGTTGTAGGTGGATACCTGTAAGGACCGCATCGCATCCGCACTTGAAACATTGAGGCCAACAACTTCATGGGAAAGGACATCAGGTGCAGGTCAAGGATTAGATGGAGTTTTTCTGGGTGGAAGAGGTTTTGGAGCTGCAATGGAAGCCCTTTTCAATTATCTTGGATCAGAATATGGAAATACATTTGCATTAGGTATGGCAATTTCACACTTCTTTCTTTGCGTCAGTGACAATTAATGATGCACCTCTTGTTGGGTTACTTTTTGTTACTGTAATTTATTAATTCAGGCATCCTTTTGTTCTTGCTGAATCAGCCTTTTTCCAGAATGGACAGCAATCTGAGAATCTTTCCACTGAATTAGTAGTTCCATAGTATCTTGCTTAAAGATATTACTCAGTGACTTTGTTTTTTTCCCCCAATTGAATCAAAATGCAGCTAGAGTTTTTGCTTTTCTTTCGGGCGCTCCTGATATTGGAGCCGGCCAACTAGATACAAGACGGTATGGTGAGCAGTACGCTAGTAAAGGAGAGGATGCAGATCGAGCTTTACTTCCTGAACAAACTCCATTCTATAAAGATCTGGTACTAGCATAGTTCGTGACTTATTGATTTTAGCTAATTTGCATTTGAACATTAAGCATTAAAATGTATTTCAATAGGCTGCTGTGGCTGTTCAATCAGGTGTTTGTGTAGACATATTTGCTGTGACAAATGAGTATACTGATTTAGCATCACTGAAGTTTCTGAGTATCGAGAGTGGAGGCTCCTTATTTTTGTATACAAGCAGTGATGACTCCACACTTCCTCAAGACATGTGAGTATAATACTTGCTATTGCTATGATTATGTAATGTATGTGAGCTTTTTAATCTAATTCATCATTAAGTTTGTTCTGAAGTTTAAGAATACATCCCCCCCCCCCCCCCCCCGGGAAAAAAACCCACCTACGCAATACATCCCTCAAGTTTGTAGAACTGTACTCAAAACTCCCCTGATTAACTTTTCCATCTCTTTTGGCTTGTAATGAAAGTGTCCTGCCGGCCGAAAAAATCTAACTTATCGCTGAAAAAAGTACCGCTTTGGCTTCACTTCGGAACAAGCTTTTTCTTGGTTTCAAAATTTCACCAATATGCGTACTTAGATTTCCCCTCGCTAAGTCTTTGTTGCATCAATTAGGGATTCAAATTTGTAGGTTCAATCGAGCATCAACCATCTTTAACACCCAAATTAGGGCATGGAATCCTAAGCTCCTTGTTGATTACCCAACTTGGTGTTGGTGTTGGTCAGTTTACATAACACTAGAATGATATTCGTACAGGTACCGCATGTTAAGTCGACCATATGCTTTTAATTGTGTCCTAAGGCTGAGAACTTCGTCAGAATTTCAACCGAGTCATTCTGTAAGATCTCTGCTATCATTTTTATTCCACAGATTCTTATTCTACTATCTCGATTGGCTCATAATTCTTGCACTATTCTCTACAGTATGGGCATTTCTTCCCAGATCCGCAATATGAAAATGTCCAACACATAATTTGCTGTGATTCTTTTGCTACATATGCCTACGATTTTGAATTTGCAAATAATGTTGGATTTTCCAGGTAACATATCTTCTGCTTTTTGTACTCCTTTTCCAAAATAATTTTTTTGCTCATTGTTTCTTGTATGAACTGCTAATTATTACATGGAACTATGCTTGACTAAAAAATTGATGCTAAATTTATTTGCACTAGAAGAAACTTTTGATAAAAGCAGTGCTATTGGCCCCTTTAGTAAAGCTGCGTGCTGGTCTTAATGACATCAAATTAAATTTGTTTGTTTTCTGCTCGGGGGTCCAGACCTTGTGGGATTACACTGGGTTTGTTTATTGTTGTTGTTGTTTTCTGCTCTGGGGCAATGCATTTATGGGTTCCTCTGCATCTTGCACACATTTAAGTTTTTGCCAGTTCCAGTGAAAATCCCTTGTTGAGCCAGATTTTTATTTTTGCTAATAATACAAGAATACTTATCTTCTGCAGGCATACTTCAGAATTGCCTATGGTGCAAATTGCTTTTCAGTATACTGTTGTTGTCCCACCAGATGAACTTGCAAATGCAGGATCAAGTTCTACAACAAGGTACGGTTATTCTTACTAGTGGCCTTTATGCTGAGTTGATCATCAACGATCAAAGCTTTAAATTTATTCATTTGTAAATATAATATTGGGTTTACTTATTAGAACTCAACAACAAGAACCATAAAGTATGCAATTATATTTTGCATCTGGACAAGTGGCTTGACAGTTCTGTTTTGGTTCTAGTTTAGCTTTTCCTGGTTGGGTGCTTTTTTTGTGATGAAGTAGTTTCATTGATGGCATCAAGAAGATGCACAGAGTACAAAAGATGGTAAGTAGAAAAGAGAGTTTGTTAGCTCCAGTTCATGAAGTTCTATGCTAAAGATAAGGAGCTAACAAAATCCATAAAGTCATCAGGGGTATTTACAGGGGATAGATTGCTCCAACCGAATAAACATAAAAGAGATCTAGCCTTAAGGGAGTGGTTTGCAATTGATATTTCATCAAAACATATGCAGTTCCTTCCTGTCCAGACACACCAAAAAATGCATGCAGGGATCATTTCCAGATTTTCCTGATGGACCTACCAACTTTCTGGAACTCCAGCATTCATAGGCATCCTTAATACTCTCAGGCATTACCCAACTGATCCCAAAAACTGACAAGAGCATGCTCCAGATATCTGCAGCTACTGTACAGTGTAGGAGAAGGTGTCTGTTTGGTTTCTTTACTTTGGTGACACATCTAAGGTTGCAGTGGATGTTTGACAAGCCACATATTATATATGGTGTTTGTACCTCTCAGCCCCAAGTAAAAGTTGATTCAATTTAAAAGTACATAAGCGAACCAATTACTTAAGACAGCAAAGGAATGTTCTAGAAGTAGAGAATTCTGGAGCTAATGTCTGTCAGAATTGCAGCTTAATCCTACCATTTCTTCATTATATTGCATTCCTCTGGTTTCGTTTTACTTTTTTTTCTTTCTTTTTAATTCTAAAACTTTTTCTATAATTTAAAGTGCTCTAGCTTTGAGCAAGAAATAAGTTTCTCCTTTTGCTTTTCTTTTTCTGGTGGATACCCTTTTGGGATCATCTTCTATTAGATATGCTTTAAGCAGTGGATGTGTTTGTGCAGAACAAAGCATTCCCTCAAAAGGAGATTAAGGATTCGAACTTTGCAGTTTGGAGTAGCTCATAGCATAAATGAGATTTATGATGGTGTTGATTCTGAAGTGGTGCTTTCATTACTTGTCCACAAGGTATGTCTTACTTTCCTTCATACTTCACTTTAACCGAAATTCATCAGGGCTATTAACTGGAATCTCTTAGGATTGATCTCTTTCTATTTCGACGTGAACTTGCCAGGCATTTTTCGGTAAGTTAATTGATACAAGATGGTGTTATGTGCACAAAATTATTATAACACAAATATGCTTTTAGAATTGTGTTGTTAAAGGCTCGTTTGAAGTGCGCTTAATCCCTGAAGTTAAGCAGATTGGTGCTTTGCCTCACTTAGGCAGTGTATAGTGTTGGCACCAGGACGTATGGTTGCACCTAATAGCCCATGGATTTGTTCTTGAAGAGTGAATCACTAGACAATAAACATAGTTGAGGAAGTAATATATTATCAACTCTTGTCTATTTTATATGGCATTCTTTTCCCTTTTTGGTCGCTTGAAAAAAGATTGACTCTATTTCTATATTTCGAAACTCTTTAATTTTAATATTCCTATTTTACTCATCATACATATTTAGCTTATGTGTCAAGACTTTTTTTTGATCGGTGAAGTAAGTATTTTATTGATGTAAAGCAAAATTCCAGCATTAAGGAAATGTTGGTGCCAAGTACATCCAAAAGAGAACTTCACAACGAGTGTTAAGAGCTAAGAAAGTCAACTTATGTGTAACTCTTTCATTCATTCATTCTTAAACTTTGTGTTTTGTCAAAAACATTGTCATATAAAATGAAAAGGAGGGAGTATATGTTACTAAAAAGTTGTAAGTGAACATTTTAGTGATCGATAATTAGAACCTATAAATTTACTGTAGATAATTAGTCAAAAAATCTGGATTACAATATTAACACCACAATTTTGCATCCAAATAGAAAATTAAAATGATTTTTGAGCTTGATAGATACGATTTTACATTATATATTTCTTTAATTAAAGTTTTTAAAAGTTGCTTTTTGATAACCGAGAAATTCCTGGGAGCCAATAGGTCATGATTCGAAACTCGGTGGATAATGAGCCTGCCCCTCTACCCTTAAATACAAAGCTTTTTTCTGCTGCATGGTCCGAACTTGTGACATGTGCCTAACCCTGCTGCATTTTTACCACTAGACCAAAGTCCGGGGGGACTTGGTTTTTAAAACTTTTTTGCCAACATAACTGGTATTTGTGTTTATTATTTTTTTAAAGGCCAAATACATAGACAACCCCTTATCTCGGCCATATTTTTTTATCTAGACACTTTAACTAAACCTATAACCTAGTGAACACTTAATATGTATTCAAACTATACCTATTGAATACACTTTGATGACATGGCAAGTTGCGTGTTTGTCACCCAGCTTGAGTGCGTACTCAAAATATTTAATTCCAGTGGAATAATTTTAGACTTTGGCAGGAAAAATGCTCCGACAACTTCTAGCTTCTCAGTCTTCCATTTTCGTTCTCTCTTTCCCCTCAACTCGCACGAATCATTTTCTACCCAAAAGCCTTAGTTTTTGACTAGATCAGTAGATCTAAAGCCTTACTTCCACTAGAGATTCATCACCGGAGACCTCCATAGTTTCAATCCAGATCTGGGATCGAAACCGAGCCCTTCCTCATACTATTTCTCTGTCTTTTTATCCCTAAATCCTTTCCTAAATGCCTTTAGAAACTATTTCACTTTTCTCCATTAAACTTAAAGCTTTGATAACTTAAGACAGTAAAGAGAGCATAAGGTGGTGCTCGAAATTTGTATAGCGTGGAGGAAGTGGGTTTGCCGGTGATACCGTGATAGTTGTGTTTTTTTAGTTTTTCTTATTTAATGCCCTTGCCAGAAAAATGGCCTTATCAGAAAAAGTGAAGCTTAATTCGCTAGAATCCTTTTTCGGTCATCTCCCTTTTCTTTCTGATTTTGATTTTTTCCTTTTGCTGATGTGTCTTTGTATAATTGGTTTTACTTTCCATGTCACAGAGAGTGATATTCACGTGCCCCAAGTTATTTAGAATTGTAAAATATGTGTTCAATAGACACAGTCTGAGTATAGATCAAGGGTTTAATTGGTTATGAGCTTAGTTAAGTGTCTAGATGAAATATATGGCCAAGTTCAAGGGACTGTCTATGTATTTGGCCTTTTAAAAAGATATTTTAAACTTAATTTCCATGTTTTTGTAGCATACACAATAGATCTTAACGCTTTTCAGCGTTTTTCACCTTGGACAACTCTAGAATCCCCAAGATCTGGTCAACTATTGACATAACATGATAGTTCTTGTCTACACAAAAAAGTTTAAATAAAAGAATTTTGACTTTATGAGTTGAGCTCTCCACTACTTCAGAAGCTTATCTATTCCTCCTCCTCCATATTAGCTAAAAGATAAATAAAGGTTCTGTTTTTCTGATAGTGATCCTTCTTGCTTTAATTTTGTACATCTCCAGCTCGGTATTGTCTCAACTTGTGGATGTTTTGTTGTTGTCTTAAACAATCACAGTCCAATGTTTGGGGATCAATTTGTTATTTGATCGTTACCCAACACAGCTTCTCTTTTCGACCCTCACTATGCTACACTCACAAACAAATCAGTAAAAAATTAATAACACTAATAAAAGATAAATCTTACAAAAATTAAACACTCAAAAAACCTTTTGGAACAAAACTTTAAACTTCAGATTCATCTACTCCTAAGTCCTAACATAAGAAATCTACTCTATAATATGGGTGAGCAAAACCAAAAGAATCAAGATGTCATTGATAGGAGAAAACTTGTATAGAAAACTTGTTCTCCTACCTTCTTTTTGATCTTGGAGAAATTTCCTGTGCGCTTCTGGCCCAACTTCGCTTGGCGCACAGATTTGTAACTGTGGGGAGTATGGGCTGCTGCTCTTCGCTCCTCCCAACTTAAATACCATACTTTGTCCATGTAATGGTTATTAGCCATGATACATCTAGTGCTAGATGCAAAGAAATCCTTTTCCAAAATGAAAATCACTTCTTTATCGCCTTTAATGGTTCCTTTAATGGTTGTATACACTACCAAAATCCTCTTTCTTGCGGCAACTAAGTGAGACCTGCATGTACTGATTTGCAAACCTCACGAACCGTTCGATTGGTTGGAAACTAGACTTCAAAAGTTGCAATTATTTCCAACTTATTGACGAAAACTCATTCTGGATGATTCCTGTTGATGCTTTGATATCAAAACCTGGCAGATTGATAGCATAGTGCACGCTCATCGACAAAAATATGATAAAGTGAGAGTAACTCTTGAAATGCCTCAAAACTTATTAAGTCCTAAGCTAAAAGTATTTGGTAGAGTATTAGATTTTATCTTTATAAGATCAACACATCATGTCTGTTCTTGCTTGATCTATATACTACAGTAGGCCCATTAATATTAGAAGACAAAATCATGCTTTCTTAATGGAAGTTAAGTTTACTCTTTACTTATGCTAAATAATTTTCCTTTTTCTCAGGTTATTTTAGCCTCATTGGAGCAAGGCGTTCGAGAGGGCAGAATGTTACTTCATGATTGGCTTGTAATTCTTACGGCTCAGTACAATGATGCTTGCAAGCTTATTCAGTCTGGGCATGGAGGTTCAAGCATTGTTCACATTGATGTTGCATTCTCTCAATGTCCTCAACTGCAGCCTTTACCCCGCTTGGTCTTTGCTCTATTACGAAATCCTCTTCTTCGTTTACATGAAGAAGGCGTGCATCCTGACTACCGAATATATCTTCAGTGTCTTTTCAGGTATCAATATGTCCCAAGTGGGTTATTTTCTCATAGTATACAAGACTAGAGTTTCATGTACTTTTCATGAAAAAAAGACTAGAGTTTCATATCCTTCTTTCTCGCTCTTTTTTGGGATGGTGGGGAAGAGGGTGAGTAGGGGTGATATAGAAGGTGGGGTAGAGGTTATGTCATTGCAATAAACTAATTCAGCTACTGGTGATACTTGTTTTTGAGTTTCAACTGGAAGTTAGATATGCAGAATGCATTCTAGGTTAACTGTACTTCTGGAAACTAAGGGAAGGAAGAGAAAGGTAAAGTGCGAAGAAGGAAAAGAGGAGCAAAGAACTGATTCGTGATTTGAAAGGCTGCTAGCAGGAAGCAATTCGAGAAGGGAGCTTTTGTACAAATCTGATCCAGGACAATGGGATAAGATGGAACTACGGTTTTTAAAGTTGGGGGTTCAATATTTATGAAGGAACCATATCAGAAAGAGAATTCAAAGGCCTCAGAGAAAGAACGAGAGAGTGATCAGCAAACTTAGTCTAAGGAAAAGGGATCAGATAAGTAGCTGGGGACTGAAATACTCTTTTTGGAGATTCTGGACTTTTGAACCCTCATGATTTTAAGGGAGGAAAATTTGGTGGGCCTAAAACGAAGCTTATCTGTCTCTTTTTCTCTTTATACTTCTTCTCTTTCTTAAACCAAAAATCGGAACGGAAAAATCGAGTACTTTTCTCTTCCCTTCTCTGCTTAAAGAAGTCTTTGCAATACTTCAAATATCTAGATGAAGGGATCAAAGCTCTTTCAAGTAGTTTCTTCAGCCTTTTACCTATTTTAGTATGGACATGGCCTAGTGATACCCAAACCCTTTGTTCCCTTTATAAGGATGCAGCTTTCTTTATTAACTTGTGGCCTAATAAAAGATGATTTATCATTCTCTGGAATGAAACTTGTGTGGTATTTACATCTTACTCCAAAAGATTTGGTCAAATAGAGATGGTACCCTTTTTTCCCATGTGTTCTGCTTAAACATCTCTTCAACAGCTGATTGGGTTTCTTTTTTAATGGTGGTGCATTCGAGAACTTTATGTTGTCTCTGGAGTAGGGACAATTGTAGTTTTTGTAGCTACATTAAAAGAACAGACTGAGAAAGTATGATTTTTCTTCATCTGCTCCTTAGAAACATTAGCTTTAATTGCTGGGTGCGACTCTTTTTTGCTGACAATTTTTTGTGGGTGATGGCTGGTAAATCTAATTGTTAACTACTTTGGACTTTTGATGCAGCGGACTAGAACCTTCTTCTCTTAATCGTGCTATATATCCATTGTTAACCTCATATGCCTCGCCAGACAAACAAGCATATCCTCGACATTCCCTGAGCCGGGCTGCACTGATAACAAGTGGCAGTCCCATATTTTTTCTGGATGCATTCACAAATCTTATTGTGTTCTATGCTTCAACAGCAGACCCTTCACTTCCTTATCCACCACCTCAGGACTGTAAGTAATGTATATTATTTCATTGTTACATTAGGTGTTACTTGATCCATAGTGTGGATGCATTTTGAGATGTGCAAATGTTGATTTTGATAACCAGGTTTACTGAGAACAACAATAAACAAGCTGAAGCAAGAGAGATGTATCACCCCTAAACTTACATTTATTAAGGGAGGACAGGATGATACGACATCATTTGAGAATTATCTGATAGAGGAACAGGATGTTGAAGGAAGTGGCTTCACAAGCGTCATGGGTTTCGTTTCATTCCTCGAGGAGATCAATCAAAGTACGCTGGAATACATGAAATAAGTTGCCTCCAACCTTCTGTAACACAGGTTATGACAAGAGGCGCGTTCCTCCAAACTTACTGTACAATTGGACCAGAAACAGTTACATCGTTGACGATCAAAGCACAAACAATTATATCTTAGCTTCATTCCAAGAAACTTTTGCAACGAAAGGTTACATGTAACATTACACCAAGCGATGATTACTTACTCAGAGCAGTTTTACTGATATCACCACCCACCACCACATCTTCATACATTTCTCTATTGTTCTACTGGTTCAGCTTCAGACTGTAGGTTTGCTCATCCAAATTTTGTACCAGAAGCTGGCTCAGACTGCCCCTTTTTTGGTGGATATTTTGAATATAGAAGAGAGAGAACTTTAAGTTCTGAACTTGGATATTGTTAAGTGTCTGCTTTTTCCTCTTCGCGTTGGTCATGTATTTTCCCCCCTTTGTTCTGTGAAATAAACTAATCTCTTTTGCAACGAATGTTCGTGAGAAGTTAAAAGTATTTTTTCTTTCAATTTTGGAACAAATGGTAAGTTTTATTGCACCAGTTAATAGCTCGAAAAATGAACTTACCACTTAGGATTATAAGGTTCTCAATTTTGGAGGAACTATAATCTTCCTATGTGACTGGCCTCTTATTCCAAGGGCTAGGACAGATTGCATTAGGCTCTTAGGAACTTGCTCGAGTTCCAAATCAACATATTTTAAATCATTTTGCAAGTGTATATCTTCAAGAGATAAAGTTCATTAAATACAAAAAAGTGACATACAAATTAAAGTGGTGAATATGAAAATTTGACATGTAGAAATACTTTAAAACATAAAAATTTGAAATTAATTTTGGAAAAGAGACACTTCAAACTATTTGGAGTTGAGTTACTTGTTTCATTGTAAAACTTACCATTTTAACAATTCTCTAGGTGTGCACCTTCAAATTTTACCAATTCTCTTCATTGTAACCAATTGTGAAAGTTTTCAAAACAACAGTTATCAAAAACTAATCACGTTGATTTTCAAATTTTGGGAATGATAAGATTCGGCCTAGCACTCACAACATAGGATCCACAGAAGAAGAGATTCAAGGCATTGGAGTGCTACAAAAGGTCAAGAATCAAGCTTGAAGCTACAATTTGTTATTAAGGCTCATTATGTAATTAAGATTCATTTGGCTATTTTTGTAGTAGTGTCAAATAACAACTATATATAGCCAAGTTTAGGGTTTAGTTAGGAAGTTAAATTTTGATGAATGAGACACTCCTTCGCTGAGTGTATAAGAATATTCCCTTTTATCTCTTAATCAACCTCATTTGGATATTCCTTGTTGTGGATTCAATTATAAGTTCATTTCCTTCTCCCTTGCATTGATTATTCATTCGTTCTTCCGATTTCTATTCCTCCCTCTAATTTCTTGTGTTATCCTTTTACCCTATTTTGTTTTTTTACTTGTTTATTTTATTTGCTTGTGCGTATTTGATTTCGTATCATCTTGATATGATATCAGAGCTTGGATTAGTGATTATTCCTATACTCACTGTCTAGGATTTGATTTTATGAAATCCGGAAAAAAAGAAATTAAAAAAAAAAAAAAAAAAGAGTTTTACTTGTTCATCAAGTTCCACAGTTTTACCCCTTGCTTGTGTTTGCTATTCTGAGTTTTGAGTATGCGTATGTAGTTTGAAAGCTAAATCAGAGCTGAGCCAATTATCTCTCAGCTGATCCGTTGAGTTGAAATCCAAACAATACTCATTTGGGGGGTTAAAAGTTGAAGAATAATATCCAACAAAAAAATCATTGTTGTGGATATATTATTGACTATTGTATTGAGTGAAACCATTGATATGGAGTGCTATTTGTTATTGAAAATTGTTAAATTGTTAATAGCGAAACTTTGGTGCAAGATTTTCGAAAATCGGCCATTACGTATAAGAGTTGCATTATAAAAAATAAAAAATAAAAAGAATTACTGATTACACTATTGGAATTGTGTGGAAGTTGTTGCATGGGCTTAGTACTATGGTTGGAACCTTTGAATAATTACTTGTTTGAATATAGTGGCTGGAAAATTTAGAAGAAAACTCCATTGAAGCTCTTTTGAAGCTTGGTTCGAAAATCAGATTTTGCAAAGGAGAGTTTTGTTTCAATTAGGTTTTACTTGGGTTTGTTTGTATTGATGTTGTAAGGTTGTGTTTTAAATTTGAGAGTATTTGGAGCTGATTTGGATTAAAATTTTGATTTCTTTTTCACCCATCCTCGCGGCTGAAATTTTAGCATGATATAGAGTGCGAAAGTTGAGTTTTGGAGCTTATTTTGTGCGAATATTTGCCCCACCTTTGGATTTGAGTTATTTGATTCATGGGTTACTATATTAGGTTCCAATTTTGGGATTTAATAATGATTTAGGGGTCAATTTTGAGTTCCAAAATTGAGCTATTTTGTTAGTGCGAATTTTTCAAGAAAAATTGGACTTTTGAGTTGATTCCTTGCTTCAAAATTTATGCTCCATATCAATTGGTATCTGATCTATTATGGAAAAATAATTTTCTATTTCATATTTCTTATGTATTCTTGTCTTCTAGGCTAAATTACTTCAAGTATTAGTCCATACTTAGTTGTTATCTAGGTCTTTTGTGCAAATTTGTGTCGTGATATTACTTTTGTGTTTTTTTTCCTCTAGCTTCGTTGTGATATTCTTGATTCTTCTTTGTGGGTTGCTCTAGTGGTAAGCACTCTCCACTTTCAACCAAGAGGTTGTGAGTTCGAGTCACCCCAAGAGCAAGGTGGAGAGTTCTTGGATGGAGGGAGCCGAGAGTCTATCGGAAACAGCCTTTCTACCCAGGGTAAGGGTAAGGTCTGCGTACACCTACTCTCCCCAGACCCCACTAGTGGAATTATACTGAGTTGTTGTTGTTATTGTTGTTCTTTGTTTAGTTTTTGTACTTATTTGTTTTGCCATAAACTCCACTCCGAATCGATAATAAGAATATACTTGGTGACATTTGAATTGTTGATTCTTAACGAGATTGAAGGAAATTCCTTGAGTTGTAAAGTGCAAGAGTTGGAAAAATAGCCTAAGAGCCAAGTGCACAAGAGTAAAACACAATTGAAACTTGAGTGCCATCTCTTGAGAGATACACTTAGGGAGTGCATTGGAGAAGCCCGTTTTTCCCCATTAACATATTAAATATGTAGAAATATTTTAAGAGTTTTAAGAGTTTAGAAATATTTTAAATTTTTTACTGTTAAAGATTTCCGATTCTCTCTAACGCCATAGTTACTTTCATGCTTTAGGAATTATGTTAATTTTATTCCTAGGTAGCCAATTAATAACCGTTGAACCACTATGATAAGGCTTGCGATGAATCCATATGTCAACATATTAGAAAAAATAAAACTATGAAATGGTTTTAAAATATTTTTTAAAAACTTGTTTAAAGTATACAATACTATTTTAGCAGGTAAACTCCTATTTCTTCCTTTGCCAAATTTCTTCTCATCCCGAGTTAGAAGAAACATGATTGAAATTTAATGACAAATAACATTGTAGAGACTTAAATTCTTAATTAATTTGGCAAGTTTTCATATGATTTAGAAATAAAGGGTAAGGAAGATGGGTTATGCGAGATTAATTTATAATTGATAGGGGTAAGAATGAGCATCAACAGTCATTTTAATTATTTTTATAAAAAATAAATAAAAAAATCTGACTGTCTATCTAGTTTTACTTTATTGGTCATTTTTTGTCAGAGAAAAGAGATTAATTATTTAGCCACATCACATGTTTTTCTGTTAATCTAAACGAATAAAGACTAATTAATATGGTAGACCTTTAGTTAATAAGGATAAATATATGCTACATTTGTGAAGGCAAAGACGCAAACGACTCTACTGATTAATGAAATGCAAATTTAGACTATTTCAGAAGGGGTTTTGGCCTGGTATGACAACTTACCAATATAATTAGCAGAAAAAAGTCTTACTTATAAATATTGGCATCAGATAGCCAATAAATATATATTACAACAAAAACTTGTATATCACAACTTTACTTTTACTTCTTTGTGTATATCAAAATGTATATTAAAATTTTATTTTCATTCTTTGTTTATCTAAAATATAAAATTATAGTTGTTTAAAATTTATTGTTTATCAATGTATATCACAATAAAAATATTTGTACTATTTATATATTGCAATATAACACATCGAATATGTGTATGCCAAAATAAATATCACAAGTTTATTTTCCTTCTTTGTGTATATCAAAAATTTATTTTCATTCTTTATATATTAAAATGTATATCAAAAATTTATTTACTCCCACAACTTGCTCTAAACATGTTATCAAAAATTTATTTTCCTTCTTTGATCAAGAACAAAATGAAGTAAGTTTATTCAGAATGTATTTCGCCCTCTTAAAATCAAATTGGACGATTTGATTTCGATTTAATCTTATAGTGCCAAATCTAATAATGTATATCACGATATAATAGAATATACATGAATGTATACATGGTGATATACGTAGATGACCATCTCAAAATCATACAGTTTTTCACAATTAAAAAAAATGGAAATTGCCTCTTGAAAAAGAAGGATAAGAAGAGGGAATGTCTCGGAGTAGAGCCTATTTTCATCTGTAATTCATGTCATAATAGCAGTATTAAGGTCATTGACTGAAAAACCACAATCAAGTTGTCTTGTAGTATTTTTTGAACTTGAGGCTAAAGAAATTCTCTTCCCTGCAGGTTGTGTATTTCATCATTTAAGGATCTGATGGTATATTCAACAAACTTTTCAATGGAATATATTTTTATAATTTGAATTACTGGGTAATTTTTTTGAGAGAGATCAGTTGATTGATGGTTTTTTTTGCGTCTACTAGTGTTGTTTTTCATTTTACTTGATCCAGATTATAATGGTTTTGTACAACTTTAAGAAGATTACGGGGAGAGAAAAGAAGAAAAGATTGAAGAAGAAATATGGGGAGAGAGAAGAAGAGATACATGGAAAGAGAATAATAAGTAACTAGGTTTTTTTAGGATTTGACTATATAATATCAATTTTTTTTGGGTTGTCTTTGCCAAACGTAAAAGAAGGCTAAAAAATTATCAATTCTCTACATGCGTTGTCATACCATGCCATTACATGGACAAATTTGAACATTTTCCTCTCTAAACAATTGAACCTCTTAAAGGCCTTGTCTAGGCCCAAGAAAATGTTGGGCTGGTCCACTGAACAACGGCCCGCATACTGCCCTTTCCGAAAACGTAAAACCCCCAAAACGCAGCAAAGTATCACTCTCTTTCTCTCTCTAGGTTCTCTCTCCGACCTGAATAAACAAGGTGAGACCACTGTTCATCTCTCTCTCTCTCTATATATATATATATATGCCGCTATGCGCTTGTGTACGTGAAGTGGCTGTACCTTGTTGTATTGTTAGGGTTTACTAGGTTTTTAAATTTTTGACAATCGTGAGCTCTTTCTATGCCGTATGAAGATTTCATTTCTGTATATTCTTCAGATGTTGCATTAGTTTTTTTCTGTTTATATGCTCATTCATTTCTTCCTGATTGTTATATACATACTATGTTACTATATAGGTGCATAAAACAGTAAATATTGGAATTTTTAAGTGCAAGGATAATAGAATACTAGGTTTTTGTCTGTTTAAAATGATTTTTGGTTTTTATCATAACAATAATTATTGCTAGTTCGATTACAACTGCAATTTCCTTTGCACATTCGACCATATGAAATTAGTTATATGTCAAATAGGCGATGGATAGGATGACTGTTTGTGTGATTAGATCATCCAAATAGATTTTTCAAAGCAGAATTTTCCACTAGCTGTTGTTGTGGGAATGGGTATCTGACATTGTATTTTGGTTCGAACAAGGCTAGTGGAAAGTACACACAGTTCCCTAGTGATAGAACCACATCATGTAGATCAGTCTGCTTTTGATGTCATTGAATCATTGATTATCTGTAGATAGATTGGGAATTAGCATCATCTCAGTTCTTTGGCAGCACCGTTTACCTTGTGGCTTAGCTATCCTGTAAAAACCGATTTTGTTTATGGGCAAGAGACTGATTGAAAGTTGCAGAAGTTTATTGTTGAGTATAATAGTAGAGCTCTCATACCAGTAAAATTTGAGATTTGCCTTTTTTCGTTTTTAGCCAACACCATCAACCCCATTTTTCACTTGGTCAAAGCCAAAATTTTGATGCTCTGTTTTTGGATTAGGGAGAAATTTACTGACAGTAGTATTTGAAAGAAGAAAATACTTTGTTTTCAAAATTTACTCTTCAGAAGTTTTCATGACACAGTCGAAATTACGAAATTTATCCATTCACCTTTTATAGTGTCTTCTTTGCCCCGATCTCTTTTTCTTCATTAAAAGGTTTTACAGGCCATAAACATATAGCCAGGAGTAATGTGAAAAAGCCCTCTTACTTCACATTGTTATGATGAAAGCTTAAATGAGTTCTCATATGAAAGAATCTCGTTGACTCAGAAAAGATTGGTTGTATTTTGTTATTTCGCTTTTGGTGTAAAGAACGGCCTCTCTACCTTCTCAAGGTAGGGGTAAGGTTTGCGTACACACTACCCTCCCCAGACCCTACCTTTGTGTTTACACTGGGTTTGTTGTTGTACTTTTAGTGTAAAGAGAAGTATGCAGATGAAGCTGAATCTCTCATAGAAGTCATAGAATCTCTGTAGGCCGAGCAGTATATAGTTTTTCTAAATTTTGCTATCTTTGGTAACTTGTAAATATGGTTTCCAGCACTTTGTGCTGCTGATTAATTTGTTGTTACCTATTCCAAATAAAAGAAGGTTTGTTGTATCACATGAATTAGTTCGGAAGGGAAATTGTATTGCTACTGAATTGTAGGTCTATTTCCAGGGAAAATGAAGAAAGGAATTCACCCTCAAATGCAATGGATATCCTATGTGACGCAAAGTGGCCGATTGATGCATGTTATGATGACCAAAATACACCAAACAGGCAAGGTTTATCACATTAGAGCAAGGCGTCAAATGGCACAAAGTATTGGTCAGATTGCAAAGTTTAAGCGCCGGTATGGTGAGAAGGAGGAGGAGGAGGTGGAGAAAGCAGAGAAATGAAGGTTTAAGTTGGTGAAAGAGTGAATTACCAGTCTTGGGCTCTCTGATGATTTTGTGGATGAATTCATCCTTACCTTTTTCCTTTTCATTTCATCTTAACTTTTCTGTATAAGGAATGAATACTAGTCTTTTTGTATGCTTCACCCCTTTGAATGTTTGTTAAACAATAGTGAAGAATCATTCTACGTTCTGTGCACACAAATTCAGTGATGCTTCCTGCGGCAATTATTATGGCTCAATCCTACTGTCAGTGTCTCCTTATTTGGAAGTATTTTATGAGGTTAAAGAAACTTTAGCGTCTCTATTTGTTTATTTGGAAATGTTGATGCTTCCTGTTCAACCGTGTTAGATGACCAAGTTCTCATAGTTTTGGTGTACTTTTTTCTACTTTTGTCGTAGTAAATTCTTGACCAACTTTTAAGAAAATGAGAAATTAAACTGTAGGAATTAGGTAGCATGCTTGTGTATCTCCCTCTGTTGTTGCCTGTCTTCAGTAAGTTGAAGGACAAAGCTGTTATAGTGTTTTAGTTAGTCACATTGTTTTATTGTTAAAAAGGTGTACACAATAATATGATTGTTGCTCAAAATTGAACACCATTCTCGTTTACCTGTTGGGAACAGTTTTATGAGATCTTCCTTTCAATTGTTATGAGGGACTTAAAAGTGGAATATAGGTCCCAGGGAGTCGTTTAACAACATATTTAGATGCAAAGGGTGGGGGAAAGGGATATAGCTTTGAGCTCTTAAGAACTTTCTATTTGCTTCCACCCTTAGCTAGTTAGTCAGCTACATTGGTTAGCTTCTCTGTATGTGTGCTTCAGAGTCGGATTACCAGCCTGAGGAGGAGTAACATGCAGTTATCAATGAGGTGAGAAAAATGAACATTTCCTATTTGAAGTGCAGTAACTACTGCATTTTGAGCCTGTGTTGATTTCAAGTGGTTGTAGTTTCTTTTGAATTACTATCTCTAGTCGCATCTGCAGAGCTGTTTGTTCTGCAAATATGCTAGTAATTTTGACAGGAAGTATCACATAGTAGCCTAAACTCTAGTCACCTTAGTGATTCAGTACCTAATCACAAGAAATTCTTTACCCTCGCCCCTATGAATTATAGAATAAAATTATACTCCTTAAATTATAATTAATTCACAAATACATCCAATAACTACTTGCAATCACGCCTTTAATTATTAAGGTAGTCATGCCAGTTATGTTAAGAAAATGAGTTGTATGCCCTTTTAAGTTTGTTGTTGATTCGTTCCTTAATATTGAAAGTCCTTTTTGGCTTTTGAATGTAGCATTGGGAAGCAGTGAAAATAACACGGGCTAGCCAGTTTTTGGACTGGTAATTGAAATATAGCCAGTAATTACAAAGTTATTGAAAAATCGCCACTATTTTGCTGAAACACGAAAAGTTCCAGCATAATATGTTGGATTATGGAGCTCCTGCGTATAAACTTCTAGCATATTATGTTGAACTCTCATATGTAAAAAATTCGAACTCCAGCATATTATACTGAAATATTTCCGGATTTTTAAGGGTGTTTTTGTTTAGATTTTATCTTTACCTGAAGAAAAAGTAGCTAAATTTCGATTACTTTTGAAACTCTGACTATTTTCAATTATAAGTTGTAAATCTTGCTATTTCTAATTTTTTTTCCCGGGAAGCCAAGGACTTTCCTAGTTTATAAATAGCTTTGATTCAACTCTAAATCTAAGTATTTTATTAAATATAGAGATAAATAAACTCACTCTTATACCACGTTACTTATCACTTTTGCAAGTTGTAGTTGCCTTACTGTATCTCCAACATGAAAACAAAATATTACAGATGAAAAACACAATCAGTAATCACTTGTCTATAAAATACGAGATTAATGAGCATTGGATCAGAACAGGAAATCGATGGTGGCATTGAGGCAACGAGGAGATAGTATCTCAAATACAATATAAGATGTATTTTTGTTAGCTTTTTGTAATCTTCACAAACTACCAGAATGAACTATGGGCTTAAACGTGCCACTTTAGCAAAGCTCAATATTACCTATATGAAAATCTTTTCCCTGTGTTTGAACACATTGACTAACTCATGTGGGCATTCCTTAACCAGAGGACAAATGGACAATATCTCAAATAAAAATGTAATTAAAAAAAAAAAGAAATGCGCGATATTACAGAAAGAAACACACTGAACATGAGGATGGACGAAAGGACAATAAATTCCCAAATATCTTCATTTTGCTCGGTAACATAACTCTATTAACTGTTTGTTCATTTTGCATCCAAGATTACAGAGTTTGAGGGATAACAAGGCATGAGTAAGATGTCTAATAGATAGGACAACCTCCTACTCGTATTCCTAGCAGAGAATGCAAGTGCAATAATCTCCTTATTCATCAGCACTATCCTCGCCTTCAACTTGTCCATCTTCATTTTCATTATCAGAGGGTTGCTCGGCAGCTTGCCCCTCTTCATTTTCATTATCAGAGGGTTGCTCGCCAGCTTGTCCATCTTCATTTTCAGTGTCAGAGGGTTGCTCTTTCATCTTGCCCTTCCCATTTTCCACAGGTTCTTTCAGCTTCGCTTTTTTGTTAGATTCTGTGGACTTCGATGATCCTGACTTCCTTTTAGAGTTCCTTTGTCTGAATACTGCAAAAAGAAAGAAAACATAAAGGCAAAGATAGCTGTAAGTTCATTCACAATAAACATTCTTTGATATCATAGTGCCTCACATGTAATCAGATAACTAAGCGCAGATAAAACAATAATCTATCACTTATCACACATATATCGAGACTGCACAGAGTTCTCTGAATTTTACCATTTAAGGATGTTAAATGCATGACAAGCAAATGATACTTTTCTGACTCTCTGAAGCTTATCACAAGAGGTATCTCGAACTAGGACACCAATTAGAATCAAAGATGATCCCAGACAAGGTAGAATTACAATATTGATGGTTCATTATAGTTTAAAGTGGAGATTCAATGAGGTGATGATTATATATTCCATTAAAAAGGGAGTAAAAGAGGTTTGATTGTGTGAAATATCAGATAAATTGCATAACTGATGAGAAGAATATCTACATACATGTACTTCATAGTGACAAAAAATGGAAAATAGTTTTTTCCTTCTAATTCATATGATTTTAAATACTTGGGTATAATAAGTCGGGACATATTGGTTCTAATACTCACTACATGTCCTGGTTAGGTGAGACAAAGATACACTACTAGTAAAGTTGTATATTTGCATATACTTGGTATTAAGACCGATAACAAGATCAGCGACAGTGATCAATAAGCAACATTATGCTCAACTTGTACAAGGTAAAGAGAGCTAGTGTGTCTGTCAACTCTCAAAATTATCCCCGACCTAAAATATGTTCCGATAGAAACAACTATGAGCATTTATTGTCTAATTTCAGCTCTTTTTGTTGTTTTGACCCTTAATAGAGTACCTCTGAACAAGCTTAATGTGAAACCTTGTTTCACATTTCTGTTCCTCAATAATTAGCCATCGTCGGAAGACAAAAACAGTCATCATTAGCAACCTTTTGTATTGGCTTTAGACCTGTGTATTGATACACATCTAGTCATCTACTCCTCTGATATGGCTCTAACAATATCTGGCCATACTCCTCACCAACTATTCATTACCTTCAAATCTCTTTGCCCTAACACAACAGAATTGGCATAGCTGATCATTTCCGACCTTTATTTCTCATTTTAACCAAATATATGTAAAAATTAAACGATTCTTTGCAGTGTGAGTAGCAACGAGGAAGTGCATAGATATTAATACTCCGGTCTTTCTTTCTACCTTCTTTATTTGGGTGGGAGAGAGGTTTCAGATAAAGCCAGAACGCCAACTTCCCATAGTAATGCAAGGTGATCTAATCTATTTGAACTAATGTACGTGGTACCCTAGCTTCTCCATGTTACTAAAATAAAATTGAAGAGTTTCAAACACAGAACATCCCATCTTATTCAGGAAGACCTCAACAAGTGCCATCCTCCAACTTGATGAGGCTGTAGCGCAGCTTTGGTTTTAGGAAAACAAAGGACAAAGAATTTTCTAGTCACTAGTATAAATATGCTTAACTGTTGACCTAAACAAGCTATCCGGTAATCATACACCTAGGGGTGGGCATAGTTGGGGCAAACCCAAAATCCAAACCAAAATCTGAATTTTTTGGATTTTTGGTTTGGATTTTCGGGTTAAGATATGGATTTTGGATTTAATTTTTAAAATTTTTGGATTTCGGATTGGGATATTGGATTTGGTACTTTGAATTTTTGGATATCCGAAAATCCAAAATTCTTATACTTTATATTTAGTCCATTATCCATGTCAATAGTACAAGTTCAATACCCTACCCATTAGATAGTATCTCATATATTCAATATTAATTACTAAGTAGTCTAAGTTACTATGAGAATACTTTCTATTTGAACATGGTTTTACTATTTCTACTTCTTATCGGCCGTATTAATGTCTCTATTGTATTCTTTGGATAATAATTTCATTACTTGAATATTTCATTTGGATGATTAAGGTGAGAATGAGGAACTTTTCAGGCATTTAACATGAGTACTTTATTTGGATATTCATTTTTGTAAAAAGAAAAAACATCTCAATTTATAAGCTCAAAACCGAAAATCCAAAATATCCAAACCGATTAATCCAAGACCGAACTTAAAAATCCGATCTAATCCAAACTTATTTGGATTGGATTTGGATTGTCATTTCTTCAATCCGAAAACCGAAAATCCAAATCGAAATTTTCATATGCAATCCGAACTGCCCGAACGCCCACCCCTACATACACCTGATCATGCTACATAACCTGCCAAAGGTGTCATTCTTTTGGCCTTTTGGGAACACACTAAAAGGGAAAGTGTGGCACATAAAATGGGATAGAGGGAGTAATATTTAACTCGACAGCTGTATTTGCATGGCAAAGTGAAGAAGCCAATCATCTTTCATTAGCCCGCCTCTGGCAAATTTAGTTCAGTGATATAACTTAGTTTTAGTAGAAAGATATTGCTAATGCTTTCAAGCAATAAGAAGAATAAGAGAAATCAGATTAACTGTTATCAACACTTTGGTTTGCCAAGTGATATACTATTCATTACTGTAGCACGTGTTCTCTTAATGCTGAAAGAAATATATAAGAAGTAAATACACACAACAATCCAGAAATCTGACCACAAAGATGACATGTGATTGTAAGAATTTGTGAATAAAAGGATTTGTAGGCCTAAGATGGAAACGTACTCAACATCATGAGAAAAAATACATAATCATTAAAGAATTTAGAACAGTGAAAAGAAACTGACCCTCGAGAGAAGCTCTAAGAGGCTCAATGAACTCGGGAAACTCAATCTCTTCAAGAGCCTTGAACACATCCTCCGCATTTATCGTCTGCCTCTTAGACTCCTTGCATATGTCATTAGCACTGCAATTGAGCATCTCAAATGAGCTCACTCATTGAACTGGAATATTATAAAAGAGAGAAAGAAAACATTTTTTCCATCTTCTTTCAACATCCACCGACAATAATCCAATTTGTTCTCCATTTTCTCAGCTGCCAACACAAAGCATGCCTTTTTATGTTCCACTTCAACCAATCCATTAATTATTGTTTGCTCAGATCCACAACCGATCACTTTATATTCATTGATTTCCAATTTTTAGGGTCTCCCTACTACATCACACAAAATTTAACTATCAACCAGTAAAAGAATAGCCAATACACAGAACCACATTAAATCCTAAATCACAAAATTTCAGAAAAAACCTAAAGTCCCAAAACAAGCCAACTTCAAGTCAATTAACAATCCTAAATTTCAACTTTAAAAAAAAAAAATGAACCTCAATAACATCACAATCAATCAGAAAAAAAGGATTAATTTTGTAAAGACTCTATAAAATTCTGGATCAAAAGAGCTCAAAAACACCTAATTTCACATCAAATCAATCAGTACTCTTTTCATAATTTCCGGGGAATTTGTGGAATTTTATTTTAGAAAAAGGAATAAATTGAAGTTAATATGCAAAACCCAGGAAGAGCTTACGTGGCGGAGAGGTAATGGATGAAAATGCGGGCGCTTTCGGAGAAGGCAAGGAGAGAGTCGCGGAGAAGAGAGATATCAGTATCGGTGGATAATTGGGAAAGCTTATCCTTCACAAGCCTGCGTACGATAGTCTTGGGCAGACCCTCTTGCTCGATTTGTACTGCTGCTGCTGCTGCTGGTACTTTCTCCTTGTCCTTGTCTTTCTGCTTCTCTATTTCCGCCATTGAAACAACTCTGTGTTTGGCGAAAACTGAAAAGATAATTTGGGGATTTTAGGTTTCTTTTCCCGCCATACTTGGGAGAGAGTATTTTATAGTGGGTAAATGAGAGGGGAAGTAATTCGGTCCCACTGCAGAATTTTGGTAAGAATTAGGTATATGAAAATTTACGGTATAAAAATTGAGGTATGTTATGGAATATAACTCAAAGTAACAATATAAAATAAGGAAAAATAAGATAAGAGATATAGAGTGAAAAAGATGAGAGATTCTCATTTCTTCAAAGAGATGAGAGATTCTTATTTCTTCTTCAATTGTGTATTTTTTCCTATCTAGTACAAGGCCTTTATATAGGCATGAAAAGTGAAGAAAAATATGTCATTGAATATGTACTTAAACATAGAAATATATATGTCATCGAATATGTCATTAAGCATTTGAGAAGATCATGGAGGAAGAGAAGACATCCACCATAATTTAATTTTTCTTATAACACTCCCCCTTGGATGTCCATAAATAATGTGTCTCGTTAAAACCTTATTAGAAAAAAAAATTATGGAAAAAAAAATCCTAGTGAAGGAAAACGAGTACACATGTTTAGAAATACGCCATTTGGTTGCCTCGTTAAAAACCTTCAAGAAAAATCCATTGGGACAAAACTTAGTAAGGGAAAAAGAGTACAATGCGTATTAACTCCCCCTGATGAGAGTATCAATTCACATCCTGATCCTTCGCATCCCAATCTTGTACACTAGTTTATTGAAGGTTGACGTCGGTAGAGATTTGGTGAACAAATCAGCCATACTATCACTTGAACGAATCTGTTGCACATTGATATCACCATTCTTTTGAAGATCATGTGTGAAAAATAACTTTGGTGAAATGTGCTTTGTCCAATCTCCTTTTATGAATCCTCCCTTCGATTAGGCTATGCATGCTGCATTGTCTTCATATAAAATTGTGGGTAGTTTGTCACACCTCAAACCACATTTGTCTCTAATAAGATATATTATAGACCTCAACCATACACATTCTCGACTTACTTCATGAATAACAATTATCCTAGCATGATTAGATGAAGTAGCCACAATTAATTGCTTAGTAGATCGCCAAGATATGACAGTGCCTCCACATGTAAACACATAGCTTGTTTGAGATCGAGTCTTGTGTGGATCAGATAAATACCTAACATAAGCAAAACCAACAAGTTCGGGATTGTAATCATTGCCATAAAATAAGCTCATATCGGTAGTTCCTTTTAGATACTGCAATATGTATTTGATTCCATTCCAATATCTCATTGTATGAGCAGAGCTATATATTATTAAGACATTAACTGAAAAAGTTGTGCCAGACCTTGTAATGTTAGCAAGATACATTAGTGCACCAATTGTACTAAGATATGGTATTTCGGGACCAAGAAGCTCTTCATTATTTTTATGAGGTCGGAATAGATCTTTATTTATATCGAGTGATCTCACAACCATCGGGATACTCAATGGATGTGTTTTATCCATATAGAATCGCTTTAAAATCTTTTTAGTGTATGCTAATTGATGGACAAAATCCCATATTTCATATACTCAATTTGTAGACAAAGACAAAATTTTGTCTTTCCAAGATCTTTCATTTCAAATTTTTTCTTTAAACAGTTTACTGCTTTAGGAAGCTCATTTCCAATGATATTTAAATCATCAACATACACGACGATTATAACAAATTCAGATCCAGATCTCTTTATAAAGACACAAGGACAAATCGAATCATTCTTGTACCCTTCTTTCAACAGGTACTCACTCAGGCGATTATACCACATGTGCCCTGATTGTTTCAATCCGTATAAGGATTTTTGAAACTTTATTTAATAAATTTTTTGGAAACATTAATATGCTTCAGAACAATTTAAATCCTTCAATGATTTCCATTATACGCATATCAAATTTTTTATGTATTGCCAGATTAAAACCTGAAATGACTACATCCACCACAAGAGAACATGTCTCTATATAATCAATGCCAAGATATTTATAAATCTTCTTGTGACACAAGTCGTCTTTATGTCTATCGACTTGACCTTTTTTTTCGCACAAGAACACATTTATACCTCTACTGGCTTTATACTTTCGGGTGTTGGGACTATCCGTTCAACTTCATATTTTTTAGGTAAAATCAATTTTCATTGCATATTTTTCATTTGGCCAATCATTTATCTGTCCAAATTTCATGACAGATTTGAGCTCAAGATCCTCGTCAGTATTAATAATATTGAGCGCTACATTATATTAACAATATCGTCGACGATCATTTTATATCGATTCTATTATTACCCAATAAAGACATAACTTATTGAGATCTCTTTATCTCGTTATTTTCAAGTACCTGAGCCTCTCCCATAAAGTCTTATGAAGTGTTATGTCGCGGTGCTCTTCTAGAGCACTTGCCTCCTTATTATGACCATCTTGAACATTTGCTCCTCTTCTTCTTCAAGGAGTTTTATCTTTGGAACCGATTAGTCTATTATGCTTCATGCATGCCATAGACTCTATTCATTATAAACTTTATTTTATTTGGAGCATTAGCAGCTGAATATGACATTTAGCTTTGGGTCAGCAAATACGCCTGGCAATATTTTGTAAATGAATTATCACTTGAACTGCAAGTTCATATTTTCTTGTACGAGGATCTAGATATACTCATAATAATTCATTACATACATTACTTTTTCAGCTGCCTATTTTCTCCCCCTATTGTTGGGATCACTAACACATATCCCTAGTCTTATTTGGGGATCCATCTTTGTACATTGTGGTGGAATAATTAAATTATATAGCACATTCATATTTTTAGATGGAAATTATTTAGTTCCTGACCCTGAACCGATTGTGATAGGGAGAACTTATCATAACTTGGCTAGATGCGTACACATGCTATTGTATATTAAATAATACATCACATACCAAATTTTATTTTGACAGTTTTGTTCTCATAACCAATGGTTTAGCTATAATTGGAGGCATACAATTTCTTCTAAACCAGCTTGGATTTAAACCAGCTTATCAAGATAAATCATCATAATTTATATTCTGGAACTGTGCTCTAATAATTTGAGCAATCAATCTTGCAAAAGCCAAACTCCAAGTTGATAACAAATGCACATGTGACCATATAATAGATGCATCTATTAAAATCATATAATAGTAAACGGTCCATATGGCAGGTGACTGGGCTCATATATTTATCACCTTTTATTCGTTCCAGAAATTAAGGGATCCAATCTCAACCTTAACCGGTATATCATGAGAATAAGCAACACAATAGAATTCTTGAAGAATCTTATATTTCTTCAATATATGCCAATGTAATTCTCAATTAATTTTTCGCATCATAATTGAATCGAGATGGTCAACCAGTCATGCCAACTAATATTTGTTTCAGTAAACCTCTAGTTTACTTGTGACAAATGATTCTATCATCATGCTTATATTTGTGTAGTACAAATAGAAAGAAATTAGGTAATCTTTCATATTTACCCGTTATGGTTATAGAAATATGAAGATATTCAATATTCAATATTCATTTCATTTATAATCTCAATATGCCAATCACTTTGACTTGTACATTTGAAACTTAAAAAGTTTCTTTTGAGACTTTATAATATCAATGTCGTGAATAATTTTATTCATCCGGGTAGTAACAACTTAATTTTTCCGGAGCTCTTAACAACTTTTATACTGCAAGATCTTTTATCACACCATTCATATGGTAAATGTCTCCTTCACGGAGAAAATTATATCATAATAAATTATCATGGTCAAAATCATCATAAGCAAGATCATTTCTTGCTTTAATTTTACCTTTAATAATCTTTTATAAGGCACAACAATATTATTTTTTTGGAATATCACATGTATGCGACCAATGATATATTCATGTAACCACACAATAATATTTATTCTCTTTATTTCCCTCAAACCTCCCTTAGAGGTGAGTTGTGTGGTATTCATCTAATCATGTATTGCATGTCTTTATTCATTACTTTTATCACATATTGCCACATTCACCTTTAGGAATGGGTCTGCATTCTCAATGCTTATCACAAGTCACATTCTCTTCAAGGAATGGATCATAATCAGCGGCGTGCTTTATTATTTTTCATATCAATTTGATGGTAAACATTGTCTTCACATTTTGAAGGACTATTTTGAGAACACTTATTGTTCTCCTTTTATAATCATAGTGATTATTATTATTATTTTGATCTTTGGAACGCCCACGTTCATTATTCAACCACTTGTCTCCATTTAGACTTATTATGCGCCGCTACCACATTCACTTCAAGAATGGAGCAAATCAAGTGGGACAATATTCATGCCTTTTCATGAAAAATATATTATTTTTCTTTAGTCATCATTATATCATCAATATGGTATAGTGGGACTCAAACCCAATATTTTACCAATATAAAGGCATGTTAGGCCATAATGAATTGGGACTCAAACCCAACTATTATCATCATGGAGCATCAAGACTTAATCCTGATGTCTTATCCTCACGGTGCATTGCGACTTGAACTCATTGAAGTTGATATCATTAATAGCAAATGACAAAAATAATTTCAAATACGAAGGAAATTCTTACCTATTGAGTTAAACTCTTCATAATGTCATTTTGGATATAATTCTCAACAATAGACTTTCGTTTACTCAAATCATCTAAGTAATTAGTGTCAAACAGATATATGAAAATACAAAATAATATTAAAAATTCACGTGTGGTCTTTGCTGCAATAAGCTTACTTCAAGATGAAAGTGATATGACCAGAACATTAAAGAAAAATGATATATCAAATAGAATAATATAGTACTACTAGTTACCATGCACTTTTGTGGAAACTAAGTATTATGCTCTCTAGAAAAATAAAGAAATATAGCAGAACCTTTAGGTTAATCAGGGAATCAAAAAAAATAAATAGGGGACAAATCTCTGTCTACTATCTACTACTATATGCTTTCCATATAGAAATGATTTAACATGTTAATTTGATAAGAACTATCATCAATAAAAAATTTGGTGTAGTACATACTTATTGTACTAATATTTTATCTTATTAAAATAAAATAGTTACGAGTATTATTATTATTATTATATATATTTGATAGTAAACTAATGTATAATCCTTATACTAGGCATACTAAAATTATATTATAAGGTAAAACCATAAGCATACATAATAAAGGATACTTTGGAACCCCAGAATAGTAAGTTTCAGCCCAAAAAGCAGTAATCAACAATTCATTCATGGAGAGATAAGGTTTTATGCTTGTCACTTGAGCTTTAAATTTACAGCTATTTATGAGCTGCGCACAGTTAGAGATAGACAAGAATTATGGGTTGAACTAAAGGCAATTCATAGCAGGGAGCAAGTACCTTGGGTTGCGATGGGAGACTATAATGCCGTATTAAACATCGACGACAGAATATATGGAAATCATGTACAAGAAACTGAAGTGAAGGATTTCAGGGAGTTACTAGATGATACTAGTATGGCTGAATTGAAGATTGTGGGTCGGAAATTTACATGGACCAATAACCATATCTATAGCAGGATAGATAGGGCATTGGTAAACGCTGAGTGGCTGCTGAAATTTCCCCAGCTGAATATACAGATTATGGATCCTCATTTCTCAGACCATTCCCCTCTATGCTTGAATGTAGAAGTGAAGTCCAAAATGAAGCCTATACCCTTTAGGTTCTTCAACTATGTGGCGGAACATAAAGAGTTCTTAACAGTGGTGAAGGTTGGATGGGCAAAGCGTGCTCAAGGCAATCAAATGGAAAAAATCTTGGCAAAGCTGAAGGAAGTAAAGTAGGAGTTAAAGAAACTATGCCTCCATAATGCAAATAGTATTGAGAAAAAAGTATATACATTGAGGCAACAATTGAAGGAGACTCAAGAAATGATGAGGAGCACCAATCAACAACAAGGATTAATTGATAAGGAAAAAGAGCTGAAGCTAGAGCTGGAAAAGTGGTCTTTGAAAGAGGAAAGCATAATGAAACAAAAATCTAGAAATCAATGGTTGAATGTGGGGGATTCAAACACATCCTACTTCTATGCGTCAGTAAACAATAGAGTAACAAAAAACAACATCAGAAGTCTAATTACTGAGACAAGAGTGTTAGCTCAAACAGAAGAAGAGATCACTACTGAAGTCACTAACTTTTATAAAAAGTTATTGGGAAATGCAGCTAAACAATTGCATGCAATTCACCCCAGAATCATGAATGAAGGACAAAAGTTGAACAAGGAACAACAACTGCAACTGATAGAACCTGTCACTGAGCAAGAAGTATATGATACATTGGCAGATACAAATGATCTCAAAGCCCCTGGATGTGATGGTTTAAATGCTATTTTCTACAAGAAAGCTTGGCCTGTGATTGGTAGGGAGGTAACTGAGGCTATCCTAAACTTTTTCAATACAACTCATATGTGTAAGGCTATAAATTGCACCTTAGTCACCCTCATACCCAAAGTACCTAACCCATCTACTGTCAAACAATTCAAACCCATCTCTTGTTGCACAGTCATATACAAAATCATAGCCAAAATCATGACCAAAAGGCTGCAGAATGTTATGAACCTGTTAATTGATAAGAGTCAACCTGCTTTTGTGCTCGGGAGAGTTATTATTGATAATATTTTGCTTAGTCATGAACTTGTGAAGGGATATAGAAGGAAAGGAATATCATCCAGGCGTATAATAAAGGTGGATATGCAAAAGGCCTATGACTATGTTGAGTGGCCTTTCTTAGAACAAGTGCTAATAAGTTTAAATATTCCTGCTATTTTTGTGGACTAGGTGATACAGTGTGTGAGGAATATTTCATACTCTATTAATATCAATGGAATACCTAGCACACATTTTCCAGCAATGAAAGGGCTCAGGCAAGGAGACCCCCTCTCCCTATACTTGTTTGTTCTAGCAATGGAATATCTAAATCGATTGTTGAAGACCTTGAAGTATAATTCAGATTTCAATTTTCACCCTAAATGTGATAAAATGGGAATTGTCCAGCTGGGTTTTGCAGATGATCTACTGTTGTTCTGTAGAGGAGATGTGGTATCTGTTCAACTGTTGTATCAATGCTTCAAAGAGTTTTCAAAGGCTTCTAGACTGGTGGCTAATAATGACAAAAGTTCCATCTATTTCGGTGGGGTAGCGAATGATATACAATGGGAAATCATAGAGACATTGGGATTTATGAAAGGAGTACTGCCAATAAAGTACCTAGGAGTTCCCTTAAGTACAAATAGGCGAACAATTGTATAATATTACCCCATGTTGGAGAAGATGATTGGTAGGATCACCAGCTGGACATCAAGATTCTTGTCATATACTGGTCGACTTCAACTGATCAAAACTGTCATGTTCTCTATCCAAACATTTTGGTCTCGGATCTTTCTGTTGCCTAAGAAGATTGTGAATATGATTGCGGCTGCTTGTAGGAAGTTCTTGTGGAATGAAGGCATTACTCTGACCAATAAGGCCTTGCTTGCATGGAATAGAGTGTGCTACCTAAAATCAGCAGGAGGATTCAATGTGTTGGATATTCATGTGTGGAACAAAGCTGCAATTACAAGCTCTTGTGGAACCTATGCAAAAAGAAAGGTAAACTATGGGTCCAATGGGTTCACATATACTATGGGAAAGGAAGGAACATATGGGAAATAGAGCCATAATATGCTACATGGATGGTTAAGAAGATACTAAAATCCAAGAAGAGCATTGAGGAAACATGAATACAAGTTAGTGAGCTATGTAATATGGCAACATTTTCTATCAAATGGATGTATCAGAAGATGAGAGGTAAATATACTAAAGTGCCATGGAGGAGACTAGTATGCAATAATCATAGCCCTCCTAAATGGCTATTCATTCTTAATTTGGCAATTCAGGAAAGGCTGAGTACTTTAGACAGGTTGGCCCAATGGGGCATAGTAGACAACCATGTAAATAGAAAGAGATGAGAGATTCTTATTTCTTCTTCAATTGTGTATTTTTCCTATCTATTACAAGACATTTATATAGGCATGAAAAGTAAAGAAAAATATGTCATTGAATATGTCATTAAGCTTAGAAATATATATGTCATTGAATATGTCATTAAGCATTTGAGAAGATCATGGAGGAAAAGTAGACATTCACCATAATTTAATTTTTCTTATAACAAGGTACAATATGTAAAGATTTTATGACTTGTTTTTAATTACTAGTTTTAGTCTTTTTTCGTTTTATGGCCAATTAAATATTCTTACATAAGGATCAATGGAATAATAAATTGTTATGTATGAATGTTTGATTCATTATTTGTGAAAAATGCTTAGAAGCTCTATTACATTGATTCTGTTTTAAAATAAAGACTGTAAAGTAAAGACAAGTATAAAGAGAAATTGATATATTATTCAAACTTTAAACTTCTATACATAATCAACTGAATTCTCCTCTATTTATAGAAGAAAGGAAGCTGGTGTGTAAGCTGCTGCTGTGTAAGTTGCTTGTAAGCTGCTGCTCTAAACTGTTATGCCAGATATAGATAATCTTCTATCATGGGTAATATTTATCCATAACGGAGTACCGAAAGGATAAGCTTCTTCAGAAGGCTTATTTCCAATAGAGCACTAAATAGATAAATGTATTTATGGCGGAGTCTCATATGGATAAACTTCTTCAGGAAGCTTATTTACAACAGAGTACTAAATGAACATCCATAATATAATATATTTATAACACTCCCCCTTGGATGTTCATTAAAAGATAATGTGCCTCGTTAAAACCTTACTAGAAAAAACCCCATGGGAAAAAATCCTAGTGAAGGAAAAAGAGTACACATATTTAGTAATACGCATTGCTAGCTGCCTCATTAAAAACCTTATAAGAAAAACCCTGTGGAAAAAAACCTTAATAAGGAAAAAAGAGTACATCGCGTATTTTACTCTCCCTGATGAAAACCTTGTTCCAAATATTTAAGTCTCTGCATTCCAATCATGTATACCATCTTCTCAAAAGTTGAAGTTGGTAAAGATTTGGTGAATAAATCTGCCGGATTATCACTTGAACGGATTTGTTGAACATCAATGTCACCATTTTTCTGAAGATCGTGTGTGTAGAATAATTTTGGTGAAATGTGCTTCGTTCTATCTCCTTTTATAAATCCTCCCTTCAATTGGGCTATGCATGCAGCATTGTCTTCGTATAAAATTGTGGGTCTTTTCTCACATTCCAAACCACATTTTTCTCGAACAAAATGAATTATTAATCTCAACCATACGCATTCCCTACTTGCTTCATGAATAGCTATTATTTCAGCATGATTTGAAGAAGTAGCAACAATAGATTATTTTGTGGAGCGCCATGATATGATAGTACCTCCACATGTAAACACGTACCCTGTTTGAGATCTAGCTTTATGGGGATCAGATAAATAACCTGCATCTGTATAACCAACATGATCTGCACTATCTTTGTTAGCATAAAACAAACCCATATCAAGAGTTCCCTTTAAATATCGCAATATATGCTTAATCCCATTCCAATGTCTCCGTGTAGGAGAAGAGCTATATTTTACTAGTAAATTAACAGAAAATGCTATGTCAGGCCTTGTAGCATTAGCAGGATATATAAGTGCACCAATTGCAATGAGATAGGGTGTTTCAGGACCCAGGAGTTCCTCATCCTCTTCTAGAGGTCGGAACGGGTCCTTATTCACTTCAAGTGATCGAACAACCATTGGTGTACTCAATGGGTGCGCTTTGTCCATGTAAAAGCGTTTTAAGACCCTTTCTGTATAGGCAGATTGATGCATAAAGATCCCATTTGCTAAATATTCAATTTGCAGTCCAAGACAAAGTTTTGTCTTTCCAAGATCTTTCATCTCAAATTCTTTCTTAAGATATTCAATTGCCTTTTGGAGCTCTTCTGGAGTTCCAACAAGATTTATGTCATCAACATAAACAACAAGTATAACAAATTCGAATGCCATTTTCTTTATAAAAATACATGGACAAATGACATCATTTATGTAACCCTCTTTCAACAAATATTCACTGAGGCGATTATACCACATGTGCCCATATTGTTTTAAACCGTACAAAGATCTTTGTAATCTGATTGAGTACATTTCCCGAGATTTTGAATATGCTTCAGGCATTTTAAATCCTTCAGGGATTTTCATGTAAATCTCATTATCAAGTGACCCGTACAGATAAGCTGTAACCACATCCATCATATGTATTTCTAGCCTTTCACGTAAAGCTAAACTGATGAGATATCGAAATGTTATGGCATCCATAACGGGTGAATATGTTTCTTCATAATCGACTCCAGGTCGTTGTGAGAATCCTTGTGCGACAAGGCGAGCCTTGTATCTTTCAACTTCATTTTGCTCATTCCTTTTTCGCACAAAAACCCATTTATGACCGACTGGTTTTATACTAGCAGGTGTTTGGACTACTGGTCCAAAGACCTCTCTTTTAGCAAGTGCGTTCAATTCTGATTGAATTGCCCCTTGCCATTTTGGCCAATCAGATCTTTGTTGACATTCTTCGACAGATCGGGGTTCAAAATCCTCACTATCTTGTATAATGTTAAGTGCAACATTATATGCAAAAATATTATCCACCACTATTTCAGATCGATTTAAATTAGTCACATTACTAGTAGAACTTATTAAAAGTTCTTCGCTCACTTGAGTCTTGGGTTTATTAATTTCTTCAGGAATCTCATAACTAATCAGATCTTGGGTCTCTTCAGGAGATCCCTTCATAATATCATTTTGATCATTTTTCGATTTTCTTTTTCTAGGATTTCGATCCTTAGAATCCATAGGCCTACCACGCTTCAGGCATGCTTTAGGTTCACTAGCTCTCATGCTAATAGATGGTCCTGCTGGGACATCAATTCGGATAGGCACATTCTCTGCAGGGATATATGACTTAGTTATCCTTTTCAAATCAGTAAATGCGTCTGGCATTTGATTTGCTATATTCTGTAAATGGATGATCTTCTGGACCTCCTGATTACATATAGGGGTACGTGGATCAAAGTGAGATAATGATGAAACTTTCCACACAATTTCTCTTTTGATTTCCTTTTTCTCTCCCCCTAATTGTGGGAAATTTGTTTCATCAAATCGACAATCTGCAAATCGAGCAGTAAATAAATCTCCCGTTAATGGTTCAAGATAGCGAATAATAGAGGGTGATTCAAACCCAATATATATTCCTAACCTTCTTTGGGGGCCCATCTTACTGCGTTGTGGTGGTGCTACTGGCACATATACAGCATATCCAAAAATTCGTAGATGGGCAATATTTGGTTCATGACCAAAAACTAATTGTGACGGAGAATATTTATTATAATGTGTTGGTCTGAGACGGATAAGTGATGTTGCATGCAAGATAGCATGGCCCCAAACAGTATTGGGCAATTTTGTTTTTATAAGTAGTGGTCTTGCTATCAATTGCAGTCGTTTAATAAATGACTCTGCAAGGCCATTTTGAGTATGAACATAAGCTACCGGATGTTCAACTTTTATCTCAACTGATAGACAGTAATCATCAAAAGCTTGAGATGAGAATTCTCCAGCATTATCAATGCGATAGCCTTTATAGGATAATCTGGGAATTGTGCCCTTAATCGAATTATTTGGGCTAATAACTTTGCAAACGCCAGGTTGCGAGATGATAATAGCCACACATGAGACCATCTTGAAGATGCATCTATTAGGACCATAAAATATCTAAACAACCCACTTGGTAGGTGAATAGGTCCACATATATCCCCATGTATACGTTCTAAGAAGGTAGGGGGCTCAATGCCAACCTTCATTGGTGATGGTCTAGTGATCATTTTGCCTTGATAACAAGCATCACAAGAAAATTCATTATTTGTAAGAATCTTCAGGTTCTTTAATGGATGCCCACTCGAATTTTCAGTAATTCGTCTCATCATTATTAATCCAGGATGGCCCAAACGGCCATGCCAAAGCACAAAAGTATTTGAATCAGTAAACTTCTGGTTTATAATAGAGTGTGCTTCAACTGTACTAATCTTTGAATAATATAAGCCAGAAGATAAAGTTGGTAACTTTTCTACAATGCATTTCTGGCCAGAAATATTCTTTGTAATACAAAGATATTCCACATTCATTTCATCTATTGTCTCAACATGATACCCATTTCGGCGGATATCTATAAAACTCAACAAGTTTCTTCGGGACTTGGAGGAGTACAATGCATTGTCGATAATAAGTTTTGTTCCCTTAGACAAAAATACAATAGCTCTTCCGGAGTCTTCAATCAAAACTTATATTACCAGAAATTGTAGAAACATTTGCTTTTTTCTTATGCAAATAAGAAAAGTATTTCTGATCTTTGAATATGGCATGAGTTGTTCCACCATCAACTACACAAATATCTTCATGATTGGTCTTTGATCCAAACATAATTTGAGGATTATCCATATTCTTCAAAATGACATAAACAAAATAAATATGATAGTAAACATTATAACTTTTATTTATGTACAACAATTATATAACTATACTATTTACTACAAATAACAAAAATTAAAATATTTACATCTCTATAGATTCACTACCGATCACATGACTTGTTTCTCCTTCTGGGAGTGCAAAGTAATCAGCTACATCCAAATGCCTGAAGTCTAAATTATCTTCAGAAATAAAATTTGCTTCAGCATTTTTCTATGTCTTCTTCAGGGAAGCTTGATATAGCTCAACCAGGTGCTTTGGCATACGGCATGTATGTGACCAATGCCCTTTTCCTCCACATCTATAGCATGCATTTTCTGGCTTTGCTGCTTGCACCGCTTCATACTTTTGTTCCTTCCTTTTCCACTGCTGGTGGTGAGGAGGGTTCTTTGGTGCATTATTATTACCACGATTAGAGTTTCCTCCCCGACCACGGTCATGACCACTACTGGGGCCACGTCCTCTTCCACGTTTAGCTTGGTGGAAGTTCGTCTCATTCACTTCAGGGAATGGACAAGAACCAGTAGGTCGGCTTTCATGGTTTTTCATTAATAGCCCATTATGTTGCTCGGCTACAAGAAGATGTGAGATAAGTTCAGAATACTTTTTGAATCCCATCTCTCGATATTGCTGCTGCAGGAGCATATTCGAGGCATGAAAAGTGGTGAAAGTTTTCTCTAACATATCATGATCAGTAATATTATCACCACATAGTTTCAATTGGGAAATAATTCTGAACATAGCAGAATTATACTCACTGATAGATTTAAAATCTTGTAGCCTTAGATGAGTCCAATCATAACGTGCCTGTGGAAGAGCGACCATCTTCAGGTGGTCATATCTATCTTTTAAATTACTCCACAGTATGACTGGATCTTTAATAGTAAGATATTCCATTTTCAGGCCCTCATCAAGGTGATGGCGTATGAATATCATTGCTTTGGCACGGTCTTGATTTGATGCTTGATTTTTATCTTTGATGGTGTCTGCCAGACCCATCGCATCAAGATGATTTTCGGCATCAAGCACCCAAGACATGTAGCTTTTGCCCGATATATCCAGGGCTACAAACTCAAGTTTAGAAAGATTTGACATTATTTTAGAAAAAAAAAGTTCATACCTCTGATACTTTCAAAGTATTTTCTTGAGATGGCAGAGTCTCGTGCTGATAACGTGTTATAAAATAAAGACTGTAAAGTAAAGACAAGTATAGAGAGAAACTGATATATTATTCAAACTTCAAACTTCTGTACATAATGAACTGAATTCTCCTCTATTTATAGAAGAAAGGAAGCTGCTGTGTAAGCTGCTACTGCAAGCTGCTGTGTAAGTTGCTTGTAAGCTGCTGTGTAAGCTGCTTGTAAGCTGCTGCCAGGGGCGGCCCAACCTCATCGGAGGTCTAAAGCAAAATCTTAATAAGAGGCCTTAATATATATATATATATATATATATATATATATATATATATATATATATATATATATATATATATATATATATATAATGAACATCGTTTTTAAAAAAAATTAGACAAGTGAGGACGTAGAATTAAAAAAAATGAGAACTTAGTTTTATAAAATACAGAAAATTAAATGAATTTAACATTGATTGCATCACAACTGAAATGGGAGAACCCAGAAAACATAAGTAACTCCTTTTTTTTAGTAAGTCCCTTTCTATATTGGTAACAATTCAACTTTAGATTTTTCTTTTTACCATTAATGAGATGATTTCTAGCCCAAAAACTTCTATGATTTATTTAAGATTACAAGTTTCAAAAGCCTTCCTTTATTACATAAAATCCATGTCTAGTCAAACACTTTCATATAAATTGGGACGGAGAGAGTATAATTTATGTAAGTGATGTTTGGCATATTTCGATATGTGTTGATGTTACTTTACCCATGTTTTAACCGCTTTTTGATGTTATTTGATCTTTAAAATGCCCAACATGGTTTAATTATTAGTTTTATGACTAATTGAGTTGTGTGTGGTGAATTAGGGTGTTTGGAGTGCAAAAATATGAAGAAAAGGTGCTCTAGGTAGAAGAAGAGAGATTGCATATGTCGCATCCAATCTAGAAAAAAATCAGATTTCGTACACCCTTAGCAGTGAAGTCAGCCCATAGCATCCGCACCTGGGAAAAGCTGAGATGGAGGAACAAGGGTTGGATGCGTCGCATCCACCCTCACATGCAAAGCTGAGAAATAGAGGACGAGGTGGATGCGTCGCATCCACCTTAGCATCAATCCCTGAAGCCGATTTGGACTAGGAATATGAGAACTTTGGCCCATGACTTTTGTACGCAATATATAAGCCAAAACGCCTCATTTAGGTCATCTAACATATTGGAGAGGGGGAAAAAGCCACAACAAAGTTCTAAAACCACGGAATTCGTCTTGAGTTCCTATTCTCTCTTTCTTTTATTAATTCTTATGCACTCTTGTGAATTTTTGATGATTGCCTGGATATGAGTGGCTAAGAACCCTATTGTTCTAGGGTCATGGGTATACATGAATGTTGATGTTTGAAGTTTAATTTGACGAAGTTGATTTTATCATATTGGGTTGTTTATTTAATTATGTTTTTAATTATTTTGCTGAGTAGCTAACAGTGAAATACTATCTACGAATCTGGAGTTGAACTCGAAAGTGGGAACTCTAGATTGCATATAGAATTAAATAGAGCAAGTTCTTAAACCCGGGCATCGGGGAAAGGATTCGCAATTGGGATAGACATATACCTAATTGCCTTGCTCGGTTGCAATACAGGAATTGTAAATGCGTTCTTGTTAAATTTAAGTCCATAGACATATATGTATTGAGTTAGCTTGAATAGGCGAGTAAGGGCTCGATAGATTCTTATGAGTAATATCAACCCTGTCAACCAACAATCCAGATAAATCAATTAGTTATTTTAAGCTAAGAATGGAACATGATTGTTAAATAACCCGTGACCCTGGAATATTATCTCCCATTAATTGTTATTTAAAACTATTTAAGTGTTGTGTTGATTTCTAGTATTTCATTACTTGATAGTCTTTAGGTAGTAAATTAGACAATTATCTATTTTATAAGAAATCGCTTAAATCGATAAGCTATTTGAGTTTGAATTAGTCAAAAGTTAATCATAAGTCCTCGTGGGAACGATACTCTATTGACTACTCTATTACTTGACGACCACGTATACTTGCGTGAGTGTGTTTGGTCCCAATAAGTTTTTGGCGCCGTTGCCGGGAACTTAGAAATTAACTATTTTTCTAGATTGGACATTTTTTTTATCTATTCATTTTTTTTAGTTTAGTTAGTATTTGTTATTTTTTTTAACATGGCATCTTGGAATGAAAATTATTCGAATGATGGTTATTCTTATTTTGATGATCCTTGTCCATATTGTGGAGGACCCCACTGGTGGAAAAATTGTCAGAATATTCCCGGGATCGATTTGTGCGCACAATCTCAATCCTTTGAGTGGAATATTTGTAATATGTGTGGTGGTCAAGATGGCCATTGGGATGGTTGTCCTAATCCTGTTCATCCTTCTCTGAGCCCTTATTATGATCTTTCTAATAATGTTTCTGAGTTTGATAGGGGCAATGAAGGGCAGGATATGGAACCTGATGCATATATTAGGGATATTCTGAGGCAAGTAGCAGAGCAACAGGATGAACTCAAAAAAGATATGAAAAGAATGAGGGCAGCAATCACAAGAATGAAGGCCAATATGGAAGAATTGAATGAAGAGAGCGAGTACCAGCAAGAATATAATTTTGAAAAAGTGGAGATTTTGAGCCATATGTCGCTGGTGGAACAATCCGAAAGATTAGAAATATATGAGGCTCAACGTGAGAAAATTACAAATGAGATGAGATACTTTATAGAAGGAAAAGCCGAATTGGGACAAGAGATCGATAAATTTGGCACTACTATTCACGACTTAGAGGCTCAATTGAATACAAAAGTTGATGCGTCTAACACCCAACAAAACAGTAATGAGTTGTGTAAAGCTGAAAATGAGCTTATACGCCAAATTGAGGAGCTAAAAATGGAGAGCCAATCACTCGAGCATATTTTTGTTGATAATGCCCATGTTGAGAAAAGTACACTAGAGCCATGTGAGGAAGTAGATAATATTATATCTGAAGATTCTTGTGTATGTAAATATGAGGATGTAAAGAGTAATATAATTCTAGAGTTAGGGCGTATTGGTCCTCATTCCAATTATTTTTTTTAGTTTAGTTAGTATTTGTTATTTTTTTTAACATGGCATCTTGGAATGAAAATTATTCGAATGATGGTTATTCTTATTTTGATGATCCTTGTCCATATTGTGGAGGACCCCACTAGTGGAAAAATTGTCAGAATATTCCCGGGACCGATTTGTGCGCACAATCTCAATCCTTTGAGTGGAATATTTATAATATGTGTGGTGGTCAAGATGGCCATTGGGATGGTTGTCCTAATCCTGTTCATCCTTCTCTGAGCCCTTATTATGATCTTTCTAATAATGTTTCTGAGTTTGATAAGGGCAATGAAGGGCAGGATATGGAACCTGATGCATATATTAGGGATATTCTGAGGCAAGTAGCAGAGCAACAGGATGAACTCAAAAAAGATATGAAAAGAATGAGGGCAGCAATCACAAGAATGAAGGCCAATATGGAAGAATTGAATGAAGAGAGCGAGTACCAGCAAGAATATAATTTTGAAAAAGTGGAGATTTTGAGCCATATGTCGCTGGTGGAACAATCCGAAAGATTAGAAATATATGAGGCTCAACGTGAGAAAATTACAAATGAGATGAGATACTTTATAGAAGGAAGAGCCGAATTGGGACAAGAAATCGATAAATTTGGCACTACTATTCACGACTTAGAGGCTCAATTGAATACAAAGGTTGATGCGTCTAACACCCAACAAAACAGTAATGAGTTGTGTAAAGCTGAAAATGAACTTATACGCCAAATTGAGGAGCTAAAAATGGAGAGCCAATCACTCGAGCATATTTTTGTTGATGATGCCCATGTTGAGAAAAGTACACTAGAGCCATGTGAGGAAGTAGATAATGTTATATTTGAAGATTCTTGTGTATGTAAATATGAGGATGTAAAGAGTAATACAATTCTAGAGTTAGGGCGTATTGGTCCTCATTCCAATCATTTTTCCACATTGTGTTTAGATAGTAAGATAGTAATCAAGCCATCTGAGCCTATGGGGGAGTCAAAGAGTGAGGATGAGAGTGCTTGTATTCTTGAATTTGTCATGCCAAAAAGCAAAAAATACATTCCTCATCTAAAGGCCGAGAAGTGTAGAGTGAAAAATTTATTACTTGGCCTGGTTATCTTTGTAGCCCCACCACTGGAGCATAGCCGCAAACTGGATGCCATGTTAGGGGCTCAATTCATAAGTTCGAGGTGGAGGCAAAAAGTGGTTCACGTCGTGCCGCTACGTTAAATCAGGCGCTTGTTGGGAGGCAACCCAGCGTTACTGCTTTCTTTTATTTTTGTTTACTTTTTATTTTATTTTATTTTTATTATTTTGTAGTATTTATTTTTGTTTTGTAGGATTATGAGCATAGGAAGCAAAGCCATTAGAAGAGTGCAAAAGCGAGCTAGATGGTGAGGACTAAGTGTGGGGTGCCCACACAAAGGACGATGCCTGGGGGAAGTCTGAGTACCTCGTGAGCCGCTATTGCTTCGGCCTTTGGCCTACCAGGGAGTCTCGTTTACCCTCTTATTATTTATAATGTGCATTGAGGACATTGCAAAATTTTAAGTGTGGGGTGAGGAGATCGTTTGGATAAGTTTCTGTGCTATTTTAGCTTAGTTGTAGTACTCATTCTTAAGTGTAGTAGCTTTTGTGAAGGAAAAAAAAAATGAAAAATTAGAAAAATTGGACTTTTCCCGACGATTGATCTCCTAGACAGTTTTCTTGAGGGATTAAAATCTAAACAAAAATCCAAAAATATATCTTTTAGCTTTCTTTAGGTAGTAATAATCCCATGTAGTTTTTCTTTGTGCCTCGGTTCTTTTCCATGGGATGTAGTTTGAACCAGGTAGTTTTTTTTCTTTTAGAATAGATTAGAGTTAGAAAATAAATGGAGGAAGAAATATGAGATTCCTAGGGGGCTCTTGACTTGTTTGATAGTAGCATATTGAGGCTTTGACATGTGTAGTGCCTTTCCTATGTTTTATAATTGATCATGAAGCCTTTATAAATTGGATAGCATGTTTTGTGACACCTATGTCTCGTTTACATGACTTATGTTCACTTTGTGCTTAATGCTTAATATCTCGTTGCTCCGTGAATACTTACATTGTTTGAGAGTCGGAATGCGATCGTCCTTAGTGAGTCATGTGCCATGTGGGGTGAGGTTTTTGTGTTGTTCATGTATTGTACTTGTGTCTAGAACTTGCCCGGTATGTGAGTTGAAGCGAAATTTGAGGTGATGCTCGGTTTGAAAAATGATTTTAGGCTTTCTTTGATCTTTTTGAGCTTATTGCTTATCACAAATAAAATTTATCCCTAGTTAACCATTTTGAGCCTATTGACTTTTATTTGGTACCCACATTATAAGCCTATACCCTTTTTATTCTTAATTGACATTGTTTTGATCCTTTTACCTCTTAAAGCACTTTAGTTGTTAGATGCTAAAAGAAGTAAAAAGGAACTAAGTATGGGGTGGCTTTTGAGTGGAACCAATGAAAGGAAGAAAGATGCACTTATTTTGTAAAATAATACACCACTAGCGAAAATTGAAAAAAATAGTTGAAAAAAAAGAAGGAAAAATATAGATGAATAAATTGTTGTCTTGTTCTTTCTAGTAGGTATGAATTAAAGTAGTGCTTAAAGAAAGAGAAAATATTGTTGGGGATGATATTATTTTTGAAATTGAAATGGTGTTGAAGAATTTGCGCTTAAGTTATTTGGTGATGTGTTAAAGTGCTTAGGAGGTTGAGTCACTATTCCTAAAATATATCCTACCCGTCCCTTAGCCCACATTACAACCATAAAAAAGTCCTAATTGATTCTAGATCGAGCGAGCTTACATTAGTAGAGATTTACATTAAGGGCAAGCCTATGGTACCAATTGCATGCATGTGACTTCTTTGTGAGAGTGAGCGATTTTCTTTGATATATGCGAGTTATTAAAATATATCTGATCATGAGATTCGAATGTGTGGATTGAACTCGCTCTCTTGTTCTTGTTGTGAGGGCACATGATTTCACGAGGGATAGATAATGTTATTAGACTTCTCTATGATGTTGGGTGTTCAAGCCATGAGTGCATAGTGATATTGAGTCGGTTTTTGAGGTTAGGATTGTTGTGAGCATGTTGTCTTTGTTTGAATATTTTTAAAAGAATGACACAAGTAAAGGTAAGTGCATATGATGCATATTCTAGAGCCTAATTGTGGCAAATGACCATGGTCATAGATGTGGTGTGCTTCGAATGATAAGATCTTAATTTTGTTTTGTCTACTATAGTGATGGTTTGTTCGAGGACGAACAAAGGTTTAAGTGTGGGGTAGTGATGTTTGGCATATTTCGATATGTGTTGATGTTACTTTACCCATATTTTAATCGCTTTTTAATGTTATTTGATCTTTAAAATGCCCAACATGATTTAATTATTGGTTTTATGATTAATTGAGTTGTGTGTGGTGAATTAGGGTGTTTGGAGTACAAAAATATGAAGAAAAGGTGCTCTAGGTAGAGGAAGAGAGATTGGATGCGTCGCATCCAATCTAGAAAAAAATCAGATTTCGTGCACCCTTAGCAGTGAAGTCGGCCCATAGCATCCGCACCTGGGCAAAGCTGAGATGGAGGAACAAGGGTTGGATGCGTCGCATCCACCCTTGCATGCAAAGCTGAGAAATAGAGGACGAGGTGGATGCGTCGCATCCACCTTAGCATCAATCCCTGAAGCCGATTTGGACTAGGAATATGAGAACTTTGGCCCACGACTTTTGTACGCAATATATAAGCCAAAAATGCCTCATTTAGGTCATCTAACATATTGGAGAGGGGGAAAAAGCCACAACAAAGTTCTAAAACCACAGAATTCGTCTTGAATTCCTATTCTCTCTTTCTTTTATTGATTCTTATGCACTCTTGTGAATTTTTGATGATTGCCTGGATATGAGTGGCTAAGAACTCTATTGTTCTAGGGTCATGGGTATACATGAATGTTGATATTTGAAGTTTAATTTGACGAAGTTGATTTTTATCATATTGGGTTGTTTATTTAATTTTATTTTTAATTATTTTGCTGAGTAGCTAACAGTGAAATACTATCTACGAATCTGGAGTTGAACTCGAAAGTGGGAACTCTAGATTGCATATAGAATTAAATAGAGCAAGTTCTTAAACCCGGGCATCGGGGAAAAGATTCGCAATTGGGATAGACATATACCTAATTGCATTGCTCGGTTGCAATACCGGAATTGTAAATGCGTTCTTGTTAAATTTAAGTCCATAGACATATAGGTATTGAGTTAGCTTGAATAGGCGAGTAAGGGCTCGACAGATTCTTATGAGTAATATCAACCCTGTCAACCAACAATCCAGATAAATTAATTAGTTATTTTAAGCTAAGAATGGAACATGATTGTTAAATAACCCGTGACCCTGGAATATTATCTCCCATTGATTGTTATTTAAAACTATTTAAGTGTTGTGTTGATTTCTAGTATTTCATTACTTGATAGTCTTTAGGTAGTAAATTAGACAATTATCTATTTTATAAGAAATCGCTTGAATCGCTAAGCTATTTGAGTTTGAATTAGTCAAAAGTTAATCATAAGTCCTCGTAGGAACGATACTCTATTCACTACTCTATTATTTGACGACCACGTATACTTGCGTGAGTGTGTTTGGTCCCAACAGTAAGGAAAATAAATAATAAGTTAGATTATTAGATATAGTTACGTGATCAACTAATGAATAGAGAAATATAATTAAGTAAAAAAGTAAAATAAGATTGACAGAAAACTATTTTAGTTATATTAATTAGAGGAAGAAATCGAGTTATTAAAAATTAATATGACAATAAAGAAATAAATTTATCAATAATAAAAGATAATTATATAAATAATATACTAATATATATAGAGAATACTAGTACTTTTGGGGCCCTTAAATTTTTGGGGCCTAACGCAAGTGTTTCACTTGCTTTAGGGTTTGGCCGCCCCTCGCTGCTGCTCTAAACTGTTGTGCCAGATATAGATAATCTTCTATCATGGGTAGTATTTATCCATAACGGAGTACCGAAATGATAAGCTTCTTCAGGAGACTTATTTCCAATAGAGTACTAAATAGATAAATGTATTTATGGCGGAATCTCATATGGATAAACTTTTTCAAAAAATTTATTTACAACGGAGTACTAAATGAACATCCATAATATAATATATTCCTAACAGATTCTAATTTTTTTGGAGTAATATTGACGATTTGTCTCATTCCGAATTCGGAGTAAAACTGACACGTTTTCATCCGAGTTGGAACAACCATGAGCAGGTAAGGCATTTTTGGGCTATTTGACTAACTAAGGAGTTTGTTTTTGAAAAATATATATTTTTTGTCGCTTACATAAATAATAATCGATAAAATAAATATTTGTTTTTATATATGTGCGTTATATACAATTTTCTTTTGTACATTTTTCACCTAGCAAATAATTAGTTTCAGATCCATGAATTTTATATTTTATCCTTTATTTTGGGCATAATTAAATGAAATTGGAGGACAAAATTATCCCATTACAAATAGTTCAAAAGCAAGATTGTTCCCCTTCAAATTATTAAAAAAATTTAAAAATATATACTTAAGAGAAATATGTTTTTGACCCTTGTTCAAAAAAAAACAAACAAACTTGGAGTATCTTCATTCTTTTCTAACCTGAAATTGTAGAAATTACTACTGCTATACTTGGCTCGCTTGCCTCCGACGCTCTGCTTCTCTTTGGCTTCTGCATCCGACCTGTTGAAGTCCTCTATCAGTAACAATTATCAATTCAGTAAGTAATATTTCTTCATTTATCCTTATTGTGAAGTTTTCTCATGGCTGTAGCTTAAAATATATGTGTATGCACAGGCTTAGGCAGAAAGCGAAGAAATATGTCTAATTGGTCTGATAAATAAAAAAGAGAAAATATATCATGGGTATGAAGTAAAAATAAACATCTTAGCTTAGAAAGTTTTAATCTTTGATTATGCATTTGGATTCTAATTGATACATGCATGTTAGATGTTCGACAAAATGTTTGCCTCAGAAAGGTTTTGAGCCTTTCTACTGTAGAAAGTTTTATCTATTTTTAGGATGATTTGGTGATGCCTCTGAACTGGGATGAGAAACATAACAGAAATGGAGTTTCGGGATCTCTTCCTTATTTATGTGTGAGCTTGCTCACATTGCCGGTCTCAAGCCCGGATAAATAAGGAGGGTTGCGGTAGACTGGTAGCCAACATAAAACTAGCCAAATATTGGCCCGAGATGAGTTTATATGGAGTAACATGATCAGTGGGACCCAACTTATTTAGGATTGAGGCATACTTGTTTGAGTTTTGTTTATTCTTGTGGTTAGTGAGGCTTTCAGCATTTTTAGTTTACTCAAAACTCATGGATAACCAATAGCATATTTAGCTGCTCTTATGTTATATACAAATTGAACTCTATGCTTGTGCTTTAAACTTTTTGTGTTTCTAGGGTGGCCCTATCTCCAATTGATGTTTGAGTACTAGAAACATTACTTGCTTTTCAGGACGCTATAGCTCAATTCGTAACACATTTGAATGATGGGTATGTCAGTCCTTAGTAAGATTAAGAAAAGTAAGAGTTTGTTGAACCACAATCATTTCCAGTAACAACAAAAGGTTGACAATTGAGGTTATTCTAGCATAGCTAATCCCTACTAGATTAGGATTGAGGCATAGTTGTTGTTGTTGAAAGTGGCTCTCATATCACCTTCAAAAGATTGACTGAGAAGATAATGCTCCTAACTTTTTGTGTATCGATGTTCTTATCACCCTCCTTTCTAAAAGTAGGATCCTAATATTTTTGTGTATCGATATCCTTGCCACCCTCTTTATAAGAGTAACTAAATTTGAGGGGTTCATTTATAAACTCAACTCGCACTAGCTGGACAAAGAAAAACAATGAGGTAAGTGTAACTTTTCACTTTTGAATTAAGTAAAGGAACAATTGAGTGAAAGAACTGGAGGAAGCAATAATTATAATTAGCTCTTGTTTTTCCCATTTCCTTGTACACATCCGTCATTTCTGCTTTCCTAAGTTTGTACAGGTCCACATTGAGTCCTCTGCCTTACAATTCCATAAGAACTATTTCATCGCTCCTCCATTTTGCAGGAACTCACTTATCTCTGTATCATATATGAATGTAAAAGATATGCAGATGCATACATGAATGTTGTTAACAAGAGAATTTCATAGGTATGAAGTCCGGACTGTCATCTTGGAAAAGTTTTGGCTTTGATGAATATGCAGAGCAAAAATCAAATTCCCTACGCAAGAAGTGTTTCAGAGAGGAAGATTGTGCTCCTCTTCTGTAGGAAGATTTACCTTGCGTTTGGGAAACTTATCTCTTCAATGATACTTTGAGCTGGGGCCTTTTTGAGCAAGTCCTTCTCCTAGACGAGCTAAAGTAGTAAGCAGTAACCAAATTACTGGTGCTCTGGAGAAATCAAATTTTGGGTGCTGATTTTCTTGATACTTCTAACGTTTTAGGTTACTCAAGCATGAATTGTAAAACTTAGTCTAGATGTTCTCTGTTTGTATGTGGGTGTTTGACTTCATCTTTACTGATCATTGTCGTTTTTTATTATTCGTTTAGTCTCTTTTCATTGTTGCACTCATGGTGTATTTTTGTTGTCTCCAGTTCACGGGGTGGTCTTGTTTGCATACTGCTAGCACAATGCTTGTTTACTTTCTGGAGTGCCACTGGACAACACTTTCAGATAATGAAGTAGCTACCGAGGCTATCAGTAAGTAGAGAAATAAGAGCTTGTTGTCTCAAGAAAGATGAGATTGCTTTCGCATCACTTCAGCTCCAAGGATCTCTTGCATATGGTCATGTGCTCTTCTACTTGGCTGTCAAAGGTCCAGCCACTGTCTGCCTGGTGCAATTTTAAATGCCATTATCGTACACAACAGCCAGAGAAAGGTAGAAAACAAAGTCAAGCAGGTGAAGAACAAAAACAGAACAAGAAACAGGGACCTTCTATTGGCTCTCCAGCTCGTATCCAGAAGCTTATTGCTTCCCAATCAGATCCACTCCTTGCTAAAGAAATATTTGATTTAGCCTCTCGAGAACCCGATTTTCAGCACTCACACGCCACTTTCCACACTCTCATCCTCAAGCTTGGCCGTTCCCACCAGTTCTCTCTCATGCAGTCTGTCCTCTCTTCCCTTAAGTCACATCAATATTCCGTCTCCCCATCTCTTTTTTCACACATCATCCAAATCTATGGTGATGCTGGCTTACCTGACAAAGCCCTTAAAACTTTCTATACTATCCTGGAATTCAATATGAAGCCCCTTCCTAAACATCTCAACCTCATTCTTGAAATACTCGTTTCTCACCGAAACTTTCTTCACCCTGCATTTGATCTCTTCAAATCTGCACACAAATATGGAGTTTTGGCCAACACCACGTCTTACAACATTCTAATGCGGGCGTTCTGTTTGAATGATGATTTAAGTATTGCCTACTCACTGTTTAACCAAATGTTTAAGAGGGACATTGCTCCCGATGTAGAGTCATATAGAATTCTGATGCAGGGTTTGTGCCGAAAAAGTCAAGTGAATAAAGCTGTTGACTTGCTGGAGGACATGCTGAATAAAGGGTTTGTTCCTGATGCTTTAAGTTATAGCACTCTATTGAACAGCTTGTGTCGGAAGAAGAAACTTAAGGAGGCTTACAAGATTCTTTGCAGAATGAAAGTAAAGGGTTGCAATCCAGACATTGTACATTACAATACAGTTATTCTGGGGTTCTGTCGAGAAGGTCGAGCTGCTGATGCCTGTAAGGTCCTCGAGGACATGCCATCAAATGGGTGTCTTCCGAATTTAGTCTCTTATCAGACATTAGTTGGGGGTCTAAGCGATCAGGGAATGTATGATGAGGCTAAGAATTACATGGTGGAAATGATGTCAAAAGGCTTCTCTCCACATTTTTCTGTGGTTCATGCAGTGGTGAAAGGTTTCTGTAACGTAGGTATGCTTGAGGAAGCTTGTGAAGTAGCGGAGGATATTTTGAGCCATGGCGAAGCCTTACATACAGATACATGGGGAGAAATTATATCCAGGATCTCCGAATGGGATGATGCTGAAAAACTAGGGAATCTCTTGGAGGAAATTATTAGAGCTGAGATAAAACCTGAAACAAGAATAGTGGAGGTTGGTGCTAGGTTGGGTGAATACTTGATGAACAGGATAAAAAGTAAATCAAGGAAGGGTTGATCATTTCACAGAACAAGAATTGATCCTCAATAGCTGCTCAAACCTGCTATATACATGTAAAGGAGGTTTACCTTGGAAGATTAGCAAATTCACATGAAACCTGGTAGTGGTTAATACAACTGCCCAAAGGAATCGGGTCAAAAAGAAATTTTGAATTATCTTGCTAACTCTTCTGGTCTGTTTATTGACACAATGAGTTACTAGCACTGTGCATGGGTGGCTTAAAATGACATGCTATATGGCCTGTGGTTTCTCTATCCAATTCTGGTTATAAGGAAAGCTTTGAACCGATTGTAAGTTCATTGTTAGAGGTACAGAGAACGAGATGCACCTGGGGAGATCGTTGCGATTTGCAATGACAAAAACATCTGGCAAGTCCACGACTATACTATATTTGTTGCTCTTTTAGTACTTGTAATCACCTTTTAGCTGTTTCGGAATTTATATAATAGTTAAGATTTGAACGTGTGACCTAAAACAATTTAGAAACCCCTTTATCATTGTACTAAAATCTCTCTTTACATCGGGGGAATCAATAGTTTATACATATATTATCAAGGAAAAATTATTTTTGCCTTATTTACACTACAATTATTTTACTACAAGGGATTCAATTGAACCTTCTCTCCACCTAGACCGGCCACTGGTTGTTTCTCTAGTTCGTTAAGAAGGTCCCTTGGGATGGTCAAAATTCCAGTGTGTTGTTGCAGGAGGCTACAAAAACTTTTACTCCTAGTTAGTTGAACATCTTGTGTTAATAATAAGATAGAATTTGCCGTTTAAAGAAAAAGATATTCAAAAGGTTTGACATTTTTCTATTTTTATACAACCTTTAGAAAACTATTCAATCGCCATTTCAATATTTTCTTCTGATATCATTAACACAATACATTAATTAAATTTACACGTTAAATTTTTTACTCAATCAAATACCAGCCTATAATATATATTTTTCTAATATATTTTTTTCCCTCAAATACGAGTCACGATTTTATTGCAACTGTGTGCAAAAAGCAGTTGCCAAGGGGGACTTGCCTCACCTTCATGTACATTTGGGAGCCTAGTCTAGCAGGTCTTACAATTTGATAAGAAATGCTATGGAATTTAGAATGTAACCCCCCAAAAGTGGCAATAAAGCTGATGATTCAAGGTGGCTCATAGGTAAGCACACTTGGTTTCCTCGTCTTGACTCGAAATGAGGGAAGCTGCCATATCTATCCGTGTTCAACATCCCTTTAATCTGACAAGGTAATGAGCAAAAGTTTGTACAAATGTACATGTTCTCCTGACTATTGCTTAGAGAAGCCAATTTGTCCGCAACTTGATTAGCCTCTCTGAAACAGTGGTTGGTGAAAATTCCTTGCCTATTAATGAGCTTCCTAATTTTTTGGACATCTTCTTTGATTCTCCATGGAACTGATCAGCTGCCAGAGATACAATTTTGCAGCAATAGGGAATCGGTTTCCCCAATGATCAAGTTATACCCCCTTTCGATATAATAAAGCGTTGATAATGATATTGCATCAGGGATAAGCTCTCGACCTGTTTTATTTGCCTTGATGATGGATGCAGGGGCGGATGCACCTTTGTCCAAGAGGTGTCATCCAGATGACACTGCTTCGCCAGAAAACTTTAGTTATTACACATAAGCATTGTGCAATATATATATATATATAATAAATGACACTGCTACACAAACGATAGTATCTGGTATGTGTATAAGGTGAAATATGATATGACACGTGGTCATCTAAAGAAAAGACACTTGGAACCCTAGACGGGGATGGTCGAAGACCGAACACAGCCATTCCGCTTGTCACCGGAAATGATAACGTTCATAAAGGTGTATTAAATGCTTTGCGCCTGGTAGCATTTAATAAGGAATATCATTAAGAGCGAAGACCCGTTATAGAGAATTTGGCATTTATATTTACTGTTACATCTTCATCAATGACCCTCATAATTGACATTAAAGGAGGGCACGATCCTAGGACCTCCTTCCCTAGACACAACTATAAATAGTGAGCCCAGTTATCATTGTAAAGAACACGAATTTTCTAGCTTAACTTACACTCATTCTATACAAAGCTTAATACAATCTTACTTTCTTGCTTTTTGATCTCATCATTGTTGTGTCTGGAAACCTTGTTTTCGGAACCGTCACTTCTGTTATTTCATCTATATTTTAAGGCTAAATATTGTATATTTCTACAATTATTGCATTATTTCAGGATCAAATTAGTTCACTTGTTTAGAAACCACGTATAAATTCAACTGTACTATTTTATGGGTAAATAATTTGGTGCCCACTGTTGGGCCTAGACAGCTGTGCAATTAAATTGATCCTTGCCTTTTTACTAATGTGATTTGATTATTCTGTCTTAGAAAAAATCACAAAAAATGCCAGATAACATTGTTAACAACACACACAACCCTAAAATTCGAGGGGATCAACCTCATTTTGAGGCTTCAATCAGTGACACCCGCAATGAGGAGAATGACGCCACGCCTGTGCATGATAGGCAAAACCCTCGACAGGTTCGGGAGGCAACTCCTGATGATGCTGATGAGGAGCATGTCGTGGATGCGGTGAGGGTCCTGCAAGAGCAACAAGAGATCATTAGTGGCCATCTCACGCGACAGGATAAGGTTATGACGGAGCTGAAGCTGGCGCTATCGAGGGCTTCAAATAATGCAAACAGACGAGATCCAATTCCCCTTGGTGTTCCCGAAAACCAAACAACGCAGAGAGTCGACAACAATACTCCTAGGGGTGAAGTTGGCTACGACGGGGCTAGGGGAGCGGATCCGGTCTCAACAATGAGAATGACCCGTTCAAGAATGAACTTTTACGATTTATGAGGGAAGTAAATGCTCGCATAGACCAAATCCTGGGTGCGCCACCAATATTGAAAGGCATAAACTCGAAGAAGTATACTCAATTGCGGTACAAGCCGAGTGCGGCACCAGAACTAATCCCAAAGCGGTTCAAAATGCCTGAAGTGCCAAAGTATAACGAGACTTTAGACCCACAAGAGCATATTACCACCTACACAATGGCGGTAAAAAGAAATTATTTAACTCCCCACGAAACTGAATCTGTGTTGCTAAAGAAATTTGGAGAAACTCTCATGGGGGGAGCTCTAACGTGGTATTTATTATTACCCGAGCATTCCATAGATTCCTTTGAGATGCTCGCAGATTCTTTCATCAAGGTTCATGCCGGGGCTAGAAAAGTACAAGCCCGGAAGGCCGACATATTGAGGGTCGCACAGGGAGAATCCGAATTATTACGAGAGTTCATTACCCGATTCCAGAAAGAAAGAATGTTACTTCCGGTTGTCCCGTATGAATGGACAGCTGAAGCATTCACCAAAGGACTGAATCCGAGAAGCTCAAACGCTTCCCGGAAGCTGAAGGAGAGCATGCTTGGGTTTCAAGCAACAACTTGGGCAGATGTCCACAATCGGTACGAGTCAAAGATAAGGATCTAAGATGACCAAGTCAGTTATACATCATCGGCCAAAGGACGGGAGAAGAGCAGAGAAAAATCAAAGGATGACTACGAAGCTGACAGACGAACTTCGAGGGGCCGATTTTTGCCTTACGAGCGGACCGAAGGCCGTGGCAGAAACTTTCGGGCAGCAAACAAGCTCACCGTTGATAGAGGGACCGATCGTGGTCGAAATAATAGATCACTTTAGGATAAAGAGACACCGGGGTGTCGGTATCCTTCTTACCCTAAGTTATCGGAATATAACTTCAACGTTAGTATAGTGGAGTTGGTGTCAGCCATGAGAAATATTAAAGAGGCACGATTCCCGAGACTTATGATATCCGATTCCAGCTAGAGGGATCCCAACTTATGGTGTTAATACCATGGGACAAACGACCACCGAACAAGGGACCGCCGACACCTACGGGAAGAGGTGGCAACACTATTGAAGAATGGTCACCTCAGAGAATTCTTGAGTGACCGAGCTAAGAACTTATATGGTCGTAACAGAGACAATGCAGAACCTACGGAAGCAGGAGAAGAACCCCCATGCCATATAATAAATATGATCTTCGGAGGGAATGAGATTAACAGGGTCACCTTTTCGGCAGCAAAGAAGACGAAAATATCAATAACTCATAGTAAAAGACTTCGGGAAAACGATATCACTTTCACGGAGGAGGACATAGATGGATTGTTGTTACCACACAATGATGCACTGGTAATTTCTTTAAATGTGTTGGATTTTAAGATTAAACGTGTTCTAGTGGATCCAGGAAGTTCGAATAATATCATACAATGGAGAGTATTGGAGCAAGCTAAACTCACCGGAAGCATTATTCCGGCAACAAAGCTCCTCGCTAGATTCAACCTTGCAAGCGTGATGACCCAGGGAGAGATTTTGCTGCTCACGAACACTGAATGAGTAATGAAAACAACTCTCTTCGAAGTAGTGTATAGTGACATGGGATATACTATCATCCTGGGAAGGCCATGGTTACACGAGATAAAAGTTGTACCCTCAACATATCACCAAATGTTGAAGTGTCCAACGCCCGAAGGAATCAAACAGGTAAGAGGTGATCAACCGACAGTAAGGGAGATGAATGCAGTTTCAGTTTCCAGTAGCAAAGGAAAGGAGAACACGTCATAGCAACTACAGGAACCGACACCTACTCGCGAGCTAGAAGAAGTTAGCCCGGGAGAAGAGTAGTCAGAACATTATCAGATGCCGAGATATTTCAAAGTTATAGGAAAATCCGGATGCAACGAAGTCCACAGTGGAGGAACTAGAGCAAGTTTCATTGTTCGAAGAATTCCTAGAAAGAAAATTCCATTTGGGGACAGGACTGCACCCGGAGCTCAGGTTTGTTTTTATTGAATTCCTTTAATTTAATGCCGATTGTTTTGCATGGTCGCACGAGGATATGACAGGTATCCCGATAGAAGTAGCCGTGCACAAGCTGAGTTTAGATCCCAACGTACCTTCGAGAAGACAAAAGAAACGCCCTATTGCCGAGGCCAGGAATAAATTCGTCAAAGACGAGGTAACCTGCTTGCTTAATATCGGTTCGATCCGAGAGGTAAGATATCCGGACTGGCTAGCCAATGTAGTAGTAGTTCCTAAGAAGAATAATAAATTTCACATGTGTGTAGACTATAAATACCTTAATAAGGCATGCCTGAAAGACTCGTTCCCACTGCCAAATATCGATCAAATGATTGATGCCACGACCGAGCACGAGTTAATGAGTTTCCTCGATGCTTATTCCGGGTACAACCAAATCAATATGAACCCGGAAGATCAGGAAAATACTTCGTTTATAACAAATTTCGGTATATATTGTTACAATGTGATGCCCTTCGAGTTGAAAAACGCCGGAGCCACTTATCTACGACTCGTAAATAAGATATTTAAAAAGCAAATCGGAAAGACTATGGAAGTTTATATAGACGATATGCTCGTTAAGTCTTTGAATGCAATTGACCACCTTAAGTATTTACAAGAAACATTCAACATCCTGAGGAAGCACAACATGAAACTTAATCCCGAGAAGTGCGCGTTCGGGGTTAGTTCTGGTAAGTTTCTAGGATTTCTAGTCTCACAAAGGGGAATTGAGGTAAACCCTGACAAAATCAAGGTCATAGAGGATATCCCAGATCAATTGTCGAACGTAAAGGAAGTCCAAAGGCTCACATGAAGATTAGCAGCTTTGAGCAGGTTCATTTCCCTGTCGTCGGAAAAATGTCATCGCTTCTTTACACTGCTCAAAAAGAAAAATAATTTTGAATGGACACCGGAGTGCCAACAAGCTATGAGGGACCTGAAGAAATACTTATCAAGCCCTCCATTGCTTTCAAAACCAAAAGAAGGTGAAACATTGCTAGTCTACCTCGTTGTTTTAGAAGTTGCGGTAAGTACGGTTTTAGTCCGGGAGGACGAAGGTACGCAATTTACCATTTATTACGTTAGCAAAATTTTAACGGGAGCAGAAACTCGCTACCCACATTTGAAAAAATTGGCCTTAACTCTCGTATTGGCCGCTCGGAAGCCGAGGCCCTACTTCCAATGCCACCAGATAGCTGTGGTGACTACTTTTCCTTTGCGGAACATCCTCCATAAACCCGAGCTCTCGGGAAGATTGGCCAAATGGGCCGTCGAAATGAGTGAGTTAGACATAAAATATAAACCACGGACTGCAATTAAGTCACAAGTCTTGGCTGACTTCGTGGTCGATTTCAGTCCGGCACTACTGCCTCTGGCAACCAAGGAGGCAGTAATGGTGTCGGAATCGACATGGGGGGTTTGGACCTTATTTACGGATGGAGCTTCTAACGTAAAATGGTCCGGACTCGGAATAGTCTTAACCATGCCTTCAGGGGAAAACTTAAGGCAAGCCATCAGAACGATCCCTCTAACTAACAATGAAGCAGAGTACGAGGCTTTGATTGCAGGGATTGAATTAGCTCGAGGACTTGATTTTGAGGTTATCGAAATCAAATATGACTCACAACTGGTGGTAAATCAGGTCTACGGGATCTTTGATACCAAATAAGAACGTTTGCAACAATACGTGGTAAATGTCATGTCTATTTTGGCACGATTCCGTGAATGGTCAATTACTCATATCCTGAGGGAGGATAACGCAGAAGCGGATGCATTAGCAAACTTAGGATCGTCAACAAAAATAAAGGGATCAGAGTCTGATGGTAAGCTATAATCCCGTATTTTAGTCGCTTATTGCACTCTAATTTATTGTACTTTACTTATGTTGAGCTTTAATTAGGCGTGTTTTGCACTTATTGTGTGTTTTATGCCCCGTAGGAGTGATTCCGAGCTATATAGATGTTGTGGCATGAATTCATGATATTTTGGATCTTTGAAGTCTGAGTAAAAGACCAAGGATTAAGTTGGGATCGTGTTAGGGGATCAACGGATGATAGTGTACTTTAAGAACTAAATGAAGAATCGAGCAGGCATACTGCGCATTGGCCAGTAAAATGCACATAGCATTTTGCTCAGAAATCCGTTTGGGCTCCACAATATATCATTAGAAAGATATTTAAAAGGTCTACAACTTTCATGATTTACATTTACCGAAATTCCCAACTTATACCACCCAGGTGCGCGGCCAAGTGCGCAATCGCACACTGGGCACGCACTTGGGGCAGAACAATGTGCAAAATGCGTGACCAAGTGCGCGAGCAGGTCCCCAGGTGCGTAACCGTGCATGTCCTGTACGGGGAAGCGTCCTATTTCGCTAAGAAAAAGGTAGTTTCGTTTGGGGTTTGTTTGGGGGCAACTTAAATACACAAAACACCATTTTTAAAGGATGTTTTGGATAGATTTTGACCTAGGAAGGCCAAGGAGGCTAAAGAGGAGTTGGAAGAACACAAGCACAAGGATTTCATCATTCCTTCCTCACTCAAGATACGGGTTTGGATTGAATTTATGTTTTCTACACTTAAGTTTTATTTGTGAAGAACTTCTCCATGTCTATGGAGTAAAACCTTTTGGGTTTTGATGGATTTGGTGTATTGATGGTTGTTTGTGGATTATAACTCTATTTTTATGTATTTTAATAATTTTGGGAAGATTAAATTATTGTATCTATGTTCACTTATTCTTGTAATCGAGAGAGGCATAACTTGTGATATATTTGCACTATATTGTTGGTTGAGTTCATAGATTCTTCGAAGTAATTGAAAGAGGCTAGTTGAATCCTTGATTAAACCTAGTTAGGAGGATAATCGAAAGAGGTTCTCCTAAAGACCAATCCATTATGAATTCGTGCATATCTTCACCAAGCTTAAATTGGTTCATATTGTGAGGTTGAGACTTAATCGAGAGAGGAGTTTCTACTAAACAATTGTACTGATAATTAAGTGAATTCGAGAGACTCACTTGAACATTAGAAGTGAATTATCTAGAGTTATATTTCGAACAATTATCTTGCACCTATCCTATCAACCAATATTTTCTCCCATTGATAACTTTCTTGCTTACCTTTGTTGCGATTGTCATTTGTCAATAGCTTTAGATAATGCCTGGTAGAGTATTGGGTGATTATGCCAGACTAGTCTACAATCAAGGATTGTCAAGTGTTAGACCATCCCCAATTGCAGTGAATAATTTCGAGTTGAATCAAGGTTTGCTTCAAACCATTCAAAACAACTGCATTTTCATAGGAAAGATGAACGAAGATCCAAACACGCATCTGATGGACTTCGAGGAGATTATGAACATCTTTCAATACAATGGGGTGTCACAAGATGCAATGTATTTAAGGGCATTCCCCTTTTCACTTAAAGATGTTGCGAAGTAGTGGCTTCGAAGCTTGTCAAATGGGTCGATTAGAACATGGGAGGAAATGACCAGAAAATTTCTTGATAAATATTTCTCCTTAGCTAAGATGGGCAAGTTTATAAGAGAAATCCATAACTTCTGCCAAAAAGAGAATGAAACTATTTTTGAAGCAAGAGAGAGGTTTAAGGAGATAGTTAGAAGGTGTCAACATAGCGGAATTGAACTCTGGATGCAACTCCAGGATTTTTGGGATGGATTGACACCAACCTCGCGTAAAACATTGAGCAATGCAGTTAGAGGCCCCTTTATGAAGAAGACTCCAGAGGAGATAGTTACAATTCTTGATGAGTTATCCGAAGATACAAATCAATGGACCTCTGAGAGTGTGGAAAGAAGAAAATCAACTGGTGTTCACCAAGTTAATGCTACTACATCTGCGCAAGTACAACTTTATGCTATGGCTAAAGAAATATGAAAGCTAACTGTAGCTTCGATGCAAAATGTACACTGATCTTGTCCAAGTCACACATCTATTTAAGGTTATGAAACATTCGATGCAATAGTAATACCCAATAAGGAGTCGGGGTCGATTTTCCACATGGAGCTATAGATGTGACTTAGGGGTATATATTATAGTGTATGAGCCTGAAATATCTCAAATTGCACGTCCACAAACTTGGGTTGTTTCTAGGTCTAATTTAAACTAAAATTACAAACTAAGAACTGAAACTAAGAAAGTATTTTTGTTGTTGTTTTTCAATTGATGTTAAAGGCCTAGGGCTATGACCTTCACCTAGGTGTTTGCCTAACGGGTTGTAAACTTTAAAGCTTGTTTTATTGGTCGGGGTGTATTATAGATATCAACATTCGAGTACCTACTAAATACCTCTCGGTCAGAGAGTGATTTTGCCCAATTTGGCTTTCTCAAGTCCAAATGGGTATTGAACAAAACAGTTGATACAAAGCTCAAGTCGGGTTTTACTATATCTAGGTTCAATCCTTTAATTGGGACTATCAATCTCTCGATTTACCCAATTTCTTGTTAGCCAAGTTTTCCTAGACTAAGTCTCTCTTTCTCAAGTAGAGACCAAGTCAAATAGGCATGAACTAATGTTTGCAACTATTAATTCTACAATTAAAAGCAAGAATAAGGCTAAATAATAAACACACAATCATAAACTAGCAATAAATCAAACACCCATTAAGATTACACTCCAGGGTTTGGTCACAACCCTAGTAAAAATCTAGCTACTCATGCTTAAGATAGAAGAGATAGAAGAACAAATGATAATTAAACCCATATTGATAATTAAAATGATGAAATCAATATTCAAAAAACTCAAAATAGCAAAAACTACTAAAAAGAGTAAAAGAAACTATCTACTGTAGCAACTGATGTCAAAACTTAACCTAAAAGGTGAAACTCTTCTATTTATACAGGGCTGAAATTTTCGAACAAAAATGCCCTTTCGGAGGTTCTACGGCCGCACAATTCCATGTGTGGTCCGCACTTTGCTTTAGCTTAATAGGATTGGAAAACCTGCGGCCACATAATTCTGAACTCTGGCCACACTTTTCTCTTTCTGCGGTCCGCACAAATGTGTTTGCGGCTGCACCTTCCTCTTCTGCGGTCCGCACAAATGTGACTGCGGCCGCTGTTCTTCTGCGGCCGCACAATAATTGTGCGGTATGCACTTTTGTTGAACTTGAGATGCAGGTTCTCTGAACTTTTGCTCTTACCCAGTTTCTGCGACAACACATATCATGTGCGAACCGCACTTTTCACACTTCTCTGATGGGCGTTTCTTGACATCCTACGGCCGCATATGATAATATGCGGTCCGCATTTCTGAGCTTTTCTGCCTGTTTTTGTCCTTAAGTTCAGATCACTCCTTCTTGAGTTGGATTTCATCTTGGGAGCTCATCTTCCAATATTCCTGCAATTAAGCACATTTCATCAATTTACGCGAACACAATTAAGCGCTTTTGGACTAAAATGAAAGCAAAAAAGCGCTAATAAGTAGTCAAAATCTCCACTTATTATATACCACGCAACTTGCGATATATGTAGAAGAGGACGCCCTACTCATGAGTGTCAAGTCTCAACTGAGGAAGTGAATCTTGTAGGAAACTATAATGCAATGAGTCAAAGGCACCCCGACTTTTCGTGGAGTTCACCTGGGGGTACTGCAAATGCATGGCAACAAAACAACCCCAGATTCCATGAACAAGGAGCTATAGGTTTTCAAAATCAGCAGAGGCAGCAGTATCAATCTCCACCGTCAAATCAAACCAGCATGGAAGATCTTATGAAGACCTTCATTATCAAGACAGATGGGAGGCTTGATGCCCATGATGCAACTGTCAAAGAATTGAGTACATCTTTTCGAAGATTGGAAAAATAGGTTCGGCACTTAGCTACTCTAATGTCGGAGAGATCCCTAGGAACACTTCCCGCTGATACTGAGAGAAATCCCAAAGAAATAGTGAATGCTGTAAATCTGAGAAGTGGGAAAATGTTGAAGGATCCCACCCCGATCCAAAATGATGTGAACCTTGAAAAAGAAAGTGGGAAGCAGTTGAAGGGTGATGTTGATAAAAAGATAAAGGCCCTATGAAGACTGAGAATAAGAATGAAGAAATATCAAGAAGGGAGGAACATGATGAGAGCAATCATATGCAAACACTGCCTTTTCCCCAAAAGCGGAGTCGAGAAAAGCTGGACTAGCAGTTCGAGAGATTTCTAGATGTGCTGAAACAGGTTTATGTAAACCTACCATTCACAGAAGTGCTCTCACAAATGCCGGCTTATGCCAAGTTCTTGAAGGAGATCCTGACAAAGAAAAGGAAAATAGAGGAACCCTCAGTGGTCAAGCTCACAGAGCATTGCAGTGAAATATTTCAAAACAAACTCCCACAAAAGTGTGGAGATCCAGGGAGGTTTACCATACCTTGCTCTTTAGGCACTACTAATTTTGATAAGTCTCTATATGATTCTGGTGCCTCAATTAATTTAATGCCACTATCTATTTACAGGAAACTGGAGAAGGAGATTGGAGAGATAAGGTCTGCACCAATATCTTTGCAGCTGGCAAACCAAACGACTCTAATACCCGAGAGAATAGTTAAAGATGTCTTAGTTCGGGTAGATAAGTTTGTGTTTCCTGTGGATTTCGTAATGGTTAATATGGAAGAGAACAAGGAGGCCCCCCTCATCCTAGGAAGACAATTCCAAGCAACAAGTAGAGCAATATTAGATATACATGAGAGAAAACTCATACTTAGAGTGGGCGAAGAACTGTGACTTTTGAGATGGATGTAGAAACAGGGGTGAAAAGGGAGAAGTTAGCTGCTAGTGTTGTGTGGAAAGTGAAGGGCGTGAAAGAGAAGGTTGTGAAAAAGATAAGTGTGGAGTGTACCCCAAGAAGGCTGAGAATAAGCTATCTGCATGGATGAGTGCTCTAGTTCGGGCGCAAGGGATGGAGCCCAACTTCGACTCAAACCCCAACTAGATGTTCAGGGAAGTTTTCTTTACCTCTTGCTTTTTATTTGTATATCATGGGGACATGCCATAATTTAAAGTGTTGGGTGGGGATGTAATTATGTAAATAACTGTTTGTTTTCGTCTCCTATGTGTGTTTTTGTTTCTTTTAATTGAATTTTTTAAAGTCGAAAAAAAATTATTTTTTAGTAGGTAGTATAATAATTTCCCCTTGTTTTTTCTTTGTGCCGCGGTTCTTTTTCAAGGGTTTTATTTGAACCGGGTGTAGTTAGTCTTATTTTCTTTTAGGAGTAGGAGATCTTGTGCTGTCATCTTAAATGAAAGCAATATCTCTTGACTTCATTATGCCTTTAGAATGGTAAGTGCTTTAGTTGTGACGCTTAGGCTCAGTTTCTAACTCTTGTATAAGCACCTTAAATTGTATGATCTTAACTTTGATTAACTGCTTTGACTAGAGTGTGGTGATAGTCCAATCTTGAGTGCGTTATGATCTTGTACTTTGTGTTATTCTGTGCATTGCATTTGATGTCTAGAACTGGCCCCGTGTATTTACAAAGCGAAATAGTAGTTTAGTTCAGTCTTGGAAGTGATATAGGCATTTCTTTGTTACATCTTTTGTTGCACATGAATGTTGTTCTGAGAGTGAGTGAATTCTTCCTATCTTGAGCTCTTAACTGTTCTTAAACTTTATTGCTTGTGGAACTACTCTCTATTCTTGTGTGAGGGTACTTGATTCATGAAGGAATGGTAATGTCATTAACATTTATGTTAGAGTAAGTGAGCAAGTTGTGAAAAATGCGTGGTGCTGTAAAGTCAACTCTTGAGGCAAGGATGTTACGATCTTGTGCTTAATCTGTTCTTTTATCCTTGGTGTGATGAGTTAGGAGAATTGTTTAAAAAGGTCATGTCTATGTGATGTGTAGTTTGATTGCTCAAGGACGAGCAATGGTTTAAGTGTGGGGTGTTGATGATAGGCTATAATCCCGTATTTTAGTCGCTTATTGCACTCTAATTCACTGCACTTATGTTGAGCTTTAATTAGGCGTGTTTTGCACTTATTGTGTGTTTTATGCCCTGTAGGAGTGATTTCGAGCTATGTAGATGTTGTGGCATGAATTCATTCTATTTTGAAGCTTTGAAGTCTGAGTAAAAGCCCAAGGATTAATTTGGGATCGTATTCGGGGATCAACGGATGATAGTGCACTTTAAGAACTAAACGAAGAATCGAGCAGGCATGCTGCGCATTGGCCAGTAAAATGCACATAACATTTCGCTCATAAATCTGTTTGGATTACACAATATATTGTTGGAAAGATATTTAAAAGGGCTACAACTTTCATGTTTTATGTTTGCCCAAATTCCCAACTGATACCACCCAGGTGCGTGACCAAGTGCGCGATCGCGCACTGGGCGCGCACTTGGGGCAGAGCAATGTGCAAAATCGCGAACAAGTGCGCGAGCAGGTCCCCAGGTGCGAGACCGCACATGTCTTATCTCGAAAAAGTCCTATTTTACTAAGAAACGGGAAGTTTCATCCGGGGTTTGTTTGGGGGTGGCTTAAATACACAAAAACACCATTTTTAGAGGATGTTTTGGACAAATTTCGACCTAGGAAGGCCAAGGAGGCTAAGGAGGAGTTGGAAGAACATAAGCACAAGGATTTCATCATTCCTTCCTCACTCAAGATCCGTGGTTGGATTGAATTTATGTTTTCCTACACTTTAGTTTCATTTGTGAAGAACTTCTCCACGTCTATGGAGTAGAACCTTTTGGATTTTGATGGATTTGGTGTATTGATGGTTGTTTGTGGATTATAACTCTATTTTTATGTTTTTGAATCGTTTTGGGAATATTAAATTGTTGCATCTATGTTCACTTGTTCTTGTAATCGAGAGAGGCATAACTTGTGATATATTTGCACTATATTGCTGGTTTTATTCATAGATTCTTCGAAGTAATCGAAAGAGGCTAGTTGAATCCTTGATTAAACCTAGTTAGGAGGATAATCGAAAGAGGTTCTCCTAAATACCAATCCATTACGAATTCTTGCATATCTTCACCGAGTTTAAATTGGTTCATATTGTGAGGTTGAGACTTAATCGAGAGAGGAGTTTCTACTAAACAAGTGTGCTGATAATTAAGTGAATTCGAGTGACTCACTTGAAAATTAGAAGTGAATTATCTAGAGTTATATCCCGAACAGTTATCTTGCACCTATCCTATCATCCCATATTTCCTCCCATTGATAATTTTTTTGCTTACCTTTGTTGCGATTGTCATTTGTCAATAACTTAAGATTCTTAGTTAATTATAGTTAGAATTCATATAGATCTCCATTGTTGATCCTCCTGGATAGAAATCTAGCAACAAACTACGATAATACTGTTTAACTCCAATCCATGTGGATACGATAATTATACTATACTATCTTTGACTAGCGAGCATAATTTAAGTATGTGTTTTGTGCTCGTCAGAGTCCGGGACGGTAGTGCAATTGATAAAATCAGTCCTGGATACTGATGGTTACTATGAGGTAAATTCGACTAGTCTGGTCTGGGACTGGAGAAATAAAATAATCGACTATCTCAAGCACGGGAAGTTGCCCGAAGACCCCAAAGAATCACGGGTGTTACGCGCCAAAGCTGCATATTAAAGCTTCAAGAGAGGCCAATTGTATAGAAAATCCTTCCAAAGCACGCTTGCTTGGTACTTAGGAGAGTCAAAAGCTAATTATGTCATGAGAGGAATCAACGAAGGGATATGCGGCAATTACTCGAGGGCAGATTCTTTGGTGCTGAAGTTGGTACGGGCAGGATATTATTAGCCTCGCATGGAACAAGACGCCAAATACTTCGTACGAAAATGTGATAAGTGCCAACGCTACACACCACTAGTACACCAACCGGAAGAACCCTTACATTCGGTTCTGTCCCCATGGTCATTCATGAAATGGGGGATTGACATTGTCGGACCGCTGCCACCGGCTCCCAGAAAGGTAAGGTTTCTTTTAATTTTGACTGAATATTTTTCTAAATGGGTGGAAGCAGGTCCTTATCAGAAGATCGGAGAACGCAGAGTGGTGGATTTCCTGTGGGAAAATATAATTTGTAGGTTCGGAATACCAAAAGAGATAGCATGCGACAATAGGCCACAGTTTATCGGTGCAAAAGTTACAAAGTTCCTCGAAGAGTTGAAGATAAAGAGGACCACATCTTCTCCTTATCATTCGAGCGCAAATGGTCAAGCGGAGTCAACAAACAAAGTGATTATTCCAAACCTCAAGAATTGGTTGGAAGCAGCAAAAGGCAAATGGCCCGAAGAATTGCCCGGAGTTCTATGGGCCTACCGAACAACGGCCAAATCGAGCAAAGGAGAAACTCATATTTCCCTTGTGTACGATGCTGAAGCCCTAATCCCGGTGGAAGTGGGCGAACCCGATTTGAGATATTTTCGGACGGATGAGGAATCGAACAACAAAGCAATGTTAATCAACTTGGAATTGCTCGAGAAGCGCAGAGACTTGGCGCGTGTAAGAATGGCACCTCAAAAGTAGAGAATGGAGTGATATTATAATCAAAGAGCCAACCTATTTTATTTCAAAGTAGGATATTTGGTATGAGGAAAGTAACCCAAAATACTCGGGAGCTCAACGCGGGGAAGCTAGGTCCAATGTAGGAAGGTCCCTATCGGATTTCAGCTATCAGTCGGAAAGGTTCATATGAGTTAGAGAACCAGAATGGAGACAAGTTGCCTAGCAACTGGAACATGGCACACCTCAAAAGATATTATTGCTAATGAACATTACTCAAGCGGAAAGTATGTGTTGCACTCTTTTTCCCTTAGTTCAGTTTTTGTCCCAATTGGGTTTTCTGGAATTTGTTTAATGAGGCAGCGATAGAAAGCATACTATGAAGACAACAACAATAAGACGTTTGATAGCAAGGCAAACAAACAAGCTTCCACTCGGGGACGATTAGATAATCTTTGGTTTGATAGCAAATTCCCACCAGGAAGTTAAGTTTGCTACCAAACTGAGGTTACCCGACCGTTCACGAGCACAAACCGCTAGAGGATTGTTAGATATTCTTTCTCTTAATAACATGGATTCCTAAGGGTAAGTAAGGTATGTTGCCGAGTTAAGGATTATCTAACAATTCATTGGTGGGATCTTTGAAGACACAAGACTTCCAGTGTTCCAATTCGCATTCTTCACATTCTTACACTCGGAGGGGGGGGGGTTGATATGAGGATATGACAACATTGACTGCCACGTCAACCGGGAAACAAAAATCCAAAAACCAAATGCATCATCGAGACTGGGGACTGCGCAGCCAGCCACGTAGAAACAAGTTGTACAAGATATCCATAAGTAATGGCAATTTATTTTTAGCATAATAAATTCTAGCCACAAGTAATGGCAATTTCTTAGCATAATAAATGCTTGTGTACTTTTGAAAATAGAAGGAATTATATGAAAAGAAATCCTTTTATTTTTATCTTGTTTCTTGTCTGAACGATGAACTTAATTTGTCTTTTGAAAGTTAAAAAAGCACTTCAAATGTTAGTGCCGTAATGAACAGGAGACGTCCTCTTCAAGATCACCGTAAACATAAAAGGTCCCTCTCTTATGAAAACCCTCACATTAAAGAGTTGGTTTCGGAAGAAGTTATACCCGAAATCAAAATGCCTTCGAGGAAAAATGCACCCAAAGACATACACAGAAGGACGCAAAAAGTAAACTTGCGCAAATACTTATAGAAACCCTCACATAAAAGGGATAATGCTCGAAACCAAATTGATTCGAGGAAAATGCATCCGAGACTACACATAGTAAAGCACGAATAGAAAAACGTGCATAGAATTCTTAAGCAAATGCAAAGGTTAAAGACCTGCATAGATATTCAAACAAAAGTAAGACTCAAACAATACTTGAGCAAAAATATGTCTTTATTTACTAGGACGTGCCAAAATGGTAAAAGTACAATATGGGAAAAAGAAAAGAAAAGCTAAACTGCAGTGCCTCCAGAACCAGGAGGAAGAGAAGTGTCTGCATCCCCGAGAGAAGTAGGTGAGTCCACCGGTGGCTCAATGTTTTCATCAGTTTGGCCTTCGGCATCGTCATCTTCCGATTCTTCTTCAGTTACCGAAAACTTGAAACCAGAACCAGAAGGGCCAAGTACATCAGGCCTCGATGGGAGTCCACTTTTACAAGCAAACTCAAGCTCGTGTGCCTTAATAATTTCGGCATCAACGTCAATGACTCCAGCTTTAGCCTCTTACAAGTTTTTTCACCTTATGTTGTACATGGCGTAAGTTTTTTCAACGAGGGAAACCTCTCGGAATTTGAGTTCTTCTTTGAGTTGGTTACCTCGGCAGAAAGGTTTTCCCAGGTAGACCTAACAGATTTGAGGCTGATATCAAGGTCGCGAATAATCAAACTAAAGAGCATATTATGCTCGATAGGTTTCCTGTATTTCTCTTCTAGCTGGGTGTGTTTTGACCCCACAATAGCAAGATCTTCAATTTTGGAGTTCAAGGCTGCCTCTAAGTTAATCACTCTTTCAGCAGAGCCAGCCTCGCGCTCGGTTGCAGCAAGAACAACGTCCTGTACTTCAGCCCATTTGGCCTTGGCTTCATCAAGTCTAACCCTTAGCGACCCAATTGTTTGTCTAAGGGTTACCACTTCTTGCTCGCTTTGTTGCAAATGAGCCTCCAAAATAACGACCTCAGTAGCTTTGGTTTCCAGTTCCGAGAGGCGTAGAACAGTTCGGTCACGTTCCACCAAAAGCTGATTCCGTTCAAAAGTAAGTTCCTCCTTCTCACGAATCAACCTTTGAAGGCCCTCAAAGGTTGATGCATGGTGTTGTTAAACAAACACTCTCCCGAGAGTGCCTGGATCTTTTCCTAGTCTTTCTCTAAAGCCAAAGGCTTCAGATAATTAGCAAGCTCCACTGGCCGGGATAACAAGTTGCATCCGGTAGAGACCGAAAGAGTAACGTTCCTCCTCCTTTGTGGATCTTCAGAAGGGGCAGCATAATTTTGCCCCAAATTCCCATGAACTAGAGACTGTGGAATAGGAACACCCTCTTCATGGTCAGGTACGACCGGTGGAGGTGATGTAGCAACTGCTGGTGGAAGAGTGGATGAAGATAGAAGTGATATAGAAGTTGCTGGTATTGGTGAAGATAGAGATGAAGCTGATGAAGTTGAAGAGTGAGAAACAACTACATCAAATCAAGTGCTGGTTGTTGGATTCTCACCAACCAAAGATGGCAAAGACCCGGTACTCAGCCTCGTAGTACCGGGCACAACAATTGGGGCCCGAAAATAGGAGTTGACGTTATCTACCAAATCAAACTCTCCCCAAAGTGCTGAGGCATCGTCCTTGGTTGGTGTAACTCTCTCAACAGGTCGAGCATTATGTTAAGATGATGAGGATCGCTGTCTTCTTTTTCATCATCATCAATCATCACGGTGTCTATAACCGGCCCGGAAAGAGGACCAGTCACCATCACCATCGGAGATGACTCAGGGGCATCAATCTTTGTCCTCTTATTCTTTTCCCCGGCCGCGGAGGAACGTTTTCTCTTTGGTTGTTTATCCTCCAGCCGAGGACTCCATAAAAAAGTGTTTGCGCCCAAAACAGGCTCGGAGATACCTGTTCGAGTAAGTGCCTCCTGAAGTAGCCTCGCTGCATTAGCAGGATCACCCAAGACGTCCTCCTCGGGTACATCAACAGAGCCTGCAGGTAGACCTAATTTTCTGAACAAGTCAGAAGGTTTTAACCAAGTTATCCATATACAAAAAAACATGGAAGCAAGGTAAGTTAAAATTACCATAATTTTTGGCCTTCCACCCGTATTTAAGGGCCAGTTCTTCCCACAAACGAGTTTCGGGCGTCGTGACTTCCAATATCTTTTTAACCCACCGGTCCAAGACTTCCATCACCGGTGGGATCCATCGAGTTGCTGAAACAAACGAAGGATGGAGGATCAATACGGTTATAGAAAAATATTTAGTAAAAGGAAATACTAAACAAAGAGCTTACGAGTGCGGTTCCAAGCGACCGGAAAGGATGAAGCCGTTGCCGGAATGATGTCATTGGTGGCGACTGCAACGAACCGTTCCATCCACCCACGGTCTTTGTCATCATCCATGCTAGACAGAAAGCATGATGGCCACGCTTGTAGAGGTTTATCATTAACCCGCAGATGATTTTGGGAGAATAGAGATTCTTCATATGAGCTAAGGTTAGCTCCTCTCCAATCTCCTGGCACAAGCGTCGAAGGCAGGCGACCGTCCTCTACACTGAAGGACTTACCTGTGCCAAACACACCTGGTAGCGAAAGCAAAACTTCGCAATCACGGAATCAATCTCTCCACTCAAAGAAAATGCACCCAAAGTAAAGGGATACATGTAAAAGTATGTAAAACCTTCCTTGGGAAGGGTCACTCGATTCGATAGATCAGGAGCAATGATATCCAACTCATAGCAGTGACAGTCTTCCTTCATAGCAGGAATACTAGAAGGACGAATGGAAGAAGGGTACCTACTAACAACCCATGTACGAGGGTTAGCAATAGGAAATTTCTCTTCTAAGTCCTTTGTGGTACTGAGTCTCCTTGGGATGATGGAACCCACGATTGGAGGAGCAGAGTCCTCAACTTTGTTCTTGTTCTTTGAAGAACCGACACACTCGGAGGAAGAAACCATTGAATAAGAAGAAGGAAAATGTTTTTGTTTGAAGAGAATTAGAGAAAGGATGGAGAACAAAGATGCTAATTAGAAGTTCGAGAAGTTATGAAGTGCAAAGGAAAAGAATGATGCGTATAAGTAAAATTTTGGAAATTCATGGCCATGATTACCTCGATAATCGGTAAACGTTGTGCTGAATCTTTGGATGACGCGTGTTTGGGGCATTAAATACGGAGTGACGTGCGTCTAATCAACCGTTAGAATCCTTCAGAGGGAGTTATAGTAATTCCTGCCAAAAGAGTGTTTCTACCAACTTCCCGATAACATAAAGTTATGTCACCGAAAAGCAGGGGAACTGTCTGTATAGGGTGAAATATGATATGACACGTGGTCTTCTAAAGGAAAGATACGTGGAACCCTAGACAGGGATGGCCGAAGACCGAGCGCAGTCATTCTGCTTGTCACCAAAAAGGATAACGTTCATAAAGGTGTATTAAATGCTTTGCGCCCTGTAGCATTTAATAAGGAATATTCTGAAGCATTTAGAGAGACGACCCGTTACAGAGAATTTGGTATTTATATTCACCGTTACATCTTCATCAATGACCCTTATAATTGACATTAAAGGAGGACACGATCCTAGAACCTCCTTCCCTAGACACAGGCACACGACTATAAATAGTGATCCCAATTATCATTGTAAAGGACACGAATTTTCTGGCTAAACCTATACTACATTCTATATAAATCTTAATACAATCTTACTTTCTTGCTTTTTGATCTCATCATTGCTATGTCCGGAAATCTTGTTCTCAGAACCGTCACCTCTACTGTTTCATCTACATTTTAAGGCTAAGTATTGTACATTTATTCAATTATTGCATTATTTCAGGATCAAATTATTTCACTTGTGTAGAAATCACGTATAAATTCAATTGTACCATTTTACGGGTAAACAGTCTGATGGTCAAGCGCCTCACTTGCAACGCGAGGTCTGCGGTTCGATTACTTCGCATGGGTTTCTTTTGCATGTTTTTTTCCTTTTAAGCCTCTTTTGTTTAAAAAATAGAACCGTGTCCTCTTCTGTGACACCATAAGTGATAGTGAAGTACTATTTAACTTCTAAAAAGTAATTATTTTAGAATAAGATAAACGAATTCAAAATCGTAACTATGAAAAAGTTCTTATCCTCTATAACTTGTAATTTCTAAGTGACATGGTTTGGTGGTGTTACTATTCTCTATTTCTTATCTCCTATATTTATTTTAGTAATTTGTTCAACACTTTAAATTTTGACACCGCGTACAAAAAGTCCTGCGTATGTCCCTGGATGGATAAATTGACACGACATATCAAGGGACGGTGCCTTGGTGCATGTTATTTGCGGATGACATAGTACTGATTAATGAGACGCGATGTAATATCAATGGTAGGCTGAAGGTTTGGAGACAAAACCTTGAGTCTAAAGGTTTTAGGTTAAGCATTACTAAAACAGAATACTTGGATTACAAGTTCCATGACGTGACTCGTGAGACTGACGTGGAAGTGAGTCTTGATACACAAGTCATCCTCAAAAGATCATCTCAGATAATGGGGAGATGAGCAATGATGTCATACATCGTATTGGAGTAGGGTAGATAAAATTGAGGCTCGCATCCAGTGTCTTGTGTGATAAGAATGTGCCACCAAGTATTAAAGGTAAGTTCTATAAAGTGGTAGTTAGACTGACTATGTTGTATGTGGTAGAGTGTTGGCCAACCAAGAACTTTCATGTCTAGAAAATGAAAGTAGCGAAAATGAGGATATTGAGATGGATGTGCAAGCATACTCGGAGAAACAAGATTAGGAATGAAAATATTCGGGATAAGGTGGGAATGGCCTCTAAGATGAAAAAGATGCAATAAGCTAGTTGAGATGGTTCGGGCATGTGAAGAGGAGATGCACATATTCCTTAGTAAGGAGGTGTGAGAGGTTTGACAATGGTAGGTCTAAGGAGAGGTAGAGGTAGGCCGAAGAAGTATTAAGAAGAGGTGATTAGGCATTACATGAGACATAGTCGAGTGTATTTCTTTTCCAATATTAGTATTATTCTCGTATTTTCTTATTCTTAGATTTCTATTAGTACCTATTGTTTCTTTTGCTTCGGCTACTTGTAACGACCTGACTTGTCGTTTTGAGAATTTACATTCTGTTCAGTGACTTAAGGTCCCGAGAAACTTCATAATATGTATTATGACTTGCGTGTGTAGTCGAGTTTGGTTTTCGGAAGATTCAGAATTTAATTGAAAGAAAATTTTTTATTTTTGAAGCTTAAATGAAAAGAGTTGACCAGAGTTTGACTTTTGAGCAAACGACTCTGGAATGGAAATTTGATGATGTCAATAGCTTTGTATGGTGATTTCAGACTTAGGCATATGTCCAGATTTGGATTTGGAACCCCGTAGGACAATTCGACGCATTTTGGCAAAAATTGGAAAATGAAAGATTTTTAGAAAGTTTGATCGGGGAGTTGAATTTTCGATATCAGGGTCGGAATCCAGTTCTGAAATTTTCATAGGTCCGTTATGTCATTTATGAATCGCGTGCAAAATTTGAACTCATTCCGAATTTATTTGATACGTTTCGACACAAGATATAGAATTTGGAAAATTTCATAAACTCATAAGTTCGATTCGAGGTGCGATTCGTTGTTTCGGTATTGTTTCATGTGATTTGAGGCCTCGACTAAGTCCGTAATATGTTTTTAGACTTGTTGGTATGTTCGGACGGGGTCCCGGGGGGCTCGAGTGAGTTTCGGAGTGGTTTAAAACCATTTCTAGGCCATTTTTAACTGCTGGTTTTTTGCTACAGCAGTGTGCATCGCAAAAAATTCTACTGCAAAGAGCTAACTTTGGAAGCTTATATCTCGTAATCTGTAATAAATTTGGAGATGATCAAAAAATAAAAGTTGTATCCCTCTGACTCTAGTTTCTAGAAATGTAAATCATTTATCATTTGGATATTTGTACAGAAAGTTATGATTGATTAACCGAAGTCTGATACTATAGTTGTTTTGCCTGGAAATGTGCATCGCAGAAATTTCTGTTACGCTGTGATGACCCAAAAAGTTATCTTATATTTTAGAACTCGATTCCGTGCTCTTAAGCCTTATAAATAGCATTTTTACCCTCCTCTATTTGCATGCACAGTTAGGGTATTGGCCCGAAAGGCTTATTTGGTAAAAACTAAAAACAATAAGAATGTTTGCCTAAATACTTCAGTTGAGTTGACTTCGGCCAACATTTTTAGTAAACAGGCCCGAATCCATATTTTGACGGTCTTGGTGGGTCCGTATCGAATTATGGGACCTGGGCGTATGCCCGGAATCGAATTCGGAGGTCCCTAGTTCGAGTTATGAATTTTTGATAAAAATTAAAAGTTTGAAAATTAATTGTTTTTAAGAATTGGTTAATGTTTGGCCTTGTTGATACTGGGTCCGTATTTTGGTTCCGGAGCCCGGTAAAGGTCCAATATAATATTTATGACTTATCTGTGAAAATTGGTGAGAAACGGAGTTGGTTTGACGTGATTCGGACGTCCTGTGGTGAAGATAGAAATTTTAAAGTATTTTTGAGAATTTTATTTGATTTGGTGCTAAATTTGTAGTTCTAGGTGTTATTTCAGCAATTTGATCGCGCGAGTAAGTTCGTATGATATTTTTAGACTTGTGTGCATGTTTGGTTTGGAGCCTCGAGGGTTCGGGTGAGTTTCGGATAGGCCACTAGATGTTTTGGACATAGAAAATCTAGTATTTTGCTGCAGCAGGTGTTCTGGCATGTCCTTCTTAGCGTTCACGAAGGTACTCTCGCGAAAGCGAAAGGTAAGTTGGGATGGCTGAACTTTTACTCTTCGTGAACGCGAAGGCCTGGTCGTGAACGCGAAGTGATGGGGGATCTACCCTTCGCGAACGCGACTGGCTCATCGCGAACGCGGAGCATATGGGACCTGGGGAAGGGTTGGTATGTCCTTCATCGGGAACGCGAGCAATGTCTCGCGAACGCGAAGGCAAGGGGGGAGTAGCCTTCGCGAACGCGAAGGTTTGGCAGCCTATACTCTTCGCGAACGCGACAGTGTTCTCGCGAACGTGATGAACACTGTCGCCAAACACTTAAAATAGAATTAAAAAATGGGAATTAGCCATTGATTAATTTTCTCAAAAACCAAACGGGCTAGAAGCTATTTTCAAGAGGTATTTTCTTCCCCAAAGTGTTGGTAAGTGATTCTAAACCATTTTGTTTCAATTATTCATTTCATTTCATAAATTTTCAACCTAAAATCTAGAGTTTTCATGGTAGAATTAGGGGTTTGGGTAGAAACTAGGGATTTCGGAAATTTGGGGATTTAGACCTCAAATTGAGGTCGGATTCCAAAACCAATTATATATCCGGGCTCGGGGGTGAATGGGTAAATGGATTTTGGCCAAACCTCGGGTTTTGACCAAGCGGGCCCGGGGTCGATTTTTGACCATTTGGAGGAAAATTTGGGAAATCTAAATTTATGCAAGGTAATTGATTCCTTTAGCAATATTTGATATTATTGAGTCATTTTTGAATAGATGCGAGTGGTTTGGAGGAGGATTCTAGAGGAAAAGCTGTGATTGAGTATTAAGTGGCCTTCTGAGCGAGGTAAGTGTTGTGTCTAACTTTGACTTGAGGGAATTAGGAACCTCGGACTATTTGTTATGTGAAATTCATGTGAGCGGCGTATATGTGAGGTGACGAGTACTTATGCGCCGCCAATTTACATGTTTTCCCTGTTTCTCCCGCTTTTCTTATATTGTCTCTTTCCTATGCCTAATTGCTACGTGTTTATACTAGTGTTGTTAAATTGATCGTTCTTATCATGTTTACGGATTTTCTGGTTATAATTGAGTATTTATTTCAAAGTTGAGATTGATATTGTGGAACCAAATGTTGAAGTAAGGCTTGTACTTGCTATTCTATCTCCCTGTTGTTATTTATGCATTGTATTATGGTAAGGGAGAGTGTTAAAGCACGAAGGGTGACGCCGTGCCATATTGTGAGTGTTAATGCACGAAAGGTGATGCCGTGCCATATTGTGAGTGTTAATGCACGAAGGGTGATGTCGTGCCATGATATGAGAGTTAATGCACGAAGGGTGATGCCGTGCCGTTTTCATTGATTTTATGGTGAGATTTAGAGTAAAAGTATGAAGGGCGATGCCGTACATTTTTTCTTTACTGTATTCGTTGTTTCTGTTGATTTATAGTATATTGGTTGTTCCAGTTATCATCCTGTTGTAGTTCCTTATCTCGTATTCCCCCCATCATGTTTTCCCTCCCTGATATTTCCTGTCTAGCTCTTCATTACTGTTATTTGTATATACTGTTAAATTGTACATGTTGATTTGTAGGTGGCCTTGCCTTAGCCTTGTCACTACTTCGTCGAGGTTAGGATTGACACTTACCAGTACATGGGGGCGTTTGAACTGATACTGTATTCTGCACTTTCTGTGTAGATTTTGGTACCGACTCAGGTTGATTGAGATTTTTGCTAATGGACTGCTATCCGGAGATTCAAGGTAGATCTGTCAGCGTTCACAGACCTTAAAGTCCCCATCTATCTTTTCTGTTCTACTATTTCTTTCATTCAAACAGTTGTATTTCTTTCAGACTATTACTTGTAGTGAATTCTAGAATGCTCTTGAATTGTGACTCCATATCCGGGTGGTAGTAATTAATGCAGTTTTTATATTATCCCGCACTAATTATATTTCACCTTAGTTAATTTGTTGTTATTTATTGAATGGAATATGAATTGGTTTAATGATTCTCTAACGTTGTCTTGCCTAGCAAGTGAAATGTTAGGCGCCATCACGGTCCCGACGGTAGGAATTCCGGGTCGTAACATGCATATGGCTGACTTTGGAAGCTTATATCTTATAATCTATAAGGAATTTAGCGATGATCCAAAAATAAAAGTTGTAGCCCTTTGTATTTAGTTTTCAAAAATTTAAACCGTTTGGAAGTTGGAGTTGGGAACAAAAAGATATGGTTGATACACTACAGTCTGTCTGGGAAGAGTTTTGGAAGAGTTTGGTGTTTTGAGCATAGGCATGTAATGATCCAAAGGTCCATTTTTAGTTCTAGAGATCGAAATTCGATTTCGAGACTTTCGGGAGTTTGATAATGAATTATAAGAATGATCTGAAATGTTTGGTCTAATTTCATCAAGTCGCAATTGGGTTTTTAGCACGAAATATGAGTTAATTGTTTAACGAGTAAAATTGGTATCGTCTTGAGAAAATGAGCATCGAACCGAGTTTCGATTAAATGACTAGTTTTGTATTATTATTTTTGACTCATAGAAATAAGAATCGTCGAATTTCGAGTTCGTATGATGGAGTTAGAGCCTTTTTAGTGAAAAATAAACTGCGGTGTAAACAGTTCTGGTGCGCACCTTTAGCGACCAGATTAGTGTTTTTATTGGAAAGAAACTTAAGGACCAAAAATGGTTATTTCCTTCATTTCGTTTTAGATTTTTGGAGCATGGTTCTTGGGCGATTTTGAGGATTTCTTCATGGCTTCGACTGGGGTAATTGTACTACATCCGAAAGTGATTATATTTCATAAATCCATGGTTATATTTATCATTTCATTCGAGTTGTAATTGAAGAAATTGGAATTTTGTAACATCTTTCAAGAACAAATTTTTTAGATTTGGAGGTTGATTCATTATCAGAATTTGATAAAATTGGTATGGTTGAACTCGTATGAGAATGGGTATTCGTATTTCGTAAATATTATGTCGGGTTTTGAGAGGCGAGTCCCGCGTTGACTTTGGTTGACTTTTTATTGCAAAATTTTAAGTTGGCGTTTTATTATCCGGAATTATTTTCAATGAATTTTAATGAAGTTATACAATCAATTTGGATAGATTTGAGTTGTCCGGAGGTCAACTCAAGCAAGAAGGCTATTTTGGAATATCGACCTAACTTCAACATGGTATCTTGCCTAACCTTGAGTGGGGAAATTACCCCTTAGGCATTGAGTCTTATGTGGAAATTGTGTAATTGAAAACCATGTACGTGAGGTGACGAGTACGTACTTGGTTTATATGTGCAAATTGCATTGGTTGAAATTCGTAGACACCCTTATGTATTAAATTAGAAAATTGTTGGAACATAGTAAATCCTTTATTTGTCATGCCTCATTCCTTGTTTGCCGAGGTTGTTTTTATATGATAATTTGGTGTGATTTCCACTTTGATTTTTATGTGCAATACCGTGGTTAGTTGGGTTGACATTTCTTGAAAATAATTTCATTATGGATTCCTTATCTACAAATAATTATTAAATAAGTTTAAAAGGAGGCATTAATCTATTTGCCAAAAATTTGGATTAAAGGTGTTGTTCCTTGATGAATTATTTTACAATTCATGTTGTTGAAATTGGTATTGAGTTATAAAGGCCGTAAATCATATTGAGGCAAAGTGTTAATGTAACGACCCGACTTGTCATTTTGTGAATTAGCGTTTCGTTCAGAGACTTAAGGTCCCAAGCAGCTTTGTGATGTATATTATGACTTGCGTATGTGGTCGAGTTTGATTTTCGGATAATTCGGGATCAAATTGTAAGAACAATTCTTATTTAAGAAGCTTAAAAGAAAAGAGTTGACCGGAGAGTTGACTTTTGAGCAAATGACTCCCGAATAGAATTTTGATGATTCTAACAGCTCCATATGGTGATTTTGGACTTAGGAGCATGTCCGAAAAATCATTTGGAAGTCCGTAGTTAAATTAGGCTTGAAATGGCTAAAATAGAAATTTAAGTTTGGAAGTTTGACCGGGGAGTTAACTTTTTGATATCGGGGCCGGAATCCGATTCTGAAAATTGGAATACCTCCATTATGTCATTTATGACTTGTATGCAAAATTTGAAGTCATTCCGGATTGATTTGATGTGTTTCGGCACAAGATATAGAATTTGAAAGTTTAAAGTTTATAGATTTTGATTTGAGGTGCGATTCATCATTTTGATGTTAAAAGATGTGATTTGAGGCCTCGAGTAGGTCCGTGTTATGTTATGGAACTCGTTGGTATATTTGAACGGGATCCCGAGTGGCTCCGTGAGTTTCGGGGTGAGTTTTTAGCGATGTTCGGGCATTTCGGCACTCTAATATTGTTCTAGAACTTTTGGAAAATTACGGACCATTGAGGAAAAGTGCGGACAACACAATTTTGAGTGTGACCGCACTTCAGAGGAAAAGTGTGGACCGCGGAAGACAAGTGCAGACCGCACAATTTTGTGTGCGGCCGCACTCCAGAGGAAAAGTGCGGACCGCACAATTTTGTGTGCGACCGCACATCAGGGGTTCTGTAGGTTCGAAGGTCCGACTTCGGAGGCTTATATCTTTTAATCTACAATGAATTTGGAGATGATTCAAAAACGAAAGTTGTAGCCCTTTGAATCTAGGTTTTATAAAGGTATAGCATTAATTATTTAGATATTTATACAGAAAGTTATAGTCAATTTACCGAAGCATGGTAAGCTGTCACAATAAAGTGCGACCGCACTAAAAATTGTGCGACTGCAGAACTTGGAAATGTGCGGCAGAACTTGAAAATGTGCGGACCGCACATTGGGAAAGCAGACTTGGTACTATATAGCCGAGGGTTAGGTTATTATTTCATATTTGGACTTTGGGAGCTCGGTTTGTGGCGATATTTCGTGGGATTTTCAAGAAATTCATCGGGGTAAGTGATTCTAACTCGGATTTGGTTAACATACATGAATATATCATTGCTTTCATCATTTAATCAGTATTTTGAGATAAAAATTTGGGAAAATTATAGAAATTTTATAAAAACGAATTTTTGGGATTTGAATATCGATTTAGAGTCAGATTTGGATAAAATTGGTATGGTTGAACTCGTATCGGAATGAGTGTTCAGATTTTCATGAAAATTATGTCGGGTTCCGAGAAGCGGGCCCTATGTTGACTTTTGTTGACTTTTTAGAATAAATTTTTAAGTCGACGTTTTATTATCCGGAATTGTTTCCGATTAATTCTAATGAAGTTATACAATTAGTTCTGTTAGATTTGAGCTGTCCGGAGGTCAATTCAAGCAAGAAAATGATTTTGAAATATCGGCACAACTTCAAAAAGATAAGTATCTTGCCTAACCTTGAGTGGGGAAATTACCCCTTAGGCATTGAGTTTTATGTAATTGAAAACCATGTACGCGAGGTGACGAGTACATACTTGGTTTATATGTGCAAATTACATTGGTTGAAATTCGTAGACGCCCATATGTATTACATTGGAAAATTGTTGGAACTTAGTAAATCCTTGATTTGAAATGCCTCATTCCTTGTTTGTTGAATTTGTTTTTATATGATAATTTGGTGTGATTGCCACTTTGATTTTTATGTGAATCCCGTGTTTTTGTTGAGTTGTTATTTCCTGGAGATAATTTTATTATAGATTTTCCATATGCAAATAATTAATGAAATATATTTAAACCAAGGCGTTATATAATTATCAAGAAATTGAATTATAAACGTCGTGAATCATATTGAGGTAAAGTGCCAAATTGTGAAATATTATCCGGTTGAGTTGTTCACTCCTGAATATTTTGTTAAGATATTGTGCTCATTATGGCCGAGCCGTGGGCTTCTTATTGTGAAAAAACAAATATTGTTGAAATTTGTGATATGTTATAATATTTGAGCACTTGATGAGCCATTTGTGACATGTTGTAATATATGAGCACTTGATGAGCCATTTGTGATATGTGAGCACTTGATGTGCAGTTGTTGAAATCATATTTACTTTGGGACTACAGAACGGTATTCCGGGAGATTCCCCCTGTCTTGCATATTTACTTTTGGACTACGGAACGGTATTCCGGGAGATCCCCCTACATATTTAATTTAGGAATACGGAACGGTATTCTGAGAGAATCCCTTGCCTTGCATATTTACTTTGGGACTACGGAACGGTATTCTTGGAGATCCCCTTGTCTTGCATATTTACTTTTGGGACTACGAGGCGGTACCTCGGCAGATCCCCCTGTCTTGCATATTTACTTTTGGGACTATGAGGCGGTACCTCGGGAGTGCCCCTTTGTTGATATTTTTCTATGGATGCACTTGCCTTTGGTTATTTTATTTTTTCGTGATATATAAATTATTGTCTTCTTCAGTGATGTACTAGTTGACTTTATTATTATGTGTTTTGTGCTCCTTGTTGTATTGTGTTGGCTTTGGCTTTGGCTTTTTAGTACGAAACTCTGAAGATTTATATTTCTGGTTATTACTGATTTTTGATGACTGAATTGTTTTAAATAAAAGAAAATTTCTATTATGTTTTAAATTAATAAGTATTACATCCAAATCGGTAGTTTATCTAATGCTTTAATTTAAGTGCAAATGTCATTTTCTTCACTCAAACTATTTCTAAAGTAAATTGATCGTGCATATTCTTTTATATATTGATATTTTTGGCACGTGAGTTGTCTGTACAGTTGTGATAGAAACATGGGCACGAGGTGCCGTAAAAATATAAAAGTGGGCTAAGACCCATATTTTTATGAATATGAAATGAGGTGTCACAAGGTGACTTTTATTTGAAGGATTTATATTCCAAAATTTTATTTGAAAGAATTATATTTGAAAGATATTTATTTGAAGGAAGTATATTTGAAATAAAATTATTGGAAAGTATTATATCCTGCAGATTATTATTTGAAAGACTTATAGGTGAAAGGCTTATATTTGAAAGACTTGATTAATTGGTTGTACTTGTATTCATTATTTGTTGAGCAATATTTATGGTGTTCTTGTCGCCCTGTTGTTTATATCACTGGTTGATTATTATTTCCATAACTGTTATTTGTTTCCTATTATTTTTGAATGCTATATTACACAGGTTATTAGACTAGCGAGTGTCTTGATGGTATCTCGTCACTACTCCACTGAGGTTAGTCTTGATACTTACTGGGTATCGACTGCGGTGTACTCATACTACACTTCTGCACATTTTTGTGCATAGCCAGGTATTGGGATATTGGACTCGGACAGAGTTAGAATGTGATCGCAAGGATTCAAGGCAGAGCTGCTTGGTCTTCGCAGTCCCTTGGAGTCTTTCCATTTTATTGTAATGTTAATTATTAATCAAACAGTATTGAGTATTCGATCCTTGAGATCATTTCATGTATTCAGTTAAAGTTCGCGACTCAGTATTACCAGTCTTGGGAAGGTGTTATAATTATTTCCGATGTTTGTTTCGAAAAAGAAAAAATGGCTTGAATTTTAATTAAAATCGGCTTACTTAGTCTTAGAGACTAAGTGCCATCCGACGCATGTGGTGGGATTATGGGTCGTGACAAGTTGGTATCAGAGCTCTAGGTTCATAGGTTCTACGAGTCACGAACGAGTTTAGTAGAGTCTTGCGGATCGGTACATAGAACTCTCTACTTATCTTCGAGAGGCTATAGAACTGTTAGGAAATTTTCACTTCTTTCATTCCTTATCGTGCAGAATTTATTCATCTTGAGGCATATATCTTATGTTCTTTTGCATCCACTCTTGTATGAAATTGCGCACTCGATATCAACTATGCGCCAACAGTTTGTGATACTACAGAAGGGTTATAAGGGAGCCAGGGTTGCTCAACCATTGTTATAACATGTCGTCCAGATCAAGGATGCGGAAGTATTGAGAGATCATTTAGTTTTGCACATGAGGGTGCAACAGGTTCTGACATCTAGTTGATACGTATGATCTTGAGAATGTTTAATTAATTGCCTAATCATCACAATCGTGGTAGGTTCACGAGGTGGGTGTAGATCTGAAGATAGTTGGTGGTATTAGAGACTATGTAGTTCGTATGTGATTTCTATTTAGCGAATGGTACATACTAACATCCAAGGCACTAGAGGAAGCGAGTTTAACTATCATGAGGATGACATGCGCCAAATAAATGGCTTAAGGTGTCTTATGACCGGTGTCGTACGAGGGATGAAGGTTAGTGTTGTGGATCATCGGACTGTGTCCTATAGCTTCGTGCCAAGTGAGGGGAGTCCACTATCAACGATCAGATTGTGGGGTCATGTGTTATATCAGTTTTGGCCTGAGATGTATTTATGTGGTATTGAAAGGTTCTCTGAAATTTGTATATGATTAAGAGCTGAGATTTGTATGGGATGATACTGGGACTTGCGGTATTCTTTCTTCCTTAATAATTCTACATTTCAATACCAGTGGGGTCATGAAAATAATTTCAGAATACTCGGGCTTCTACAGTACGTTCTTTTAATGCACCACCGACACGTGGTTCCTATAATAGTTATTCCAGTTATCCGGCAGAGACTCAGTATGAGCAGCCGAAGCCGCAGAGGGGTTGTTATCAGTGTGGTGATTGTACTAGGCAATTTATGAGAGAATGTCCCAGACTTGGGAGAGATGGATTTCATCAGAATACTTATGCTACAAGCTTTATTCCAGTTAATACTCCACGTGCACAGCCAGTTATGGGTGGAGGACATGGGGTAGAGGGCGCCCAAGAGGGGGAGGCCCGGCTCGTTAATATAATTTCTATGACTTGGTTGAGGCCAATACACCAGATGGTGTCGTACATGCATGATTTAATTTATAATAAAAGGAGCACTATTCTTATTTTGATTTAATTCTGATTATCGAGGTGAGACCTCCTATCGTGCTCCATATAGGGCGAGTTTGTGATTTGTACACCACTCACGTGTTTACCCATGTTTGGAGATTTGATGATGTTAGCCCGTGTCTATTATTTTTATTTGTGTTCACTATTGAGGGCTATAAGTCCCAAAAAATGACTTTCTATTACTCACTACAATGGGTTTAGATGTGATTTCGGAATAATTGATTTCAATTTTATGAATTATATGCCCTATTGGTATGAGGATTCATTATGTGTTGTGAAAACTGTTTACGAAATTTATTAAAAATAAGAAAGAAAGGGAATAGAAAATTTCAGTTGGAACAATGTGCAAAATACCTATGATTCAGAGATGAGGACGAGATCCTCACATTTTTATATGATGTGAAATATTTAAACCGGACTACAAGCTGTATTGGAAGTTATATAAGGACGAGGTCCTTGTGATGATTTTTTTTTATGTGTCTAAATTCTCCCTTTTGTGAAATTAAAAAAAATTGTACTATAGTATTAATATAGAGGTATGCCTGTTAGGCTTATTTGACAATTCTTGTATGTATTTTCTATGCATATTTAGCCATATTCGTGACGTGAATATTGAGTGTTAGCCTACGAGGCGAGTGCCCAGGTGACGTTAAATGTGACTCATTAATTTGGGTAAATAATTATGAGGTCTTCATGCCTAGTGTGTTGCTGTCAATATTGTGAAAAAAAATTGAAACGAGATTTTGGTTAACATGAGATTAATTGAGGATGCTATTAATTATGAACAACTATTATGACTAGAGATGTGGTTATGGGCATACGTATAATGTGTGTGTAGGCACGAAATTGCTATAGCTGGTTGAGAGTAACATAGTGTGTTAATATGCAAATCAGGCCTTTTTAAAATTTATTGAAGTGTAAGAAATTGGCTTTAAAGTTTATAAATGAGGACAAAGGAATAATCTCAACTGAGATGGTATTGTCGGAACCATGTTAAATTGTGGTATTGTAGAATCACCCACGAGTATGTGTGTAAGGATATACTCAGTAATTTAATGTCCTCATAATAATTCTTGTCACATTCGAGGATGAACGTATGTTTAAAAGGGGGAGAATGTAACGACCCGACTTATTGCTTTGTGAATTAGCGTCTCGTTCAGCGACTTAAGGTCCCAAGAAACTTTGTGATGTGTATTATGACTTGCGTGTGTGGTCGAGTTATATTTTCGGATGATTTGGGATCAAATTGGAAGAACAATTCTTATTTAAGAAGCTTAAAAGAAAAGAGTTGACCGGAGAGTTGACTTTTGAGCAAACGACTCCGGAATAGAATTTTGATGATTCCAACAGTTTTGTATGGTCATTTTGGACTTAGAAGCATGTCCGAAAAATCATTTGGAAGTCTGTAGTTAAATTAGACTTGAATGGCTAAAATAGAAATTTAAGTTTGGAAGTTTGATCGGGGAGTTGACTTTTTGATATCGGGCCGGAATTCGATTCTGAACATTGGAATACCTCCATTATGTCATTTATGACTTGTGTACAAAATTTGAAGTCATTCCGGATTGATTTGATATGTTTCAGCACAAAACATAGATTTTGATTTGAGGTGCGATTCGTCGTTTAGATGTTGTTTGATATGATTTGAGGCCTCGAGTAAGTTCGTGTTATGTTATAGAGCTCGTTGGTATATTTGAACAGGATCCCGAGTGGCTCGGTGAGTTTCGGGGTGAGTTTTGAGCAATGTCCGGGCATTTCGGCACTCTAATGTTGTTCTGGAACTTTTGGAAAAGTGCGGACCGTAGAGGAAAAGTACGGACCGCACAATTTTGAGTGCGGACGCACTTCAGAGGAAAAGTGCGGACCGCAGAGGACAAGTGCGAACCGCACAATTTTGTGTGCGGCCGTACTCCAGAGGAAAAGTGCGGACCGCACAACTTTGTGTGCGGCCGCACATCTGGGGTTATCCAGGTTCGATGGTCCGACTTCAGAAGCTTATATCATTTAATCTACAACGAATTTGGAGATGATTCAAAAATTAAAGTTGTATTCCTCTGAATCTAGTTTTTTGAAAGGTATAGCATTAATTATTTGGATATTTTTACAGAAAGTTATAGGTATTTTACCGAAGCTCGGTAAGCTGTCACAGTAAAGTGCGACCACACTCAAAATTGTGGTGCCGCAGAACTTGGAAATGTGTGGCAGCACTTGAAAATGTGCGGACCGCACATTGGGAAAAGCAGACTTGGTACTATATAGCCAAGGGTTAGGTTATTATTTTATATTTGGACTTTGGGAGCTCGGTTTGTGGTGATGTTTTGTGTGATTTTCAAGAAAATCATCGGGGTAAGTGATTCTAACTCGGATTTGGTTAACATACATGAATATATCATTGCTTTCATCATTTAATCAGTATTTTGAGAAAATTTTGGGGAAATTGTAAAAACTTCATAAAAATGAATTTTTGAGATTTGAATACCGATTCAGAGTCGGATTTGGATAAAATTGGTATGGTTGAACTCGTATCTTAATGAGTGTTCGTATTTTCATGGAAACTATGTCGGGTTCTGAGAGGCGAGCCCCATGTTGACTTTTATTGACTTTTTAGAATAAATTTTTAAGTCGGCGTTTGATTATCCAGAATTATTTTTGATGAATTCTAATGAAGTTATTAAATTAGTTTGGTTAGATTTGAGCTGTCCGAAGGCCAATTCAACCAAGAAGGCGATTTTGGAATATCGGCATAACTTCAAAAAGGTAAGTATCTTGCCTAACCTTGAGTGGGTGAATTACCCCTTAGGCATTGAGTCTTATGTAATTGAAAACCATGTACGCGAGGTGACGAGTACGTACTTGGTTTATATGTGCAAATTACATTAGTTGAAATTCGTAGACGCCTGTATGTATTACATTGGAAAATTGTTGGAACTTAGTAAATTATTGATTTGAAATGCCTCATTCCTTATTTGTTGAATTTATTTTTATATGATAATTTGGTGTGATCGCCACTTTGATTTTTATGTGAATCTCGTGTTTTTGTTAAGTTGTTATTTCCTGGAGATAATTTTATTATGGATTTTTTATCTGCAAATAATTAATGAAATACGTTTAAACCGAGGCGTTATATAATTATCAAGAAATTGAATTATAAAGGTCATGAATCATATCGAGGCAAAGTGCCAAATTGTGAAATATTATTCGGTTGAGTTGTTCACTCCCGAACATTTTGTTAAGATGTTGTGCTCATTATGGCCGAGTCGTGGGCTTCTTATTGTGAAAAATAATAATATATTGTTGAAATTTGTGATATGTTGTAATATTTGAGCATTTGATGAGCCATTTGTGATATGTGAGCACTTGATGTGCAGTTGTTGAAATCATATTTACTTTGGGACTACGGAACGGTATTCTGGGAGATCCCCCTTGTCTTGCATATTTACTTTGGGACTACTAAACGATATTCCGGGAGATCCCCCTGCATATTTATTTTAGGACTACGGAACAGTATTCCATGAGATTCCCCTGCCCTGCATATTTACTTTGAAACTACGGAACAGTATTTCGGGAGATCCCCTTGTCTTGCATATTTACTTTTGGGACTACGAGGCGGTACTTCGGGAGATTCCCCTATCTTGCATATTTACTTTTGGGACTACAAGGCGGTACCTCGGGAGTGCCCTTTTTGTTGATATTTTTCTATAGATGCACTTGCCTTTGGTTATTTTGTTTTTCCGTGATATGCAAATTCTTGTCTTTTTCGGTGATGTATTTGTTGACTTTATTATTATGTGTTTTATGCTCCTTGTTGTATTGTGTTGGCTTTGGCTTTTTAGTACACGGCTCTGAAGATTTATATTTCTGGTTTTTACTGATTTTTGATGACTGAATTGTTTTAAATAAAAAGAAATTCTATTATGTTTTAAATTAAAAAGTATTACATCCTAATCGGTAGTTTATCTAATGCTTTAATTTAAGTACAAATGTCATTTTCTTCACTCAAATTATTTCTAAAGTAAATTGATCATGTAGATTCTTTTATATATTGATATATTTGACACGTGAGTTGTCCATGCAGTTATAATAGAAACATGGGCACGAGGTGCCGTAAAAATATGAAAGTGGGATGAGACCCATATTTTTATGAATATGAAATGAGGTGTCACAAGGTGACTTTTATTTGAAGGAATTATATTCTAAAATTTTATTTGAAAGAATTATATCTGAAAGAAGTATATTCGAAATAAAATAATCGGAAAGTATTATATTCTATAGATTATTATTTGAAAGATTTATAGGTGAAAGAATTATATTTGAAGGACTTGATTAATTGGTTGTACTTGTATTCATTATTTGTTGAGCAATATTTATGGTGTTTTTGCCGCCCTGCTGTTTATATCACTGGTTGATTACTATTGCCATCATTGTTATTTGTTTCCTATTATTTTTGTATGTTATATTACACAGGTTATTAGGCTAGTGAGTGTCTTGACTGTACCTCGTCACTACTCCACTGAGGTTACTCTTGATACTTACTGGGTACCGACTGCGGTGTACTCATACTATACTTCAGCACATTTTTGTGCAGAGCCAGGTATTGGAGATATCGGACTCAGACAGAGTTAGAGTGTATTCGCAAGGATTCAAGGTAGAGCTACTTGGTCATCGCAGTCCCTTGGAGTCTTTTCATTTTATTGTACTGTTAATTATTAATCAAACATTATTGAGTATTCGATCCTTGAGATCATTTCATGTATTCAGTTAGAGTTCGTGACTCAGTATTACTAGTCTTGGGAAGGTCTTATAATTATTTCCACTATTTGTTTCGAAAAAAATGGCTTGAATTGAAATTAAAATCGGTTTATTTAGTCTTAGAGACTAAGTTTCATCACGACGCATGTGGTGGGATTTTGGGTCGTGACAGTTAAATTGTGAAATATTATTCTGTTGAGTTGTTCACTCTCTGATATTTTGTTAAGATTTTGTGCACATTATGGTCGAGCCATGGGCTCCTTATTGTGAAAATTAATGTATTGTTGATTTCTGTGATATGCTGTGATATTGGCGCATGATATTGTTGAAAGGTTTGTTCGGGGTGTTTGCATAAGGTTTCTGCCGTGCTATTGTTACTATTGATATATGCACATGCAACGTGACAAGGTGGGCTATATATGTGGATTTGCGCATGTGGCGAGATAAGGTGGGAATAGTATTATGCACGTGCGGTGAGACAAGGCGGGTATTTACTTTATTATTGCGCACGTGACGAGACAAGGTGGGCTATGTCGGGGATTGATTTGTGATGACTTGTGATGTCCTGGGGGCATTGTTGTTGTTGATATTTATGATTTGGGACTACGAGGCGGTACCTCAGGAGTGCCCTTCTGTTGATATTTCTCTATGGCTGCACTTGCCTTTGGTTATTTTATTTTTCCGTAATAAGTAAATTCTCGTGTTCTCTGTGATGTATTAATTGACTTAATATTAAGTGTTTTGTATTTCTTGTTGTATTGTGTTGGCTTTGACTCTTTGTACAAGACTCTGAGGATTTGTGTTTCTGGTTTTTACTAGTTTTCGATGTTTGAGTTGTTTTGAATAAAAGAAATTGCTATTATGTTTTAATTTAATTAATTTTACATCCAAATCAATAGCTATCAAATGCTTCATTTTAATTGAAATGTCATTTTTTTTCACTTAAACGAGTTCAAAAATAAACTCATTTCTTTGTTGATTTCTTACTTGGTTTAAAAATTGTAAACCTATTTTATTGAAAATAAATTGATCCTATGGATCTTATATATATTGATATTTTAGTACGTGAGTTGTCCGTGCGGTTGTAATAGAGACATGGGCACGAGGTGCCGTGAAAATATGAAAGTGGGTTGAGACCCGTGTTTTATGATTATGAAATGTGATGTCACAAAGTGACTTTTATTTGAAAGAATTATATTCGAAAGATTTTTATTTGAAGCACTTATATGTGAAAGATTTATATTTGAAGGACTTACATTTGCAAGATGTATATTTTGAAGGACTTGATTAATTGGTTGTACTTGTGTTCATTATTCGCTTGAGCAATATTTATGGTGTTCTTGTTGTCTTGTTGTTTACATCACTAGTTAATTATTGTTGCTATCACTGCTATTTATTTTCTATTATTTTTGTATACTATATCTACTCCACCGAGGTTAGTCTTGATACTTACTGGATACCGAATGTGGTGTACTCTTGCTACACTTATGCATATATTTTGTGAAGAGCCAGGTACTGGAGATATTGGACTCGAGCAGAGTTAGTGTGTTGATCGCAAGGATTCAAGGTAGAGCTGCTTGGTCGTCACAGTCCCTTGGAGTCTTCCCATTTTATTGTACTGTTAATTATTATTCGAATAGTATTGTATATTCGGTTCTCGATATCATTCCATGTATTCAGTTAGAGTTCGTGACTCAGCATTACCAGTCTTGGGAGGTTGTTGAATATTTTCGTTGTTGGTTTTGACACTTGTATTAAAAATAAATGCTTGAATTATTATTATAATCGGCTTACCTAGTCTTAGAGACTAAGTGTCATCACGACACCTGTGGTGAGATTTTGGGTCGTGACAAGTCAGTATCAGAGCTTTAGGTTAATAGTTTCAACGAGTCACGAACGAGTCTAGCAGAGTCTTGCGGATCGATACGGAGACGTCTGTACTTATCATCGAGAGACTACAGAACTCTTAGAAAATTTTCACTTCTTTCATTCCTATCATGCATAATTTATTGATCTGTGAATTTGAGTCTTTGTATATTTATTCTCTCACAAATGGTGAGGACACGTGCTACCGGGTCAACTGAACAGACACCCGCGCATTCTGCTAGGGTCGCGAGAGGCCGGGGCCGAGATAGAGGCCGAGGAAGGGCACGTGCCGCAGTTAGAGCACCTGTCACAGTAGCATTTGAGGAGCCACCAGTAGTTCCAGTTGGGGGACATGCACCAGAGACACCTGTTGTTACCCCCGGACTTCATGAGACTTTAGCACAATTCCTGAACATGTTTGGTATATTAACTCAGGCGGGGTTGATTACGATCGCACCAGCTACTTCACAGACCGGGGGAGGAACTCAGACTCCCGCTGCCCGTACTCCAGAGCAGCGAGTCCATATTGCTCAGGTTCCAGGAGTCATGGAGACTCCGCCTGTGGTCCCAGTTTAGCACATGGTTAGGGTCGCAACATCTAAGGAAGAACAACTTAGACTTGCAAGGTTCAAGAAGTTTGACCCTCCTACCTTCAGTGGTTTGGCTTTAGAGGGGGCACAAGGTTTTCTAGAGTAGTGCCACCACATTCTCCGCATTATGGGTATTGTGGAGATGAGTGGGGCTACTTTTACTACGTTCCAGCTTAGAGGAGTGGCTTATCAGTGGTGGCGAGCATACAAGTTGGGTAGCCCGGCCGAGGCAGCTTCACTCACTTAGACTCAGTTCTCAGATATGTTCTTGAGGGAGTATGTTCCCTAGAGTCTCAGAGATGCATGTCGTACAGAGTTTGATCAGTTGCGCCAGGGTTCTATAACCGTGTCAGATTATGCGGTCTGGTTCAGTGATTTTGGCTAGGCATGCACCAGCCTTGGTTGCTACTGTTCGAGAGCGGGTTCATCGATTTATTGAGGGGCTCAACCCCAGTATCAGATTTGGCATGGCCCGAGAGTTGGAGATGGATATTGCGTACCAGCAGGTAGTAGGAATCGCTAGGATATTGGAGGGTATGTAGGACCAGGAAATAGGGGACAAGCGGGGCCAGGAGAGAGAGAGGAACTCAGACTCCTGATGCCCGTACTCCAGAGCAGCGAGTCCACATTGGTCAGGTTCCAGGAGTCATGGAGACTCAGCATGTGGTCTCAGTTCAGCCCATGGTTAGGGCAGCAACATTTAAGGAAGAACAACTTAGACTTGCAAGGTTCAAGAAGTATGACCCTCCTACCTTTTGTGGTTTGGCTTTAGGGGGCACAAGGTTTTATAGAGTAGTTCCACCACATTCTCCGCACTATGGGTATTGAGGAGACGAGTAGGGATGATTTTACTATGTTCTAGCTTAGAGGAGTGGCTATCAGTGGTGACGAGCATACGAGTTGGGTAACCCGACCGAGGCAGCTTCACTCACTTGGACTCAGTTCTCAGATATGTTCTTGAGGGAGTATGTTCGCCAGAGTCTTAGAGATGCATGGTGCGCAGAGTTTGAGCAGTTGCGCCTGGGTTCTATGACTGTATCAGATTATGCGATCTGGTTCAGTGATTTGGCTAGGCATGCACCAACCTTGGTTTCTACTATTCGAGAGCAGGTTCGTCGATTTATTGAGGGGCTCAACCCCAGTATCAGATTTGGCATGGCCCGAGAGTTGGAGATGGATATTTCATACCAACAGGTAGTGGGAATTGCTAGGAGATTGGAGGGTATGTAGGACCAGAAGAGAGGGGACAGGCGGGGCCAGGAAAGAGAGGGCAGACGAGGTCATGAGATGGAGTACATGGAGGCTAAGAGGCCTCACAGACCGGAGAGATCTGCTGGTCCTTATTTTGGAGGCAGGGTACAACATGGTAGAGGGTTTGTGGGTCAGCCAGTTCAGTTAGCACTTCAGGCTTCACACGGTGTTACGGGCGCTTATGGGTCTCAGAGTACTCGTACCGCACAGTTTCCACAACCACGTCAGCAGAGAGGTTGCTTCAAGTGTGGAGATACCAGGCACATGGTGAGAGATTGTCCCAAACTCCGAACAGATGTGTCACAGTGGGGTATTCAGGCGAATAGAGGGTGCCCAAGAGTGGGAGGCCCGACCCATTAATGTGTTTCATACAGTAGGTCTGAGGCCTCTATGCCAGATGATGTTGTACAGGTATGGTTTCGATTTGTTATAGAGGATCCTCATTCGTATTGTGTTTCGGTTCTGATTATCGATGTAAGACCTCATATCATGCTCCATATAGGGCGAGCTTGTGATTTGTACACCACTCGCATGTTTATCCCTGTTGGGAGATTTGATGGTGTTCGCCGTGTCTATCATTTTTGTTTTATATACTATAGTGGGCTATGAGTCCAAAAGTGATTTTTTAGTACTCACTACAATGGGTTTTGATATAATTTCGGGGTAATTGATTACAATTTTATGAATGATATGCCCTACCGGTATGAGGGTTCATAATGTATTGTGAATTTGTTTGACGGAATTTATTAAAAGAATAAAAAGAAATGGAAAGTTTCAGTTGGCACAATGTGCATAAAACTTGTGATTTAGAGTTGAGGATGGGATCCTCGCGTTTTAATGTGATTTGATATGTTAACTCGGGCTACGTGCCACAATGAAAGTTATATCAGGATGAGATCCTTGTGGTTAAATTCATGTGTTTTAAATTCTTCCTTTATAAAATTTAATGTATACTATAGTACTAATAGGGAGTCATGCTTGTTAGGCTTATTTGAAAATTCTTTTATGTATTTTTCTGTGCATATTTAGCCATTTTGTGCTGTAATTATTGAGTTTTAGCCCACGAGGTGAGTGCCCAGGTGGCGTTAAATGTGACTCGTTAATTCGGGTAAATAATAATGAGGTCTTCATGCCTTGTGTCTCGTTGTTAGTAAGGTGAAGGTTTAAAATGAGATTTTAGTCAACATAAGGTTAATTGACGACGCTGTAATCGATTATGAACAACTATTATGACCAGAGATGTGGTTATGGGAATACGTATGACGTGTGCGTAGGCACGAGTTGCTACAACCGGTTGAGACTAATACCGTGTGTTGATGTGAAAATTTTGGTCTTTTGGAAATGTTTGGAGTGTAAGAAATTGGTTTTAAAGTTTATAAATATGGATAAAAGAAATAATCTCAACTGACATGGTATTGTCGGACCATGTTAAAATTTCGGTAAAGTAGACTCATCGCGATTAGGTGTGTAATAGTATACTCATTAATTTAATGTCCTCAGAATAATTCTTGGCATATTCGAGGACGAACGTATGTTTTAAGAGGGAGAGAATGTAACGATCGTTTTGAGAATTTACGTTCCGTTCAGTGACTTAAGGTCCCGAGCGACTTCATAATATGTATTATAACTTGCGTGTGTGGTCGAGTTTGGTTTTCGGAAGATTCGAAATTTAATTGAAAGAACAATTCTTATTTTTGAAGCTTAAATGAAAAGAGTTGACCGGAGTTTGACTTTTGAGCAAATGACTCTGGAATGGAAATTTGATGATGTTAATAGCTTCGTATGGTGATTTCGGACTTAGGCGTATGTCCAGATTTGGATTTGGAAGCCCGTAGAACAATTCGACGCATTTTGGCGAAAATTGAAAAATGAAAGTTTTTTAGAAAGTTTGACCGGGGAGTTGACTTTTCGATATCGGGGTCGAATCCAGTTCTGAAATTTTTATAGGTCCGTTATGTCATTTATGACTTGCATGCAAAATTTGAAGTCATTCCGAATTGATTTGATACGTTTCGGCACAACATATAGAATTTGGAAAATTTCATACTCATAAGTTCGATTCGAGGTGCGATTCGTTGTTACAGTATATTTTGATGTGATTTGAGGCCTCGACTAAGTTCGTAATATGTTTTGAGGCTTGTTGGTATGTTCGGACGGGGTCCCGAGGGGCTCGGGTGAGTTTTGGAGTGGTTTCAGACCATTTCTAGGCCATTTTTAACTACTGGTTTTTGGCTATAGCAGTGTGCATCGCAGAAATTTCTATTACACAGAGCTGACTTTGGAAGCTTATATCTTGTAATCTGTAAGAAATTTGGATATGATAAAAAATAAAGTTGTAGCCCTCTGCGTCTAGTTTCCAGAAATATAAACCATTCATCATTTGGACATTTTACAAAAATTATGATCGATTAACCGAAACCTGGTACTGTAGTTGTTTTGCCTGGCAGTGTGCATCGCAGAAATTTCTGTTGCACATGACTGATTTTGGAAGCTTATATCTCGTAATCTATAAGGAATTTGGCAATGATACAAAAATAAAAGTTATAGCCCTTTGTATCTAGTTTTCAGAAATTTAAACCGTTTAGAAGTTGGAGTTGGGTACAAAAAGTTATGGTTGATACACTGCAGGCTGTCTTGAAAGAGTTTTGGAAGAGTTTGGTGTTTTGAGCATAAGCTTGTAATGATCCAAATGTCCATTTTTAGTTTTAGAGATTGAAATTCGATTTCGAGACTTTCGGGAGTTTGATAATGAATTACAAGAATGATCTGGAATGTTTGGTCTAATTTCAACAAGTATCAATTAAGTTTTTAACGCGAAACATAAGTTAATTATTTAACGAGCGAAATTGGTATCGCATTGAGCAAATGAGCTCCGAATTGAGTTTCGATTAAACAACTAGGTTTATATTATTATTTGTGACTCATAGAAATAAGAATCGTCGAATTCCGAGTTCGTATGATGGTGTTAGAGCCTTTTTAGTGAAAAATAAACTGCTGGTGTAAACAGTTCTGGCGCGTACCTTTAGCGACCAGATTTGGCACTTTTAACGACGGGAATTGGGCTTGTAGCGACCAAATTAGTGTTTTTATTGGGCAGAAACTTAAGGACCAAAAATGGTCATTTCCTTCATTTCGTTTTGGATTGTTGGAGCACGGTTCTTGGGTGATTTTGAGGATTTCTTCATGGCTTCGACTAGGGTAGGTGTTCTATATCCGAAAGTGATTATATTTCATAAATCCATATTTATATTCATCGTTTAATTCGAGTTGTAATGGAATAAATTGGATTTTTTTATAAAATCTTTCAAAAATAAAAATTTTAGATTTGGAGGTCAATTCGTTATCGGAATTTGATAAAATTGGTATGGTTGAAATCGTATCTGAATGAATGTTCGGATTTCGTGAAAATTCTATCGGGTTTCAAGAGGCGGGCCATTAACTTTGGTTGACTTTTTAATGTAAAATTTTAAGTTGATATTTTATTATCCGGAATTATTTCCGATGAATTTTAATGAAGTTATACAATTAATTTGGATAGATTTGAGTTGTTCGGAGGTCAACTCAAGCAAGAAAGCTATTTTGAAATATCGGCCTAACTTTAAAAAGGTAAGTATCTTGCCTAACCTTGAGTGGGAGAATTACTCCTTAGGCATTGAGTCTTATGTGGAAATTGTGTAATTGAAAACCATGTACGCGAGGTGACGAGTACGTACTTGGTTTATATGTACAAATTGCATTGGTTGAAATTCGTAGACGCCCTTATGTATTAAGTTGGAAAATTGTTGGAACATAGTAAATCCTTTATTTGTCATGCCTGATTTCTTGTTTGCCGAGGTTGTTTTTATATGATAATTTGGTGTGATTTTCACTTTGATTTTTATGTGAAATACCGTGGTTAGTTGGGTTAACATTTCTTGAAAATAATTTTATTATGGATTCCTTATCTACAAATAATTATTAAATAAGTTTAAAATGAGGCATTAATCTATTTGCCAAAAATTTGGATTAAAGATGGCGTTGTTCCTTGATGAATTATTTTACAGTTCATGTTGTTGAAATTGGTATTGAGTTATAAAGGTCGTAAATCATATTGAGGCAAAGTGTTAAATTGTGAAATATTATTCTGTTGAGTTGTTCACTCCCGGATATTTTGTTAAGCTTTTGTGCATATTATGATCGAGCCATGGGCTCCTTATTGTGCAAATTAATGTATTGTTGATTTCTGTGATATGTTGTAGTAATTGAGCACTTAGGTGCAATTTATGAGATGTTGTGATATTGGCACTTGATATTGTTGAGAGGTTTGTTCGGGTGTTTGCACAAGGTTTCTGTCGTGCTATTGTTACTATTGATATATGCACATGCGGCGTGACAAGGCAGGCTATATATGTGGGTTTGCGCATGTGGCAAGACAAGGTGAGAATATTATTATGAGCGTGCGGCGAGACAAGGCGAGCATTTACTTTATTATTGCGCACGTGGCGAGACAAGGTGGGCTTCGTCGGGGATTGATTTGTGATGACTTGTGATGGCCTGGGGGCATTGTTGTTGGTGATATTTATGATTTGGCACTACAGGGCGGTACCTCGGGAGTGTCCTTCTGTTGATAATTCTCTATGGCTACACTTGCCTTTGATTATTTTATTTTTTCGTAATAAGTAAATTCTTGTGTTCTCCGTGATATATTAATTGACTTAATATTAAATGTTTTGTATTTCTTGTTGTATTGTGTTAGCTTTGGCTCTTTGTACAAGACTCTGAGGATTTGTGTTTCTGGTTTTTATTGGTTTTCGAGGTTTGAGTTGTTTTGAATAAAAGAAATTGCTATTATGTTTTAATTTAATAAATTTTACATCCAAATCAGTAGCTATCAGATGCTTTATTTTAATTGAAATGTCATTTTATTCACCCCAAACGAGTTCAAAAATAAACTCATTTCTTTGTTGATTTCTTACTTGGTTTAAAAATTGTAAACTTACTTTATTGAAAATAAATTGATCATGTGGATCTTATATACATTGATATTTTAGTACGTGAGTTGTCTATGCGGTTGTAATAGAGATATGGGTACGAGGTGCCGTGAAAATATGAAAGTGGACTGAGACCCGTATTTTATAATTATGAAATGAGGTGTCACAGAGTGACTTTTATTTGAAAGAATTATATTAGAAAGATTTTTATTTGAAGAACTTATATGCGAAAGGTTTATATTTGAAGGACTTACATTTGAAAGATGTATATTTTGAAGGACTTGATTAATTGGTTGTACTTGTGTTCATTATTCGCTTGAGCAATATTTATGGTGTTCTTGTTGCCTTGTTATTTATATCACTAGTTAATTATTGTTGCTATCACTACTATTTATTTTCTATTATTTTTATATACTATATTGCACAGGTTATTAGACTAGTGAGTATCTTGACTGTACCTCGTCATTACTCCACCGAGGTTAGTCTTGATACTTACTGGGTACCGACTGTGGTGTACTCATGCTACACTTCTGCACATTTTTGTGCAGAGCCAGGTACTGGAGATATTGGACTCGAGCAGCGTTAGTGTGTTGATCGCAAGGATTCAAGGTAGAGCTGCTTGGTCGTCGCAATCCCTTGGAGTCTTCCCATTTTAGTGTACTATTAATTATTATTCGAACAGTATTGTATATTCGGTCCTCGATATTATTCCATGTATTTAGTTAGAGTTCGTGACTCAGTATTACCAGTCTTGGGAGGTTGTTTGAATATTTCCGCTATTGATTTTGATACTTGTATTAAAAAATGTTTGAATTGTTATTATAATCGGCTTGCCTAGTCTTAGAGACTTAGTGTCATCACGACGCCTGTGGTGAGATTTTGGGTCGTGACACTACTTTATTATCTTGATGTTGTTACACGGCTTGTCCACTGCTATATGTTTTTTCAATACTACTGTGATTATGTTTTTCTTGAATCGATAATCTATCGGAAACAACATTTACCTTCGCAAGATAGAGATAAGATCAAGGATTTAAATTTAATGACTTTAATTTTTAAGATTCTCAATATTTAATTTATTAGACTGTTAAAATTACGGTTTAGATCTAATATTTATTGAGATTTAGAAGATAATTTTATGCTACGTGTCGAAAGTTTTAGGTTCAGTTGAACCCGTAGCTTAAAGGGTATATCCGTTTTTGTTAAGATCTGCGTATATACTAACCTTACAAATCTCACTTGTGGGATTATACTATTATATTGTTATTGTTATTATAATATAAAGTGCTGGAAATGAAATGCGCTTGGCTAAGGCATGTAATTTGTGTCGTAATTAAAACCCAAACGTTGACGGACCATGTCAAGTTGTCAAGACAGCGACACACGCTTATACTGTATCCGCTGTTCAAATCCACAACAATAAAAAACCCTTCGTTTTCAATTTAAACCACCATTATTCTGACGTTACGAGTCAAAATCCATTTCTCAATCAACACAACAATGTCATCTTACGGCAACAGAGCAACTTATTCTCCTTCAGCACCACCTCTCTCCGACCCGAATGAGCCCCCAGTAGCCCATCCCTATCATCCTCCTCCTCCTTCTTCTTCGGGAAATTACTCAAATTACCCAAATTACCCTCAGTCTCAACAGCCACAGAGTAGTGGTTACGGATATGGGCCTAGTTCTTCTTCTTCTTATGGGTATAATTACCAGCAGCCTACTCCAAATTATGCAACTTTTCCTCCTGGGACTGACCCACAAATTATTCAGAGCTTCCAGATGGTGGACAGGGACCAAAGTGGGTTTGTTGAAGAGAAGGAGTTACAAGAGGCTCTTTCTTCGGGTTACCAAAGGTTTAGTCTTAGGACTATTCGTTTGCTCATTTTTCTCTTCAAAAATCCCTCTGACCAGTTCCCACGCATTGGTAAGCTTTTTTTTTTCCTACTTGGGTTTCTTATTTGGCCATCTTTTTAAAATAAGTTTGCCTTTTTGCCATGCTTTTAGTTGTGGGGTTCTTTATCCAGATATATTTAGCTATGTTTTATGCACAATTTCTCCAAATATGCATTTGGATTACCCCTCCTTTCCAATTTGTTCGGTATAGTTTGATTCAGCACTAAGTTCTTAGTGTGACTAGAAAAGCTTCTCATTGTATCAATCTTTTGGTACAGACGCATAGGGAAATAGTGCCAACAAATTGGAGTAGAGGGAGTAGTTATCCTTTTAAAGAAGGTTGTTTTTGCACATTAATTTTCCAAAAATACAATCATTTAGCTGAAGAAATGGTTGGAGGATTTTCTTTCAAAGAAAAGCTCTTTTTCTACCCACTAAGAAGTCAGAAATCTTTAAAAAGCTACAGCTGCACAAATATATTTCTTTTTGGAAGTATACAAAAAGTTTCTCAAAAAGTTGTCCAAACGGCTTTGCAAGAGTTTTACTCATATTTTTTTGAATTTAGGTCTTTGCTTTTTGCTATTAGTCTAATCACTCCATATATAGCTTTTCCTTTCTATCAATGTAGTTCAAATTGACAATGGTGATTTTTCTTGTTCTGATAAGAATTAATGAGTAGAATATATATGGCCTGTATTTTGCTTTGCTTCTAAAAAATTGTGGATGTTAGCTATATGACATTGCTGTCTACTTTTGTTGCGCCAAATATTGTTTTTGCGATATCTTATTTAATTGAGCTTTGCCATGTATTGCTGAACAGGACCAAAAGAATTTGCTGCACTATGGAGTTGTCTTGGTCAATGGAGGGTACGCAGTTCAATTGCTTTGTACTTTAGTTCTTTATTTAAGTATATTAACAGTCAAGAAATTAGAGTATTAAAACCTCTATCAGGAAAAGAATGATAGTAAATAAATTAGATATCAGAAATGGAGGTTGACATAAGGAGTAGCAGGCTGTAGATGATTTTGGGGGGGGGGGGGGGGGGGGGGGGGGGCGATGATACTAAATAACTTATATGCAGCTCACTATGTCCCTGTCCTGGGTAATTTTCTAGGTTTTCAGCGCCTATGGAACATTAGGAAGAGAAGCTAATGCAGTGTAGAAAGTGATTGGTAAACATTTTGGACAATTTGGAAGAAAGAAATAATACATGTTTTGAGAACAGATATTCATCTTTACCATGCGAAAAATTTAAAGCTTTACTGTTCTTATACTCATAGTGTAACTTGAAAGATGCTCCTAATGTGGATATTTTTGTGGACTTATTACTAAACTCTTCATGGATGTCTGAGTTTAGGAATCCATTTTGCTGACATAGTGGCTGATATACCATTGTGCCTCACTCTCACCCTACCACTTTGTTCCGTATTTTGTTTCCAAAATCATCTTTATCGCTTTGCAAATTTTGATTAATGCCTCTGACATTGATCCTCTTGTTTGTAGGCAATATTTGAGAGATTTGATAGAGATCGAAGTGGGAAGATTGATGCGACAGAACTAAGGGATGCTCTCTACAGTCTTGGATACATGGTGCCACCGTCTGTTCTTGAAGTTTTGATCTCCAGATATACTGATGGAAGCGGTCGGAGGCCTGAGCTATGTTTTGATAGTTTTGTCGAGTAAGCCCCATACTGCAATAAACCTTTTCATTGAATAGATAGGTTCTCAAGTTGGCTATGCTCTGAACTTTATGTTTTAATGATGCAGATGTGGGATGATTGTGAAGGTACAATAACTGATCTCTTTCTTTAAATACTTTCTTACTTGATATCTCAATTTCTGTAATACATCTGCCTGGCTTGTATATATTTCTTTCCTCATGTTAGTCATTGGTCTGACATTACCCTCATTAGCTAGGGGGTGCTAGAACATCCGAATCTTAAGCTACTGTTTTTTTTTGATAAAGATGAATCTTAAGCTACTATATGAGTTGCATACACTAAAATTGCTACACCCCTATGTGTACTGTTCTTTGAAATTGCCCCTTTGCAGGAAGTGATACCAACTTCGCCCTATTAGAGCTTCCTCGAGAAACACAAATTTACTTCAGGCATGTAAACAACATATAAGGAAGTATAATGTGTCCCAAAATATCTAGAACATATTTGAAAAGTTTATAAGTAAACACATGTAACTTGAACTATACTTTGTTAAGAACCGAAATAAACACATGATGCAATCATCAAATATAGTATCAATCAAGCTACTCAATTTGTTAGCCGAAACTTAAAATACACCAATACAAGCATCAAGTTGTCCTTGCACGTGCAGGTTGGAAAGCACATACATAAAACTTACTTAAAATCTGAGATCTTATCATTTTGTCCAAAAACATACATACTTTTGGAGAAATCATGCTAGTAATGAGAAATCAATTAAAGATAGGTTTCTACTCATCTCTAAGCTCGAATAGTTGCTGGTATTTACTACAACTAGTCAATCCAATCACTTCCTTGCGTTATCTAGTGAAAAGCATGAGGAATTAACATGTTCCCATCATTGGGGTTGATAATCATGTTTAACCCTTGCTTTTAATTTTAACCCTATTTTACTGAATTGAAGAATACCCGTCGCTTAATTTCCTAAAAAAAGAAATCAAATTTTAGGAGTTCAATCCTACGTCTGACTTGAAAATCCTTGATCAACATTGGGTCAACTCAAATTCTACTCTCCAATATTCCCTTGGCTGCTTACGTTTGAAAGGGATATAATGTGAATTCTAATTAAGCTTTTATAGCTACATGGTTAAATATGAGAAAGCTGTATATCCTGGGCTACATCCATCTTCAGCGTCTCAGAAGAACCTTTGAGGATCAGATTCTGCCTCTTTTTGCATGTCAAGTTACTCCTTGTCTACGAAGCAGTAGCCCTTATCTGCCTTTCAGCCTTCGGACTAACGTTGTATGGTAAATCTTTGTAACTGTCTTGTGTTAGCTGACAAGAGTGGGTTGCTCTAGTGGTGAGCACCCTCCACTTCCAACCAAGAGGTTGTGAGTTCAAGCCACCCCAAGAGCAAGGTGGGGAGTTCTTGGAGGGAGGGAACCGAGGGTCTATCGGAAACAACCTCTCTACCCTATGATAGGGGTAAGGTCTGCGTACACACTACCCTCCCCAGACCCCACTAGTGGGATTATACTGGCTTGTTGTTGTTGTTGTTGTCATCTTGTGTTAGCTAGCCTTTTCTAAAAGCATTAGCTACTAGAACTCTTTTCATTTCAAGTAGAGAAAGGTGGAAAATAAATTCTAGGAGGGTGATCACTGAATGAAAAAGCGTGTAACGTCTATATAATATGTTAATCTATATTATTATAAAATTGGGAACCCCTAAATTAAAAAGTTGAATTACCTAAATACCCTTCTTAATAATCTGAATTATTTTAAATAAATAAATAAAAACATCAAATGCACCTATCATGCTACTTGATATATGCACCTATCATGCTACTTGAAAATTTGAACCTTAAACATGATAGTTTTGAAAGAAAATGCACCTATCATGCTACTTGAAAATTTGAACCTTCAAATTGGATTATGCAACGGTACGAAGATGATTTGTAAAGCAATAGCGAAATCGAAAATTTCGCTAAAGGTGTTCAAGATTTTTTATTACCGATATACTCAATATAATTTTATATATACATTATAATTTTTTTGGTAAAGGGTGTTTAATTGACCACCCTTCACTATGCGTGGTTACACCAATAACACCATTGCTTTAGAGGATTAGGCAACAATGATATACATGCATATTTTAAAATGAATCAATCTGTTGGGAAAATATATTTATCCCAAGAATTCAACTATCTTCCCTTAAAAAAGAAGGATATCTTTTTAGATTCGTCCAAAAAATATTTCGCAAGGACAATAAATAAAGCACATGACTAAACAATCCACAATGTTGGACTTTACAACCGCAACATATTTTCTCACATGGCCTCAAAAAATAAGTTATCATACAACTATATCGCCACATTGATCATTCACAAAAACTTGTATATATTTTTTAATATATAATTATTTATTCAATATTTTTTAATATAATTAATATTATTTCATGAATGGTGCGTGTGCTACATAACTCGGCATACACATGCAACGCACGTGCCGAGAAACTAGTGTAAATAATAATGTATATATCAACTAGCATAGAAGAGGATTCTGCAGTATGGTATTTCACTAGGAGGGTGGTTAATGGAACTTCTAAAAATAGTTTGGAGTTGTCCAGAAGTATGTTGTCCATCTAAGAGGCAAGTTAATGAAGCTGTGGTATTGAATTTTGTCCAATCATACTTAGTCCACCCCTAGATCTTCTCTTCTGTTAAGTAACCCTCTTCAGTTATGTAAAGCTTCTCAATATGCTTTCAGGCCTTTCCACCTTGCTGTGGAGGAACGAACCTATGAATGAGAATTCACTAGTATAACCTTATCTTCTGCCATGGCTACCAATCCTTAACAACTAACATGATACTGTTACTGCTTAAGATCGGCTATGAAGTCGAAAATTCAGTTTATCAATTCAAATACTTCTCAAGATTTTCACCTTGTTCCTTTGCCCACACACCATCACCTTAGCCTCTCCATTTTGCAATTATTAGTCTTCTTAGTACCGAAACTTCTCAAATCCACTTTTGGAAAACTGAATCATGGTGAATTCATGTTTTGGGAAAGGAGAAAAAGGGAGAAAAAAAGAAGAAAAAGCAGAACAAAACAAAAGAGAAACAACAGAAAAAAGAGGAATCTCTGAGGACATTCAAGAAATGGTTCTCCTTTTATTTCCTACCTCACAAACCAAATTTGACAACAAATCTGTGGACTAGTTAGATTACCTTGCATTTTCTGAAGAAAGTAAATTCAGGATTGCTTGTTAGGTCAGTCAATTATAGGCTTTTACCAGGCCTTATGTTATCAGATGTGAAGCTTGATCCTCGATGCAGACCAGCATAAGTGAATGGTAATGGTAGAAAGTGCTATAGAGTAGGAACAAAAAGGTGTAGCATGTTGTGGTTTATTAGAAGTAAATTAATGGCTATTGGGCTAGTAGTGGTGGTCTTGTTGGTCAGTATGATTAGGTTCGCTGACAGTGAGTGATGACAATTGAGATGTTGGGTTATCAAGAAACTAGCACTATAGTTTGCTGAACACCGAGTAATGAGCAGATGGTTGTTGTTGAGAGGAGGGAGTTGGTTAATGTAGGCTATGCAGAGAAATATTTTTGTGGTTAATAGGTCAAAGAAGGTGATGGTTTAATAAGTATTCTAATGGTTTAATAAGTATTCTAAGGTGATTGTACCATTGGAGGCAATGTATTGCCATTACGCTTGGTCCTTAAGGCAGGCCCTAAGCTCTAGGGTCGGGATTCTTTGTTATTTGGCTGAGAATAAAAATAATAGTGGAAGGTGCAATGGAGTAGAAACAATAGGATGTAGCATGGAATTGTGTATTAGAAGTAAATTAATTTTCTTATTAGAACAATAGGAACAATGTTTTGGTGCATTATTTGGATGCAGTAGGAACAACATATTGTGCATTTTTTGAGCAAATATGTAGTAAACTGTATTACTCTTTTTAGATTTGTCACCAGTAAGTACTATTTTGCCTTAATGTTACTGTCTCTGAATCCTTCTGCTTTTGCATTTTCAGGGCTTGACTGAAAAGTTCAAGGAGAAAGACACACGTTATACCGGCTCGGCAAAACTGACCTATGATGAGTTCATGTCCATGATCCTACCTTTTATTGTGTCATACTAGGATGTTAGAGATTCAGTTTTTATTTAATTTAATTTATTTATTTGACACGTTTTGCGGTTTTGGAGGGAATGTCTAGAGTTGGTTGTGTACTATATTGTGATCTTGGCATTGTATATGTACAATCGTCTGTACAAGTTTTTTCATGTCAATTCATCTTCAATGTATTTTTGTCATCTCTTTATTCTTCGACTGGTATATTAGAAGGTGTGTTGTTTAAGTATGGTTGTGTAAAGTTTCTAGTATATGTAGCGCGCTAGATTGTTAGGATATTATCCCTTCTATCATTTTGGATTTAGGGAATGCAAAAGAACTTCGTGATCTCCTCGTTTGCAAAAACGTTGAAAAATTATTTTAGTGCAGGCTGCAGATGCCTCGAGAGGAATTGAAGAGAATAACGAAATTTTTTAGCATTAGAAATTTTGTATGTATTACTGCAAAACTTATAGTATACTATATGGGTGTAAGTTCTATCATTTTGGATTTCCCAGCGCTCCTTTCCTCTACTGTAATCTGATCTCACTATCTAATGGAACATTTTGGGTGGCCAAAAAGATTATAATCATGTTGCCATATACAGTTATTGTCCAGAAATCAACACAATCTGTTATCACTGATGCAAAAAGAATATTCTGTACAGAGTGCCAAAGAGTTGAGTAATTTGATACAAATCACAGGCCTTTGATAACTCAGGTCCAAATGTCATTCCTGGTGAATATTGCAGATTGCAGCATTAATACTTTTACAATCAAACTCCATTGTCTTCATCCAATTCTCAAAATCTCCAATTTCCTGCGCCAAAACAGAGTACATTGAAGCTACTGATATCAACAAATATATATAAAGAACTTGCATCAGTATCCCAATTTCAATTCAAACATGGGTTTGATTGTTCTGAGAAAGATTTATCATCCGAAAAGAGGAAAAAACGCAGTCTGTCTAAAGAAGTGGGTTGAGAAAGGGCATATGTATAGAACCTTTCAACGAGATAGTGCTTTTTCAACTCTCAAAAGGAATCTATTCCAAACATATATGCCATGGATCCTTACTTCGACAGGTTACAAATATCTAAATTTGATATTTTTAGATACTTTTTCAGACCTATAGCCACATACATACAGCATGTACCTGCGAGATTGGCTAATACCAACATACAACATGTCAATACAAAAAATGAACACACTTTCCACTGTATAGAAGCATCTCATTTTGCTACACTCACCAACATTCAGTCAAAAGGAGAATCTAATAGCCAGGTATTTCACATAATAAAAGGTTCATAATGTTTGGACCAAAAAGGAAAACTAAAGTATCAACAGGATCTGGATTAATCATGAAAAATAGGAAATTGTCGGAGTTAAATTGGGGTTTCTAACAACCATGGCTATGACAATTTAGCTGAGCGAAGAGCAACTAACAAATATGCTTCTACTATTACATAATTAAATTTCCGTAATATATGAACATATGCAAGGATTGTGAACTTCTCAATAAGTGAAGATCAAGATTGATAAAGCTAGAAGTCAACCAAATAGAAGATCACGAATGAATCATTGAGGTTTTATTTGATTCTAATTTTCCATCTTGAAGTTATACCAGTGGAATGGAACTTTAGCAAAGTAAACGTGACTACCAATTCGAATTGTACCCACAAAAGTAAATGTGACTACAAATTCGACTTCCAGCATGTATAACCACAAAATTATAGGCTTCTTATTCGGATTTCCCATTTTTTCCTTTTTCTATTTTGATGTGACCATGAGGTCACGGGTTTAGGCCGTGGAAATAGCCTCTTGCAAAAATGCAGGGTAAGGCTGCGTACAATAGACCCTTGTGGTCCGACCTTTCCCCGGACCCTGCGCATAGCGGGAGCTTAGTGCACCAGGCTGCCCTTTTTACTTCACTCTTCCAAAAGCAGTCCAAAATAACTGCTGTGCTCAAGCCTCAAACAGTTTCATAATTATAAGTGAAAATACTAAGTTCTACTAAAACAAGGTGACATTTATTTTGGTTGAGCGTTAGGGCTTAGAAGTTACATATTCATTAGAAATATTCAATCTTTTCTTTTTTTGATAATGGTGGTATCCGGGCTAGCTTGCTCACTGGATATCTACTAACTCCCGCAACAAACCCAATGAAATCCCACATGTGGGGTATGTGTAAGTTAGTGTGTACGCAGTCCTTGTGGGGTATGTGTAAGTTAGTGTGTACGCAGTCCTTACCCCTGTCTTGAGAAAGTAGATAGACTATTTCCGGTAGACCCTCGGCTCAGAAAAGTAAGTGAACATACTAGTTCTACTAAAACAAGGTGCCATTTATTTTGTCTGGCTGTTATAGCCTAGAAGCTACATTTTTTATTTCTTTTTCCAATACTGAGTACTTGTCGCTTTCCACTAGAAGCTACCTATTCATCAGAAAATTCAATCTTGAAAACTATAAACACAAATAAAATGAAAAAAAATGCAATTGGAAGCTAAGACTACACACAATAGCAATATAGACTGACCTTAATTGCAGTATTAATGGAGTGAGAAGCAGCAAGCCACTGATCAGTTTGCTTCCCAAATTGCAAAATAGTTGCAGCCAAAGCTCGAATTTCCATTTCAATTCTCTTTTGCATTACAAAAGACTCTTGCACTTCTCCATTAACTGAGTCCACCAACAGCTCTGAAACACGTCTCGCACTTCGAATTGCATTCTTCTTCGCCTTCTCTGTACCAAAAATTCAAGAAAACCATAACCCAATTCATAAAATCCGAACTTTCAATTACCCAATTGAGAAAAAAAATCCAAAATACCCATAACCAAAAAATGCCCCAAAAATAATTAAAAAAATTGGAACCGATATGTGTGTTTGTGTGACTGACCGGTGAAATCACGGAGCTTGAGAGAGGAAGAATGGTGAAGGTTAATGAATTGAATGAGTGAAGCTTCTAAGCCATGAGCAGAATCTCCTTGTTTTGACCGATCCATCTCCTAAGCACACTGCAATTGCAGCTCTAGATTGTATATGCTTTAAATTCTTAGAAGTTTGCTAAACTCCGAATTGAGTCTTATAGTTTACAGAATGTGAACATGTAGCCCAAAGTTATTTAAGGAGCAATTTGGACAAATCCTCGAAACAAAAAATTTTTTTGGTGTTATAAAATAAAGACTATAAAGTAAAGACAAGTAGAGAGAGAAACTGATATATTATTCAAACTTCAAATTTATGTACATAATGAACTGAAAACTCCTCTATTTATAGAAGAAAGGAAGCAATTGCAAGGCTTTTCAGGAAGCAGATGCAAGGCTTTTCTTTAGCTGCTTGTAAGCTGTCTGCATGAGCTGCTTGCAACCTGCCTGTTTAATAAGAAGCTGCTGCAAATTATTTCATTGACTTGCTTGCAACGTGCCTGCATCAGCTGCTTGTAGATAAATTTCAACAGAATACTAAATGGATAATCTTCTTCAAGAAGATTATCTATAGCGGAGTAATAAATGGACATCCACAATATAATTATTTTCATAACACTTCCCCTTGGATGTTCAATAAAAGGTATTGTGCCTCGTTAAAACCTTATTAGGAAAAACCCAGTGGGAAAAATCCTAGTAAAGGAAAAAGAGTACACATATTTAGTAATACGTATTTCTAGCTGCCTCATTAAAAACCTTATACGGAAAACCCTGTGGGAAAAAAATCTTAGTAAGAAAAAAAGAGTACATCGCGTATTTTACTTCCCCTGATGAAAACCTTGTTTCAAATATTTGAGTCTCCGTATTCCAATCTTGTATACCATCTTCTCAAAAGATGAAGTTGGCAAAAATTTAGTGAATAAATCTGTCGGATTGTCACTTGAACGGATTTGTTGCACATCAATGTCACCAATTTTCTGAAGATCGTGTGTGTAGAATAATTTGGTGAAACGTGCTTCATTCTATCTCCTTTTATAAATCCTCCATTCAATTGGGTTATGCATGCATCATTGTCTTCGTATAAAATTGTAGGTCTTTTCTCACATTCCAAACCACATTTTTCTCGAATAAAATAAATTATTTATCTCAACCATACGTATTCCCTACTTGCTTCATGAATAGATATTATTTCAGCATGATTTGAAGAAGTAGCAACAATAGATTGCTTTGTGGAGCGCCATGATATGATAGTACCTCCACATGTAAACACGTACCCGGTTTGAGATCTAGCTTTATGGGGATAAGATAAATAACCTGCATCTGCATAACCAACAAGATCTGCACTATTTTTGTTAGCATAAAACAAACCCATATCAAGAGTTCCCTTTAAATATCGTAATACATGCTTAATCCTGTTCCAATGTCTCCGTGTAGGAGAAGAACTATATCTTGCTAGTAAATTAACAGAAAATGCTATGTCAGGCCTTGAATTAACAAGATACATTAGTGCACCAATTGCACTGAGATAGGGTACTTCGGGACCAAGGAGTTCCTCATTCTCTTCTGGAGGCCGGAACAAATCTTTATTCACTTCAAGTGATCGAACAACCATTGGTGTACTCAATGGGTGTGCTTTGTCCATGTAAAAGCGTTTTAAGACCCTTTTTGTATAGGCAGATTGATGGATAAAGATACCGTCTGCTAAATGTTTAATTTGCAGACCAAGACAAAGTTTCGTCTTTCCAAGATCTTTCATCTCAAATTCTTTCTTAAGATATTCAATTGCCTTTTGTAGCTCTTCTAGAGTTCCAACAAGATTTATGTCATCAACATAAACAACAAGTATAACAAATTCTGAAGCCATTTTCTTTATAAAAATACATTGAAAAATAACATCATTTATGTAACCCTCTTTCAGCAAATATTCACTGAGGCGATTATACCACATGGACCCAGATTGCTTTAAACCGTACAAAGGTCTTTGTAATCTGATTGAGTATATTTTCCGAGATTTTGAATATGCTTCAGGCATTTTAAATCCTTCAGGGATTTTCATGTATATTTCATTATCAAGTTACCCGTACAGATAAGCTGTAACCACATCCATTAGATGTATTTCAAGCCTTTCACGTAAGGCTAAACTGATGAGATATCGAAATGTTATGGCATCCATAACATGTGAATATGTTTCTTCATAATCGACTCCAGGTCGTTGTGAGAATCCTTGTGCAACAAGGCGAGCCTTGTATCTTTCAACTTCATTTTTATCATTCCTTTTTCGCATAAAAACTCATTTATGACCAACTAGCTTTATACCGGCAGGTGTTTGGACTACTGGTCCAAAGACCTCTCTTTTAGCAAGTGACTTCAATTCCGATTGAATTGACTCTTGCCATTTTGGCCAATCAGATCTTTGTCAACATTCTTTGACAGATCGTGCTTCAACATTCTTACTATCTTGCATAAAGTTAAGTGCAACATTATATGCAAAAATATTATTCACCACTATTTCAGATCGATTTAAATTAATCCTATCACCGGTAGAACTTATTAAAAGTTCCTCACTCACTTGAGTCTCGGGTTCATTGATTTCTTCAAGAATCTCAGAACTAATAAGATCTTGAGTCTCTTCAGGAGATCCCTTCATAATATCATTTTGATCATTTGTCGATTTTCTTTTTCTAGGATTTCGATCCTTAGGACCCAAAGGCCTACCACGCTTCAGGCGTGATTTAGGTTCACCAGCTCTCATGCTAGTAGATGGTCCTGCTGGGACATCAGTTCTGTCACGACCCCAAATTCCCTCCGTAGGATGTTGTGATGGCACCTAGTCTCTAAGACTAGGTAAGCCTATCAATGCGGAATAATAATAAATATCTGAAATAAATAAACTACAATTCAAACAATTTCAACTCCCAAAACCCGGTAGAAATAAGTCACAAGCTTCTAAGAATTTATTCTCAATGTCTCTATATGTCAAGGTCTAAATAAAATATAAGGAAGCAACATAAAATGATAGAAGGGGACTCCGGAGTCTGCGGACGCTGGCAGATATACCTCGAAGTCTCCGTGCGCAGGTAACTCACTGACGTCTAGGCTGGTAAAATGTACCTGGATCTGCACAAAAAGATGTGCAGAAGCGTAGTATGAGTACACCACAGCGGTACCCAGTAAGTGCCAAGCCTAACCTCGGTAGAGTAGTGACGAGGTCAGGTAAGGCCCTACTGGAATATAATAATGGCATGGTAAAATGTTTATCAATGTAGTAAAATAAAATGACATTGGAAATGAATCAAATAGTATGTCACATTTAATGACACCAAATAATTGCAAATAATATCTCGTGGAATCAAAACAGAATTTTCTTCAACTTTATAAAAATCACAACAATTAATCGAAAGCAACTATGGCCATAAATCAATATCAACAAGGGTACTCCCGAGGTACCGCCTCGTAGTCCCAAATCATAAATAAATTCACAATATCTTATTTTCTTATATCACCGCGGGAGTCTTCACAATTTATTTAAAGAAAATATTTTTTTCCGAAATAGCATCCCGCGTTTTAGCCACCCTTATCACACCGCATGACTTCTAGTAGTTTTCCTACTAGCCACGCGTATCAAGCCACCCTTATCTCACCGCATGCGTTTCAACACCCAGACCTTATACCACTGCATGTGTATCAATATCACAATATATCATAATTTGCACCTCAAGTGCTCAAATAATTTAACTTGCCAAAATAATTCAACAACAATATTTTTTCATAATAAAGAGCTCACGGCTCATGCCAAAATAAATCATCAATAATAATTTACCACAATAAATAGCTCACGGCTCATGTCAAAATAATTCAACAATAATATTTTTTTCACAATAAGGAGCTCACGGCTCATGTCAAAATAATTCAACAATAATATTCTTCCACAAAAAAGAGCTCATGGCTCCCTCACAATGAGTATAAAAATATTCAGGAGTAAATAATTTAGGAAAATAATATTTCAAAATCTTTATTACGTTGCTTCAATATCAAGTTTAAAATTATCAAATACTTCATATTAATAATATTTAATTTAAAAAAAATCAACCTTCAAATAATGCACAGAATAAAAGAAACTAAGTTTCAACTAAACATGTAAAACAATTAGTAAGAAAAGATCAAACAAATTTGAAGTATATATCTCAGATCAATGATGAAGAATATAACAAGATAAAATAATTTAATAAATGCGCAACAGTGATCTACACAATTTAAAAATATAATTTTTCGCAATTTATCCCGTGTACACACTCGTCACCTCGTGCACACGACTTTCAACACATTTTAATAATCACATCAACACCAGGGGAAATTTTCCCCACACAAGGTTAGACAAGTCACTTACCTCGACTTGCTCCAATTTAACCAAGTATTATGTTTTTTCCTCGATTTTTCGACTCCGATCGACTCGTATCTAGTCATAATTAATTCGATACAGTCAACAAAAATTATAGTAATCAATTTCATAAGAAAATATTATATTTTCATTAAAATCCGAAATTAGCTCAAAATTTGCCCGTGGGGCCCACATCTCGGAATCCGGCGAAACTTATAAAATCCGACAACCCATTCAATTAGGAGTCCACCCACACCAATTTTATCAAAATTCGATAACAAATCGACCTCCAAATCTTAAATTTTCGTTTTTGGAAGATTTTGCAAAAATCTTGATTTTTCTTCCATAAAATCACGGATTCATGATATAAATGAGTATGGAATCATGAAATATAATCAATATAGGATAAGGAACACTTACCCCAATGTTTTCCCGTGAAAATCACCCAAAAATCGCCCAAGAACCGTGCTCCAAAAATTCAAAACGAAATGAATGAAATGACCATTTTTGGTCCTTAAGTTTCTGCCAATCCGTCACTAAAAGTCCATTTTTCGTCACTAAAAGTCCACCAGAAACAGCTCTACCAGTCTTACTTAAATTGATCATAACTTTATGTACAAATGTCCAAATGATAAATGGTTTAACTTTCTGGAAACTAGAATTCACCGAATACAACTTTCATGTTTTGTAATTATTCTGATTCCTTATGCATTGCGAGATATAAGCTCCCAAAGTCGGCTGCATGCATCAGAATTTCTGGCGAAATTTCTGATGAAACTGCTCTACCAGCCTTCATTCAATCCATCATAACTTTCTGTACAAATTTCCAAATAATGCATAGTTTAACTTTCTGGAACCTATAATCAAACGACTACAACTTTCATGTTTTGCATAATTTCTGATTCCTTATGAATTGCGAGATATAAGCGTCCAAATATTGGCTCCACGCACGAAATTTCTGCAACAGAAATTTCCAGCACTCTTTGTCCGAAATCCATTCCGTTTACCTTCCGATATCCACCCGAGACCCTCGGGACCTTAACCAATTATTCCAACATGTCCCAAAATACCATACAAACTTACTCGAGGCTTCAAACTACATCAAACAACATCAAAACGACGAATCGCACCTCAAATCAAAATCTATGAACTTTGAACTTTCAAATTCTATATCTTGTGTCGAAACACATCAAATCAATTCGGAATGACTTCAATTTTTGCACACAAGTCATAAATGACATAACTGAGCTATGAAAATTTTCAAAATCAAATTTCGACCCCGATATCAAAAAGTCAACCCCTCGATCAAACTTCCCAAAAATTTAACTTTCGGCATTTCAAGCCTAATTCCACTACGGACTTCCAAATAAAATTCCGATCACGCTCCTAAGTCCAAAATCACCATACGGAGCTGTTGGAATCATCAAAATTCTATTCCAGGGTCATTTGTACATAATTCGACATCCGGTCACTATTTGAACTTAAACTTTAAATTTTTCATCAAAATTCCATATCTCGGGTTAGGGACCTCGGAATTTGATTCCGGGCATACGCCCAAGTCCCAATTCACGATACGGACCTACTGAAACTGTCAAAACACCGATCCGAGTCCTTTTGCTCAAAATATTGACCAAAGTCAATTCAGTTGTGTTTTAAACATCTAATTCACATTTTAATTCATTTTTCACCTGAAAACTTTCCGAAATATTTTTACGGACTGCACGCTCAAGTCGAGTAATGGTAAATAGTGCTTAGATCACATAATTAATCATTAAATTTAAAGATGACATTTTGGGTCATCACATTCTCCACCTCTAAAACAAACGTTCGTCCTCGAACGGAGTTAGAAAAAGTACCTAAGCTGGTGAATAAGTGTGGATAATAGCTACGCATATCATGCTCGGTCTCCTAAGTCGCCTCCTCGACCGGATGACCCCTCCACTGAACCTTCACGGAAGCAATGTTCTTTGACCTTAGCTTTCGAACATGCCTATCCAAAATAGCCATTGGTTCCTCAACATAAGATAGATTCTTGTCCAACTGAACCGAACTGAAGTCTAACACATGAGACGAATCGCCGTGATATTTTTGAAGCATGGAAATATGGAATACCGGATGACCGGCAAAGAGACTAGGTGGTAGTGGAAGTTTGTAAGCCACCTCTCCAACTCTCTCAAGAATCTCAAAAGGCCCAATATACCTAGGGCTCAAATTGCTCACCAACCATGAATGCAACATCACGAACCTTCCGATTCGCATAACTCTTTTGTCTAGATTGGGCTGTACGAAGTCAATCCTGAATCAACTTAACCTTTTCCAAGGCATCCTGAACCAAGTCTGTACCCAATAGCCTAGCCTTGCCCGGTTCAAACCAACCCACTGGGGACTGGCACCACCTACCATACAAGGCCTCATACGGAGCCATCTGAATGCTTGACTGACAACTGTTGTTGTAAGCAAACTACGCAAGTGGTAAGAACTGATCCCAAGCACCCCAAAAATCCATCACACACGCACGAAACATATCCTCCAGTATCTGAATAGTGCGTTCGGACTGCCCGTCCGTCTGAGGGTGAAATGTTATACTCAACTCTACCCAAGTACCCAACTCACGTTGTACTACCCTCCAGAACCGTAATGTAAACTGCGTACCCCGGTCAGAGATGATAGATACCGGTATGCCGTGAAATGTGACAATCTCGCGAATATAGATTCGAGCCAACTGCTCGAAAGAGTAGGTAGTCATCATAGGATTGCAATAAGCTGACTTGGTCAATCTATCCACAATCACCCAAGCTGCATGGAACTTCCTCTGAGTCCGTGAGAGCCCAACAAAGAAATCCATAGTAATCCTCTCCCATTTCTATTCTAGAATCACTAACTTCTGAAGCAATCCACTTGATCGTTAATGCTCATATTTCACTTGTTGACAATTTAGATACCGAGCTACATACTCCACTATGTCTTTCTTCATCTTCCTCCACCAATAATGTTGCCTCAAATCCTGCTACATCTTCGCAGCACCCGGATATATGGAGTACCGCGAACTGTGAGCCTCATGGAGAATCAATTCACGAAAACCATCTACATTAGGCACACATAGCCTGCCCTGCATCCGTAATACACCGTCATCTCCAATTGCGACTTCTTTGGCATCACCGTGTTGAACTGTATCCTTAAGGACAAGAAAATGGGGGTCATCATACTGACGCTCCCTGATACGATCATAAAGAGAAGACTGAGAAACCACACAAGCCAAAACTCGACTCTGTTCGGAAACATCCAATCTGACAAACTAGTTGGCCAAGGCCTGAATATCCAAGGCCAAAGGCCTCTCTGCTACCAGTAAATATGCTAAGCTGCCCAAACTTTCTGCCTTACGACTCAAGGCATCGTCCACTACATTGGCCTTCCCAAGATGATAGAGAATGGTGATATCATAATCCTTAAGCAACTCCAACCATCTTCGCTGCCGCAAATTAAGATCCTTCTGTTTAAACAGATGTTGTAGACTTCAGTGATCGATGTAGACCTCACAATGGACACCGTACAAATAATGCCGCCAAATTCTTCAAGGCACGAACAATAGCTGCTAACTTAAGGCCGTGGACCAAATTTTTTTTTTCATGTACCTTTAACTGTCTGGACGCGTAGGCAATCACCCTACCGTCTTGCATCAACATCGCGCCGAGACCAATACGCGACACGTCACAATACATAGTATAAGACCTTGAATATGTAAGTAATACCAACGCTTGTGTCGGAGTCAAAGTGATCTTGAGCTTCTGAAAGCTTAACTCACACTCGTCTGACCCTATAAATGGGGCACCCTCTTGGATCAATTTGGTCTTAATAGTTGTTCATAATCAATTACAGAATCGTCATTTAACCTCATGTTAACAAAAATCTCGTTGCAAACCTTCACAATACTGATAACTAGATGCGAGGCATGAAGACTTCATAATTATTTACCCGAATTAACGAGTCACATTTAACGCCACCTAGGCGGGCACCTACCTCATAGGTTAAAAATTAATAATTACAACACGAATTTGACAACTATGCATAGAGAATTTCATATAAGAATTTTCAAATAAGCCTAACAGGCATGACTCCCTATTAGTACTATAGTATAAATTTAATTTCACAAGGGAGAACTTAAACACAAGAATTTTTCTCACAAGGATCTCATCCTTATATAACTTCCACCGCAGCTCGTAGCCCTGTTTAAACATATCAATTTACATAAAAATGTGAGGATCTCGTCCTCAGTTCTGAATCACATGTAATATGCACATCGTGCCAATTGAAATTTTCTATTTTCTCCTTTTAAATAATTTCGGTTACACCAAATCTCAACACATAATGAACCCCACACCGGTATGGAATATAATTCATAATTTGCAATTAATTATTCGGAATTTACATCAAAATTTACCGAAATAAGTAACAGAAAGCCACATTTAGCCTCGCAGCTCTTATTAGTGACCAACACGAAATGATAGGCATAGTTATCTCCATAAAATCTCCCAACAGGGGTAAACACATAAGTAGATTATATAATTATGAAGCTCACTCATAAGTGGAGCACAATAGAAAGACTCGTTTCGATATTAAGAACCGAATCAACTTAAGGAAATTATTCCTTTATATTAAATCGAGGTCGTACCTGTAACGACACCATCTAATGTAGCGACCTTCGCCATACCGTAAAATAAATATATCAACGGCTGGGTCTCTACCTCTAGGACGCTTTTTACCCGTCTGTCCTTCACCCCTAACTGGTCGTGTGGGTGGTGTAGTAACTGCAATGGGGCATGTAGCCTGAGTGCTTTGATGAAATAAGTCTCTCCCAAGTTTTTGACAATTTCTCTCATGATGTGCCTAGCATCACTGTATTCATAACAACTCCTTTGCGGGTTAGGCTGCTCATATTGAGTCTGTGCCAGATAACTGGAATAACCATTGTAGGAACTCATGTCGGTAGTGCATTAAAAGAACTTACTGGAGCACCCCGAGTAATCCGATGTGCGGACTGGGCTGGACGACTGCCTGAGCCCCCGCCATAATGATTTATACTTGCAGAGTAGAATCCACTGAATCCCCCAGAACCTCGAGACGTCTTGGTCTCCTTAGTTTCTTTTTCCTTACCCCGAACACGTTTTAATATCTTGGCAATTTGTACAACTAGCATAAATGAAGTATTAGCTTGTAGCTCCCGAGTCGTACAAAAATTTACAATTATAATTAAGTCCTTTAATGAGTCTGTGGACTCGCCCTCTGGCTATAGGAAGCAAAGTAGGAGTATGACAGGCTAACTTATTAAACTTGATGGCATATTCTGACATCGTCAATGGTGACATGACGCAACCGTTCAAACCCTATGCGCCACGCATTACGGAGAGTCCGGGAAACAAACTCTTTCAAAAGCATTTCTGAGAACTAAGCCAAGTGGGCGGTGTTGCATTGGCTGGTCTGCCCTCTTCATAGGCTTACCACGAACACCGGTGGTGAATTATCTCTCCCAAGGCAAATTTCTTCTTTTGTTATGCTGACTCAACACTGTTGAACTGACCCATTTCTTAACATACTCTTCGACTCTTCTTTGGGGTAACTCTTACCCCTATTTATACACAACGATCATAAAAGTAAAGCTCCATACATACAAATCTTGTCATGAACCACATAGTCCAGACTCTCGTCAACAAGTGTACTTACTCCGAAGCACCCCAAAATTCGCAACAGTGACGTTCACGCTGAGTAGACCTTCTACAAATTTAGAGTTGTTTCTATAACTCCTTTGATATTGAAGTATAGGATTATTAAGGAGGCGTACATACCGCAAGTCCTAACCTTATCCTCCACAAAATCTCAGGTCTTAAACATGCATAAATTTTAGGGAACCTTTCAGTACCACATATATACATTTCAGGCCAAAACTGATATAATACATGACCCCGCAATCCACCCATTGGTAGTGGACTCCCCCCACTCGGCGCGAAGTCATAGGTCACAACGTCCAATGATCCTCAATAATAACCTTTACAGCTTGTATAAATCAACCAGATGCCAACGTCTGTTGCACCCCCACATGATTCACTAGGTGATCTCTCAATACGTCCGCATCTTCAGTCGAAACCACACGTTGAGGCAATATTTGAGCATCTCTGGCTCCCTCATAGTCCATATACGGCATTATAACCGTCGACGCACAACTGATACCGAGTGCGCAATGTCATACACGAATGGATATAAAGGAATATAAGATATATGTTTCAAGCTAAATCAATGTCGCACGATAAGGAGTCAAAAAAGTGAATATTTCCTAACAGTTCCATAGCCTCTCGAAGATAAGTACAGACGTCTCCGTACCGATCCGCAAGACTCTACTAAACCTGCTTGTGACTCATAACACCTATGAACCTAGTACTCTGATACCAACTTGTCACGACCCCAAATTCCCTCCGTAGGATGTCGTGATGGCACCTAGTCTCTAAGACTAGGTAAGCCTATCAATGCGGAATAATAATAAATATCTGAAATAAATAAACTACAATTCAAACAATTTCAACTCCCAAAACCCGGTAGAAATAAGTCACAAGCTTCTAAGAATTTATTCTCAATGTCTCTATATGTCAAGGTCTAAATAAAATATAAGGAAGCAACATAAAATGATAGAAGGAGACTCCGGAGTCTGCGGACGTTGGCAGATATACCTCGAAGTCTCCGTGCGCAGGTAACTCACTGACGTCTAGGCTGGTAAAATATACCTGGATCTGCACAAAAAGATGTGCAGAAGCATAGTATGAGTACACCATAGCGGTACCCAGTAAGTACCAAGTCTAACCTCGGTAGAGTAGTGACGAGGTCAGGTAAGGCCCTACTGGAATATAATAATGGCATGATAAAATATTTATCAATGTAGTAAAATAAAATGACATTGGAAATGAATCAAATAGTATGTCACATTTAATGACACCAAATAATTATAAATAATATCTCGTGGAATCAAAACAGAATTTCCTTCAACTTTGAAAGATTTTGCAAAAATCTTGATTTTTCTTCCATAAAATTACGGATTCATGATGTAAATGAGTATGGAATCATGAAATATAATCAATATAGGATAAGGAACACTTACCCCAATGTTTTCTCGTGAAAATCACCCAAAAATCGCCCAAGAACCGTGCTCCAAAAATCCAAAATGAAATGAATGAAATGACCATTTTTGGTCCTTAAGTTTCTGTCAATCCGTCACTAAAAGTCCATTTTTCGTCACTAAAAGTCCACCAGAAACAGCTCTACCAGTCTTACTTAAATTAATCATAACTTTATGTACAAATGTCCAAATAATAAATGGTTTAACTTTCTGGAAATTAGAATCCATCAAATACAACTTTCATGTTTTGTAATTATTCTGATTCCTTATGCATTGCGAGATATAAGCTCCCAAAGTCGGCTACATGCATCAGAATTTCTAGTGAAACTGCTCTACCAGCCTTCATTCAATCTATCATAACTTTCTGTACAAATTTCCAAATAATGCATAGTTTAACTTTCTGGAACCTATAATCAAATGACTACAACTTTCATGTTTTGCATAATTTCTGATTCCTTATGAATTGCGAGATATAAGCATCCAAAAATTGGCTCCACGCACGAAATTTCTGCAACAGAAATTTCCAGCACTCGTTGTCCGAAATCCATTCCGTTTACCTTCCGAAATCCACCCGAGACCCTCGGAACCTTAACCAATTATTCCAACATGTCCCAAAATACCATACGAACTTACTCGAGGCTTCAAACTACATCAAACAGCATCAAAACGACGAATCGCACCTCAAATCAAAATCTATGAACTTTGAACTTTCAAATTCTATATCTTGTGTCGAAACATATCAAATCAATTCGGAATGACTTCAATTTTTGTACACGAGTCATAAATGACATAAATGAGCTATGAAAATTTTCAGAATCAGATTTCGACTCCGATATCAAAAAGTCAACCCCTCGGTCAAACTTCTCAAAAATTCAACTTTCGGCATTTCAAACCTAATTCCACTACGGACTTTCAAATAAAATTCTGATCACGCTCCTAAGTCCAAAATCACCATACGGAACTGTTGGAAGCATCAAAATTCTATTCCGGGGTCATTTGCACATAATTCGACATCCGGTCACTATTTGAACTTAAACTTTAAATTTTTCATCAAAATTCCATATCTCGGGCTAGGGACCTCGGAATTTGATTCCGGGCATACGCCCAGGTCCCAATTCACGATACGGACCTACCGAAACTGTCAAAATACCGATCCGAGTCCTTTTGCTCAAAATATTGACCAAAGTCAACTCAGTTGTTTTTTAAAAATCTAATTCACATTTTAATTTATTTTTCACCTGAAAACTTTCTGAAATATTTTTACGGACTGCACGCTCAAGTCGAGTAATGGTAAATAGTGCTTAGATCACATAATTAATCATTAAATTTAAAGATGACATTTTGGGTCATCACATGTTCGGATAGGCACATTCTCTGCAGGGATATGTGACTTAGTTATCCTGTTCAAATCAGTAAATACGTTTGGCATTTGATTTGCTATATTCTGTAAATGGATGATCTTCTGGACCTCCTGATTACATATAGGGGTACGTGGATCAAAGTGAGATAATGATGAAACTTTTCACACAATTTCTCTTTCGATTTCCTTTTTCTCTCTCCCTAATTGTGGGAAATTTATTTCATCAAATCGACAATCTGCAAATCGAGCAGTAAATAAATCTCCCGTCAATAGTTCAAGATAGCGAATAATAGAGGGTGATTCAAATCCAATATATTCCTAACTTTCTTTGGGGGCCCATCTTACTGCGATGTGGTGGTGCTACTGGCACATATATAGCACATCCAAAAATTCGTAGATGGGCAATATTTGGTTCATGACCAAAAACTAATTGTGACAGAGAATATTTATTATAATGTGTCGGTCTGAGACAAATAAGTGATGCTGCATGCAAGATAGCATGGCCCTAAACAGTAGTGGGCGATTGTGTTTTCATAAGTAGCGGTCTTGCTATCAATTGTAGGCGTTTAATAAATGACTCTGCAAGGCCATTTTGAGTATGAACATAAGCTGCAGGATGTTCAACTTTTATCCCAACTGATAGAGAATAATCATCAAAATCTTGAGATGAGAATTCTCCAGCATTATCAAGGCGAATAGCCTTTATAGGATAATCTGGGAATTGTGCCCTTAATCGAATTATTTAGGCTAATAGCTTTGCAAACGTCAGGTTGCGAGATGATAGTAGGCACACATGATACCATCTTGAAGATGCATCTATTAGGACCATAAAATATATAAACAACCCACTTGGTGGGTGAATAGGTTCACATATATCCCCATGTATACGTTCTAAAAAGGCAGGGGATTCAACGCCAACCTTCATTGGTGATGGTCTAGTGATCATTTTGCCTTGATAACAAGCATCACAAGAAAATTCATTATTTGTAAGAATCTTCAGGTTCTTTAATGAATGCCCACTCGAATTTTCAGAAATTCGTCTCATCATTATTGATCCAAGATGGCCCAAACGGCCATGCCAAATCACAAAAGTATTTGAATCCGCAAACTTCTGGTTTACGATAGTGTGCTTCAACTGTACTAATTTTTGAATAGTATAAACCAAAAGATAAAGTTGGTAACTTTTCTACAATGCATTTTTGGCCAGAAATATTCTTTGTAATACAAAGATATTCCACGTTTATTTCATCTATAGTCTCAACATGATACCCATTTCGGCGGATATCCATAAAACTCAACAAGTTTCTTCGGGACTTGGAGGAGAATAATGTATTGTCTATAATAAGTTTTGTTCCCTTAGACAGAAATACAGTAGCTTTTCTGGATCCTTCAATCAAACTTATATTAGCAGAAATTGTAGAAACATTTGCTTTTTCCTTATGTAAATAAAAAAAAGTATTTCTGATCTTTAAATATGGCATGAGTTGTTCCACTATCAATTGCACAAATATCTTCATGATAGGTCTTTGATCCAAACATAATTTGGGAATTATCCATATTCTTCAAAATGACATAAACAAAATAAATATGATACTAAACATCATTATCAAAGCATAACTTTTATTTATGTACAACAATTACATAACCATACTATCTACTACAAATAACAAAAAATAAAATATTTACATTTCTACAGATTCATCACCGATCACATGACTTGTTTCTCCATCCGGAAGTGCAAAGTAACCAGTTACATCCAAATGCATGAAGTCAAAATTATCTTCAGAAATTAAATTTGCTTCAACATTTTTCTCTGTCTTCTTCAGGGAGGCTTGATACAGCTCAACCAGGTGCTTTGGCATACGACATGTACGTGACCAGTGCCCTTTTCCTCCACATCTATAGCATGCATTTTATGGCTTTGCTGCTTGCACCACTTCATGCTTTTGTTACTTCCTTTTTCACTGCTGGTGATTATGAGGGTTCTTTGGTGCATTATTATTACCATGATTAGAGTTTTCTCCCCGACCACGGCCATGACCATGACTGGAGCCACGACCTCTTCCATGCTTAGCTTGGTGGAAGTTCGTCTCATTCACTTCAGGGAATGGACAAGAACTAGTAGGACGACTTTCATGATTTTTTATTAATAGCCCATTATATTGCTCGGCTACAAGAAGATGTGAGATAAGTTTAGAATACGTTTTGAATCCTATCTCTCGATATTGCTGCTGCAGGAGTATATTCGAGGCATGAAAAGTGGTGAAAGTTTTCTCCAACATGTCATGATCAGTAATATTATCACCACATAGTTTTAATTGGAAAATAATTCTGAACATAGCAGAATTATACTCACTGATAGATTTAAAATCTTGTAGCCTTAGATGAGTCCAATCATAACGTGCCTGTGGAAGAACGACCATCTTCAGGTGGTCATATCTATCTTTCAAATTATTCCATAGTAAGATATTTCATTTTTAGGCCCTCATTAAGGTGATGGCGTAGGAATATCATTGCTTTGGCACGGTCTTGGTTTGATGCCTGATTTTTGTCTTTGATGGTGCATGCCAGACCCATCGCATCAAGATGAATTTCAGCATCAAGCACCCAAGACATGTAGCTTTTGCCCGATATATCCAGGGCTACAAATTCAAGTTTAGAAAGATTTGACATTATTTAGAAAAAGAAAGTTAGTACCTGTGATACTTTTAAAGTATTTACTAGAGATGTAATAGTCTCGTGTTGATAACATGTTATAAAATAAAGATTGTAAAGTAAAGACAAGTAGAGAGAGAAACTAATATATTATTCGAACTTCAAACTTATGTGCATAATGAACTGAAAACTTCTCTATTTATAGAAGAAAGGAAGCAGCTGTGAGGCTTTTCAGGAAGCAGCTGCAAGGCTTTTCTTTAGCTGCTTGTAAGCTGTCTACATGAGCTGCTTGCAACCTGCCTGTTTAATAAGAAGCTGCTGCAAATCATATCATTGAGCTGCTTGCAACCTGCCTGCATCAGCTGCTTGTAGATAAAGTTCAACAGAGTACTAAATGGATAATCTTCTTCAGGAAGATTATCTATAGCGGAGTAATAAATGGGCATCCACAATATAATTATATTTATAACATTTGGAAAGAAAAATTGTTGAAAAGAAAAGCATATTAGAATAACTTTAGTTTTTATAGATTTGTTAGCATTTTGTGTGTAGCTGAATTTTTCTTTTAACAAAACGCCCTAAAAATTTCATCAAAAATGGTTTTTTTATTGAGAAAACCATTTGAAAAACTTACACAAACACATATTTGCAAAAACATTTATGCAATATAAAGAAATTTTTCACACAAAAAAAAACACACCTTGTTTGGAGAAATTAAACACGTGGACTCTCATTTTAACGCTATATATATTTAAGCATACACTTTAAGAATTCTAATTTGATTGATGCTCAATTTGACAACTATTACGAGATATTTATCTCAATTCTTAGAAAAAATTCTGCCTTTTTAAAGATATATGTTTATGAAGATTGATGGACAAAGATGGTCTTAGTTTAGTGTTTTTAATTTGTGGAAGATTGTTGTAAATCAAATTGACTTCGTAAGGGCCTATGAGCTAAAAGAGATGAACCAGACTAGGTCAATTAGAATTATTGAGCTAAGTAAAATATTGAATAGTTTAATTTGGGATTCAAGCCCAATTAGCAAGTGGTTAAAAATGACTACGGGTTAGAAATAAGGGATTATAGAATTATATTGAAGCTTCGGCTCAAGTCTCTACTTCTCGCTTGTCTTCTGAATATGTATCTCATTCCCTTTTCTATCTAATTCTCACTCTTTCTGATTGCCTATCATATTTCTTCTAAGCTTTATCTTGCAATTTTCTTACAATCTTAGCTAGCGTTTGGTCATAGATTTCCAAATTTATTTTAAAATATCTGATTTGGGTAAAGTTTGGTTTGAAGATGAAAAGTTGATTAGACATCATTTTCAAAACATATTTCATTTTTTTTTTAAAACGTAAAATGTTACTTATACCCATAAGTTCAAAAAACTATCAAAAATACCCAACAATACCAAACAAACAAACTTGCTAATCCTGTATATATAGAACCTTCATCGATGTCATTCATTATCATTATCACGTACCATAGTCCTGAACATAGATAAGTTTAGCACAAAATTATCATTTTTATAATGTACTATATAATACACTATTCTAAAACCATAACCTGATATTTTAATACCAACTGTTGCTAATACAATTACTAGCTACTATAATTTGTCAAATTGCAATAATATTACAAGATTCATCAGTCCAAAAAAATGATAGTAACTAACTGGTAGATTGTTGGGTCATAATAGATGGTGCGTTTTCTATAAAATACAAGTTTGGGGTAATTTTTGAAATTGTTAAAAAATTCAAAGGTAATACTTTGAGCCAAAAACAAGCGTAGAGCTAGTTTTGGGATTTAGAAATTTTATTTTTAAAATCTGACAAAATATTGATAAAATATATAAATAAATAGGTTTTGCCATACAAAATTGAATTTTTTTTTTTGGCAAAATCTATGGCCAAACGGGGGCTTAGTATTTGCTTTGTAATTCCAGTTTAATTTTCAATATAATCAATAGTTCTATTGAAAGAGAGTTGTCTATTCTTACTTTGTTTCAGTAGTGCTTTCATTTAGAGGTGTTAATGGAGGACTAAATATTTCGAAACGAAGATTCAATGAAGGTCGTGATCATTGAAATTCGTTTGTTGTTACATGAGTTGGTGGAAAATGTTACAATGAGTAAGCCTATTCAAGTGGAATTTCATCGATTCTATCTAGAGTTATGAATTCTTTAGGCTGGAGTTGTTATGTATTAACTCTAGTTCCTCGTCTTTTCGTCTGTACTTTTCTTCCCCAATTTTGTATCAATCTATTTTTCATCCCCTTTCTTCTTAGATTTCTGTTGCACTGTCCTTATTATAATTAGCATTTGCTTTATAATTCCAATTAGTTCGAGTTAGTACAATTAGTTGGTTTGGTACATCATCCAGGTTGTTTCAAAGATCCTTTAAATTGCATGTGACTCGTAGATGTCATTCTTTTTAGAGATTTTTACTTATCTAAACTAATTTTGAAACTTATTCACCCTCACTATTGAGGCTTTAACTTAATTATAAGTCCATATACAAAATAATGTATTAGACTCTAATCTTCCATATTTTTTCTCCCTCTTCCAACCCAAAACTAAAATTATAAATTAATAGAAGAATGTTTGGCCTCTTTCTCCTTAACTTCAGCCGTACCTTTACGAGAACAAAGAGATTTGGCATCAAGCAATTCTATTATGATTTCTCTTTTCTTTTATTTTCTATTGTTTTTTCTATGTTAAACAATGAACGATTTATCACTTTTGAATGAGGGAAGATTGTAAAATCTTTTAGCTTTTAGGAATCAATAAATAAAATAGTATTAATCAGAAGCGAGTAGATTGAATTGGAAGCTATGTTAATCCATTAGAAAGATTAGAAGCTTGAATTCTAAAATCAAAATTTGTAAAATTATTTTTTGTTTGGATTGGGTGTTGTTGCAAATGATTGAGAATATGCTTTGGAGTTTATATCTCAATTTTGAGACAATTCGATGAAGATTCGAGGTAGTTTTGATTGAAATTTCAGATTGAAATTCGAAAAAGAAGACATAAAGAAATTATATATATTTTGTATGTCGAGAGTAGAAATGGAATACAAAATATCTACAACTTACATAATTGTATATAAATTATATGTAAATGGTAGTTTTTGACCGGATTCTATACAAAAAATGTGTATTTAAGTTGTAGATAAATTGTATTGTAGATTGTGACCGAATTTGTATATATTTTGTCAAAAACTTTAGTTACTTTATGTAAATATGAAAACTTAAACAAGACTGGATAAATAATTTAAAATCTCGTATATATACGAAAAAGTCCCTTCTTTTCAATCTTTATTGAGACCAGCAAGTTAGTTTACATTTCTATCTCAAATGGAGATAATTAAATTTTCAACTTTCCAAAATCTCCAAATTATCTTTATAATGTACCTTAACGTATCCTTAAACTTCAGCTCATTCTAAATCACATTATATGTCTTGTTTCACCTTTCTTGCAACATATTTATATCTCGACAACAATATCATAACCATCTATAATAGTGAAAGATATTATAACCATATTTCTTGTAAAACTACTAATGGTTCTTTTAAAATTTAGATCAAAATTGAGAAAAATAATATTTAATGGTAAAACAGCACTGAATAGGCTAATGTAAGGATAATATTCTTTTGTCATGTGTTTGACAGGAATATGAACATCATCTGCTCCCACTCTACCATTTCATTTGACATACGAACGTATGAGATTTAAAATTCAGCAATTATGAAGAAAGATATTATAGTAATTATTTAAATTCCACATCAAAGTTAAAATACTGAGTTATTACTTAAATTTTAATTTTTTTAAAAAACTGAAACTTTTCTCTATTGATGTTTGGCCTAAAAATATTCGAGAAGATTTTTCCACCATTTTTTGAAGGCAAAATACATAAAGACCCCATTAAATTTGTCCAAAAAATAGGTTTGAACACTTTAACTAAATAGGTGTTCTTTTACCCCTCCCCCCTCCTAAACACATTGCAAGTGAATTTTGTTCTACCCACCATGACCCCAGACTTAACGCATGGAAACATTTGATTTGTGAGCGCGTTTTACACTAAAATTAATAGATAAAATAAATTTAAAAAAAAAAAAAAACTCAATGGTTAAAGAGACTCTTTACTTTATAAGGAGACCCAACGGTATCTTCTTCTCTTCTTCAAGAACCCTAAATCCCCTCTCCTTCAATTACTCACAAATTCTGGCCAAGACCTACAATTTTGAATCCTTTTATTTGAATCAAAGCCTTATTCTTCTTCATAATCTTTTGGTTCATCTGATTTTAGGGCTTATTGAGTGTTTCAAATTTCTTCTTATTTGAGGGGTTCATATAATTTTAGGGCTTAGTCAACAATGCAGTCAACTAACTTGGCTAGGCTTTGCAAGGAAGATGATGATCCTGGATTGAATGAGTAAGTGTGCTGCAACCATGGTTATGTGATGCTGATAATAACTGCTTGGACCCCTCGGAACCCCGGTAGAAGATATTGGGTGTGTCCATACTGTGGGGTAAGTTTAATTTTTATAAATTAGTTGAAGTTTTTACTGATTGACCTTTAATTAATTCCTTGTGTTTCATCATTGTAGAGTCCAAGATCTTGTGATTTTTGGAGTTGGAGAGATGCAGAAATTGATCCAAAATCGAAATTTGTTATTCCTAAACTGGTGGAGAAAATTGGTGAACTTGAAAGTGCATTGGAAGCGTATGAAAGTGTTGAAAAGACTAGGAAAAAAATAAGTGGAAAGAAAGATAGAGATGCAATTACTTGGAGGGAGAGATTGAAAAGATGAAAGGAAGGGAGAAGAAGTGGAGGATCATTTTGGTTAAGTCCAAGATTAGAGAGAAAGTACTTTGGTTTTTTGTGTTGTGTGGATGTTTTATAACTATAAGTTATTAGTTTCATCTAGTATATGTGAAGAATCATTCAATGAAGTTGTCTTAGGATCAGTTGTGCCAGTAGTATCTTTAGTGTTGCTTAACAAAATTGCAGCATATTTTTAAAAAAATTGGTGTACTTTTGTTGTAATATAATGCACATTATTGATATAGTTTGTGTTGTGAAAATTGGCAATATGTCTGTTACAAATGCAGGCTTTATATTGACTTAGAAATCTGCAGTCACTGCTGCATATTAGCAGCATAATTATGCAGAAAACCAAATCAACAACTTTACCGTCACTGTTGTATATTAGCAACATATTTATGCAGAAAACAGATTAACAACTTTGCAGCAGACTTAAAACAGAAAAACTGAAAAAATGACTTAACAAAATTGTAGTCATTGCTGCATATCATTTTCAGTAAACAGACCTATAAATCTGCAGTAATTATTGCATATTGCAGAAAAATAGACTTAAACAGAAGAATACAGAAACTGACTTAATAAAATTGCAGTCATTGCTGCATATCATTTCCAGTAATAGAATCAACATTCATTACTACACATAATACCATAGACTTAGAAACTTCTAGTCATTGCTGAATATAGTCACATACCAAAACAAAAATTCATATTGTCTTTACATATACCAACTGCCAAAAGGCAAACAAAATCACTAAAGTTCTAATATCTATTGGGCAGTTGATTGTGGTGTTGATGAACTTGTTTGGCTCAAACGAACTCTTTCAGATGCCTTTGACCTTGTCTCCATTCTTTTCTTAGCTTGAATATGTTGAACATTCCTTGAGGTGATAGCTTCTTTACCTTTCCATTTCACCCTTGTTCTTGGTTTGTGTCCAATATCTCCAGTCACTGCTACAGAGTTCATAGGCACAACTGACATTCCAGGCTATATTCACAGAAACAAACTTAGTTAGTTTACATCCAAGTTTGATCAAAATAAGTTTACATAAATGTCACATGTTTCACAATTATATCCATTTTCTTTTACATAGTCTACAAACTCAAAATACAAAAATCTGTCAACATCAATATCAAAGTACTCTGTCATAATACCTCCTTTGTAGTTGATAGGATACTGTTATAACTGTCCTCCATGGAATATCCTCGGTGTAACGAGCTCAAAAGCCATTTCTTCAAACTGAAATCAGTAAACAAGAAAAATATCTATAAATATTTTTTTATACTTCAAAATCGACAAGAGATTGAAGAAAACAAGAAGAACCTACAAGAGAAGCCAACGATCTTCAGTATCTATACTCTAATTGACGAGATTTGGGGGGAAATTGAAACTAGGTTTTGACTTCATCAGCCTTTTTCTTGTTTTGTTTAGAGAGAAATGAGGTTGGGTAATTCAGCCTAGGGTAAAAAATAAAAGATAGCGTGTCAAGTATTTTAATCAGGTGGGTTTTTAAGTAATGGACCGAATCATTAAAAGGTTTGAGTTCATTTATGACGTGGCATCACCAGAAAGAGCGTGACTCACACTCGTTAGTCTTTAACTGGTCTGGGGTCATGAAGGGTGGAACAAAATTTACTTGCAATGTGTTTAGGGGGTAAAAGAACACCCGTTTAGTTAAAGTGTTCAAAACTGTTTATAGGACAAGTTTAATGGGGTATTTATGTATTTTGCCTTTTTTGAATCAAATGCAGCTCTTATTTTGAGTTACATGGAAACTCTATACGGACCAAGAATATGATTAATACTAGTCTTTCTTCTTTCTTTTTTGGGACTGCAATGGCTTCTTCTATGACAATATTATAGTTAAAATAAATCTTGAAATTATAATTATATAACCAAAACTATTTGAAATAATTAGCAATGTCAAGTGAGGTATTTCTTTTATTGCATGAGTCATGACCTTTTTGCCGAGTATACTATTATAGCAATTATCGATGCAATCCTAATACCCAGAAAGAAAGAAAAAAAATAGAAATTTCCAATATATTAAAATCTTAACCGATACCTTTTTAAGAAATATACAGGAGCTCTTCTTACTTATCTAATTAATGAACAAAAAGTCACAATAAGACAAATGTTTGAAAGTAGTGCATGCAACTTTTTGTTATTTTGTAATATATTTAGTAAAGTTATTTGCTTTTATTCTGGAATTCAATATAGTATATCTTTATATATATATATATATATATATATACAAAAAAATATACAAAATTTATACAATTTTGTTGTTACAGAATGTAAATAGTTCTTACAGCGAACGAAAAGTGATATTTGCCCTAAGGTTGTCCCAGGGGATGGGACGAAAAGTGATATTTTTTGTATATTTATATACAAAAAAATATACAAAATTTATATAATTTTGTTATTACAGAATGTAAATAGTTCTTACAGCGAACGAAAAGTGATATTTGCCCTAAGGTTGTCCCAGGGGATGGGACGGGACGGGCCTAAACGGGACGGGATAAACAGGACGAAACGGTATGCCCACGGGACGGAACGAGACGGTTCGTGAGCCCTAAGTAGGCCTTTTTTTAATTAAATTTTTTGTAATTATTTAAGCATTAAATTTAGCAACGGCTATTTTTTTTTTTATAGATAGCAACAATTATTTTTTTAAAGTTAACAATGACTAAGTTTTTAAAGTTTGCAACGGCTATTTTTTTGACTTATTTAATAAACTTAAAATTTAATAAATTATAAAGAAACTAAGTAAAGAACTATAAAATATTACAACAAAAGACTTGTAACGAAATATTTTAGTAATTATAATAGAGTTGTAATTTATTTAATATAATTTCAAGCCATAAAGTAACTGAGTAAGAGAGTAAGACAATTCATAAATAAAAAATCAAGGCTTAAAGTCTTTTATTTTATTAATAGAACTTTCAAATTTTACAAAAAATTGAAGCTTGAAAGTTGCTTCAAATACTTGACGAATTAATTTGATGCTTGAAAGTTGCTCCAACAATTTGCCCAAATACTTGAAATGTAGTTGATTGTGAGAAAATTGAGAGAATAATATAGATAGAATGTAAGAGATTTGAGAGAGAATGATTGATTTTTGTGAGAAAAATAAAGATGGATGGGGGTATTTATAGTTAAAATAGGGTCAAAGTATAATTTAATAAACTTATGGGTTAAATTAAAAGTTTGGGAGGGGGTGGGGAGGAGGGAGGGGGAGGGAGCCAAATATGGCCGTTTATAACCATTGGGAACGGTTAAACTTGCAAACAATGTCGTTGCCCAACGGCTCTATTTAAAATAAAAAATAAAAAAAATCACGCAGGACAGTCGGAACGGGACAGTATAAACGAGACGAAATGGGCCACTCGTCTCATCCCGTGTACCATTGGATATGGCCCCATCCCGTTTAGAACTAAGTGGGTCGGGCCGGGATAGGGATGGGTCGACCCATTGGAGAGCCCTAATTTTCCCTTTAAAATTAAAGCATAAAAGAAATCGGGAAAAGGGCAAATCAGAAGACACAACGAGATAATAACGATAAAAAGAATAAGGGAAAGAACTGGTGGCTAGTATAACAATTCTGGAATATGTCATAATATATGTTACGCGGCGCCTTCCTGATGTTCCTTGGAAGGGCGACGTAAGGCTAAGCAACCGATGTCAGTGCGGTTGCTATGCGCCAACTGAGGTCATCGCCGTACGCTAGACTAGATTGTCAGTGCCGTACGGAAAAACCAATGTCGTGAGCAATTGAGCAGCGAAAAATGAGCAACTGATGATGAAAGCTGATGATTGTATTGATGATGATGAGGAAAGCTATTACAAGATGCAATACGGTGTCGGGGGGGAGAGACACCAGTACAGAGAATTGTTTGAATGCTTGAATGTTTGAATGCTTTGGTCCCCCTTAATAATGCTTAAAAAAAATAAACCAAAGTTACATGAGTTGACCTAAGAAAGCTGTAGAAGCACACTGAAAATGAATGAAGTAAAACTACTCTATAATTACAATGAAAAGGACTTAGTCTTCTATGGAAGCAAGTCCGATGGCAGCAACTTTGTCTTGAGCAGCAGGGTCTGCGCGCGCATTGCTGTGGGCGCGCGCGGCACTATTTGGATCTGCCAGCGGCTGGGCGCTGGTGCTTGGCATTGGGTCTGCGCGCGGGGCACTGTCTGGGTGTGCGGTGCTGATGGCAACATGATGATTTGGGCGCGCGGCATTGTCGGTGCGCGCGGCACTGATGGCATTGGCCAGCCGCTGGGCGCTGGCATTGATTATCGGTGGGGCGACAGAGGCGCATGCTCGCTTGTCACTTGGTGCTGCCGAGACCACGGGGCGCGTCCAAGGGGTCATGGGTCGATGATGGAAAGCAGCCCATGACATTCTCCCCCACCTGAGTTGGCGACGTCCTCGGAGCCTTACCTGCAGGAGGATGATAATTGGTCAGGCTCTTGATGGCTGGGAGGTCTGTTCCCCTCGGTGCTGTGAGATGTCTTTCTGAATGATCTTCCATGCATTTCTGAACTGACCTGAGGCGGCTGACATGGAAGACTGGATGGATTTTCTACCAGGCTGGTGTGTTCAGCTGGTATGTGGATTTACCGATGCGCCTTTCAATGGAAAAAGGCCCGATGTAGCTTGGCAATAGGCGAGGATCTTGGGTCCTCTTTGCAAACAAGTTTCGCCTCGGGGTTCTTACCATCACTTTGTCCCCTGCTTGATGTTGGGCAAAGCAACGGTTTTGTTCGGCATGCCTCGTTGCCCTGTCTTGGGCCCTGACAAGATAGCTCCGCACTATCTTCAAAGTTTGTTCCCATTCTGTAGAGAAACTGGCAGCTCGATGAGATGATGGTATGTTTGGTGTATTCACATTATGTGGGAGTAGCGGTTGCTATCCAGTAACAATTTCAAAAGCGCTTTTGTTTGTATGGGCGCACTTTTGTGAATTGAAACACAGCTGAGCAGCATCCAGAAGCTTCACCCAATATGTTTGTGACCCGGTAGCAAATTGGCGGAGATATTCCTCCAGCATGTCATTGAACCGGTCTGTTTGATCATGTGTTTGCTGATGATGACAACTTGAGTTGTAACTCAATTTGGATCCGAGGCAACTGAAGAGTTGGGTCCAAAACTTGCTAGTGAAGTGTGGGTCGCAGTCAGTGATGATGTTGTTGGGCATACCCCAATGTTTGACAACATGGGAGAAGAAGAGTCGAGCTGTTTCTTCTGCCGACATGTTCTGTGGGGCTGCGATGAAGGTAGCATACTTGGAAAACTGGTCTACTACTACCATGATGGTTGCGTGATTTCCGACCTTGGGTAATCCTGTGATGAAATTCAGGGAAATGCTTTCCCAAGGTCTCTGTGGGACAGGTAGCGGCTCCAAGAGTCTCGCTTGTGCTGAGTGATCCGACTTGTCCTTTGGGAATGCTTGGCAAGTCTTCACACAATGAGGGGCGCCATGAGCTGTTGGACCCCGATGATGTGATGCCTGTTTGATGATGTTGAGGGCAGCCGGAACTGTGGGTTCAGGTCTGTTGGTTCCCTCCTTAGACTGCATGGCCGTGATGTTTCCAGCGGCCATCTTCTTGGATATGCATGGTATGGTGTGGGGTTTGGCCCCGTTGTCTCCCATCAT